>NC_089157.1:7458328-8096185 GCF_009819655.1 Sylvia atricapilla
ACACTGATGAAGGTTCCATGGGTTGCAAGGAGGAGAAGAAAGTGGGTAAAGTATTTATTGGCAGAAACTTTAGCCCAATCATAAAACCTATTGTCTCCCTTGCTGAGGCTGCAGAGACTCCCAAGATCTTTTATTTGCATTTGCCTTGACATCAGTCTATCCATGAGCAGGACAAAAATGGGATGAGTTTGCTTGTGTGTACCTATACACAGCAGGATTGAGCAATTCAAATCAATCCTCTGAAAGGAAAATAATACATACAATCACAGACTTTTAAATTGGTTTCCAATTAAATGTTCCTTGATAAAAATCGTGCAATGAAAACCTACTAACAGTTGCTTTCTAATGTCCCTAAACTGAAGTCACAGTTGCACTCTCTAATCTCCTAATCTTTTGAAAAGAAGAGCAGAAAGGCCTCTACAAAGCACTTCTGACTGCTTTATTTGACTCATTGAGGTGTGAGGAAGACAGGAGGGTGTTGCAACTCATATGCTGCAAATACAATTCAACATGTGCAATGAAGTGACAACTGAATTCTTCATGTCAAAGAGTCAGTGCTGGGCTGTGGTATGTGAGCAAAGACATCTTATTACTCTTATCTGACTAGTGCTCTCCATGAGCATCTCTGGTGTGCCCTAAGATTAAACTCTAATCTGACTGAGGGGAAAAAAGCTCAGCTCCCTGGAAAACAGAACACTGGCACTGATTTTCCTCAACAGCTACCTTGCATTAATTGAAGCTCAGCTCTTTACTGTAAGACTGAACTGACCCCCCTCCAGTTTTCCAGGCACTCACAGCTGCTCTCTGGTGGAAAAAAAAATACTCTGCTTTCTGTACAGAAGCCCATCATCTGAGATTCTGAACTTTTGTCTACTTATCCAAACATAATATAATTCATTTCTCTGATTGTTCTCTGGATGTTAAGAGCCTTAAATAAGTCTATGCTTGAAAATTTGTATCTGGATCTAAGTCTTTGACCATTTCTACCCCATAATATTACACTATTGAAACAGGTAAAACCACAGAAAAAAAATTGCACTGACAGTATTTTAGGGTGCTGGCTTTGGCATCATCTGAGAGAGACAGGATATGATTGTGCTGTGCAAAGCACGTTGTGCTGTCTGTTGTCAGAAAGAGACTGATTTTCTAAATGCAAACAAAATGTTTTGAGGTTAGACTCAAGGGGTTTCTGTTCCCATGTACTAGCCTTCCTGACAATTTGTATCAGCTCTTCATGTTTTGGGGCCTTGGACTAACAGTGAAAACACCTTAATACCAAAGCACACATCCTACTGTGTGCCTTAACACCATGGAGGGTAAGAAAAGAAGCAGGGGTTTCTAACTCCATGTGCTGAATTGGACTGAGCCCAATGGGCCTGTACAGAAGGTAGATTCTCAAATATTTGGGGGTTCAGAAAGAAGGCCAGTGCTGGGTCTGGGAGTAGAGAGGCAGCAGGGCAGAGCAGCTACAGAAATCAGAGTTAAGCATTTGGGCTTGGATTTTAATAGGAGCTCATGTAAGTAAAGACACCTCTCTTCTATAGCCCGTCATGAATACCTGGTAAATGCTGATATTTGTTACTGCTGATCTCTCTCCATTTGTTGTAGTAAACTGGACCTGATTTCTTGATCTATCTCTCTGTAATCAGCTATCCTTATCCCCAAAAGCTGATTACAATGACTAAATTAAGCAGCAGTGTATCGTCCCATCAGATGGCACCGAGGAGTTCTACAGTCTCCTTGGAGTCACCCAAATCAACTATTAATAGATGCTTTTAATGTAAGAATTCCTTGGTGGTTCCATTTTTCTATGGTTGCAAGACATTCTGGACTTTTTATTTTCCCTCTGAAATTGTTGTGCTGTTTTAGTACTTAAGAGACAGACTCCAAATGAAGCAGCCATTCCTAACCTATGCAGACAAAGGGAGTGGTTCCCTTAGCAACAGGAACCATGTGGAGGTTCTCAGAGAGCTCTCTTTCCCCCCTACTCGTGTTTTCTTTTAACTCAACATTTTGCACAGCATCTTGCATGGAGACTCCGACAGCTGGGCTGGAGGCAAGCAGCTCTTCCTGCTCTGCCTAACCCGTGCTCCAGGGGCAATTGTTCTACACTCATCAGACAGAAAAAATGATAATCACGGGTAAGTGAACTGGCACACAATCAGAGTTCACGCTGAGGAGGGGGAAAGTTTACTGGCTGGCAACCAGAAGTGTCCAGCACTTCCCAGTGGGCATGTATGCTTGAAGCAGGGGCACTAGTGTGATGCTTGCCTGGTTTTCTGGTGGGATTGCATGTCTGCATTTAACATTTCAGGGGTTGGAAACATTGGTACAACTGGGTTCTAGTCCTCTGCATGCTACTGACTTCCTTTACAGCCCTGAAGATCTCATCTCACCTCTCTATTTTCCTTCTTCATCCATTAAAAAGAGATTATATGCCATGAGGATCTTTGTAAGAATGTAAAGTATTGTAGAAATGGATTATATTGCTTGTCAAAATTGTATTTTGCTTTTGAAGTTGATGATAAGGCGTGCAGAACCTGAGATAAAGTACTGATCTTTTAGTGTGGATTTAACTGAATTAACTTTCCTGTAGATAGATTTAGTTGCTTTTCTTCCTGGTACAGAAGAAGAGATGTGTGTGTGTAATGCTTTTACATACATGTGCCTAGGTATAAGAATTTGTGTGCGCTAGTGTATGAGTAACAGAAATAGAAACGTTTATTTCCCTCAGAATAGCTACAGCATGGATAAAGCAGTAGCTGTGATTCAGTGAAATCCAGTATACTGTAAAATAATGACATTTAGCTTTGTATGTATTGAGCTAACACTTGTTCTGCTGTCCCTAAAGTGTTACGTATTGCCAGAACTCTAGCCAATCTCAGTTGGAAAAGCCTAATGCATAAACTCCTTAAGTTTGTAGTCATTTTACCTAAAAAGAGACATCTGAAATGTTAAGAAAGTTTATTTTTTGGGGGACTTGCATAAGGGATGAATTCGTCTCTGTTTCTCCTAATTTGATGTAGAAAGTTCCTCTCATCACAATTTTTCATCACATTTCAGTTAAAACTCAAGCGTGCAAGTTCATATTTTGACAAATGCAGCATGCTGATCACTTGGATGCAGGCTCCCTTTGATTCCACACTCACGGAGCCTCAGAGTGTCGCAGTGAATGCATTCACCACTACAGGCAACTTAGTTCCTGTATTTCAGATGTGATTTGATTACTGCAGGCAAACCCAGCCGCTGTAACTGTATGCGCAGAGCAGCTGCAGAAGTGTCACGCACCATCTCCCCACAGTCCTGTCAGCAAGGAGCTGGCGTGGCTCTTCCTATTCAGCACAAGCCTACAGATCCCCTGCTCCGTGCTCCTGCAGCACCCAGCACCTCTGAGCTCTTCCTGGGGATCACAGGTGACAGCAGTCACAACACTCCCCTGTGCGTGGGGACTGACAGTTCATCTCTCGGCTCCAATTTAAATGAGGAAAAATTGCCCTGTTTGCACCTTTATGAGTAATATTAGGTTTTGTGTCTGAATAAAGAGGAAGGCAATAAAGAGTCACTGAAATGAATTGTTTCCTTTTTCTCTCTGGGATTATATTTCTATCCTTTTATAACCTACTTCAAATAATATTACTGTATGAATCAGTGATACTAGCTAAGGTACAGGATTAAAATGCTGTATATTTAGTGTGAAGTGTTTGGGTTCCTAATAACAATTTGGCTTGTACATTCTGCAATATGAGAAGAGAATCCTGGGTTTAGTGTGTGGGGTTTTTTTAGCAAAGATTTTAAATCACTGCATATTGAGCTTTTTAATTACTGTCCCCATCCCCCTTTGGTATCTAGTTCTGCAGTTTTTCCTCGTTCAACATTTTTATTTAGAGTTAATTTTCAATTTTCATTCAGATGAACAAAAATGTCAGACCTTTTGAACTGCCAGGCCTGCAGTTAGAGATTTTGTATGAATAAGCCAGTGAGAGCACTTTAGTAACTTTGCATTTACTAAGTTTGTCCTGTTATTAGCAGTGTTATATTGTAGCTTTTAACCCAGCGTTTGAAGTGCACTGCATACATAAATGGGAGCTACCCAGAAATCTGAGGACAAGGAAGTAACATCAAGGGATCACTTTATCCAGAAACTAAGTAAATAATAGGAATTCTAATGACGTACAGAAGTGTTATATGTCTTAGAAAAGAAAGCAAAGATCTAATGTAGAATAAGCAGAACAGATTGATAGCAACAGTTATTTCAGTTTCCTGATGCTTTACATATCGGACATCAATGCAGACTAAGCTGAAACAGGAGAAAAAGTGGATGTTAGTCTTAAAGATTAAAGACATGTATGATGACTGACCCATAGAAAGAGGTATGAGAAGCTGATTTATGTGGCTGGCAGCCAAGGAGTTGGCAAAGTTTCATGGTTTTAGCAGGAAGAATAATCTCACATAGATCAAATATCTGGATCTCACCATTTTTATATACTATATGATTTTTCAACACCAAGTAAAAGCCAAGGCTTATAACATAATTCTTTGTTGGATCTGATTAACTCATTAAAAGATCAGCAGGTTAACTCCTCCAAGATACCTCTGGATACAAAGCAGATCATATATTAGGCTATGTATGGCTTATGGCATTTTGTGTTGTAGTCCTGAAAAGAGGACTGCTGTGATGGTCTGGGATGGTGCTGCCCCTTGCAGCCTGTTATCTCTTATCTGATCCTTCTCTAAAACACATCACTACTGCATAAAGGTGGGCAGGGAGCATCCTCCTCTGTAAAAGCTTTTCAGTATTTTTTGTGGGAAGAGCCAGAAAACCTAGGAATTGTGAATGGTTCTTAGGCATGTGTTTCCAATCCTGGAACTGCTCTGGCTTTCTCAGAGAACCTTAAAGGATTTAAGAAGCCAGGACCAGTGACCATACACAGTCTGTGGCTGTAGCTACAGTCTGAATACTTGGGTCACGTAACTCCTGACTCTGGGTATTGTCTAATTTGCAGACTTTGTATTGTGGCTAAGAGAGATGCACGTGGGTCAAATGCCAGTTAGCTCATGGGACTAATGGCCCAGCTATTTGCTTAAACAGACGGAAGTTTGAAAAGGGACAAGTCACCCCAAATCTTTCATTGCCCCCCTCACCCCCCATTTAGTTACGTTGTATTGCTGAGCCATGCACAGTTCTTGCTGTAGCATTAGGTAAGAGCAGGGTGCTCTTAGTGACAGAGGTAACAGCAGCTGTAAAAACACTGCAGCAATGAGCTTAGCTGGTTCCAGGCTGATGAGAGGGCAAAACTCTTCAAAGACCTATGAGAACACTCTGGTTTCTAAGGTGCACTAAATCCAGTCCTTTCATGTCTTCATTCCTAGTGTTGCCATTACTAACTCATTTGTGACGAAATTTGCTATAATCCCATTATGTTAAATTGATGTGTAGGCTTATTGGATATGGTATAAACCATACTGAATAAACAAGCAGAACATTTTAGAGCCCAAAGATTTGTTTCACTGAAAAATACATATTCCCCAGCAATTAAGATGTAAAACTAACAATGTGGTGTGCTGAAAATATAATGGCAATGAGTAGCACACATACATTTTCTAAAGTGCAGGAGTAGGTGGGACATCTGAAAGTATTCAGCAGGGAGTTTGGATAAACAAAACTCATTCTTGAAGTATTTTCGAATTCATAAACATTATGCATATGAGAAGACTTAGATCAATGTTTGATATTGCCTCTTGAATATTATCAAGAGAGTTTTAATGGACAACCCAAGGGAGAAACAGTATTATTTCATTATGTCCTGCTTCTATTAATTCTTTAGCCTTGGGATTTGAAGAGCTGTTTTCTTCTCTTCCTGTAGCAAGTCAGTTTTCCCTTTTTTCTTTTTTTAACCAGAAGAAAGTCCATCACTGGCTTTGTAGCCTCTTCTTGTGTCATATTCAAGTCTATGTTAAGGATCATCTCATGTGTGATTCAGATTGGGTTTGTTCTGTGCTAATAAACCTTGAGAATTTTGAGTGCATTTTAGGGAAGTTCAAGGTGAGCTTGAGACTGAGGTCTGAACTTGTTTTCCCCAGAAGCATATCAGAAATGTGCACAGAACAGCTCCAAGGTCATTGTTTGTGTCCTGCCTTACAGCAAAGGCTGAGCCAGGAAAGATGGAAATCTGCAGAGGGAACCAAACCCACTCCTTTCTGAGTCTTTTAAGGCTAATGTCTCCTTTTCCCTTTGTATTCTGACAATATGGAAATTAATGATCTTCGGATTTAAATTTCACATAGAGTCAAGCTGAGTAGATGTACCTGACTCCAAGTTTCCTCTAAATGCAGAGTTGCTGCAGCTTTTGTTCCGAGCTAATCTTTGTGTGACTGGTATGGCAACGCTCAGCAGGCCTGGGCTCCTGAAGATGTTCCTTTGAGGTCAGCAATTGTCTCAAGCAAATATTTGCCACTTCATAAATCTCTGTTTGTATAGGCTGGATTCTATAGCCTCTCTTTTGGGCAATACAAGATTGTACAACAGCCATCATGCATCACCAGGGGAGGAACAAATTCTTTTGGAAAAGGAGAGTAGATACTCAGATGGAAACACAATGTTTTTTGTAGCCAAACCAAGATTTAGATCAGTCAGGCTGTCACTTGAAATAGATAGAAATTTCAGGTCCAACATTTTAATGACAAAATTAACATGTTGGGGAAGTTGACATATGCAACCAGTGCACATTTGAAAAGCGAAGGAGAAGTTTGAAGTATTTCACTGAATGTGTGATTACAGTGCTTGGGGAAGTTTTATGAAGGAATATTTAAAATTGTGACCACATTTAAAAAATTGTTATAATGAAATATATCAAATTTGTTCAGAAGTCAATGTTAAGCTAGAATTCCCATTTATCCATTTGTACCTCTTAAATATATATATATGTATATCACTAAGCATTTTGTATATGGAAAATTTGATCTATGATTATTGCAAAAGAATATGAAAAAGAACAGGCCATTTTTTTTTTATTCTGTCCAGTGTGACAATACTCTTTGGCTCACAAGAGAAAGTAATCATTAAATTTTTATTTAATACATAGACAGAAAGTTATTATTTAAAAAAAAATCAACATAGCACTTTACTTTGAGTTGGAATTTCAGGCAGATGATGATTATTAGGGGATTTTGGAAAATGAATGGCTTAGTATAAAATATGCCACATTTAGCTGGTTAATGTTGGTTATTTTAGAAGTGGCCTCCATTGTCTAATGCCTCGTGGTTGGCTGCTTTTCACTGCTGTACTGTGTATAAAGAAACCCTGTGGCATCACTGGGCAGTTGAATGTCTCTATGTAGTTTCGTTTAAGTGTTCTTGAGTTTTCTGGCACAACTTTGTATTGACTTAGACTGATGCTGCCTAAACTTCACCATGGTGGTCAATTTGGGAGTGAAAGTGAATGCCATAATAATGGTATGTTCTCATATAAATTACATTTTATGTCTTATCTGTATCTATTTTGAGCATTTAGGACAGCAAGTGGCTGTCTGAGTGTTCACAGGGGTAAGGAGTAAGCCTCAGCTGTAACAAGTTTCAGCACTACCACATTTAATTGAACTCCTACAGGTCATATTAGCTGAAGAATGGTTTCTTGCAGCAGTACATAAAAAATAACTTGATTTCATTCACTTACGAAGCAGCTGAGAATTGCAAGACTTGATGTCTTATAGAGGGGCACTTTTTTTTACATCATGACACGCTACAGGCATTTTAAAACTCCATAAGTTGAGGGGAAGATGAAGTTTCAGAGAACATACCAGATTCTGAGTAATGGGAGTGAAAAAAGGGTGAAGAGAAAGAATGCTGCGAGGTGTTCCATTTTCTCACTTCTTGTCTGCAGTTTAGGGATAACTATTGCTTTGGACAGCTCCCATCTCATCTCATTATTGTCCCTATCAAACAAAACTAACTCCTTGCTATTTTCTATTTAAGGGAATGGAACAGAATGGCAAAAACTTTTCCCAATTGGTATCTGCTGTCGTGTTCACAGGACTGCTTCCTTTAAACCCACAGGATGCCACAATTAATCTGTGAAAGGGGTGGTATTTACACTGAGCACAGTCAGCCCTCACTGCCTGATTATAGTGACAGTTAGGATCTGATTTAGATTCATCATTCAAGAGACAAAGAAAGCATTGGGATAGAGACAGGAGAGATGCTATAGGAGGATGGTAATGGGAAAAACAAAATATTTTAGCCTGTTACCTCCAGTCTCCCTGGCTGTCCAGTCAGAGTCCAGGGTGACTTTCCAGACAAGGTGGCCAAGTGAGAGACAAATGCATGGTTTTATACAAACTTCATAACTTGCACCTGAACATTATTTAGAGATATTAATTAGTTCTCTATCTTTGCTGTGTTGTTATGAACCTCTGTCCAGTTTCTGATATATTTTTCATTAGGTTGATTAATAGCGAATTTTTTAATTATTTAAAAACTAACTGCTCTGTAGGAATCTGTAGAGAGCAGAAAGGTAATAGTAATGCACTGCTTTAGTGCCAGACAGAAACTGCACATGGAGAATAACTGTGGTCATTGTTGAAGGAGATTTCTTTTTCCTTTGAAAAGTTTTGCTGAGCTTAATATTGCTACTGAAAAAGGTGATGCTTTAGATTTCATATTTCAGCTGTTGACATAAAGTGTGTTTAGTTGTAACCTAAACTGAGCCAACTCTAAACCTTATGTCCCAGCCCTTATTCTTGCAAATACCTCCTCATGGGTCTTACCTCACTGAATTCAGCTCTTTATACAAATAAGTCTACTGATTTGCTTTCTTGATTTAAATCAATGGGCTAGACTGCCTTCAGGACACTGATGGGTTTGTACATGTGAGCAATGAAATATGTAATGTACCAGCATTCTTCTAAACTGCCCAACCAGCTTCATTGGGACTTTCATCCCGCTCACAAACCTTACAGGCCCCGGTTTCAACACTGACAGACTTCCCAAAAAGTGGCTGGATTGTTTATTTCATGTTATCTAGACTCCTACATCTTTTAAAGAAGATTTTTAGATTTTTCTTGGAATTTCAAATTAATGTTATGAAGGGTTTTTGTTGGGACAGAAAGGGAGCACAATGCAAAAGCCTCTAAACTTTATGGAAGTTTTTTGCTGATTTCAATGAGCTTGGAGTTGAATTACATACCACATTTATAAAACTGATCATTTTTTCTGTCATGCTAAAAACTCCATGGTCTCTAGGATTAGAATCTTGAAATTTTCACTACTTGAAAATCTTTACATTTTTACTACTACTAATGGAGTTGCAATAGTATCTCATACTTCATTTTACCTTTGTTGTTGTTGTTGTTAAAGATCAAAATTACATATAAAACCCAAGACACCCAAGTGGTGAGACACAGGAATGGTACTAAGCAGGATCAGCTGCTAATCATTTCTCCACCACAGGTAACTAAACCCACAGACAATTTTCATCTCTTCACCTGGCTGATTCCTCTGTGTCTTATTTATACTGAAAGCTTGAAGGGGAAAGTATTCTCTCTTGCTAACTGTTTGTAGAGGATATAGACCTAGTTTTAGTAGAGGCCTCTTGATACTGTAGCAATAAAAATAAACCATTAAAGCCTAGAATAATTGCTTTAATTAGATGGTTTAGAGCTGACCAACTTCCGATTACAGTAGAAATGTGCCGTGCTGGCTGCTGTACTAGGGACAGAATAACTGGGGTTTGTCCTTAAGCTTGCCAACAATAGTCTATTCAACTGGAGTTACCTTTATTTCCCCCAAACTGAAATGAAATACCAGTATGGTAGCAAACAGAACAAAAATCCAAGCCATGTGTTCATGTATTACTAAATTATTTTATTTTGAAAAAAAACCAAACTACTCTCCCTTGTATATTCCTTCCCCCATGCAAAATCTATTACATTAGGGATCTCCACGGACCATAATTCAATTTTTGCATTCAACACATTCTCTATCATTGCTTTCATATTGCTGTATTTCAAGCATAAGAGTAATTTTGTTCAAATCCAGAATTTTTCTCCTTTCTAGAAATTCTGTTTTCTGTCCATAGTTCTCTCTTTTGTAGTTGGGGGAAAAAAATTAGCAACAGTTTGTCATTTATAAAGTTCAAATTTGGATGGAGCTCTGTGCATCCTGGCCTAGAAAAAGGTGTTCCTACCCATGGCAGGGGGATAGAATGAGAGGAGCTTTAGGGTCTCTCCAAACCCAAGGCATTCTATGATCCTGTGATTTTCACTAAATTTGCGTTGTCAATTTTTTAAATAGTTCAATGCTACGACACAGAATGTGCATCATGTTTGGTAAGTGTGGGAAACTGGAGGCAGAGACTCCTTGGTTTTGTCCAAAGATTTACTGGAATCTTCTGCTGTCCTTGTCTGTCTGGCAAGACCAGGGAAATTCTTGTAAACAATTAAAAAAAAATAAGACTCAGGGTTAGAAAAGTAGAGTTACTCAGATCAATTATTTCCTTCCCCTAACAAAACATGAATAGTTTGTACATGATACTAGAGGTGAAATTCACCATTAACAGTTTCCTGTTCTTTGGTTAAATCTTAAATGGGAATGGAGAGTTTCCAAAAGTTCTCACTCATAATTCTTTCTATGGCCACTGATAATGGCTTCCCCCAAATGTGGGGCAACGTTCCCTGTGTGTGAGACAGTTCTGAGTGTTGAGAGATCAGCAGGCATTTCATAAAATAAGAGCTTGTTCTTCTGTACAAGGAGTATTTTAGAACAGTGGCTTTTAGAAATCTGTTTTTCTTGGGAGTCACTCCGTTTCTCGATTTAAAGGTTGGACTCAGAGATTTGTACAGGAAGAACTGGATTATTAATATGCTAAACTAGGCACCAACAGAGACATAATATACCTGTCTGAAGATACTTTTGAAATGTCACCTAAGATAGTTAATAGCTAATAGCCAGTAGAAAAATTCTGCAAAGGAAGCTAAGGTGTCAGATTCTGTGTGCTGGAGAATACAGCATCTCTGTGTGGTCACTTAGAACATTCTGTAAGTACCAGGGAGTTTATTCCACTTTCTAAAGATTTGGAGCATGGTGAGCAGATCAACACAGGGAGTTTCTGCTAAGGAATTGCTGTAACAGGTTGTAATTTTGCGTCCTGGAATAATTTGCAGTAATGTCCTGGATAGACAAATGCAACAGAAAATGAAAGGGAAACAAAGGAACAGAGAAAAGCCAAGCAAACCTCAGCTTGCAATCCAGACTGCAAAGCTGGAAAAAAAGCCCAGTTTCCATCTGGCTGAACAGAAGAGAAACATGATGCATAGAAGTGGATATTGAGATCTACATGTTCAAATGAGGACAGCTATACATCCTTAGAGAAGCCATGACCATATTTGTATGGGTGGAAATATCCTGTCAGCAGCTCTGTAGGTTTGTTTTCATGTTCTATAAGACAATCAGTGGTGGAAGACAGACCACCCCTGTTTGCATCTGATTAATCTGCATTGGAGGTTCAAAAATGAAATAAGGATTTTGCCTAGTTTCTCCTAGTGAATGGTTTGTGGAAAGACATGTTAGGGAAAAAATGGCAAAAATAAATTATTTGCTAACCACCATGGAAATGAAATGCAGCCCCATCTATGGGTAGGTGGAGATTTTTGCATTTCTGCTTTATTGCACTGAATTCTGTTCTATTGCCCTGAAGATGAAGCACTTATCCCTTACAAACTGCTGGTGGTATAGGAGTGGGACCATCTTTTCTGCCTCAGTTCAAAAAGATTCGAAATGGCTCACATAAGCCACACCTCTGTATGTCTTCATTTGAACTGCTTCTGCCTGATCTTTTCCTAAATTGTTTTCCAAAAGAATTCCATAGGGACATGACTTTAACTGGAGCAGGGTTCACAGTTCACAGTTTAACTGGAGCAGTTCACAGGTGGGTTCACTGTCTCTTCCTCACTACATCTTCCAACAGAGCTATTTGATTTTGATTACAGCATTTTGATTACAGGATTGATTACATCAGCATTTTGGTTACAGGATTTTTTCTGCCTCTCAGGTGAGTATTTCTTGCACTTTAAACATCTATGTCAGTAATGAGACTGCATCTATTTAAATTAAGTGCATCATTTAGTATTTTACTGCACGGAAGAAAAAAGATTTTTTCATACTGATTGAAAGAATTCTGGAAACTTCTGCCATAGGAGGTTCAAGTGTTCTCTTACTGATTGCTCTAGTGATGCTTACCTATTTGATCCACGAAATCAGGATCTGAGCCAAGTTTTCTCATTGTTTTACAGTGTAGATTTTCACAGTTTGCAAATGGTAAAAATCTGTTGCTCTGAAACTTCTAACTTGTTTTCAGGCTGTCAAAGATCAGAAAGAAAGGCAAAACTAAAAAACCAAAAACTAACTGAGAATCCAAGCCCTGAAATTTTCACCAAATTGGAAAATGGATTGAGGTTCACTTGTCACGGTGTAGAACACTGAGAGTGACATTTACAGCAGCAAATACTCCTTCCCTGGTTAGAATTGTAAAGCTTTTAAAGTAGGGTTCTTCAACTTAATTGTGGTGACATCTGTGACCTTCTTCCAATTTTAGCTGCAAAATCATTTGGCTCCTGGAAATAAACAGTACAAGCTTCTAAATAAACCACTTTGGGTTTCAGAAGTGACCGTCTTCCCAGTAAAGGATTCTTCAACTGGCAGAATAAATTCCCTTTATGTTTAGGCTTTCTCTACACACCAGTTTTGTTGACATCAGTGGATTCTGTAGATGAATAATCTCCACTAATCTACAGTGGAGAAATATCCTGAACAACAAGAACAGCTTTTCAGTAATTGAGTTGCATACAGAGCAGTGAATAATTTGCATGGTTACAGATGGTGTAGAAGATTAAATATAAAGGCACTTTTACCTGCAGGAATGAAATCCATCTTGTCAGCTGGTTTGAAGGCTCGTGAGAAGGAATTTCCTGTTGTGGCCAATTTCATCCCTCCTTCCTCCGCCCCCATTACGTCCTTGCTGTGCCTCCCTTTCCAGCTCCATCCGAATATATTTTCACTACGGCACATTTAGTTATCAATCAACAGGAATCTCAGCTGCTGTTGTGCTTAGGGGACAAACTGTTCTTTCTTCATACTAACAAGGAATGCCTGAAATAGCCAGACACACAGCACTGATTGATGCAGCTACAGTTTATACACCTAGATTCAGACAGTCTGAAACCGCCAGAATTAGTGGCTTATTATTAGAAAAATATTTCTGCTAGACTTATAATTTAAAACCATTTAAATGCCCCAGGCATAATCACTGAAGTTAAAGTTTTAGCTTGTAAAGTGCTTGATGGTGTGAATTAGACACCTCTGCCTGTCTCAGGTGCATTTGCTCTTACTGTTTTTGCTGTTTAAATGGGGGATTTTTTTTGTATTTCTCTGATGCGATACCTGAAATTATCAAGATTGATGCACATCTTTTTACAGATCGAGGTATGTCCCCACATTAACAGTTTAATTTGGCGGAACTTGGAAGAAATATGATGGGACTCCAAAAGTTTAGGACACTTAATGTTTCTGCATGAACAGAAAATGACCAAACATTTTCACTTGACAGCCTTGAGCCGTGGGATTTGCTCAGCTTGTGGGTGCCACTGCTCAGGGAAAACACCAAGAGGATCCTGAAGGAGTCCTACATTTGCTGCAGTGTTGGCAAAAGCAACAACTGCTGCTTCTCCTGGATTTATTCCCTGACATATACCAGAATTAAGGGCTCCAAAGAGAACCTGTTGGCAGTGAAGGGAAAGTACCAAGTGAGGTGTGACAGGGGCAAGATATTACACAAACAGGGTCTATGGGACAAGTAGTTCAGTTTTGCCACACACATGCTTTTTGCCTCTGCCTGGGACTCTTAACCTAATGGTGAGGCTTTCTAGTTTATACAGGAGAGTTTAGGTTTGTGACTGGCTTTCATCACAAGAATGAAGCATGGCTTAAAAGCTACAGCAGCAGAAAATGCAGGACGTTGAGCTATGGGAAGGCTGCCCAAAGGCTGCATTAGCCTGAGTGCTCAGAAACAGGGCATGGGCTGCCCAGGAGGGGAAATCAGAAAACGTGAGGGACTAAAAGAGGATTGTGACTCCAACTGAGATTCAAGGCTGTGTGTTGTCAAAGCAACAGTCTGTGCTCAGAAAAAGCTGTCAGATGTCTGGAATACCAGGACACCTGAGCAAGGACTGTCCCTTCCATCATGTTGAACTCTGGATGGCTGCAGCTTTGCCACCTGTGTTAATGCAGTACTCTGAGCTTGTGTTACTGTGCAAAATTGTCAGAGAAAATGATCACTGCACTTAAGAAAGCTTTTAACTGATGGAGTTCTATTAATTTAAAGAACTTTTCTAGGAATACGAAACACTTCAAAATATTTATGAAATACTTCAAAATACTTTTTTATTTATCACCTGATGGATATATTATTATCATCCATGTTCTGTTGTAGCCTTGTCAATCAGAACATCTGCTTGAATCGTATAAAATTTTTGAATTGATAAAATAAAAAAAGGTGCTTATGCTGAGCAGCAGATTTCTTTCATAAGAAGTTTGTGCTTTAAAAACCCCTGGTTTTTTATTGTAGCAGTCTTCTTTTAAAAGAGGATGCTTTTCATGGTCCACTATTACATTCTCTCTGTCATCTGTTAAAAAAAAATAAAAGAAAGGTCTCTGCATTATTATATTTTACTTCTGAACTGGGCAATTCACCAGCTTTCAAAGACAGAGAAAGAACTTGAAAATTGATCCAGGGGGGGAATCAGAGCCCCTGAGGCTGTGTGGGGCTGCACCCAGGGCTGGCTGTGTGCTGGGAGACACAATGTCAGCCTCCCAAATCTTGCAAAACTGAGTTATTTTCCTGCTCTGGCAAAGGGCATATTTTTTCCCCTGTTTTCACTCCTGGTAGCTGAGCTCAGTGTGCTGTCTGTAGGGCACAACAATCCCCACACTGGTGGATGTGCCGGACCATTGTCCCCGGGTCTGTCAGAGCACGGAGTCACCCTGAGCAAACACGGGGTGTTCAGTACATCCCTGTTCTCTTCCTACAAGAACTGCTTCTGAAAAGGTTCTTGTATGTTGGGCTGTGGTAGGAAAAACACAGTATTGATTTCACAGGTTATCTGAGGCAAAGTCTTGTTTGCATTCTCTAGATAATTTGAGGTATTCCTTGTAATGAAGGTTTTCAGACACCCCTCAGAAAATAAAGAATTTCAGATCCCTTTTTTAAAAGTTAATTCTGTGAAAAGTGCTTTATATTTAGCCTGTCTTGGTAAATCTCAATGTATTTAAATGAAACGTAACATTTTTCTCTATTT
Source organism: Sylvia atricapilla (assembly GCF_009819655.1). Lineage (NCBI taxonomy): Eukaryota > Metazoa > Chordata > Aves > Passeriformes > Sylviidae > Sylvia > Sylvia atricapilla. The sequence goes on from NC_089157.1 coordinate 7,473,673, forward strand.
ATTTGCATTTCATCTGTTGCAGAAAAAAAATCCTGCTATAGTCAGTGACAATATGCAAGCGTTTGTGGTTTTTTGTTTAAATCTGGCTCTGAATAGTTAATATACTTTTATATAAATTAGGGCTCAATTAATGACATGTTTACACTAGGAGCACTAGGGCTTTTTGCACTCTCAAAGCACTAGGAAGTTCATGCAAGGACATATTTCTTATTTTTATTTAACATCCAAAATTTTGTTGACTCAGAGTCTTAAGGTTAATAGCCATATTTATAAATACAGCCACATCAATCTATATTGTGGTTCTCAGTAAGTGCTAGAGAGGAGTTGTTTGCACAGGAAGCTAAGACAAATTAACTAAAGATATGATTTTAAAGTATATTAGTTAAAGTGCATTAAAGCTTGGTGTGAATGCTCTCATTCAGAAATAAAGTGACTGTAGTTCACTTTACCTTAATGCACTTTAAATTCACACCTTTCAGCTAATTTAGCTTAACTTCCTGTGTGGACAAGCCTTAAGATTGTTCCCATTAAAAGCTCTGCTGAGCTTTATTTTCTACTTCTTAAATCCAAACACGTAAAATAGTCTTACATTCTAAAGAGACTAGGTTTTTAAAAGAGAATTTGTTGTGAGTCTTCCAGTCATGAAATTTTCTTGAATGGAGATGTAAGTAGTAAATTTTAGGATGAACTGTATTTTGTAATTTTTTATGTTTAATTTCAGGTACCACATTAGTGAGAGATAGGATGTATTTATCAAGCAAAATCCATGAGATATCATGGGCAACACACAAAACTATGACAAATCACACTCAATGAGTCTGGATTATTTTTACTCGGGAACCTATTGGAGCAGAATAAGGAGAGTTTGAACTACTTTTTTTCCCAGGATTTCTGAACTTTTAAAGCTGTGGAGAAAAGATGCTGCACATGAGCAGATCAGTCCACTTGCACATACACAGTGACTTTGGTGCTTTGGGGATGTGAAACTTGGCATGAGATCTGCACACAGAACTCTGCCCACGTCCCTGACGTGGCAGTGCACAGATATTTTCTGTTTTAAAAAGTGATTTTCTTTTTCTATTGTTTAGCAATAATTTCGGTAGAGGTATTTCATCCTGAAATAGATGTTTGATGATTATTTACCGCACTACCTTTGTGTATTTTAGGGTGCTTAAAGTATAGAAACTACTCATCATATTACTCAGAATAGATTTTTCATTAGTTTCGGTTTAGGTTTGTATCCTTTTGTTCTCATGTTTATTATCAGATAATAAACTGCTCCTGTAGTTCCCTGTAAGTTGTTGTCTTGAGCGCTGCACAAGGCTGGGTAACTGAAATAGAACCAAAACCAAGGATGTGAATTAGTAGTGGGATCTGCAAGGAGTGTTGGTCCTGATCCAGCATCCTACCTGTGCTTCCACTTCATTTTTAAGTATTTAAGTGGTCTCATTTTCAGTGGAATACTGAGACTTCTGAGGTGTTAAAGAAAATCATGTGCTTAATGGTTTCCAGGGTTAGGGCCAGAATGCTGAACACATTTTAGGATTTAGCACATTGCATTTGACTCTGCTGATGTCATGAACTGTAACCAGAGAGTTTTGATCAGGGCTGGCACATGGCTCAAAAGAGACTGTGTGGCAGTTGATTGCTAAGTATGTGTGTAATAAAAACTGTCATTCTGGTCTTCAAATAATGGTGACAAAGCTCCAGTTTTCTTTTGTCATTTGTCTTACTGTTTGCATTGTTAGGAAGCTGTGATACAATCCTTAGAGCAGTCTTTATTACTTTGAACATAACTTCTGTCCCCTCTTTGCAAGGTTGATAAAAGTGACAAGTGTTTGAGAAAATGAAACTATCACGTAATTCCTGATGGCCTTTTCCATAAAAATCAACCCCTATGTGAAATAGAAGAACAGTAGATGAAATTGTGGTTTTAAAAAATGAGTAAACAATAGTAGGCAGATATGGTAGTGAGATACATTGTCAAAGACCAGCTTTTTCACACACTTCAATATGTAAGATAAAATATCTTAATTGGTGCTCAAAAATGCATTAGTATCTGATATATAGTAGATTTACAGACTATAAAGGAAAAAAAAATCTTTAGCATCATTAATGGTTCACATATTTGTGAGACTATTTTGCCACTGGCAGTTAGGATTATAATAATATTTTCTGTGAGTCTGACAGTAATCTGTAATTGTGGAGGTAACATGTCTTAATAAACACAGGCAAGAAGCATTGTACAGATACTATTGGTGTTACAGGATCACCTACAGACCCTGTCTCATTAGGTTTTGGCCATAAGAAAGGAGGCTTGCAGTGCAGGCAGATGATGGATGAGGGTGGAAGGGGTCAGAGAAACAGGAAGCGACTTGGTGACAGTCATACAACAAGAATAAGAGCAGTCTCCTCACTCCCAAGCCCAGTGTGTTATCCAGTATTCCATACTGCTGCTCCACCTCTGTGCTCACTTGTTTCGTAAGCTCAATCACTTCTGGAAACTGGACCCGCTGTAATGTAACCATGAGCCCCACCAAAATCTTCAGTAGGTAAGCTGAATGGGCAGGTTTAGCTTATTACTCAGGAAGTGTAATATCAGGTTTCTAATTTTATCTGGTTATATAAATATCTGGTGTATTTTAACACCAGAATAGCACATCAGGCAAAATGAATTTGGCACAAAACAGTGAGTTTATCATCTCTTTGTTTCCTCTGTACTTATGATAGGTACAAAGTTGCATTTCTTGTTGCTTCCAGACAAAAGTGTACTGTGTGGGAAGGCCTGCAAATTTCTTAGGTTTCTGCAGCCAAGTGTTTAGACAAAGGGATGACTGTCAAAGGAAATGTTTTTTCAAGCTGTTTTAGCTTCAAGATGAATAATTAAGTGTCTTAGGTTGCAATGCAAGCTGTAATCAGAATTATGTATTCTGTCACCATCTGTTGAAACCAGGTGGAGCAGTGTTCTTTATCTCTCCCATGACCCATCCCTCATAACTCCGGGGAGATATCTTCTGTTAATGGGCCATTAAGGCTGACTGCATGACTGATAATATTATATCAGCCCACTGTGAGATGCTCCACCCAGCGGGAGGAGCCAAGCATTCCTACCTGGATATAATCTGAGATTTGGGAGCACCCCAGCAGCCTTTTTCCACTGGATTCCCAGAGGAAAACCACATCACACAAAATCTACACCTCACTGGACCCTCAGAGCAAAACTACACCCTTCTACAGGATCATTGCCTCAGCAGAACCACGTGTCACTCCAGGAGGACTGCAGCCACAATTGAGAGGAGGAGCTGTGAGATTGCTTCCTTTATGCTGCAGTGTGAAAGTAGCAAAGGATACAGGGAGAAAAATTAACTATCCTACAAGAAACATTGTCCGTCTTGTACACATGGACATCAGTTCACACTTCCAGTATGGGAAAGTTTCACTGTTGTCCTTGGGTCACAACATGCTTTAGTATTATTGTCATTACAGTCACTCAGGAATTTCTATTTGGAAACAATTCTTCATGCTGGCATTTACTGTGAAGACATATGGGATACCACACCTCCAGACTTTCCTTTCAGGATAAAAGCTTTAGCTTCCAATATTTTGACACATTTAAACATTTATCCAGGCACCACAAGAGGCCAATTGGAACATCAGCAACTGTATCCATTGGCAGTTTTAGTGAGACAGTTCTTACAGGAAACATTTGAGCGCACTCACTACAGCTGTTGTCTGCCTGCAGTAGAGCTGGCACTCCCCAGTTTTGGGTAGACCTGCCTTACCACATGTGCTTTCAATTCCAGGTACAATCAGTAAGTCACATCCTTAGATCCAACCCACTCCACAAGCTTTGTCTGCTTTTTCCCTGCACACCAAGATTTGCTCCATTCCTGGTGTGCACAGCACTTATCCCCACCCAGGAGGTCTGACACAACACCAAGGTGTTGAGCTGACAGCAAAGGTGTTGCACAGCACATCTGTAAGTATTGCCATCTGGATTTACTGTAGGGACTCCAAAAGCCGTGTCTCACATTTAGCTGAAGCCCTTGCAATCAGAAAGAGTCGCTGTAGAAACAGAGCACTGAGTTGTTACAATATGGATGGATGAGAGATGAGGGAGGGAAGGAACACCTGAAACCAACTCTGCTGTCAAAAAGTGCTCCTGAGTCTCCAGCCTTTACGTGCATGTGCTCAGAGTAGGTACAAGCACGTGTATTAATGCAACACTGCTCCTCAGAGATGGGGTCAGGGATGGCAGCTGGGCCTGGGGCTGAGGGTGTGCACAATACTGATGTGGGATACAGGCTCAGGTTGGCACAAGGCAGTGCTGAGGGTGTGCACAACACTGATGTGGGATACAGGCTCAGGTTGGCACAGGGCAGGGCTGAGGGTGTGCACAACATTAATGTGGGATACAGGCTCAGGTTGGCACAGGGCAGGGCTGAGGATGGACTCAGGCTGCAGCAGCACCAAACACAACCCTGCTCTGCAAACACTCAGTACTTCAGAGAGAGCTGCAACTTATACTTCACTTGCAGTATTACTTAAGGGCTATTTTTCTTCTGAAATCCTGAAGAATCATTCCTGAATTTCCACAGAAGAAAGATCACCTATTTGATATAGTATATTATTTAATTATTGATGGAAAGAGATGGTATTGTGTCGTCACTCCTATGCATGGCTTATTTACACTGCATGTCCTATAAACCTATCAGCTTACTAAATTCTCTGTTTACTAAAAGAATGTTGCCAGCTTGTTCAAATGTGCCTGGTTTTTACTTTTTGAAAACATCTTTGTCTGCTCTTAAGAAAATTAATTTGCTTTAGAAATTACACTTCCTTGGTAATTGTTGTCAAAATTTAAATGTATCTTAAGTGTCAGCCAAAATACCAAGTCTGTGGCTCTCATATTTGCATTCTGTGTTCCTTCACTGTCCACTAAGGCAAATTAATTACCCTGTGTTTCTTTTGCAAGTCAGCAGGAGGTAAATTGGTATGGTAGAAATGAAAGGGCAGAGTCTAAAAGAAAATTCTCAATCAATTTGTTAAGTTTTAATTTCTCTTTACTGCATTGTTTTGCAACATCAAAGTCTGAAAATTAAATGCCTGTCATTGCTCTGAGCATTGTCCTAGTGCAGCTGGCACAGGAACTGTTAGCAGTGAGAGAAAATGTCATTTGGCTTTTTGAATGGCAGCTAAAGGGCATCATGAGGACTTAAAAAATCTGTTCCCTTTAAAATCTTCTAAATGTTCTAAAAATCATTCATTAATTTCAGAGCTATTGAATAATACGATTTTTTTTTTTTTTTTTTAAATTCTGGTCTCTTGGTCTTTTCATGTGTGAGAGATTCCACCTCAATTATTTTATGAAGAGGATATTATGTCTTTTGCCAGTCTAGGTCATCTTCCATTATATTCAATGGTCCTTAGGCTGGGTTTTTATACATATAAAAAATGAAGTGTTTTAGAATGTGTGCTCCTACTCTTTACACGTGGGTTTAGATTAAAGAACTGAAGGATGAGGCAGAAGCACAGTGTGTGTATATCAAGGGGAGAGAGACTAGTGTTGAAAGGAGCTGAAAATATTAGTAAAGCCTATTATTTTTCTAACTTTATTATATATTTATATTTAGGGGCAAGTCTGGGGAGTTCACGAAAGCCAAGTGGGTTAGTTCCCTCATAGAAGGGGTTAAAGATCTGACTGATCTGAACCTTCAGCACAACTGCAAGTTGAAAGATGTAAATCTGATCTCACAAGTCTAGACATAATTGTCAGCTGCTTTTACCCATTGTTCTGTATTGATTTTTATGTTCTTATTTTTATTTAATGAACAGGTTATTTTTCTCTTCCTCTGTAATTCTGACCTCATTCAGTAGAATCTCAATCTGTAACTCCCCTTTAACTTTCAAAAAAATCTCTTCCAAAACAGGTTCAGAAAGCAGTTTCCTGTGAATTTTTATGAGGATGTTATGAAAATTAGGGTTGCATTTTTGACCCCATTTAATCTCCAAGCATCTGGTTTGCACTGTTCTGTTTGGTGATGTTTCTTTCCCCCAATATGACTTTGATAAATACTTTTGGTAGGCTGCTTACCCTTTGCAATTCAAAGCATTAGAGTTATTTACTACACTCCTGCAAACTTTCCTATTGTTTCCACTGTCCTTTGTATCAAATAAGTTGGAGACCAGCACCAGCTTTGCAGGAGATTGATTATGTGGCTGTTGATGGCTGCTTCTTTGATAGTTTTGAATTTCAGTGCAGAGTAAGAAGAACTGTGCAAGTACTATAAAATTATATCTTTCTTGCTTTTATTTTCCCTTTGCACATGATGCTTTTATTAAGATGATATACTATTTTTATTTGCCATGAAATCTTAGTTCTACAAAACTAATTTGCTTCAGATGGAAATACCTGACATATGAATTTTTAAGAACTTTGATGTCCTACAGGACAAAATTCTTTTCATGCACCTTTAGTCAATGAGCTGTATTTTTACCATCAGTAATATTTACTCTTTTTTTTTTTTTTTTTTTTTTTTTTTTTTTTTTTTTGTAGCATAGTACTACCCCACTGTGAGAAGATACCCATTGTAGTAGGCACTGAACCAGTATTGATTAATAGAATTCTTGCCCAGAAGAATTTACAGTCTGAAAATGAACATAGAGGGGAGAGGAAAAGAAGGAGTTTTTATCCTCCTCTTACAGAGGAAAAACTTGAATGACATAAAGACATTTTACTGCTGTTGAAATCAACTAATTGATTCAAAGTCCATAATCACTCTGTGTATAATTAACATGAGGGAAAACATGTAAGTTAGACATAAATGTCCAGACAAACATACTGGGAAAAAATTAGCATGATATAAACTACCCCGAATACATAGGTTTACCATCCAAAGGTGGGAAAAACTCTTCCAGTGGGAATACTGGCAAAAAAAAAAAAAAAAAAAAAAAAATGAAAATGTATAGTCCAGTGCTCTGATGACCAGAGAAAATTAAGAGGCATCTCAGGCTGTTGTGTTCATCCTTAGAAATTGATGGTAGAGCTTCGATGTTTGTTGACCCAGACCCATCATAGTGTGGTGGTTTTGGTTGTTCTCCAGCAGGGTTAAAAATGCAGAGTTTATAACGCTTTGGTTTACTGGGAAATACCCTTTGTAAGCACAGAAAATGTTACACGTGCAGTGCTTGCCTGCAACAAAACCTCTCATTTACCTGTGGGAGATCTTGGTCTTTGGATCTGTCTTCTCTGGATATCTCCCACACCAGGAGATAACCTGATGAAAATAAAATCCCGAAGTTTTGCTAAGTACTTGTATAAAAAGTCCTTTGGATTGAATCATCTTAGAAGAAGACGGAGAGGAGACTCATTAAAACTAAGCACTTAAAATGAGAGGAATATTTGGGAACTTTGCAATGTGTCTGATTATGTCTGCCAAAAAAACAATGCTTGAAAACCAAAAATTATACATAATCTTCGGGTTTTGCTCCACCTCTTCCAGCAGGCAAACTGATGTGAGCCAGCTCATTCTGTGTAAAACAACACGAATTTCCAAATGGCATTATTTCATTGAGCTATCCAGATGAATTTTGTGCTTTTGAGAAAATGAAATATCTCATGATTTGTGAGAGGCTTCACTTTGGTTCTTCTCTTGGCACAGATTATAAAATAATAAATAAAATAATTAGATCATCTGAAGATCTGTGTAAAATCTCAGAAGTTAATTTGCCCTAAAATCTCCTCACTTAAGCCACATTTCTGTACTTAACTTACAGATCACTCTCTTTCAAGCTCAGCAAGGAACTGCTTTTACATTATCTCACTGGATAACAGACAATCCTCAATAATTAATGCCAGATCCTCAGCTCTGATGCTTTCATGGAAACCATTTGGTCGATGCCAGTTTACATCATTTGAAGATCTGACCCAGCAGGTATAAAAATGAAAATGGCAAGGCAAAAAAATATGAGCAATTTGATATCAATAAAAATGTGCACGAGGTCAGGGAGGACAGAGCCTTTTCAAGTTTTCCTTTGACTTTTTATCCTAAAGAAGAAAGTTAGGGTTTTTTTCCCCATCATTGAGCAAGATAATGCACAGCAAATGATAAATTACAAAAGAAAATAATCTGTTGCAATAAAACCTGGGCAGAGCCCCAAGTATTTGTTCCCAAAGTATTTATTTTTTCCCCAGCTGTATTTATACGTGAATTCAATGATGTTTGTAAAACAAGTATTAAAAATTGTAACATTTTGAGTTATGCACATTTCCAAAAAGAAGTTTCTCCTCTTTCAAAATTCAAACTTTGACCTTTCTGATATTTCTCTATCACAACTGACAAGGTTCAACCGGTTTTTATTTTTCAATGTTTTCAGAAAAAGAAATGTCAATTCAGAACTTGGGATCAAATTTCTAAGACAGAAAGTTACTCCATTGCTCAGAAAAGAAGTTGTAATAGATCAGAGAACAGAGAACAAGTTATTGTCTCACTTTGAATAGCAAATATATTTTGGCTTGTATTGAAATTATTCCTGCTATAACTTACGCCCAGAAAAGGTATATTAATAATTACTTACAAAGTAAAAATCGAGTCAGCGACAAATTCAGAGTTAACTCAAAGAGAGGATGTTTTCTTTTTATTTCACTGCAGCACCCATAGAAAACCTCAAATGCAAAAGGAAGGAAGAAAGATTAAGGACGATTTTTTAAGGAAGATGTTTCAAGGAAGATTACACTTTCAATAATGATCTTAGTGAAAAAAAAAAAAGGAAAAAAAAAGATGCTCATTCTACATTCATGTGAGACCTGAATGTAGAAAATAAGGTACAATTGGGTCCACCTGCTGTGGGGACAAAGGTGGGGCAGAGAGCAGCCAGCAGTCTGTGCCTGAGCTGTTCCCCTTCTCCCTGGTCCATGAGCAGAACCCAGGGACACCAAGGTTGTTCCATAAATGTGTGACTGGCACAAACTCCAGCAGGGAAACTGAGGCAGGAGTGCTGGGAGCTGCAGTTCTTCCTGGCAGAGATGTGAAACACTGCTCAGTCCCTTGAGCCTGTGTGTGACCCCCTCCAGCTCTGCTCTGCTTTGTCAGGAGCTGTTCTCCAGCCTCTTACTGGGGGTGAATGACAAAGACAACGCTGGCTGGTGGGAATCTGGGAACAGAGGTTCAATAAAACGTATTCTCCTTCACAGAGGAGCAGTGCCCTGACTGGAATGGTTTGGGTGTATGCTGGGGCCTAGCCTCATTATAAGGAATGGAATATATGGAATCAAATGAAATTCTATATGGGACAAGAAATGGGGTGGTCTTTATAGCAGGGTGGTCTTAAACTGAGGTTTAATGTATGTACAATATACAAACATTTTTGACAGACCATTAACACCTATAATCTTGTAAATATTTGCAATTTTCTAGATCATAAATATAGCTGCATAAGCAGTTCTTTCAGGACATCATTTATACTCCATTAAAGGTTAATTTACAAGTTAGTACCTTATAGAAAGAAGATATGTGTACTTTTATGTTAACTTTCTGTAAAGGGAGACTGGTGTCTCCAGCAGCAATTTGTAATTCTCCTGTGACGCTCCCAGTGGCACTATTCAAAGCACTATTTGAATTCTTTTCATCAGCTCATGTTCACAGCAAACTTAATCTTCTGTTTTGAAGGCGGAGGGAGAAAGAAAAGAGAGAAGAAAAAAAAAAGAAAAAAAAAAAAAGAAAAGCTAGATCTTAGCTCTTCTGTCTGTGTTCCCAAGCATCCAAGTGTTTGTTTGAACAGCCTCCCCTGACACACATTCTCATTTGTCACAGTGCTGATGATACCTGCTGCTGTCTCTGAGCCCTGGCTGGGGGCTGCCTCGGGCAGGGGGGAGGTAAATGGTAGGGGATTGACTCTGGGGCTATGACTTTATTCACTGTAATGGCATTTGTGCTTTCTAAAGATCAAAGGCCAGGGGAAAGAAAAAAAAGAAAAAAAAAAAAAAAAAAGGTGGGGGCAGGGGAAGGGAAAGAAAATTGTTCACTCTAGACCTAGTCAGGAGCTTTCAGAAGTGCCTGTGAGAAATTAGGTGCCTCTCTTGCACATTTGATCATCTAGCTTTGAAATCTTGGGGAGAGAGCTTAGAGAAGGATGTGAAGAGAAGGGAGAATAACCACTCCTATGTCAGGACTGTTGGGGAACAACGAACAAGGAAGGTGCCAAATTTATCTGAATTTTGATTAATTTTTTTTTCTAAATGCCAAATTTCCTTGTTCAGCCCGGTAGTTAAACAAATGAGAGGCTTTAAAACTGCAGTTAGCTATAGGTTAAAAGGGAAAAAAAAGGAAATCTGTTGTAAATGCATCTATTTTGTTGCCAGCTATTGGGATAAAAGAAAGCTTTCTCAAATGGTATGGTATAGGTTCTTACAATGGTCTCTATGGGTTTATTTGCCTTCCATAAGATTTCCCACGAAGAAAGATTTATGCTTTATGCTCACTACTCACCACGTAGTATATGTTTATGTTTGTCATTCATATCTTAATACTGTAAAGACTTCAGCAGCATTTTTTTTCCTGTTTCAAACCACTGTGCACACAGAATGTTCCAGGCTTCTGGATTTCATATATGGAGTTTCTTCCAGCTGGTTTCATGCATGAAACAGAGGGTGGTCATTTTGGTGCATTCACATCACCCTAAATAGGAGTTAATTATGTATTTTTACTGTTTTCACTGAAAGATCTTTATAAGAATTGTGGCTTTTCTCAAAACACAATAATATCAACACTTGAATAATTTTCTTGGATTTAGGGATTCATTTCTCACCAAGGGATGTGAGAACTGGAGACTTTGACCATTGCACATTGCTTTTGTCATTTTCCAATCATGCTTACATTTCTTCTCTGAAAAAGGCAGATCAAGGAGTAATTAAAAACTCACTGCAGACTGGAGAGAAGGGATTGAGGTTCCCTTTTACCAGGTTAGTGATCCAACTGCAACACCACAGAGTCAATCCACGCTGTCAAAACTACTCCCCTTGTTCCAAACAATTGTTTGTCAACTCAGAAAAAACTCTCTGAGGTACCACTTGTAACTTCAAACTAGTTTTTCTCAATATTTTTAAAAACACATCCTTATAAATCCAGTAGCACCAGCAGTGCTGAATGAAATGAAATGAAATTAAATCACCAGAAATGAAATTACAGCCTTCTTGAGGCCTGAACGAATGGGGACGTACTTTGGTATGAAATTCAGTGAAAAAATGCTATTATCAATGTGGCTGGAGTTTTACCAAGCTCCAGGACAGCACTGTGAATCCTGGCATCACACCCAAGCTTGGAAAAATCTCAGTATTTTCATGACAAGGGGGCATCTCTGATTATTTTGACAGGCTCATTGATCTTGAAAGCAAAGAGCAGCTGTGTGGATGCTTCTGCTGTTTAATGCCACATGCTGTGTGTGCCTCAAAAATCCCAAAAAATCCCAAAAGTAGGTTGAAGAGGCACATGTTAAAATGGCAGACCTGCACTTCTCAGCCACAGATCAGTCAGTGCCCTGCTGAGGCACAAAGGGTTCTGCTCTGTTAAGTGAAGGGTTTGTGTATGCGAATCACAAACGTGGGTTTAATTTATCTGGTAGCAGTTACCATAAATAGCCTTATTACAGTGGATGTTGTAAGTGGGTGGGCAAAACAAGAGTAATCATAAAGGAAAGTCTAAAAATGATTCATTGACTGCGGAGGTCATCAAAGAACAGCTTCTTTCTACGGTCACTGGGGAAGGAATGTGAGGTTTAAAGGCAGTGTAGGGGCTTTAATATGATCTAGCCTGAGGAATCCCATGACCCTCAGTTGTGTGCAAAGCCTCACCATTTGGTGGTGTTGGGTCTGAAGGTCTCTCTGCCACCACAGGCTGAAGGCAGCTGAAAGAAATACTAGAAATGCAAGTTCAATAAAAGCCTGAAAATGTAGATTAAAGCAGGATTCATTCTATTAATATTTTTTCCTAGGAAGGAAGTTATTTCAGCTACATTAGAAACTTAAAAGAGTGTCTATTAATTATTAAATTCACAGTTTAATAATCTAGCAGACTTGCCAGGAATTGCATTAAAAACTGTTTTGTGTAAATTGGCTCCAAAAAGTGTTCAATTACCTCATTTTTGAAGCAGTTGTATGTCACACAGTTATTCAAGCTTCACAGAAGGTTACTTCAGGAAATCATTTACGTGGAACATCTTTCTGCTGATAATTTTGTATATTTTATCATGATTATGCCTTTTACATTTATCAAGCAAATATCTTTTCTCTTTTAATGTACAGAGTAAGGAATGTATGTAAGAGAACAGTTTTTCTTTGCTGCTATGAAGGAAGGGAAATGTACCAGTGCTTATGAAATTACTGTGTCACGGTTTGTTTAGGACGGAATTAAGACATCAATCAGAAAGGGCTGATTCCTTCACTAGCAAAGTTAATGAGATATTAACCAGCACTTTGAAGCTTAATCCAAGCTATCATTCCACTATTTCACAAGCCCTCCAAATTCCTACTTTATGGTCAGTAGTAGCGTGGAAGAAGACTTTTTAATGTTTTCTTTTACTTTTTTTAATTCCAAATGCAAGAAAGCTGTTTTGATCATTGCAATAAATTTCTGGCTTAAAATTATCACAAAACAGTTTTGCTTTAACCTGCTTGCAAACTGACAGTGCAGTGTCATTCTGAGTGACAGCCAGCTTTGCTGAATAATAACTTGCAAGTGTTGAAGGCACTGCAACTCTTGCTGAATGCACCATGCTTCTGATCTTTCAATAGAAAGCATAAATAAAAGGAAGAGCTCCAGAGCAGTTGATCCCCAATCCCTGTCTGAAGGACTGTATTTCACAGGAATATTGTCATTAAGATGACCATCAAAGCAGGGAGAAAATCAACATCCTGATTTTCTGAGAGAGTGACACTATCTAACAGTTATCTAAATATTTGCTTTAGGAAACTTGATGCAGCTTTTTAAAAGGAGTCTTCATGACCTTATAACCAGACAGTACAGTGGTGATAATTGAAGTATCTTCAGACTGTAATGAACAGCTGCTGAATTGCAGCAGAAAACTGCAAGTTGAACAGTTGTGCAGATTTCTTAATAAAAAATACTTTTTTTTTGAACTTAAAATCTCCTGGACAGCTCTTTATCCATCTCTTTAACAAGTTCATATTGTTTACATTTCCCTGTATAATACTTCATCCAAATGACTGAGATCGTGGGGACTTTCCAGAAAGACAAAAAGGTTGAAATAAATACATATATACCCATACTCAAGCTGAGATCCTAATTGTTTGCTCATATTTTAAAGATCCAATAAATTCGAGTGTTGCTTCTATTGTTACATGGAGTCCATGCAGTTTTGCTCAATTTAGCTTCTGGAAAAGCAGATTCCTGGTTCCTCTGGCAGAGAACACCCCTGACAGAGTGACTGTCCTGTTTTTTCACCTGTTTATGAACTGCTGCTGTAATTGAAGAACTATGATCAGAAGTTGCTTTTAGAAGTCCCCTGCATGTTTTCCTTACCAAGACGCTGTCACAAAATCATTCTAAATATAAATCTTAACACATCCTGCATCATTTATTTTAAAGTTTTCTCACTGAATGATCCAGATACACATCTATAGGGACTTACAAAATTATTTACTGTAACAGCACCACACTTTGTTCTACTGACTGAAACTGTGTCAGTTTTAACTGGTGAGACTTAAATATCTAAGAATATAGCTACTCATAAGACAAGGAATTATTCCATCATAGAATTTAAACTTCTATTTTTTTTTTTGTTTCTTGATAATCTATCCTTTGTCTTTTGGAACTGATCCGGTTTTCAGCATCTCTTCCTGCCTTGAACTTTATCTTGTGGATGCAAGAGTGATTTCTCTTATGAAATCACTACTGCTAAGCCTTTGTAAATTTAAAAGAAAATGTATTTCTGGATTTAAAAAAAGAAAAATCTGTCTCCAAACAAGGTGGATGCTTCACATTTGGATTCCCTGACAGCTGCTGTGATGGTATCAGTGGAGATTAAAGAGACTTTCTTCTTGGCTGTTCAGATTTCATACAAGGTGCCAATAAAGAAAAAAACAGTTCATAGTGGGTATTAGCAAAAAGTTGCAGAATGTTCAGCCTGTGGCTAGGAAAAGTCTTTCCCATCTTCTGTGCTGTCCAGCAAAAAATTAAACCAATCAAAGTGTGTTCCTGGAATAATTAACTGGCTCAGGGCCTGTTGTAGTTAAAAATGCTCAGGAGCCTTGGATGGGAATTTCTGGTTCTTGACTGATTGTATTAATTTCTCATTCACTGAGGTTTTTCGATTATATTTTTTTGGATCATTTATCCATAATACAGTACTATTTTCAGGACAAGACAGATAATGCAAATGTCCTTTTCTGACCTTTTAAAATCATGATTTGTCAATTGTAAAGAAACACAATTTGGGGTTTTTTTATTTCCTTATCCATTTGTTCCTGGATTTAAAAAAAAGTGTAAAATCTGGTGTTATTTGAAATAGGTGACATCGTGTAACAGTTTTCTGCTTATCTTGTCAGAGACAGAGGTGAAAATGAGTTTATATAGAACTAATATAACATATTCTTTATAGAGAGAAAACGGGGGAAATCCATTGTAATTACTTTTAGATTTCCATTCTTTTCCTACTTCACTCACAAGCTTAATTTTCTCACCCATCTGTGTATGCTAATCATCTGTATTAATTATTTAATGTTGAAAGAGACTACTTCATAATTAGTCAGCTGTATCATTTGAAGCAAATGCTACAGTGAATTGCACCTTTTTTATTTGGAAATCATCTGCAAGCAGTGTTCTCAAAAGTGCTATTTACAGAAAATTATTTACCTGGTAGTTAGACTTTGGGAATTGCTCTCTAATAATGTCTGAAAACTAATTTCGGGTATCTAATATTTCATTTTTAATGTACTCAAACTGTCACTTTTTTAGATAGACACATATGAATGTATTAATTTTCAGTACAGTAATTCCTTAATTTTCTGCATTGTTTTTCAAAGAAAGGAAAACTTTCTGAGAAGACATCTAGTTTTATATAATTGTGTGCTTAGAAATACAGTTCAAATGCTGCGTTCTGTAGATAGATAGACAGAAGAAATTAAAAGGAACTGACTCTGCTTTGCAGCATGCACTGGAAAAACCATATCTTGCAGGGAGACAACTTTCACTGCAAATTCAAAGCTTGCCACTGAAATCCTATTGGATTTTCTTGTATAATCATGATCACTCCTTTATTTCCCCCTTCACGTTTCAAAAGTATTTCTGGTGTGCGAGTGACATGTAATTCTTGCACTGTCATCCACTGTGAGCACCATGTGCACAGTTGGAAATAGTGTCTGAACACAGAAAAACTTTTCTGTTTTGACAGTTGATTGGCAACACAGAGCAGCAGCAGCTCAGCACTGCCAAGGTTTGTTAGGGCTGGTGTTTGTGTTGTGATTTTCTGTTTTGAACAGCTGAATCTAGGGTTGAAGAAGGAGATGAAAATAAGTATTTCTCATGTGCAGTGATGTTTCATATCTGTAACCCACTGGGAGGTTGTTCCTCTCCAGACTTAAGATCTGAGCTATCAGACCTGTAGGAGATATGCAAAAAGCAGTGATTTTTAACCTGCAAAAAGCAGGTTGTTATTATTTGCTGACTAAATAGGAGCCCCCATTATGGAATGAAGATCATATTACATGGAGCTGTGGAATTTCACATAAAATTAGAGAAGATTCATTTCACTTTTAAGCCTGAACTCATTTTTCATGAGGGCTCTATGAATGATTCTGGCTGAAAGTCCAGGTTGTAATCTCCATATTATTTTCAAAAGCTTACTGAACAAAATGCTACAGATTAAAATGCCATTCAGTGTCACCCTGATTTTTTCAGCCTTCTGATGTTTACATTTTTATACTGGAGTCCTCACACATTGTAACATAAACAAAAAAGTGGTGTTTTAAACACTGTACATTCCTTCCTGGAGGAAGGACAAGTTGATGGATGTTAGTTTGACCAGTTGGGTTGGAGAGCTGTCAATCCCATCCCTCAATCTCTGGTCATTGTCCAGGGTCTGTACAAACCCAGGGGAAAAATAAACCTCCTCTCTTTTTGTTCTCACAACCTGACTGTGTGAGTGTAGTTCTTTCACGTCTGTCTAGAGACAGTTCAGTGGTTCATAGGTAAGTCTGTGGAAAAGCTCTGACCAAAATTTCCTGTTTCAATGACGTATAACTATTTCTTTAAGTTAACTTGGAATTCTATTAATCAGGTTTTGCCACCACTTAGATTTAAAAGCTAAATTCTGGTACAAGCAAGAGGAATTCTATACAATCTTTGTGGTGGTGGACTGGTACTATTAAGTTTGAATCTGTGCTTCTTCAAGTGTTAGAAAACACAACTGCTCTACTTGTCTTTTTATGTGTCTCAAAATTTCGTATTCTCCCAGCACAGCTTGTGTGCTGATATATCAGAGCATTCAATTTTTAGATTGCCTATTTTCAGGAGAGGCTGGTAGTTAGGCTCAGATTTCTCAAAAAAAAAATCATTCTTTAAGGACTGCATCTCTTTGAAAAAAAATAATTTTGAGTGTCTGTGTGTTCTTCAGAAAATCCAAAGAACTATATTATAAGAATGTGATATCACAGCTTCACAGTTGTATTTAAAGTGTAAGACTGTGATATAATAATGGGCTCAGTAACCAAACTTTCCTATGATATCAAAATACTAATACTCAAGCTTTTGCTGAAGTGCAGGTTCACTTCTTCATGTTAAGCTGGTTTTTAATATAGACTCATTTAAAGAAAAATGATGGAATCATTCCTTGGCCACCAGCTCTGTTCTGTTCTAACTTCATCTGGTCTATTCTGTGGGCTTTTCAAACACAACTGTCAATATAACATGCCAGTAATTTGAAAATTCAGTTCAATGGTCACTTCTTGAAGGGGGGAGAGTATAAAATAAAAGTCTGATGAGCCAAAACTGGACAAAATTCCAACATTTCTCTCAAGCCATATGATGAAGGATAAATAGGCACTGGAACAATATTAATGTCCAATTCCAGCTTTCTCACAGGTCCCCTGAGTAACCATTAGATAAACTCTCCCTGCACTTTCCCTACTTTCATTTTCCTGTTGAGCGTTTATACTTAGAGCAAAGATGCAAAATATTTTCTCAGTTGCAATCATTCAAAGGGTCTGCCTCAAGTGCAATCCTGCAAAATGTGACCTAAAGCATATTATTTACCAATTTGAAAAAACTCACAAAACAAATACCAAAATTAGTGTGAAAAATGTGGACATTCCTGCATTTGTGCCTTGTGTGTGTGTGAAAGGGGCTGGTTTTGGGAGGATGGTTGATGCTGAAACCATGAGAAGCACCTGAAGTAAAACCCTGAGCATTTCTTTCCATCCTCAGGCTCAGGTGTCACACTGATCAGTCCTGTTGGAAGGGTAATTTTCTTTCCAGCACCGAATATCTGAAAGATTTCACTTGGGCTCAGTGTTGCCTATAGCAGAGGCTGGCTGCATTACCATGTGAGAATTCAGTGCAGGTTTGTGGGGAACTCATTACAAGTTTTCTGTGACACACATTCATACAGCCCATGCCCCTTAAAAAAAAAACGCAGAGAAAAGGCACTCAGTGAGAGGTTTCACATTGTGTGAAATCAGTTAATTTTTCCTTATAGCACCTCATAATTTTCCAGAACAGAGATCATTAATCATCCCAAAGTGTGTAGAAGTTTGGGCAATAGCTGTAAGACCACCAAATGGCGACCCTGAAGGAAATTAATTACGAAAGGTGAAAAGCAAGTGTTTTCTTAATTAAGCCACCTAAGCTGCCTGGTTTTGCAAATATTTATTAACACAATTCAGATGAAATCAGATCAGCACTTCTGGCTGCTGAGAATGTTGTTTCATTGGACCAGGAGTCCTCGTTTCCAAATCCATATTCAGTCTTTTAACACAGCAGCAAATTATATTCTCCATCTGTCTCCTGTGACAACACTAATGAATGTAATAACTGGATGATGATGTACAAACGTGTTTGAAGTACCTAATTTATAAAATTTAGGAAGCAGTTATTTATAATAAGCTGTTGGGGAGTTGGGGTTCTATAGTTTTTGAAGCTAAGTTTTAATATTTTTGATTTTCTGCATGTAACTGAAACATAAGTAAACGTGTGATAACCAAACATTCTTGATGCAGGGTAGGTGAGCCTGATATCTCAAAGGTTTTCCCAGCCAATGTCTCTGTTCTAGGACTAACAAGTGCTTGACCATGATTTGAAGAATAAAAGGTCCTGAGCCTGAACCAGCTCTGGCCTTGAGCTGTCCCACCCACGGTGAGTCAGGGCACTTGCCAGAGTCCTGCTGTGTGCTCTCAGCACCTCCTGCCCCATTTGAACCAGCACTGTTCTTTCTGCTTTGAGAGTGAGTGAGGAGGAGTAAAGCACGTCCCAGAGGCTCTATGAACAGGATGGAAGTTCACGGACTTTTTCCAACGTGTCAGGATTTGGCCTGTACCACAACCCCTCCTGAAGAATTGGCCCAAGAGCTGTTTTCCAAGGATTTTGCTAAGTCAGAGTTTGAATATGGGAGATAAAGCCCACAACTTTATAGTCTGAGTCAGATTTCCTTTGACCTGTTGGAAAATAGAGCAAGTCATGCTGCAACCAGCCAGGAAAAGTAGGAGTTTATTTCGGATTAATTTTTCACCTCTGGAGTTGTTGATGCATTCGTTCCCATGTGATGAAGAGAGAGAAATGGGAAGGGAGGCTGTGAAATAAATTAATCCAAAAAGTGTGTGCTCATAGGGAGCAATTATCACTTTGTATTCTGATCTTGTTTGTGTGGTGGAGAAGGGACTTGTGGCAACACAGCAAGGCCAAGTACTGATGTTTATTGCTCAGTGAGAGGCTGGCATGACTAATTGAGAGGGAACAGATTCATCAGGGTTAGAGCTTAAAAAAAGTGATGAGAAGACATGTTCATGAACTGCTATTCTCACTACTACAGTTTTTAAAAGTCTCCATTACAGTAAAAAAGGAATGATTTTTGGTAAAGTATGTTACAGACTGGCTATGTTCTAAACAGAAAATGTTTGGTTGCACTTCTTACATTTTAATGTCATTTTTATTGAAATGTTGCACTTGAGGAAAGAAGAATTCCATATTTTGAATTTTGCCACTGATTTTGCTGTCCCCCACACCTCTTTTAAAGGATAAACAATCATGTCCTTCTCTCTCTAAAGTATAAAAAGGTTCCAACAAAGGTTTTCAACAAGTTTTGAAGAAAAGGGAGAACCATCTTCAGAAACAGGCCTTATATTAGTAAGTATACTGCTAATTACTGCAATCATACAAAAGTTGCAGTGACACCTATCTATATATTTGTATGTTCTTTTTGGTGTTTTAAAACTCTGTGTCACAAGCTTCAAAATGTCTTTAGCTTAAGAAAGAAGGTGCTTCTCTGGGTTGGTTTGTGTCTGCCTCTGTTCAGCTCTGTTCTATGCTCAACTTCCCTAAATTCTGGTTTATTCTCTATTCTCTCCTAATCTAGAAATTGCCAGTTATGAAAAGCCTGTTAATTTCTGTTTGTAAAATGTTCTGGTGTAGCTTGAATTAAATGTAGTGCAGCTGGGAGTAGTCATGGCTAAACAATACATGGCATAAATTATCTCTATCTGGAGTGTCTGACTAAATAACATAATCAACAGGAGGCTGACAAAACATCACAGCCGCCTGTTGTCGCTGACAACTTCATTATTTCCATGATGTTCATATGGGTAATTTGTTTCTGAGGAACAGCAAGATCTTTAGACACATCCAATGGCCTCATGTACATTTATAGGCTTCCTGCAGCTGGTTCTGTTTGCACAGTTTTAGGGATTTTTTCCTAATCTGGGGAACAACTGCAAGAGCCATCAGCAAAGAGCTCTGCTCTGCATTGGTTTTTCAATAGAGAGGTATTCCCATCAATCAGAGTTGGTGCACACCTCTTGACAGGTAACAGCAGCTGCTCTTTGATTCCTTCGTTCAAACAGGAAGGCCTTTGAGGCTCTGATGGACTTCTTATACTATTTTATTTCTGTTACATTAACTTAAACCCCAAAAGATCCCAAATGACTCAGTAGTTTTGTGGCTCTGACAGCCCAGGCCCAATTTTATTCCACTGCAGCCAGGAATAATTATTCTCAGGAATTTTCCAAGTAAAGAAACTAGCAGGGGGGTAAAAAAGCCAATGTGACTGTATGAAAAACATGCCACCTTTAAATAATTCTGACCAAACAGTTCTGAGTTTCTGCTAGTTCATTTAAAACCACGTTCTGAAATACAAGCAGCAAGTCCACAGCTGCCACAAAGATGAGAACTCGTCCCCTCTGTATCCTTCCTCTGGAAGTGGGAGTCTCTAAGGCACTGATGCACCTGCCAACTTCAGCCCTCAGCAGAGCCGGGGTGTGCCAGAGCCCAGCACCATGCTCTGGGAGCCGTGGTCACAGGAGAAGCCTGGGGGAGCTGGGGCTGCCAAGCCCAGTTCCATTTGGTCACCTACATCACATTGCCTCAAATGTTTAAGGATACTTGGGGAAATTGCTTCTAAGCTTAGTCCAAACACAATTTTTATTTTTTCTTCACTCTTTTCTTCACGGTTTCAGAAATTTTAATGTTTGGTTTTGTCTGTGACTGATCAACTGGGAAATATTTGTCTTTTTCATAAGCATACTGAGTACTTCTGTGTCTCTGTGGATAATAGGTTATTTGCTATGGATTTGGATCAAGAACTCTGGCTAAAGTAGCTAGTGAAACAGTAAAACTCAAATCAATGTCCTTGAAGAAACACAAGAAACCAGGGAATAGGACAGAGAATAAACAAATTGGCCAAGGGGTATGTGTGAAAGATGGTGGGTAAACAAGGAGCCAGAGGCAGCAATTGCCAAAACCAGAGCTGGAATTTACTACAGCACCTTATATGTATAAAAATCTGCAAGAAAGAATGAGTGTGGGGACAAAGAAACATACACTTACTATGAGTTTGTTTGGGGGCTTGTTTGATTTTTCTCTTACCTTTCCCACTGAATAGTTTGGACAGTATGAAAAAACCCAGCCCATTATCTTGTTTCAAGGAGAAGAGTCACTTTAACTACCTTTCAAGGAATGGATTTTAAAAATGACAGTGCCAGACAGAGTTAGCCATGTTACCTTGGGAGAGAGTGGAGATCCCATTCCCAGGGATGCAGTTTGCCTGGTTCCATTGCTGTGACAGCAGATGGAGATATGATATTTGAATATTTGTTCATTTAGTGAGATACGAACAGTCTGAAATGCTTTGTCTCTTATGATGGTGACAGCTTTGCCATTGACTTATTCGCAAGTCAAGTCAGGCTCCATGTGAGTTTCTTCACTCCAAACTTCCCACCCGGTTTCCAGTGGGGAGAACCCAATTCCCCAAACTCATGTGATGTGGAACACGGGATCTGGGCACGGAGCTGACCACTGGAATGCCGTCTGCAATGCGTTCGGACATCGCGCTGGGGACAAAGCCATCCCTGTGCGCCGCCGCTCCAGGGACATCCCAGGGTTTTGGAGAACTGGGTGGACGCTGCCACCTATCGATGGATGGAGGACGCGAAACCCCAGACCTTGCCGAGAGCTCCTCATCCCAGAAATGTCCCCGAGCCCGAGGGAACAAACAGAATGTGCCAAATGGAGTCAATGGCCAACACAACGCTAAAGGCACCTGTGGTGTGTAAAGCTGAGAAC
Source organism: Sylvia atricapilla (assembly GCF_009819655.1). Taxonomy (NCBI): domain Eukaryota; kingdom Metazoa; phylum Chordata; class Aves; order Passeriformes; family Sylviidae; genus Sylvia; species Sylvia atricapilla. The sequence goes on from NC_089157.1 coordinate 7,495,452, forward strand.
AACACAGGTGAAGGTTTGGGGGCTGTGTCACTGAACCAGCCAACTCCTGTGGCCTCTTGGAACAAAATGTACCATAAATGTACCTTCACACGAAGGTGCAGCTTTAGCAGCAGTAAGAACAGTGGTGGGATCAGCTCTCCTCGTGTGCTGCAGGTAGGGACCTTTCAGACTCACCGACCACGGCAGGAAAACCTGTCACAATAGGTAAGTACAGCCAGCAAAATGCTCAGTGCAGCGATGGAGAATGGAATGCAAGTGCCATAATAACTTCTGGCTTCTCTGGATGGTTTCTCTGTCCTCTAATGACAGCATCAAAGGCTGAGGATGGGCAGGTTTCTGCAGGAGATCAGACTAAAGGATCTGCTGCCACGTGTTTCATCATAAACCCAGGGGTTTGTTTCTGTAGGTCTTTCAGTCTTCTTCATTTCCAGAACTGGATGTCGGTGCCTCTCATAGTTATTTAAAGACATTCAGGAATCATTTTTAATCATTTCAAATTTTATAATTTGCTAAATGTATGATTATTTCCTTTACCTTATTGAGAATTGGGTTTTGTCTTCTGGGTTTTGAACAGGCCAATTATGAATTTATATTCATAGGTCAAGAAGATTATAAATATATTTTCTTGATACATAAAAGCTAATTGTATTTCATAAGAACTAGACTTGGGCAAGAAAACATCTTGACTTTTTCTATTCTTTAAATTTTTAGATTTTAAAAAAAATCAATTTTTTAAAATGCTTAGTCCTTTTTCTACCCAAACTAGATACTGTTTGGGTAGAAAAAAGACCCGGCATTTAAAAAACTGAAATGGCAATTGTAAAATTGCCAAGCTGAAGGGAGAAAGCAGTAGATAAAAGTATCAAACAACAACGAGAAAGTGCTAGAAAATTTTTAGTAATAGACTAATTTCTGCAAATTCACTTTATGTTTTTCCTCCCAAAACAGCTGGAAATCGAGAATTCCTTTACGAGTGAGTTCCATAGATGAGGTCTATACAGACCAAAAAACCCCTTAATTGGGGATTTTGACTCAGAAAAATCATCCCTATTTAGCACAGCACTGAAAACTGAGTTCTTAGGCTTAAAATTTATTTTTAACTGATTTAGACATTTCAGATTTTCAGCATGCTTTTTTTTTCCAGATAGTATCTCAGTGTTAGAGAGGTATTTGGTGGTTTTCGAAAGATTTCCAATTTCCTCCTTTTGGCAAGGAGCAGCGACCTCAGTCAGCTCTCTGCCTAATGACCCTTGGAAGGGTAGAACAAAAGAGGGAATCCTGTACACAGAGGTCCTGTGATTTGCATGGTGCAGGAGAAGGAACATTGTGCATAGAATAGTGTCATGGCACTCTGCAATTCTCTGCTGCAGCAAAGCATGTAACTATTTGCACTTGGTATTTTCATTGTGCCCTGGAAACGCATCTGTGTGCATGCTTATGCACACATGTGCTGATAGGAAACCCCCAAAGAATGCTTGGATCCAAATACAGGTTGGTTTAAAAAATACAGATTAATTTCAAGTTCCATGGCACACAAACATCAGGCCTAGGACTACATTTTAGCTTCAGCTACTTGGGCAAAAGGATGCCCTTGGATATGAGGCACAGCATCCTTAGCTGAGGCTTGAAGTGTGGGAGAATCTGGCTGATCAACAGATTTTGGGAGGTTTCCAACATTTTCCAAAAATCAAGCATCATGTCTGAATAAAACCGGGGGGGAAAAAATCAGCAAATTGTAAGAATAGCTCTGGTATCTCCTTAAAAACAATCCAAAATCCTTTTTCTGTAGATATTAATGGTCACTGGCTATGACCAGGAATTGGTGTGTTTTCGTTCTTTTTTATTATCCAGTGTTGCACTGGAGCGTTCTGGTTGCATAAATTTAATCAGTGGACTGTCAGAAGGGTAACAATTTTCTAGGTTGGTGTTTATCTTTGATTATCACATTCCCCGTTTTTAGAATTCTGCATATGGATATTTGAAGTATTCCACATTTGACTTTGTAACATTTTCGTGGCTTTCTGTGGGTTCCAGCATCTGCATTTTTTTTTTGCCCTATAGTAAAACAAACAAAAAAAAATTTGAAATATCACTGTTCAACTATTTTGGAAGCTCCTAATGCAGACATTACCGGACCTGCTTTGGCTGAAACATCCGTCGACTGTGCTTTTGTTATCCATTTAATAATCTTTTTGAGGCGTAACCTGTTCAGGCTGGGAGCTTTCCAGTGATGTTGCAGATGTCCCACAGCTACAGCTGCTGCTTTTGTTGCTGTGATTGCAGACTGCTGTAGTGGTAGCTTGCTTGGAGAAAGAAAAAACAATACATCACATGCAACAAGCACTACTGCACTGTGGGGTTTTTTTTCCCCTTCCTCTCACTGTTTTAGCATTAAACCAACTGCTGGAGGATGGCTGCATTACTGTCTTTGTAATTATTTTGCCATGAAATGTGAACAAAATCTCGGTTTTGTTTGCTCTGGCAGTAATTATTTTTTTTCTACTTGCACGCCGTGCTGCTGATCAGTTTTAAAGGCTACAACAAGCTAAAAGCACACAGAAGTCATGGCATCTCTCCCATGGAGGCTTCACATTTTAGTCACTCCTACAGCTGCACAGGTACCTGGGACAGAGTTAAGGCATTCTACCTGTGATATAACACTGTTTGCTTTAAATACTGGTCTGCTCTGAGGTTTTAGCAGCAATCTTGGACTTCAGTAATTACAAGTAATGGGTTTTTTCATATCTGATCATTCATGCAGTGTAAGGAAGAGATTTACTCATTCTGCCCAGAGGCTGAGCCAGCAGAGACAGCAAAGCTAATGTGATTCATTGAATGAAGAGAGTGGACAATTACCAGCAACTTGTTCACATTTTACCTTGGATAGCCTGAGCTGGTAAGTCAAATTTAAGTCTTTAATGCACATATTCCTAATTATAAGTTTTAAGTATAACTGATTCATAATAATAAAGTGTTGTCTGGTTTCTAAGCTGTTGTGTTTTCCTAAATTCCTAAGAGAATGCTTTTACAGCTATGCAGTGCCCTTACCAGTGCACCTGTCTATGGAGTGCAGCATATTATGTGCCACAAAGAGAGAGTGATCTACAATTTAGGTATTTCTTTTTCTTTTTCTGCAATATGTTTGTTTTTAAGGGACATGAATGTTAGGCATGTATTTAACAATTGAAGAGGAAGAAAACACAAAGCTTTTATAAAGGTAACTACTTTATATTCATTTGTATTTGAATTGGGCTTTTAAAGGACCTTGGTGATGAGGAATGAAATGGTTACTTCAGTGCTTAGGTGCAAGGAGAAATCCTATCACAAAGATGAAGCTGCAGGATAAGCAGCATGAAATGTGTTTTGGAGACCTTGGTCCCTGGTTTGGTTCCTGCTATAGCACAGTGACAGTCACACAGACTGGTTTGATGGGTATTTCCAGGGAAGGGAAACAAAAAACTGTTTCCCCAGAGATCTGCTATGAGACTTTTATCCTCTTTTATTCTTGGAAATGCAAGCTGCTGTTAATTATGACTGGTTGGTTATAAGGGGAGCTGCTGTTGTTATTTTTCTAGCCCTGCCTTTCTCAGTAAAACCTGGTGCTGTGCTGCCTGTTGCAGTGCTCACCTGGCTGTGGGGATGCAAGTTAGATCACACAGGACTACTCCCAACGACATGGAGATTCCTTATTGTCATCCCAACCCGTGTCAGCTTTGTGCAGGGGCTTCCATAGGTGAAAAATCTCAAATGGGGCCATTCTGCACATCTCCTTTTTCTAAATTATTAGTCTTCCATGTTCTATATCGATTTTAGTTCTGACAGTGACACATCCTCAGGCTAAATGCATTTCAGCTGGGGGATTTGTTGTTTTGATCAAGACAATGCACATTTCAGGTCTTCGACTCATTGTTGAGGCAAGGATATGGTTGTAAAAGAAATCAAATTAATAACTTTTTGAAGGAGCCTAAAACTGCTCTCGTGCAATAGTTTATTTCTGTAAAAAAATGCCAGCATCCAAAAATCCCTCAGAATCATGTGAATTATTTCTTATTGCACTTTTCACCCACAATTTTGCCTCATCTCATTCCCATTGCTCTATTGTGAGCAGCCTAATAAGGTCCCACTTCCAGAAAGTTTTCCAGAATATGCAACTTGCCTTGTTTATTTTCATTTCACACCTTGTACGTGACTAGGAAGGATGATAATCTGAAGTAGCATTTTGCACTTTACTGTTTCAGTGCACTGGTGAAAAGATGCAGCTCGTTTGCATCATGTTGTTCCTGCTATTACTTTATTGTTCCACATTTATTCCCTGCACTTGTTTGGGATATTGATGGTGAGTATACAGGGAACATATCCACGTTCCAAGTAATTTGTGATTCACCAATCCTGTGTGGAGAGCAGAGATGCCATCTGTTTCATTGTTGAAGAGCTGTGATTTCAAGAGTGTTTATGTAGCTTCTCTATAGATTCACCTGCTCTTGACTTCACAGAAACGTTGATGGGATTATAAAAGAATCTGGTCCCTTCTTCCATCATGTCAGAGCTGGGATCTGCTCTGGCTCTTTACTGACAGAGATCCCTGTGGCAAGGGCATGATGTGGTTACTGCCCTCAGAGGTCCTTGTTTAGGTGGTTACTGACACACTGTTGTTTTCTTCTGAATGGCTAAATCCTGGTTCATTGACCAGATCCAGGTGGGAAGGACTCCAGCAACCCCAAGGAACTGCAATATCTGGAGTCAAGTTATGTTTAGTCACAGTCCATAAGAACAGTAACCCATGCCACGGGAAACAGACTTGGTAGTTAACTGCTCAGAGACTTTTCTGGGCTGAGGACACAGATTAGCACCCAAGTAATGCCTAAATTTGCTTTGGTTCAAAGCCTACACCAGCACTCTAGAATGCTGTAACACAGACTCCAGTTTCTTTTTACAAGTGGACACACTGAAACAGAGAAAACAGCCCTGCCAACTGTCCGAGTTTTGAATGTGTACTGGGAGATGTGTCACTAGAACACGTCTCCCAAAGCCTCTGATTTCCTGGAAAACTGTCCAAAACCTGACAGGTGCTTCTTTACTTGCTCAGGTTAGTATTTTCTTATAAAAGAAAATGCTGCTGTCAAGTTGTTCTCTGTAGAAATCTGGGATTCTGGAAACAACTTCTGCCTTCTCAAGAAAAGATCTAACTTGATGGCTTTCAAGAGATTCTGTGAAAAACATCTGGGCAACTGAGTTTAAGGAGATGGAGACAAGTACACTTCCTGCCTTAGTGAAGGCTGGAGAGGAGATGGGGCTTTTTTGGAGTCAGGCTGGCAAAATTCCACTCTATTGTAATTATTTAAATCCTTGAGATTATTAAAGTCAGCAAGCAGGTAGTTTGGTCTGGTGAGAGAGAGGACTTTATAAGCGTAGAGAACACTGATAGAGGCATACGCCATGTAGCTTTAATACCAGGCATTCTTGTTTTGTTTAACTAAAACCACAATAGGAGAAATCCTACTAAGTGGATGTTCCCAATTTATCTAATATATACTTACTAAATACCTACACAGCCCCTCAGTAAATTCCTGTATTGGCTTCATGAACCTTGTGCCACTCTGATGTGCTGAGCCTGTTGCTTTTCAAATAAAAATCCATAATCCCAAAGCAGAGACAGTGCAGCAGGCTGACCTGCCTTTGAATTAAGAATTGGCTGCATCTACTCTCCTTTGTCCTCATCTTGAGGGTGGTTAGGTTTGTGTAGCAAATGCAGACTGCTCTTTCCGTCCTGGGTCCATGACTAACTGTGTGGTGTTTGGTATTCAAAACTTGTAGTCTTGGAATGAAATTATTTTGGGGAATTGAAACTTCCTTTACAAACATGACTTTGGCCCTCCCTGGCCTATTTTTATTCACTATTTGGGTCTGGGTTTTGACCCATACTTTATTGATGAAAAGAAGAAGTTCTTGAAAGCAGAGGGAAAGGGAAAAATTTATGTGGGACAATCTGTGGCACTGTGTACTAACGGAAGCTGGAAGTTTTTCTCTACATAACTGAGAATTAAATTATTATTAGATTTGGTAACTTGCTGAGTTTCTTTAAAATACTGATAACACAGAAAAGTGGGAGGTGGATAATCAGTTTACTCCATAAACTCAGAGAAAATCAGTCAAATTTCCTTGCAGTATTGCTACCTCCTGAGTCCCGTAGATCTTCTGATCATCTCCACACTTGCACATTTATTTCAGCTCACATAATTCCCTTCTGACTGCACACACTGTTGTTCCATTGTAACAAAGTCTGTTCATCCCATATGACCATTGTGTTGACTCTGTCTCTTTTCCTTTGGAGACTTGGTCTTTCTTCAATACCCTGGGAGCATGGAGAATATGTGAAATTATTTGTAATAAGATACTTTTCTGCTCTGTCTGCTCACCACAGTGTACAGAGAGAATGGAAGATGTAGAAAGCTTAAGAGACCTGGGTGGTGTCTTTAATCTTCAGGACAAATACCTGCCAAAACCCAAAGCCAGCCTCAGCAGCAGAGTCAGTGTTTAGTAAAGAATGCTTTTACTGGAAATAGTCATTAAAGTCTGGTCCTGCCATCCAATTTGCTCAGAAGAAGGCTGAGATCATAAGAACAAAAAGTAATTTGTATCATAGTACCAAAAAAATTTATTTCCAGAAAAGATAGTCTTGACAGGGTAGCCAGGTTTATTATTACAACTGTGAAGTCTCGTAGAGAGACATTCTGCCTCAGAGATGTGTACACTCTCTCGTCAGGGGAAAAGGAAGATGGGAAGAAAATGTTCATTTTTGTCACTTTTTCACTCAAAAATCTATAGGGATAGTTTCCTACGCCTGCAGTTGGGTCAAATCAGATTCTTAGCTTCCCTTCAGAAAGGCAAAATTATTTCCACATAACGTTCTTCCAGAGTTAAAAGTTAATTCAATTTTTCTTAATATGGAAAATTATTGTAATGATAGACCATAGAAAGCATTGTTCTATTATGAGATAATATGTAAATCCAGTTAGGTGAGGCTGTCAGAGAGAGGCAGCAGTCCCTCTTGGAAGGGTTTGTAACTCCCAACAGACAGGGCAAACACAGAACAGGATAAATTAATGCAATATATGGACCCAAGCAGTGCTGCCCATTACAAGAGGAAGAAGCCACTCAGTATGAAACTGTCCACAGCAACATTATTTGGTGTCACTTTTTCTGACACCTGTACTACCAAAACTGACCCTGCAAAAAACATTGTTTCCCTCATTAAGTGAAACCTTTCCTCCTTATAAAAATCAGCAAGTAATTCTGGGGTGGTCTGTTTTATTTTTCCGTATTTAATTCTCTGTCTCCATAGATATCCAAGGGTCTAATTCCTCAAAGAAAAAAAAGCCCCAAACACGCCTCTTTGTGTCCAGAAACGGTGTAAAAGTGATTTTAGGCACAGCAGCCTCGCACTGTGTGCTTCAGTGACACGCTTCTGATCAACGACGTTGGTGCTGCAAAATCTCATTAAATGGCTTCTGTTTTCCTCCTAGAAAACCCGGGCTGAGGATGACCCAGCAAATGCAGAATTTAAGCCTGCTGCAGAGCAAGAAGCACAGCATGCCATCGTCGCCCAACGCTGCCAAGCGGCTGTACCGCAACCTGTCGGAGAAGCTGAAGGGCAGCCACACGTCCTTTGATGAGGCTTATTTCCGAGCCCGCTGCGACCGCCTCAGCCTCCGCAAGGCCTCGCTGGTAAGTGCCTGACCTCCCTCACGCTGCCTCTTCACTCTCCCATTCATCTCCTCCTCCTTTTTAATCTGTGCCATTCTCATTTTCTTGCTTTGTTCCCTGATGGGCGCTGTGCGTACTTCCCGCCCTCAAGGTTTATGATCCTTTGTCGAAACAGAGTTTGACCTTCCTGAAGGGTAAAGACGGGCCACCTACTCAAGTGATGATGTTTTGTTCTAGGAGGAAGGTTGTGACTTGGCACTAACATGAAAAAAAGGTGAATTGAATCTATAGATGCAAAGGTTTCTCTTACAGGAAAAGAATAAAAAGTATTTAGAGGAAAGCGAAGATGGCTTTAATAGAAGTTCCTGGTTTTTTCCCAAACAACAGAGCAAATGGAATTTTCAGTCATGACAGATAAATGCAAGGTTATTCCCAGACTGTGGTGATGGGCAGTAGGTAAGACTATGGAAGAAAGAGATCACATGTCTCTTGTGAAGGAGTCTGGTCTGGGTACCCCAACCAAACCCCAGCCAAGCACTCTGGTACCAGCACAGTAAAGCACAGAAACACCTGCTGGAACTAACCCTCACAAGGGCTCCTGCTGCTGCCAGCGCTGGTGGAGTTACACAACCCCCAGTGCACACACTTTGGGAGTGGACTTTGTCTCTGAAATAAGTGTACAACATTCATTGACATTCAGTGTACAACAGAATATTTTCTTTTTGCTGGAGGAAGATGAACCTGCTTGTTGATATTGCCAAAACAAAATAAATCCCACTTTTTCCTGAGTGGGAAAAACAAGCACATTCTTCAGCTTCTCCTCTGAATTATTTTAAAGGAAAGAGTTTGTCTCCACTTCTGAAGGGCAAAGACTAATGACAGAATCTGTGAATGCACCAGGAGATGCCCCTTGGAAGCAGTATTCTGCTGCACTTGATCAGATACTTAGTGCAATTCAGGACTAAACTCAGTATGGCTGGGCCAGATAACAGAAATATTACATTTTGTCAGAAGGAAAAAGGACACTCTAGACTCCTTTAACACTCACACCTTATGTAAGAGACATATTATATGAATCAGTGAGAGGACTGGAAATCATTTTTCATTCTGTTAGCTGATGCTGTCTCCTAGGATCGTGCCTTCCTGAAGTCAGAGAACCCTTGCATGACTCTTGTCTCCCTCCTATGAAGAAAAACCATGACCTGAAGGAAGCAGGAGACCGTGGCTGCTTTCTCTCAGCTCTTCCAGAGCCAACAGATTCTTGTTTCATAAGAGAAGTCTGAAGTTCAAACAAGGCTTGTGAGCTGGGGAACAGCCTTTTCATGGTAGCCAAGAGCTGTGCTTTTGAGGCTGTGGGCTTCCAAACGCTTTTCGGTTTGGAGGGAGGATTTGAATTGAGGTCTTAAAGCATGAACTGTGGGGAAAGATTCTTTAGATTAATTTTTTTAGTCACTACGTTATCTTGTCTTTTTTTTTTTTCTTTTTTTTTTTAATTGCAAGCTCAAGTATGGCTGAGAGAGTGAAGGAGGAGGATAAACCAGCACTGAGGACATGCCAGAGCAGACTGGCATGTTGGCTGAATGAATGCCAGTCTGTGAGCATATCTTCTGACCAGTGTTTAGCTAAATACACACTTTAGATGACATATTTCTTCAAACATGGGCTCTTCTGTCATACTTAACTAATAAGAAGAGAAATTGCCAATGAGCTGAGCCAGAGGCTTGAGGAGCAGAGCACTGCTACTGGGGGCCGAGTCCCCTGCTAAGCCTGAGGCAATAAATTACAATCTCAGCTCTGTCCCTTTCCCTCTGCATCTGTCAGCAGCGTGAGTGCCTCTACCATCAGTCATCATCATTAGGAGACTTGATTTTATGTTGTGTGGGTGGGGATTTAATGGGATACAGATGTACCTGTGCTAACTTTGTTCCCCCAGCCCACTGCACTGTCATGGGAGTGTCACAGCTCTGGTCACTGACACCCAGCAGAGGAACCTGGAGGTATCACCAGTCCGGGGTTCACAACAGACTCCCACTGAACTCGAGAGACTTTGGATCCCTTCTATCCATTCTGCTTGTTGTTTTCCCAGTTTTCCCTAGAAATAAACAGCGAGAAAACCATTAATGAAGGGATGGAAATACTCCAGGTCAGGTTGCTAGTTCATGTATTTTCTAATCATTGAGTTTCTGTGCAACTGAGCTAAGTTAAGGAATAAAATCATGTCTCCAGACAAGTGAACAACATTTGTTAGAATTTGTTTTCTTTCAGCTTTGGCCAGTGAAGAGTTTTCTTTCCACTCTCTCTTGCTGTGCAACACTTTCCATTCAGTAAATTGTTGTCTTGCTGCAGACATAGCAATGTCCCAAAATAGCTTTATTCTTGAACTCATGTTTATCAAAACAAGTCTTTGCAGAAACTACTTTACCACTTTTTCCAACTCCAGTAGTACATAGTGGACTTTTTCAGTCAAACTTAGAGCAAATAGCTTGAAAGGGGCACTTCATTTTAATTAAGCTACATAAGATTGCATTTCTAAACACTCTGGCACTGAATCACTTACTGGAACATGGTTATTACTTACTGCAAAGCAATACTGTACTTCTTTTCAGTACATACATTTGTGCATCACAGTAACACCTAAATAAATTAATCACGTAGCACAGCTGTCCAGCTAATGATCAGAGGCTGCAGGACTGATTCAAGGAAAAGGCAATGTAAAAACTGCCCCTAAACTTCACCCAATTTGTGATTCAGTTTCTCTTTGAATTTATTACTTTTGTCCTTTCAGAGCAGAAGAAAGTTCTCTAGTAAAGGTAAATGATGGCAGAAATCAGAAGATTCTTGTTGGTATTTGTGACAATACCAGCTGGTAAAATAGAGCACTGGGGTCTCAAGATATTACTCCTTATAGCTGTTCAGATTTCTTATCTCTGGGCTGCAGATGTCTGAAAAACGCTGCAATACTAGAGAGTCTTCTACATGGAATGTGACAAGCTTTTTGCAGAAAATGGTATCATTTTCAAATATATTTCTGTTTTCTGTGTGAAATCAAATAGTTGGGGAAAAGTTGGTCAGGTGTGTAGAACTTTTTTTCCAGTTGGAGAGCTGGGGTGGATGCAGACTTCCAAACAAGGCAGTTCATCTTCATGGATGAAGGTGTGATAGATACTCTGCTGCCTCTCCAGAACACCTTTTGACTGTCCAGCACAGTTTGATGTGCTCTACTATGGATGAGGGATGCACACAGCACCAGTTAGACAGACCACACCACAGCTCCCACGATTTTACACTCTTTGAAGTTACAAGACTTGCCAATGTGTTTCAGCCTATTGCTTGTGTCTGAATTGCTCATTTGGAAAACCTGATATTTGCAATTTGGTCTTGTAGTTATTTGGACTGGATGAAATAGCTTATAATATTCATGCTCTGTCTCTTATTTAAATCAGTGCTTTTTCAATCAGACTTCTAATGAAATGAAGAAATAGAAATTCGCTTTTATTTTTTCCCTTTTGGTGAAACATTCTTGCCAACAAGTCAGTTGGCAAGAGCATTTACTTAACTTAAACATGTGCTTAGATTCTGCTCAACAACTTACTTAGGGCCAAAATTTCCCAAATACTTCAGGTATTTCATTTGGCAAGCAGAAGCCCGAAGATGCCCTTTCAAAGGCACACCAGCAGGTCTAAATTCTGATAACTGAATCAAAAAACCCAGTTTAAATCAAAGTTTTTAAAATAACTCTACAGCTATCTGACAGATAGGTAAAATCTCTTAAGAGGGTATGTGTGTGTGTATGTGTGTGTATGTGTATGTACCTTTAAAAAGGACCAAATGCTTTTGTCAGCCATAATTTGTGTTAATTTCAGCTATAATAGTGAAGTTAGCCATCTCTCTTTTATTATCATGCAATAATGATTTTTTTGGTTTATATAATGGAAGAAACTTAGGAGATTAGTACAAGATTTCCTGAGTTTCTCACAAATTTGGAATTAAAACCAAATAATGATACTTGAGCACTTAGGGGAGCATTCTACAAATGCTAACTCATTTAACTTCTGTGCACATACATAAAGGCAATTAAAAGAGTGTTACTTATTCTGATTTTAGGAAAGGGAAAACGATGTGTGTACCCAGTGCCAGAGAAGGGAAACTGTGAAGAGAGAAATAACTACCTTCCTGTCCTGAGTGAGCACCACAGCCTTTCACTCAGTAATATCATCAACTTTACCTTTTATTCTGCTCCCAGACTGTTTCCAAAAATGAACTTAACTAAAAGAAATGCAGACCAATGCAGTCATTCAGTTTCCTTCAACCAATTCTTCTTCTAATATGCTCGATTAATTCACTGCTAAATATATAGATTTTCATAGCTGTGATCAGTTACAAGAGTAATATGCTTTTGCTTGTTTTCTGACTGGATCAAAATGCAGATGATTCTGAAGCATAATTATCCTGTATTCCCATAAACAACACTGTAGAGGAAGTTCCAATAACAGTAGAAAAAGGATTTGAAATGGATGTTAACAGTGATGAAATTAATGCTGTTTAGAATGCTGATATAGAAGAATTGGTGAATGTATTTCTAGTGGAAGGTGTCCCTGTCTGTAGCAGGTTGTTGGCATAAGTTGATCTTTAAGGTCCCTCCCAGCCCAAAACAATCTCTGATTTTCTGACTTTACATTTCTAATAATTCCCATGAAAAAAGTTTGTCTTTTCACAGTTCTGCATCATAATAATGAAGACTCATAGAGCGAAGAGCACAGCTTTCTTTTTCCTCTGTACTTTAAACATCAGTGTTCTCTGTATGTTGAGTGCACAATACAGTGACATACAGCTGTGAAATCAGAAATATCCACTATTGAGTGGAGCTGAAGACATATAGAAGCATCATACCAATAATTAAAGTATTTTTTTAATTATAATTACTTAAAATTCTTCTAATTTCTAGCAACTGCACTTCATCCCTTCAGGGTACAGGCAAAACACTAGAATAAGTGTAAAGCCTCTGATATCAAGGTAATAAAGGTGTTACATAAGGAAGACAGCAAAGGAGCTGCTGTGGAGATACTGGAAAGATAAGAAGTATTCCTGCATTGCAGTAAAAATTTCTAACATTCTTAAAGTTTTCTCTCATAGTAAGAGAAATATGTGCTGTCTTCCTTTCTAAAATTTTCTAGACATGAGCTCTGCCTAAAGACAGTAAGTGTCCTTACAAACAGTTTTTATCTTGAACAGAGGAGTTATAAAAGAATGACAAATAGAGCTGCTTGCCATTCAACTGTCCCTTTTTCTGAGATTTTTATCTTATACCAACCCTTGAGTGTGGCCTAAGTATCTGATTATAAAATTAAACCTGAATCTCACCAACTGGAGAAAAGTCTAAACCCAAGAATGTGACAGAGCCCCATGATTAGCACTGATGTTTAGGTCATGTCTTTTATTCTTCATGGAAACCTACAGAAAAAATATTTCTCTAGCATGAGCTGTTCTGTATTTCAGTATCTACAAAGTAGATTCCCAAGTCAGCACTACTGACCCAGATTTGCTTTATTGCTGCATATCTCATCTCATCTCATCCTAAGATTGTCATCTTAAGTATCTCATTTCTTCATATTGGTAATTCGGGGTAAAGGGCATCTTATGTACATTTGTCCTCCTGTTCTGCTGATCCCAAATACTCAGCCCAGATGGGGTCTCTACTAAAACGTTTAGGTAACATCACCTTTGCAATTTCTTAGTGTGTTACCAATATTTTCACACACTGAGAGTAGATCTGAAGATCCCTGTCAGGCTTGAAAATTTCTGAAGACACTTTTACCTTCAAGCATACTGAAAAAAAAGGCCCCGTAGAACTGATCAGATTCCAAGGGGGAGCTGGGGACTGCAGTTTCTAGAACTGCTTGGAAACCCTTAGTCCATGTGTTTTATGAGGAGACAAAAGATGTTCCAGAGGATGAATGGTGTTTTACTGACAGCAAACTTGGGACATGGGTATGCCCAATAAAACTGTATCAATTTAAAAAAGAAAATGAAGTTTTAGAGTGGTTGAAGTGTTAACTTCTAATCGCAGTAGAAAATGCTTTCAATTCAATATTTATTTCATAGAATAAAGAGTGCATTCTGTCATGAGAATTTTCTCAGTTCTCCCTCCCTGTGGTTCTGGGACACAGGGAGCTGGTTTACACTACGTATCTGAATCTGTGCTCTGAGCCCTCCTCGCCTTGCTGGGCCTCTTGCTCCTGCTATTTCGTTCCAAAGAGGGAAAAACCCTGTCGGGTAATTATGGCAATGGGACACTGGGAGAGAATTTAAAGAATCTTGGCACGTAACTTGTCATTACTGCAGGCTCCAGAAGGATGTTCTCATAAAAGAAACCTGCAGGCCCTGCTACTCTCCTGCACCTGCTTCTCCGCAGCTCAATTAAGAAACAACAGGGGCCTTTGTATTGTGCCATTCTTTTATCTCCTTGACATTGGTAAGGAAAAGGTTCAGTGGTTCTCCCTGAATCCGACTTGGTGCCATGACAGTTCCCAGCTTTGGCTGCCTGTGCTCTCTGCTGCTCAGACATGCACACTGGACAGTCCATCTTTTTCAGTCCCATTTCTACTTCTGTTTTTAAGGCCTATAAATTTCAAAGTTTCTTCTCATTACAACTTAAATGCAATGGTACGGGCACCTAGAAATAACCGAGGTGGTAGAATGAACACGCTGGCTCACACTGGAACTGGGAGGGGTTTTCTGCAGAATTGCTTGTTTGATTTGGGTTTTCATCCCCTGATTGTCGTTTTCGGCTTGAAAATTTGAGTTTCAGTTTGAAAAGCTCAGTAGTCCAAGGCTCTGCCAAAATTGTAGTGTTTCATCCAGTTTCACACTGCAAACATAATGTTCCTCATATAGTTTGATTACAGGACAGATGTCTAAAGAAGAATGTGCTTGTTTCATATGGCTTTGAATCTCACTTGGAAATTCCCACAGACCTGAAGCAATTTCAAGCACTCCAGGCATAGACCAAGCTCAATTCTGCTGCAAACATTTGCCATGCTTCAAGCTGAGCCTAAGTTGGGGCTGAAGGAGCAGTATTTTATTTTGAGGAGCAAACTCACAAAACACAATTTTTCTCTATTTTTAAAGCACTAACACATGAAAAGTTTTACTAAAATTCCGCCTTTATTGACACACAGAATTTCCAGTGCAATGAAGCCATGTTTGAGGCCGTAGAGCAGCAGGACCTGGATGCTGTTCAGATTCTTCTCTATCAATACACACTGGAGGAACTGGACCTGAACACACCAAACAGCGAGGGACTCACTCCTTTGGATATTGCCATTTTGACAAACAATGTCCCCATTGCCAGGACCCTTCTACACGTTGGAGCAAAGGAAAGCCCACACTGTAAGTAAAGAACACAAAATGACTTAGATAATTGCTTGTATTCTGCTGTTGTTAGAGAAAATCAATTACAGGATACACAAAAATTGCCTGGTTTTATCGTAAGGCTGTTTATAACAAGAGTGCTGGAGGATATTTGCAGCAGTATCTGCTCATTGAATATGTGCTCAGTAGATCTTTTTTGTTCACTCTCTCAGACACACCAACTAATGAATCAGCTTGAGTCCTAATGTGATTAGCACTGGAGGAGCTGGGTTAATAGCAATTTTGAGAAAAAAATCTTTAAAAATATAGCAACAGGAACTCAGGGATTCAAGGATCATGGTCTGAAATGTAGAGTTTGTCATCAAAAATGAATGGATGATGGCTTGTCTAGACTTTGCTTTATTTTGATTATCCTTTTGATTTTGGCTATGCTGCCTTCAGGAGGCCAGTTGTATTGAAATCTGTTACTTCCATTCCCCACAGACCCCTTACTACTGGTCTTCAAATAGCCTAAAATCCCACTTAAATGAGAATTTCAAAGTTCTACAGAACCAGAGAAAGCCTAAACACAAAACAGACTTTCTCACTTTACTGCAATACCAATATCGCTTATAACTACATATTGTACTTATAAAACTTCTTTGTATTCCTTCACGGGCCTTTTTATGCCCAGTTTGTGGGTTGGAGGGTGACTTACCAACCCAATTAATCAACCATATACCATGACACAAACTCTGACGCCTTACGTGGGTCTAAAAATACCCCGATGTAAGAGAATTTGTTTTAAACTGTCAATGCCTATATTTAGGACGTTCCCAGCAAGGCCATAATGAGACTGTGTTTGAGGGGTTCGGCCACTGCAGACTCTGCCATTAATTTGAAGTTAGTTAAATTAACAACATTTAGTGCTGGCATGTCAATCTCAGTGCTCCAGGAAATTGCACCTTGAGGCTACTAACATTGCCAGTTTTTTTCACTGGAGAGTGTGTGTGCATGTGCATGTTGAGTTTTTTTGCCAGACCCTCAGTGTTGGTACACCTTTATTGCTTTTCTATATCCACAGCACTTATATTATCATTTATTCTGGCCTCCTTTAACCTTCCCTGGAGATTTTTGCATAGTGTAGCTGCTCAGTGAAAAGAGTTTTTTAGTTTTATATTTATTTGTTTATTTTTCTGTCATGGTTCATGACTGAGGCTTTAAAAAAAAAGTGTGACAGCATTTAGAGTACATGATTGACTGCTGAAGCAACATTCATTAACCATGACAAATCTAGAGGAAAACACAGTCTTGAGTGTTCTAAACAGCAGTAAAAAAGACTAAACTAATTTTTCATTGACCTCATCTGTAAATAAATGTAGTCTGATGGCAAGCAGGGGCAATCATAAATTAGTATTCATTTCCTGTAATTAATGCAAACATGCCTATGAACACAGAGAATATGAATATATAACCACCTCATTTCCATTTCAAAATATACCCACCAAATTTCCACTTCACTTATCTTGATTTTTAGTTTTTCTTATTGAAATAATGGATGAAACATTCTCAGTAAAAAGCAAATGATCATTTCGTTTGAGTTTCTTACCTGAAGGGTTTGCAGTGGCTGTTTGAAAGCGAAATGCAAAAAGTTGTTTTCAGCCCTCAAAACAAAGGTTCACAACATCTTTTTGCATGGCTTCACTCTTGTGGAACTGATGGCAGTCACTTTTTATTTTCTCCAGACTTTCTGCTCTGCTTTCCATACTCAACCAACCCTGTTCAAATTAAATCCTGTTTCTATCATCTCTGGGCTGCAGGAACATAATCCAGCACCCAGCAGGAGCACTTTCATTTCTCTGTGGTGGGCAATTGAGCAAGACTCCACAGGCTGAATGTGAGGGTAAAATCCTAACTCACCCAGTTTTGGGACTGGACACAGCATCTCTTAATGTGATTAGAAGTACACAAGACAGACGCACAGAGCTGGGAGAAGGCTAAATAGAGGAATTCTTCATTCCATGTCCACACAAAAAGCTTCCTTCACAGAAAACCTTTGCTCTTCCACTGTATATATTAGCTGTAGTCATCCAGCTGAAATCTCATTATAGCCTCTAACCTAACTCTGTAGAAAAGAGGATCTGGAGGACAGATAGCTTCCATCTGTATCACCTGGATTTCTGCCTGGAACAGCAGCAGATAAAGCAATAGAAAGTAAAACTATGATCTTCATCTCCACATGGAACTCAGATTGTATAAATCTCAACAGGAACCCAATATCTTTAAAAACAAAGTAACTAAGATCAGAGAGTACAGCATTTAAAATATTAATTGAGTTGGGGAGAAGACAAAGTGTTATCTTTTCAGTTATTATTATTCATCATATACTCATGGTTTGGTTTGTTCATGTGAACCCAAATAAAAATAAGATTAAAATTCCCACTGGCTGATTGGACACGTTTCCAGGACTCGACAAATGTGGATCTGAACCTTGATTAAACAGATAGAGCCAGATCCTTAGTGAGAACTTGAACCAATGCCAATTCTATACCACCTGAAGCTCTGGCACATAAAATCTCCTTCCTCAGTCCTGTTGTGCTATCAGATGTGTTGCATGTTTATTGTAGGTATGGATCCAGGAAACTCTATCACCTCTGGCCTCCCAGTAAACAACAGTTCTGAGGATACCAGCAGGTTCCAGGGAGCCTGGCCATATGTCCCTGATGTCCATATGAGGAGTGATCAAACTTAAGAAGGATGGCTTCAAGCCAGCTTTTGAAAGCAAAGTCTTAGAGATAAACATTCTTCAAAAACAACCCTTTGGATGTCAGAGGTGTTGAGTAATTCTTTGTTCTCCTGTGGCTGTAAAGATGCCAGGGCACTTTTCACATCAGTAGGATTATTCTTAGACTCTGCTAAACTCTGGCTGTCATGCTGTTATGAGAGACAGAGGCAAAAGTTAAAATGAGAGGTTCAGGCTGGATGAAACAAACACATTTTCACTATAAGCACAGTAAAGCAGTGGAACAGTCTCCATCCATCCTTGGAAGTTTTCAAGACCAAACTGGATAATGCCCTCAGTAACTCAGTCTGACCTCTTGGCTGAACCTGTTTTGAAGAGGATTGGTCTAGAGAAGGCCCTTTCCAATCTAGTTTGTCTCATATGATCCCAATTTAGAAATAACACGTTCATATGTGAATTCATATTAGAAACATCCACATACATATTTGCTCCTGTGGTGTTTTGGTGTCAGAAACCTGTCAGAGTTTTGGTGCTTTATATGGTACAGTTTGATTTTTTCAGAAATGTCTGCTGCTCCTGACTTGTGCAAGTGAGTGATGGGTTCAGTCTCTGTAAGATTCCTGCTGCTCCTGTGAAAGACTTGGGGCAACCAACAGCCTGCCTGTCCCCACTGAGCAATTCCCCACAATTGCTAAGAAGAGCCACATGTGCCAGGGCACTGATTTTGGTGAAAAGAGGCCCTTTAAATAAGGGTATCTCAGACCTCTTCTGCAAAAACACCAGACACCAGAGTTATTTTCTGTGATTTCAGAATTCCTTCTCTGTACACTATTTCCTGTATATTGAACACCAAATCAGCACTTGCATTTCTATTCAATTTAACATCTTTCAAAGTCCTACTTTCTAAACAGCAGATTGAACAATTTTGAAAATAAGACTTGGTTCACCACATTTCACTGTATATTCAAAGGGCTTGTTTAGGGACTTGGGTTAAAATCAAACATAATCTAGTTTGTGATCTATGTGATCTTCATTTTCACCTTGATGTAACCCACAGTAGTTCACATAGAAAATCTGAACAGCTCAACATCAAAATAAAATTATTCTGAGCACTGGAGGAAAAAGATCTCCATGTGTCAAGCTGCTCACTGCCTGTCAGAGGACAAATTAAGTCTCACATGGACAAAACTGTGGCACAAAAAACTAGAAAGAGACCCGTTCTCTAAATTCTTTATTTTGCCAGTTAGATCTCTTATTGTTTGTAGAAGTTTATATATTGTGTTTGTAACCAGTACAATCTTCTTCTTTTTTATGTAAATTTATGATATTATGCCAAAGCAGAGGTCAGAGAGATTATTATTTTAGCTTGGTTTTCATATTCCAACAGGTATGCAATTTCAGTCTACTTCAAACAATTTTAAGCATATGAGAAATACTGGAGGAAAAAATGTGGTGAATTTATTCATGTTGTTAATGGAATTTAAATGACCAGATCTTTAAACGGTATAATTGCCATTGCTCTGACCCACTTGATGGCAGGACAATATCTGGAAGGCAGAGTGTGGAGGGTTTGACCTTACACCATGTGTGTACTAGTTTGAAAGCAAACCAGTGGGAGATCCCAAGCCAGAAACACAATTTAATAGGAAAATTAAAATGAGTGCAATAATACAGAAACACTGACAGAGTCAGAATACATCCTGACACCCTGTAGGGCAGGTAGCAGTCTGATTAAATGGTGGCTGCAGTCCTCTTGGAGTGATAGATGGGGTTCTGTTGAAGCAGTGATCCTGTTAAAAGGGTTAGATCTTCTTCTGAAGGTCCAGAGGTGGTTATGGATGTCTTGTCCTCTGAAAAGGCCAAGCTGGCTGTGGTGTTCCACACTCCAGATTATATACAGGTAGGAATTATATACACACTTCAGATTATCTATAGGTTCCTCCCTCTGGGCGGAGCATCCCACAATGGGATGATGTAATTACATCAGTGATGCAGTGAAGCTTGATGGCCCATTAACAGCAGATATTCCCCGGAGTTATCAGGGATGAGCCATGAAGGAGATAAGGAACACCACCCCACCTGGTTTTAACAGCTAATGAAGATTGGGATAGAATACATACTTTTGATACACACATACACCTTACATTGTGACCTAAGACAACGTGTTTGGAGCATGGCCAGCATTTTACCAAACGCTTCCTCCTTCCCCTTTTTCCCGGCAGTTGTGACCGTGGAGAGCAGGTCTGTGCACCTGAGCACACTGGTGCAGGAGGCCCAGCAGAGGGTGATGGAACTGTCTGCACAAGCAGTGAGTGAAGGGCTGGGCACGGAGAGCAGCGAGAGGGAGAAGCAGCTCAAGGACTGGGAGTGGAGGGTCCGGCTCTACCAGCGCATGAAGGCCGGCTACGAGCACGCCCGTGAGTATGGCACCTTCTTCCCAGCCTGGAAATCCAACTCGGGGTTATTTTAGTGAGGAGGATCTTCAAAAGAGGATCTTTATTTAGAAGGTCTTCAGGGGCAGTTATGGAAGGATATCCACAAAAGCCCACCCCTACAGGGATGAGTGCATTTTTATAGGTTTTAGGAAATCAACATAATGGAGAAAAAGCATCAATTAGGAGGCGAGTGGTGATGCAATGCAGGTCAAGCCTCTTCTCTGAAGTCCTTCCCCCTCTGCACTAGCCGTGCTCTGTCCATGAAAATGTATCTCAAAGACTTGTTCTCAACCTTGGTTCCCAGGAAGAACCAAGACAGCTCTGGGGCCCTGCACCTCCTGGGGCTTGGAGCTCCGGAATCTCTTTTGTCTTTCCCTTTAAGGAAAGGCAATGGAAAAACAACGGGAAACCCAGCTATTAATACAACAGGCTACAGAGCTGCAAATATATGTGTGGAAAACACAGAGAAAAGGAAAAAGGCAAAACCCAAAGGCATCAAGTACAGGGAAACCGTGAGACTCCAGGCAGGAATCTGCAGCTGAGAACCCTCTTCAAAGATGCTGATCCTCACGGCACTGATGTGGAGCAGGAGGAGGTTGGGGAAACCAAGACACAAAGGTGAAATGGCCTTTCCAAGAGGGAGAAGGAAATGGGTGTTAGAACAACAAAGGACCAAACATCAGAGAGCAACAAGCACATGGCTGCATAAAATAAATAAGACATCCAACATCACAACTCTTTGTTCAGGATGCAATGAGTCTGCCCTGCTTATCTCTCTTCACATTTACTCCTGGATCTCATTTAACATGTTCAGAGTTTAAAACAGGATACTATATAACAACATACAAATAGGCAGGAAGAGGGATGGGGACATTGGCCTTTTCTCTGTTGTAATTTGATTATTTTTCAAAAGAAATTACTGTTTTGGAATGGGACTGTTCTAAATATTTGATCAAGATGTGAAATTTCATTTTGCATATAAGAATTGTGAAAATTTAACCTTAATTTTGGTAAGCATTAATCTTAATTTTGGTATCCATTTCATCACGACAGCCACAAATTGAGTCATTTTAAACAGTTGTAAAAAATTAGTCTGTGTCCAAATTAAATGGGAATTTGGGCCCAAACGAAGGAGTAAACAGGCCTGAATTGTTTCTAGACATGTGGATCTTTTAACTGTACCCTATGTGATGAAATACTATCATTGCCATTAACATTTTTACAACCTTCTTTATATAAATGTGCTTACAAATAATTTTCTCAAATTTGTCAAACACTAAGGTTATTTCTTCAAGACAGATGTAGTGCTCCTTCTCTTAGACACTAAATACAGGAAATACAGAAGTAGTGGAAGTTAATATACTGAGTTTTTTAAATCAATCCCAGCAGTAAGTCATGACATTTTGTGTTTGATTTCTGAATTGAGTCTGATTGATATTCTGCAAATTAAGCTTTTTTTTTTTCCCTTTTCTTTTTTAAACAAAAATGTTAGGCCTCAATTGAAAACTGTATTTTGAAACTATTACATCAAAACAATTGTGAAATTTGAAATTTTTGAATCCCAGTAACATAAAGATGTTTCCTGGTTTTTGATAAATTTGAGCCTGTTAGTGAAACCATAAAGATTTCATTAGCTTTTTGTGGTTTTGTCCTTTCTCTCTCCTCCTATCCACCCCAAGAGATTTATAGGGGCTTTTCATTGACATAATTAGCATGAATCTGTTTTATTGGGTTACATATATGCAGGAAGATATTTTTAACCAAAAAGGAGCCAAAACCCATGATAGAAACAAATGGTGTCTGCAGGATATTGTTAGCAGGGGCACTAATTAAAACACTCAAAAGGCAGAAAACACAAACACCTATAACCCGAAGCTCACAATTGCAGGGTGATTTTCAGTGGGTTCTTTGAAGACTCAGGAACATTGTTTGAATAGGATTTGTTGTGCTGAAGAGCTGATGTTTTCTCTTCTCTCCCAGGAGCCCCCGAGGCGCCAACCAATGTCTGTCTCATGGTAACGAGCAGTACATCACTCACTGTCACCTTCCAAGAACCCCTCAGTGTCAACTCAGCTGTGGTGACCAAGTATAAAGGTACTGTATTTAGACATCTTTCATCCCCCTAACAATGTGCAAAAAAATTTGAGGGCTATGTGGCAAAGGGATTTATCTGCAAGAGATTATATTATGATGCAAGTAGTGTTTAAATGTGATTATTTTCCCAGTAAACAGACATAGAGGTGGAATTTTCTTGGAAGATTACCCAAGGAAAAAAAAAATTATTAAAAAAAAAAAAAAATTACCGAAAAGCTTTCTCCATGAGTGCTTTGAAGAAGCTTTGCTTGAGTCGCTGTGGTTAAGACATCAGCTCAATGACTGGGTTGAGATGAACAGTTACAAAACACAAACTAACTTTTGGTGCCTGTGGGCTCCTGAAACCATGTGTATCCTTGTAAAAGCCAAACCCACACCACCATTCCTTAAAGGAATTCCTCTGGAAGCTGAAACTTCTGGCACAGGCATCATACAGCCCAATTAATTAGCTATTCCAGGGCTGCCACATCATTCTTGGAAGAGTGATACATTTGGGGTGGCACCAGTTAGTTGCAAAGTGGAATGAATAAGAAAATGCTTCCATCTGAATAGCCCTGTTGAATAGAGATGGTTTTAAAACAGAATTTCTGTTCCACAGGAAATTCCAACATTAAGAAAAAAAAGCAACTTATATTGAAGATTAGAACAAAAAATGAGAATTTTTTAAATTTCCTGTTTAAAGGAACTTTCAGGTTTTCTACAATCTTTGGAACAGTTAAGTTCTTCAGTGTTAAGCACAGCAATCCACAGCCTCCAGCTTCCAGTGGGAGCATGAATAACACAAGTCAAGGGACTGGGGATCTGAAGCCTACTTGGCCCTGCCCAGGGGAGTGAAGGAGTGGGAGCCTGGAAGTCCCCTTGGTTATTTCCCCCAGTTTCTCCCTTCATGCATCCTGCTGTGTTTGGCTCTTTGTATTGATCATTAAGAGCTCCTTTCAGAGGTCCCTAAACCTAAAATTTCCATACTCACAGCCAGAACCATCCTGGCTGTGTGGTGGGGAGTGTGTTTGGTGTTTCCATAGGTGGGTGTCCCCAGGGATGGCTTCAACAGGGGAGATTCAGAAAGATTCCAAACCTCGAGGGTCCAGCAGCTCCTGGAGCCCTTCCAAAGGTGGGACATGAAGTGCACAGGCTTCACTGCTACCAGCACAAGCTCCCAAAGTGCTACAGAAGCTTATTTTGGAAAAGGCACATTCTCTCTTTCTTTCCTCCTCCTGCTTCTGGTCACTCATCACTGGCTGTGCCCAACAAAATAATTTTTTACATTCTATGAATAAAAAAATAAAATCCCCAACCTCACAGATACCACTGAGGCCATCAAAGGGATAATTCCCTGATAGCCTCAGTAGAAAGCAAATTACTGTATTACACCTAGTCAGCTGTGCAGTGCTGCAGGAAGTGTGATTTTCAAAAACATCAAAGACCTTCAGAAGCCTAAATCTAATTTTTGGCAATGGCTTGTGTTGCCAGGAAACTAAATTTCATTTAAGGGCTTCCCACTGCCTGATTTACTTGTAAAAACAATACTTGGGCTCCTAAAACACCGAAGTTCTCTAGAAAATATCAGACTCTTCTTCATAATAGTTGTATTTTAAATAACCCTGAAAACAATGTCCACCCTCTAATTATAATGACTCGTGGTATTTTCACAGGAAAGCAAATTCCCAAACAGAGCTAATTTTTAAGAATAATTTCATGAAGGTTGCAGTACTTTCCTCTTGGGTATTCATTTGGGTTGAGCCTGGTTTGTACCATGTCAGTGGTGTCCTGGTTTTCATAAACACAGCATTCAGAGAAATTTAATCCAACCTGACCTAACTTTCTGATCAGGCCAGGTAGCACTGCCTGGATTTTGAACTACCCTCACTCGTGATCATTTTAGGCTTTATCAAGTTGACAGTTAGTCTTGCCAGAATATTCTTTTCAAATCCTTTGTCCCAGGAGACTTGCATATTTATGGTTAGATAAAAAGAAAGATCATTAATAGCTCCTTTTGGTGACTTTCAGGAATTAATTAAGCACTGGTTGCAGAATTGTTTATTACATTATGGAGTGAGATTCTTTGTGCTACTTTGAGGGGTCATAAAACGAACCTTTCAAATGATCACTTGCAAGAATGATTAGAACCAGCTAGCAATTACTAGCTCTGAAAGGAGAGCTTGATAACAAAGTGTGAGGATCTTTTTAGTCAAATATATAAACCTCCTGTCCAGAAAACCATTGAAGCATTTTGCTAATTCAGGAACAAAAAGGAAAAAAAAAAAATTAAAAGGCCGTTAAGGTGTTTTTTTCCCCTTCAATACTTTACCATTTCTTTTTCTAAGCAAATTAAAATTCAGGAGCATTTGCAACAGTGTTTAGGGAATACCTGCTCATTAACAGGAACTAATAATGTTCTTTTCTCTGCACCTGAACTACAGGGAATAAAAACTGACATCAATTTTGTTTGACTTAGTTTAGTTCCCCAAAAACAGTGGAAAAAATGCCAATTCAATTTTTCCGGTGTCCTACTTCTCTCTCTTTTTTTTTTTTTTTTTTTTTTAATTTTTTTTTTATTTTAATATATTTTTTCTAAAGCTTTATTTGCCCAAATGTCTTTTAGAAACTGGGCTTGGAACATTATCTAACTGTCTGCTGTTTTCCTGTGTGTGATCTTTTCCCTTGCTAGCTGTATAACTCACAAATAATCATACAGGAGAATAATACTTTGCACTCACTCTCTAACCACTAAAACCATCTCACTTCATTAGGAGATTTAATTTTAACCACACACAGTGAATGGGTATTGACTTTGGTGTCCCAGCTGGATGGCAGCTCAGTGACTGCATTCTGCTCAGCCATTGCTTTAAGGAGCCAGAGTATTCTTTACTTCCTCTCCTGGATTGTTGTTTAATGTTGCAGGCACCATCCTAATGGCTCCCTTCAGTTTCCCTCTGGAGAAGGCTGCAGCATGGTGGTGGCTGATGTGAAATGATTCCTAAGTATATTGTAACTCAGTAAAGTGTTTTGAGGCTGGAAGCAGACAGGCATGACATAAATCAATAATAAAAGTAATAATCTGCTCCATGCTGGAGAATGACTCAAAGCCAGAGACACCTCACCCCAGCCAGTTTGAGGAAGGATGTGAGGCTTCACTGTAATATTGAGAAAAAAAAAACCAAAAAAACCCTGCCCTTGGCTAATTGTGCCCTAGAGCCAAACTTCACATCCCACCATGGAAGTACTTAGGACCTGCTTTAGTTTTACATCTTTGAAAACACAATGAAAACATTCCACGTTGACATACAAAACAACTTGCCACTGTGTGAAGCCGGGGAGAGCTTTGTGTTTACACCACCACCCTGGTGCTGCGGGATGTTTTGTTATCCCAGAGCTGCACCACTGCAACCATCCCGATGAAAAATACCCCACAGCAGCAAAATCCAGACAGACAGCACTCAGCTCCCAGGAACATCCCACTGGAGACGAGCAGCAAGTGCTTGCTGGGCTTTTAAGAACTGTTGTCTTTCATCAATCAGCCTTTCTAGGGTTCACATGTTCCATACAACACATGCACATAAAGAAAGCAGGGGGCTTTTTTCAAAGAAAAAAAAATTAAAAAGTAAATGTTAAGTAATTTTGTCACACATTTTTTTCTGTGTGTTTTAAACCTTATTATTATTTTGCTTTTACAGTGATTAAGCACAGATAAACCTCCTCTTACTGCAGGATTTATTTTTTTTCATCCATTTTCCATCAGAAGTAGTCATAATAATGCTGTGATCCCAAAGTATAGGATAAGGAAGAAAAACGGACATAGTGCTGATCACTACCTGGAAAGGATCACCATGCAGTGAAAAATCTCTGTTTATATTTTATTTACAATTTTTAAACAAACAACTATATCCCCTTTTGAAGAAAAAAAATGAAACAGCTTGTATAACCCAAGTTGAGCAAATTTATTTTAGAGCCTGGAACTATTTAAGTTTGAAGAGAGAGGAAGAAAGACATGTTTGATGTAGCAAACAAAGCCAATCTTCTCTGTTTGGTTGTAGCTGTGGATGCCAAGTTATTTTCCAGATAGTGATGCTGAGCTGTCTAGGCCACTTTAGCCCTTTTTACCTTTTTGTTTAGTTTGGTATTTTAGCAGAGTATTTCATGTTTGTCAGAACTTCCCAGCTGCCTTCCAGGATTTCTTTTGCATGGAAAGAAGATTTTTATTTTCAGTCAGTGTAGCTCTTTAAAACACAAAACAAAACAGGTCAGCTTAGATGAGGAAAGGAGTTACATTTTGCCTAAATTTTGAGAAAAGGTCGTTCCCTGCCTCCATTCTCCCAAAGCACTTTGTGGTCCATTCCAGAATTTTTTATTTTTTTTTTTAAATGAGAATAATTTCAATTGTCTTTGAGTCACTGTTTCAGTCCTGGCTGGGAATGCAGTAGCCCCAGGATGGTGCTGTCATGTGGCTGCATGAAATGGGTCAGTTCCAGAACAGATCAGTCCGATTTGCTGCTGTCATTGCAGTCTCAGCTAAAGCATGGGTGAGGCTGCCTTCACACTCAGGGTTGGGAATGAGGAATGAGGAATTCCTGGGCTCAGGAATGAGCAGCCTGGGCCTGTTTGAGACCTGCCCTGGAGCTCAAAAGGAACCTGGATCTGCGATTCTCAGCTGGCTTCTCTCCAGGTGGATGGAAACTTTACATTGAAGATTTCAGTGTGAAAAACCTCCAAGACTTAACAGGAGTGATCGATAAATTTTAAATGTGATTCTGCCTGTTTTATTCTTGGGGGTAATCCTTTCCCAACCAAATAATCTCATCATTTTGTGTGGGCTTCTGCTTGCCCCTATGAGCACATAAAAACAGCAAATACCACATTTTTAATTATGTATTTAATATGTTTATCAAAAGTTAGCCTTCTCTGTTTGACCAAGTTTGGATTTGTTCCATAGCAGGCTCCCTGCAGTGATCCTCAAAGACCTAAATATGTAGATATATATATTATAGTATCTCTATATAGCTATATCTATATATAGCTATATATATCTTTCTCCACTTTGGTGACAACTCTCTGCTCACACAGCAGTGTCAGAGTGGAAAGCAGGAAGCCTGGGCTTTCTTTGACTTCTAGAAGAACCCTGGTTATGGAAATGAATGCTTGTGGAAGCGAATCTTATGAAAACAAAGTGCTTTAATAATAATACCTCTGTCTCTCTAAAGTAGATGCTGTGTCACTGCTTGATTCTGGTCCAGTCCATAGTGGAATTGAGCAGCATTCTGCACTTTGTCTTGAAATCCTTTCCACGTATTATTCAAAGTTTCTTTGTATATTTTGAAACTCGTTCTTTCTTTCCTCAAAACAGTTCTTGCTCCATAAAAAGAAAAGAGAATACATTTCTTTGTAAGACATTTGAATTTATCCTGCTGAATAGGTGTGGTCTGATATTTTTTACAGTAGTTCATTTATGGCATTTTATTAGGTCTCCCGGGCACTTTATTTGCACGTTACATTTTGGTAGCTAACAGGACTGTGCAATTTGACTTCTATTTTTATGCCTAGCCAGTACAGAAATGTATAAAAGTTAAAACAAACCTTTCTATTTCTAGCTCCTGTCAATGTCTGTAGTATGTGCTGGACTTAACATAAAATTTAAGACCTTCTATTATTTAAGTTTGTTATGATTTAAAATCACCTTTGAACATGAATCACAAATTAAGTGACGGTGTAATTAACTAATGTAGCTAATCAAACACTGGTTACTCAGCTGAATCATTCTTTCCTCCTGCTTTGTGTTTTATAAGGATTTTGAGCAGCAGTTCAGGATAAATACCTCTGAGAAAACCCAGACACACAGGCTCTACTTTTGTCTGCCTTGGTTTCTAAGGAAAAAGGCCCATATCATGATGCTGTTGAATTTTAGACACTGCTTTGCCTTTTACGTTTGCTTTGACTTACCAAATTAATGAGTTTTGGGGTTTTTTTTAACTCCAGTTCATAGTAATGCCATAGAGTTGGTGGATCCCTTGTAGTCAGTGGCAGGATTAGGACTCAAGACCTTCAGCTTCTGTCCTGAAGGAGGTCCATGATTTAGCAGATATTTTGATTAATAGATTTGGGATTGAAGACTCACTGAAGAATTAAATAAAACCAGAATGTCTTCAAAGGGTTTATGGCAAAGTTTCTCTGCTCACAGCTTCATCTTAAGTCTCCTCTGGCCCATCATGGACTTTCCTGGAGCACTGACAAGCATCAAAGGTCTAGGTCTTATTTGCCTCCCCAGCCAAAGCCTGATCCTGTTCTAGTGGTCAGAGCCCCAGAACAGATCTGGGGGTCTGAATTTGGAATCTGTAAATTTGGAATCAGGCCTTGGGATTTGCTGCAAGTTCCTAGCTTGTGTACTGAGCATGAAGTGCAGGGTTTCCTGCTTCCCTGCAGGAGTGCCCAGTTAATGAGCACCCCATCAGTTTGTGCATGAGCACTCAGTTAATTTACTAACAAGCACCCAACTGGCTCACCCATGAGCTCCCTCTTAACCCATGTCGGAGCTCAGTCAGTTCACTCCTGAGCACCCACCCGGCTCACTCCTGAGCACATTGATGGGCACTGGCAGCTTCCAGGACCAGGGGCAACTGAAGGAGTGGGAGGAGGTCAGGAGAGGCCATGTGAAAGCCACAGCAGGGTATAAGTGGGGGAGTGTAAGTGGATTAAGTTCAGTCTAGGAAAGATAGTGGGAAGGTGTTAAATTAAATGGTTTTTAAATTATATTTACTTTCTCCTCACTTTGAACGAATTATTAGAAATTTGTGTTAATTGGCAATAAATTGAATTAAGTAAAAGCTCCCCAAATCAAGGCTGTTTTGCCCACAACACCTGTCTGCATTGCTGGGGAAGGTGAAAGCTCTTTAAGTTACTGTAGGGATTAGTTTATAAAGAAATAAAAGCCTTAAATATGGTTAATCAATGTCTAGGCAGCAAAGTCCCTCTTTATATCACAGGAGAGCTAAAGGACCAGGAGTGGAATCCCATTAACCAGATAACTTGAATTAGCCTCTGTGCGTTTCCTCCCTTTGCTCCTCACACTGTGCAATGCTCTGCTCTGCCTCCTACATTGTGACAGATTACTTTGTTGTGTGCATTTTCCCAGCTGCTCATTATTAATTAGATTTTAATGTGGTGTTTGGGGATGAAGCTGAGCCTGCCCCGTGCACCCTTCACAACAAGGATGGGCCCCTGCCTGTGGGAGCTTCCCCCAGCTCTGTCTGCACAGGTCACAGGAGAACGACTTTCCCACTGGGAGGGGAAGCTTGCAGAGCCCAAGCCAAGCTTTTCTAGGATGTGAAGCCTCTGCATAACAGCCCCATTTATTCTCCAATCCCCTCTCACAGTTCTAACACATCCTCTCTCTCTCACTTTTCTTTCCATGGCCACAGTGGGATATGTTTGTCATTTCGGGGCTGAGAAACAAATCTTGGCTGTTATTATAATCCATTGTAGCTTTCTAACCACTGGCCCGCATTGGAAGGCTGAATGTATACCCACATGGCACATTTTCTTAGTTATTTATAAAATGTTAGTAAGAAATGTCATTTTCACTAAGAGAGGAAAAAATTTCCCTCTTGCACTGGAATAGCTGGCCTTATTGCAAACAGATAAAGAATTGCTGGGATTTAGAAAACACTAAACAAATACTTCAGAAAAAAAAAGGGTTTTTTAAGAAAAAATTCTCTTGGTGAGAATTTTATTAAAATTCAGTAAAAATAGTATCTTATAAATCATTTATATAATGCAGATTTGCTTTAAGATGAACTAGTGAAACCATGATCAAGCAAAGATGTGTCTTTGGCACCCAGCCTGCTGTCATAATGGTTCCCATAAATGTCAAGACATAAAATAGAGTATTCTGGCCTGGGTCAAAGGAACATCCAGAAATAGGGCCACAAGAAAGGTTATTTAACATCATTGGTTATTGTTAGCAGGCATAAAATGCAAAGGAGCCCAAAGCTGTTGGGAAGAAGATTTACTGCAAATAAAGTATTTGATTATTAAAAAAAAAAAAAAAAAATCTCTGAAATAAGTATCATGAAGATTTATAGCCACCGAAGTTCCAAATGAAGATGTGCTCTCTAGGAATAGTCTAAAGATGCTTTTTTTGGTACTCTGTCTTTTACTGCTCTGTCTTGTTCTGCTGAGAGGCCCTTAAACCCCGTGGCAGCTCTTTCCCACCACACCCCAGCAGTGCCTTGTTTGCCTCAGGTGGGCAAAGAGCTGTTTGTTTGCATCTTTTTTCATTCCTCTTCAGCTTTACTGATGCCTCTACAAAGAGCCTTGGATAAGTTTACAGAAATAACTGAAATGACAGATAAGATCCAAAACAATGAACACTAATATTTAGAGCAGTTTGGAGCTCAGGTTTTAATTTAAGCTGTACCTAGAAATCCACAGGCCATGACTGTGTTTTAACTTCTGTGTTTGCACAAACTGCTCAGTGCCAAACATTTGTTTTTTCCTAGCAGCATTATGCTGTCAGTAATCCCTACAGCTGGTACGATTTGTCTTTCTCCTATCATTGGAGGATTTCCAAATATGAGAGAGGCATGAACACAGCCTGAACTGAAAATGGGAAAAAATTGGGTTCCTTTCTTAAATCAGGCTGGAAAGAACAGTTGAAAACAGCAAGGAGGAGCTGGCCAAATACTACAAACAGTGTTCTCCATCAGAGCTGGTGATGCTCCACACCAACAGATTCCTCCTGCTTTTCACTGGTGTTCAGGTCATTTCGCTTGTTTGACAAATATTTGTTTAGGGTCTTCCATCCTGATTTTATTCATATGAATGGCAGTGTTTTATGTCCTTAAATCCAGCTGCTAAGACATTATGAGAGCAAATCATTAAGATATTTTTGTGGAGATCAGCGAGCAGAAAAAGATGGCATGAAGCGGTTTCTGGCGGTGCTCTCTGTCAGTTTTATATTTCAAAGGAAGCTAATAAGTAACACAATTATTTGTTTGGGGGCCCTTGGAAACAGCAGATAAAACCACCATCATCCCAGGCGCTGGACATGGCAGGAGGGGAAGGAGACAGAACCTTTGCTGCTCAAGCCTGCCTTAAAAGCTGGAGTGGCAGAACGCAGTGCCCAAGGTCACTCAGCAAGTCAGTGGCAGATGAAGGAATAAAATCCAGAATTCCAGCTCCATACACTACTCTGCAGACCCCAACAAGCAGCAACTCCTGTCCCTCAGTCTAATTAATCTACTCAGCAATTCAGTAATTTAAGCAGAAGGAAAAACAAATGTCAAGACAAGAAACAAATTCTACTGTGGCTCAGGCTATTTACTTAACTCAGGAGAAGATGCTTTCCTGAATGACTCTACAATAGGGTCAGGAAGTGTTTTCTGTCTTCCTTTTGCTCTTTATCTGTCTGTCCATCTCTCTGATAAGCTGTTAAAGGCATGCTCTGTATAACAGAAAGATTGTGAGTGGAAAAGAAACAGGTGAAAATAAACTTCTCCCTTTATTTTAAAGTGCGTGAATTGAGTATTTAAAAAAAAAAAAAAAAAAAAAACTCTCAGAAAAAAAACTTGGCCACAAGTAAGTTACATAACTTAAGCCAGTCTAAAATTATGTGCCAGCAATTTACATGAGTTTTATGTAACTGTTTATACTGCTGTTTATTTAAAAATTACTACTTATCTTGGCGACCGCAGCAACACATCGTGCATTTGCTAGCTCTGGAATACAGGGCACCTTCATTAAAACACATAGTCACCAATATATTAAACACACAAAAAAGCCCTGCTCTGACATAACATGAAGTGTCAGATGGAAAGCCGCAACAGCAAAGACATTCAGCGTTCACAACAAAGCAGCCCTTTGGGGTGTTCAGAACAGGACTGGAACATGCTCCATCCTTAATTCACCCAACAG
Organism: Sylvia atricapilla; assembly: GCF_009819655.1. Classification (NCBI taxonomy): domain Eukaryota; kingdom Metazoa; phylum Chordata; class Aves; order Passeriformes; family Sylviidae; genus Sylvia; species Sylvia atricapilla. The sequence goes on from NC_089157.1 coordinate 7,527,681, forward strand.
CTTTCAGGTCCTTTACAGCACAGTTGGTGCAGTCTACAAGACCAGCTCCTGTTCCTGGGCTCTTATAAAGGACCCTCTTCATCCTCAGCTTTCTATGCTGGAGCGTGTTTATAATTCAGCATTTACGTGCTGAGGTGAGGCAGCCTTTTGTTCTTTCTTAAAGTCCCAAGGACTTCAGCGTGACACAAGTGGTTGGTAGTTTCTGTTTGCTCTGTCTCTCACAAAGGAGGCAAAGATTCAGCTAAATCTTCATGATGGGTTGCTCATGGTGAGATTACATAATTTTAGGTCCAGGTCCATCACCAGGACAGGGCTGTGGGTGAGTGGCTTTGTATTGGTACCAGGAAGAGCTGCAGATATCCCACAGAGCCAGGCAGTGGGAGCAACACTGGCCTAATACATGGATTTTGCCCTTGTTTTGGGGGCCTGTTGACTGAACAAGGTGCTTTACACCTCCTTACTCCATTTTCACTTCTATAAAATAAGAAAACTGGCATCCATGTCCTCCTTGGAGGTTTCTAGCCAAACGAATCAGTATAGCAGAATATTATGTATTATTTTTAGATGACCATTGCAGTAGAGAGCTGAAAACTGGTAATGCAGAGCAGGAGATATAAACCTAAGTGATAAATTATTTCCATGGATTTGCATTTCTTTAAAGCTGTATCATGTCCTCTTCTCACTTGAATCAGTAAAATTATGCAAGGAAAAAGTTTGTTAAAATTATAAGTAAGCAAGAAAATTCCAAAACTTGTTATGAGTTACTTTATGACAGATATACTTTGAAATGAGGGGGAAAAGAAGGCACTATTCCAACACAGCTGTTGAAAAAATATTTATTTTTCAGTTATGGAAATTTTTTATTGAAAATGGGGGACGGGTATTTTTCCAAAAGTGAGGTTTTTAAATAAATACATTTGAAAATTAGGTTTTGAGTAACTTTGGATACACCATCTTGTTAGGTAAATATCCTTTTACAGGAGGGTTCTCAACCATGATAACCATAACCTGATCCACGAGCTAATATCATAGTCCTGTGTTACAACTACATGGGGCTCAGCCACCACTGGCTAAGTTAAAAAAAAAATGCAAAATGCTGGCACTGCTGGTTGCATAAGGAGAGGCACAGCTGAGCTCAGCCTGGCAGCCAGAGAAGGATGGGGCACCCTGGGGGCACCCTCAGCACCCCAAGGCAGGATGAGCACTGGGTCACTCTCCCAAGGCAGTTGCTGTCCCTCAAGGGGCTGGGACATCCCAGTGTCACCCAGCACACAGGGGCTCAGTGACACCAGCTGTCCTGAGAGATCAGAGCAAAGCTTTCTGATTTAATACCACAAAACCTCTCAGTGGGCTTCCTCACTGCTCCTGAGGTGGCTTTTGGAGACCATGTCACCCTGTTCTCCCCTTGGAAACTCAGCACCTCTCCCTGAACTCAGCAGCCTTTGATTCTTTCTGAGAACAAGCTGCCATGCTGTTGCTAGCCACAACAGCAGTGTTGTGGTGTTCCTGCTGGTCACAGCCTTGCAGACAGGTAGGACTGCAATCCTGCTCAGATTCAGGCATTGCCTCCTCTTCAGACAGTGTGCCAACACCTCTAAATACTGGGAGCAATCCTCTAAGTGCCAAATTCAAGTGGAAGGGGACCCACATCAAGGACAGGGCTGCAATGTTTATTTGTGTAAGCTGCTCAAATTTAAATTTGTCTCTTGAAGTACCAGTTTGTGTCTGGGCAGCCTCCAGTCCATAGAACAGTTAAAAATTTGGGAAGATCAAAAGCTTCTTAGAGCTACTTCTCTCACCCTTGGCTTTTGCTTTGTGCTGTGTCACGAGTGACCCAACCACTGCCCCTCTCTTGGACACTTGGGCACGCCTGGGGATTCCAAAGAGGGCAGGATTTTCTGGCAGAATCTGTCCTGAGTGACACTGTCTTGCTTGACATGAATCCTTGAAAAGACAAAAGTGTCTGAAGTGACTGCAAGCCTGTTGACAACACGTTCAGCAGTTTGAACAGGGTTTCTCCTTCTGGAAAACACAAAACATGTCCAAGTCTGTAGCATGAGTACAGTGTCTGCAGTGATTTAATACACAAGTTAGAAACATTGAAAATCATGGTTTACAATGGAAAGTCTGACAAGCCATCAAGTTCAATGTTACTTTTAAGTATTCTTATAATTAAACTGTCAACAAAACCCTACAATATGGTACTGCAACAGTCTCTACATTTTCCTGCTAATGTACAGAGATAGCTTCCACTGAAGGTGGCAGTAATTAGGTATTTAAAACCCACGGAAAACTAGAAAAATACACAGTGAGAAAATTCAATGAGAATATAAAAAACCCAATCTTCTTTTCTTTGCAGCAAACAAAAAAATGTTGCAGAGCATGCTGTGCATTCACAAACTGCAATCAGAGAAAAGGAGCGATTAGGCGAGAAGGGAAAAATGAGTTGTGTTATTGATACTTGGCTGTTTCAGAAAAATGTGTTGGCAGTGAAGTGTTGAATATGCTGAACAAGAAATTCTCTGAAATCGTTCTCTTTTAGCAGGTAAACACCAGTATGATACTGCCAGAAAATGAAAAATCCACATGTTGAAATTAGATTACCCATATCCTCTGATCTATTCCAAATTATCAACTTCAATACTAATGAATATACAAAAACTATTCTGTGAATAGTTTTTAGGAAATAAAAGAAAGATTTATATTGAATTCTTCAATGTAAATCCAGGAAATTCACGAGATTCCCCAGTTTCTGCTGTAAAATAATTCAAGAGATTAATTTCACTATGGTTTTGATAGGTTTTCCTGGAAGTTTGAATCTGAAGGTACCTTCAGAAAATCTCTACCCAAATGAACCAGGGGTAGTTTGTGGCCTGAGGAGCCAAAAGGACTCTGTGCTCACACTCACCTGTGCAGATCCAATGCAAGTCAGTGCTTTTTGTTGGTTAGGATGTATAAACTTCCAAATGGCATTAACAGCTCCAATTCCTTCACCTTCTCTTTTCCACTACTTCTCTGTCTTTTAAAGGAAAACGTTTAAATCTGGGTAATGGTGACTTAAAGTAATTTGTATTGCAATCTATTTTTAAGAATTCTTTCCTGAAAAGCTTTTGAACAGTATTACTGTTAAGCATGACTTTTAGTATACACATGGACTGGGAAACTGCTAGGAGAAAAGTTAACCTGTGAGTGATTCAAGTCCTTTGACTTCTTTGCTTGGACTGGTACCTGATTGATTTTCTCCTGCTATTTGTTTCTAGTGGAATGGAGCTCTTCAGAAGACTTTTCTCCTTTGGCTGGTGAAATAATTATGGATAATCTTCACTCTTTGAGGTGCTCCATCACAGGTCTCAGGACGGTGAGTTCCAGAGGACTCATTTAGACCTTGATGGCCAAGTCCCCTCAGTGATACAAAGACAGGAGAATTTGCATCAGCACCCCTTGGAAATCACTGCAGAGACTTTCTTGTAGCAACATGTTCCAGTGATTGAGCACGATATCTCTGGTAGCTATAATCCAAAAGTCACCAAAGAACAGAACCATTTCTTGAGTTATCATTCTCAGGAGAAATTGGGAAAGACTGGAGCAAAAGCTGCTGTTTTCTGGATCACAGGATAATCAGTGCAGATCAAAGGCTCCTGAGAAATCTAGACCTGACTCTGATGACCATCACCTGAAATAACCACTCTTTCTCTTCTCCTTCTTCCAGAAATGCATATTTTGGTGGCAATCATTCTCATTTTTGTTATTTGTCTTTGTATATCTCTTTTACACCAGACAGAACTGGGTCTCAAACCTTGTCCTTAAATCTTTGTAGCGTGTTTCGATCTATCATGGTGCATTTAAATTATTAAAGCTATTTGAGTTTCTCACTGAAAAAAAAAAGTCTTTGTGAGGCACTGCTTTGCAGTTATTACAGCAAACATTTTGAATCTAGTGATAGTTTTGACTCCAGTTGTTTCCATTTGCAGGGGCAGAGATATTATGTCCGTGTGTCTGCATACAACATGAGAGGATGGGGACCTCCATGCAAATCTACTCCTGAATATGCTTCTCCTTCAAGTACGTTGGGTTTGTCTGCTCTCCCAGTTTGCTTAGTCATGTTGGAGTTCATGATGTAATTGTCATGTCATCTAGGAGTGAAATAAATAATGAAACTCAACTCCTTCTAACCCCCCCAAAATAAGCAAAATAATAATTCATTTATATTTATGTCTCAGCCTTTATTCTTCTCCAATCCCTTGACAGAAAACTGTTGTCTAGTCATTGATACTTTATAAAGTTAGAAATATTTTAATATTCATTTCTCTTAGGAGATTTCTGATATATGGAACTTCATTTTTCAGTACATGAATGGATCAAAGCCTGATTCTGAGCTGCTAGGAGGAAAACATTTACATGTTTCTCGTGTAGTTTTATGTTTTACCTTGTAGCATTACAGATCCCATTCACTGGACCATTCTTACAGGATCCTCTCCAGTGTGGACACACACAGTGGTAGAATGTAGCCTGTAAATGTTCCAGAAATGTCCAAAAGCCTTTCTTCCTTTTCCAACCTCTGACAGATCTTCTCAGACTCCATCAGGGCTATGATTTGTCATTTGTAATTTTTAATCTATTATAATCAAATTGTATTGTTAGTCGCTTTTCCGGACTTAGTGCTCCCTGCCAAACTGGCTCAGTGTGTTACAGCTCCCCTTCTATTGATTAATGCAGTAAAGTGGGACTTTTCCTTTTATTGCATTAACACTAGTTTTTATTAGGCTAATGTAACAATTTAATAACCTTGCATCTAATGTGAAAAAATGTAACAAGCTGTACCTACTCTCAGTAGTCATAATGCAGAGGGTTGGATAAATAAGGCTTTTACATTAACATTGTCCCATTTTGCTTCAATTCTGTTCTTGTGTTTTCTCCTGAACAATACCAGAACTAGGGTAAAGAAACATTCTGCTTGAGAACAAAAATGGGCTACAATCATGAGAAAAATTCTGCTGTGGATAACTGAATAATTTGGTGATGTGCAATTACCTTGACTATAGCCAGGTGTAACTACACAGGACTTGGCCCCAGAAACCCAAAATTTACATCAGCTGGGGGACAGATTCTTTCACAGTAGCTGCCAGTTATTCAGCCAAATATCCCCAAAGAAGGAGCACTCCTGGCAAGACAGGTGGTATTTAAGACTGCAACTTTGTATGATGTGAATTTTGCTTTCAGCATATTGCATTCTCTTCCATTTTTACAGCCCCCTGCTATTAACCTTCTGAAATCTGACATTATTTGCTGGTTCCGAAATTTTGGGGTGTGAAGGAAAAATCTTCCTGCCGATTTCAGTGGATCAGCACAAAAGCCATGGAGAGAACTCTGTTCATTCCCCTTGTACAGTATCTCAGGGTGTTAAGGGTACAGGAAGTTCTGGAATTGCTGGGTTTAGGGCCATATGCTTAAGCTTTACAGTAAAGCTTCAGCAGAGCCTGAATGCAAATCTTTTCATTAAGTAATACATCAGAGAGACAAGATGTTATTTACCATTGCAGTTACTGGGGGCAGAATTTCCCTGTTCACACAGTGCCTTCACACTGGTTTTGAAAAGCAGATTCGTGCTTGGCAAGGAGGAAGAAAGCTGACATTACACCAGTGCTGCATAACAAAATACAGCCCTAAGCTGAAATTTAAATGGGAATACCTTAATGCTCTACAAAGTTGTCTGCAGCCACAAGAACATGCAAGGGAAAGGAAAGCTTCAGGGCCTGATGCTGATCCAGTCCAATCCCAGAGCACCAAAGGTTGGTGACACTCCTGGAGAGGTGTCTGTGCGTGATGACAGTGAGCACTAGCACTTGTCCTCCTGTTTCCCTCACACGCTGCAGCAGCTTGGATGGTGGTGGCCAACGTTGTGCAGCTTCTCTGTGAAATCCCAGCAGACAGGAACATTTCTGGGTTTATTCATTAGCAGATGAGTGATGGACAATGAGGAGAGCTGGTCTGCTTTCTGCGTCGTTTTTAAGGTAGTCAGCAATCTGGAGGTTCAAAAAGTTTGGAAACTACTGAGATAGAGAAAACAGAATGTTGTTTGAAACTCTACCAGTTTGATAACACCAAAGCACTTTGAGCCTGGTGGGTTCCAGTTGGTCCCTCCTGGCTGCTCACAGGAGCTCTAAGGACATTTTCCCCACACAGAGCAGTAACTGCAGCTGGCCCTGATGTCTGCAGTAACAGAGCACACAGGACAGCCCCTCTGAGGCTGTCACACTGCCCACAGGCTATCAGGATACCAAATGGCTTCTCTTTCCAGCTTTTCATGGGGCTTACTCTGGCTGCTACGCTAAATGTAAATAAACAGGTATTTATATCCCTGGCATAGTGAGCCCACTGGAAGGAATGCTTGACTCCAAACTTGCACTAGAAACTGGATCTGTATATTTAGTGAGTGAGCAAACTGCTGGTGGCTCTGAGTACGTTCAGGGCCCCTGTGCCAGCAAGATGGGAGCATGTCTCCTGTGCAGACAGATCTCTTAATACCTTCATCCACCATTCCTTTGGGCCAGGAAACGGGTGCAATGCGCTTTTCTCATTATAACCAAAGTATGAAAACAGCCGAGTCTGGAATTAAAGAGCTCCTCTCTGATGCACACAGATTCTTCCTATTTGTGATGAGTTTGTTTTATATTAAATAAAGACTGAGATTCTCAGTAGCAGCGAGTGCAAACAAAGTCTGTTGGAGGTTGGAGGTGTGTGGGACACATGCAGCAGGTTTTTGCCTGAGGAGTGCAGTGCTGAGCAGCCAGTGGGCTCCAGGGCAGGGACAGCCAGCGTTTGCTCAGGCCTCTTCTGGAAGCTCATCTCCAGAAGCCACTTTACTCCAAGCACGTTTCTCTGGCTGCTGGGCAAGCTGTGGGTGTAGGAAGATGTTCATGTCTGCTTTGCAGAGCTGTAGGGGAGTTGTGGAGCCTGCTGGTGTCGGGAGCAGTGGCAGAAGGAGCGTTGTGTGACTTTGGTGAGGGGCACTGTCACTGACACAGTCACACAGGTGACTGCAGCACCAGAGCTCATTCGTGGACAGAAATAGCCATTGTCAAGTCAGTCACTACGTGAGCTTCTTAGATCTGCTTGTGAGCTCTTCGTTAATAACCATTATGATTAATTACCCAGCTGGCACACGGCAAAGAAAACTCAGTGTACAAGAAACAACAGACTTAAAAACGACTCCTGCCCGCTGAGATGAAAAACTCCTCTAGAGCCCAGAAGTACCAGAGGCAAGAAAATATTTTTAGACCCTCTCCCGCACCTTTGTGTTTCATTTGTGTTTATTTCCTTTGTTCAATAGACTGGAAAGACTGCAGTGGAAGGGAGCCTCGGCACAGGGGACACACGGAGGCCCTGGAACGCCTCCTTCAGCAGGTTCGAGCAGCTCATCAGCACCATAATTGCAGAGGTAAGGAGAAATATCTCTGTGGTAGGGCACCAGCTGAAGCCTCTGTGGCGCCTGTAATTTTAGCAGTTTTCTAACTAGGTCATACCTTCTCATTCATCAGGAAAAGAAAGATATTAATATTGGCCCATCTGGAATCACTTTAGCACGCTATCTCGCTCTTAACCCTTGAAATTAGTTGGATGAAAACATCTGAAGGCTGCAATGTGCACACACACAGGCACAGTCTTTCTCCCTCCATATCCTACACACCTATTGATTTGTTTTTTCCCTACAAATTCGTTTCACACAGGATTCCACTGAAATGTTTCAAGGACAGCTTTTTTATTTTTTCATATAAAGAAATACTTCAGACAGTTAACAACTGGTTTGGATCAAAAGGGAGGAATTGGCTGCCTCCAAATGGAAGACACTAAGTGGATGTCATGCCAATCCATAATGAAAAATACTTGCACAATGTAAGGGGAAGATAAGATTGCTACATTTCAAAACAGAATGGATCAAAACTAGGAGCGAGTTCAAATCTCAGCCAATCTTCATTCATGAGAAACAGACTATGCCTTTAATAGCTCAAGAGCCAAGGCAACAGCTTGGCATTCTTTTTAGAGCCTATATAAAAACTCCTGTTCTACATGGCTTGTTGAAAAGTACTATTTATTTTTTAAAAATAAACTTCTAACTGAAATAATGCTTCGTTGCAAAGGGACTTACTTTAAATGGAAAAGTTAAACTATCATGAAGGTTTCATTTTTTTCTTCACCTAGTATGACTGCTCTGTCAAGTTGCATCAATTGATTTAAAATCATAGAAATACTTTCAGCTAAAATCATATGGCTGAAATGAAAAGATGCAGCCTTTGTTCTTTACGTGCAAATTTGTAACCATCACACTGATCCAGGGTCTGACACAACCCACTGTAACCATAGCAACTTAAACTATTCGTCTATGATGCTTGGAAAAGGAAAGGAGATAGTGCAAGAAAATGTTGTTTCTCTAATTAAAATTCATGCAAACATTATCACTTGCAGGTGGTCTTGGTATTGAGAATACAGATGATGTGTTCTATCTCTTACATTGCTTTTTGTGCTATTAAAGAAGGCTTTTTTCATGGTACAGTTTTTCCTTTCTGGTGTCAGTGTCTATCTCAGCTCTCTCAGGCCACCTCTCCAGTCAACAGGGAGTAGGATGGAACATCTGAAAATATTCTTAGCATAAATTGTTTTACTGACATAGCAGCCCACAACAGAAGCAGTTATAAACATCAGGCAGAAAATCCCTCCTTTTGACATTTTGACACCAGTGCCTGGTTCTTATAAAATTCCACTGCTCCTGAAATTAACCCCAGTTTCAGAACTGAGCTCAGACAACTCTGTTCTTGATTTCCTAACACCTTTTCCTTTAATAATAAATAACAATACAAAAAATGTGTTTAACTCAGAACATTTTCTTCTATGCCTGAAAGGCTGTGGGACCTCACAAGGGGCAGGTCCACGCTGTGGAGTCAGCTCGAGCAACACCCTCGCCTCCAACCAAATAAAAATCTCATAATTGCTTGTAATGCTAGCATTACACAGTAGTATATTTGAGATAAATCCACATGGCATCATCATAGGAGAACCTTTGGAACTCGCCTTAAATATATGATGATGTCAATCCCTTTTATTTCACTAATAAGTGAAGGAGTCAAAACAAAGTTTGCAGGAAAAGTAAGAATTATGACGTCACTTTGACACAGAAATTTTATTCTGATGTTTATCAACCTCAGTGGAATCTGAGGGGTTTGATCAAGGATCTGAGATAAACTGCTGTATATAAAAGCCCCAAGTAACAGTTTTCACTACATGTAATACAGAGGCTTGCTTTCTATTCTTAATTAATGTAAATCAGCATGATTGACTGACAGGGTGGAATTCAGCATGGCCCTGCTATTTACACACAGGCTGAGGACCTGCCCAGGCATTTTTCTGTTCTTTGCCATGATTCCCTTTACCACATTCTGGTTAATGCCAATCTTGTGATCTCTGCTTGCCCCATTTGTTGTAGAGCTGTCAGTAAACAGCTGGACATTGTTTGAGGAAGACCCCTGAATCTGCCTACAAGAGCTGGGAGAGCAGAATCAGGCTGTGCAGGAATTAGAGCTCAGTGGGAACAGAGCTGGGATCAAACCTGGTGTCCAGGCAGCTTGACTGCACCCACAGTGATTCCTGCGTGGAATGTGCTGCTTGGGCTGGCTCAGAGCACAGGACGAGTGACAGGAAGGTGGAAAAAACTGAGAGTAATCAATCTAAATGACCTGAGAGTATGTGAACAAGGCAGGCAAAAGCCTCAGAAGCCAGAGGGGCTGGAGGACTGGAGGCTGTGTGCTGCTGCTGCTGCTGTGGGATCTGGGAGGGGACACTGCCCACATTCCAGGCAGATCCTTTGCCCAAGTCTGTACATTCAGGTTCTGCCTTTTGCCCTGTGCTTTGCATTGCAGGGGCTGGAGAAAACAAGCTTACAAAAATACCAGGAAGAATACACAGGAATGTACAGTGAGTTTAAGAGCTTTTGGAAGCAGATCAGCTGTTGCTTTTGAACCTGCTCTGTGATATGATGAAATCTCCAAGGGAATTACTTAGGAAGCTTTGCTTTCATATGTTTAATCTTCTGGAAAACCCTGATGATTACAAATAACAGTCATCCATTTGTCTTCATAATACCATGCTACAGACTATCATAACTGAGTTACTACAATTGTATTTCCTGGCAACACTTCAAATATATTTTTTAAGTATTTTTTTTTCTTGTAGATCTTTCTTTCTAAACAATTCAGAGTGGATTAGGTAATTGTGTGACACTTCATTAGAAAGGAACCCAACTCTTCAGTAGAATTCTTACCAGATATTTTCCTTCTGAAATTCAGTTGAAATGTATTTTACTAGACAAGTCAGAGGTGAAATAAAAATGTTCTCATTTTAATTTGATTCACAAGCAGAACACATAGTTTTAATTGCATTTAGCCAAGAGAGGGATCTCTGATTCCACAGGGCATTTAAGATGTTTAGATTATAATTCTTTGTGAGAATATATAAAAGTAGACTTAAGAACCAAGCTATAGACTGAGAAGTTCAGGTTAGGAATTTAAGAAGAGACCCCAGATGCACACAAGCTTGAGGGGGCAACATGGTTCTTGTTCTTCCAAGAGGTTCCTTTTGAGTGTGGGTTGTATTTATGTAAAAACTGCAAAGAATGATTTATACACCCTCTACCTTCGAAGAGAAAAGCTGCCAATGTCATAAATACACCTTTTTATTTAATTGCCTATTTCAGTCCAGGTTTGAATGCTTCTGATCTAAATCTAATCACTGGAAATTCTCCCATCTTGGCTGCTATGTGTTCACTCCCAGCTTCTATTAAAAGAGCTCACAGCTCAGTTGCTGTATCATTTAATATAAACTGACTGTGTTGCTACTGAAGGTTACTCTATGTTATTTATTAGTTAATTAAGTAACAAAGTTCCATTTCCTGCACATCCAAATTATGCTCTAATCTCAGCTCCATGTTTTCTGGCTTCTAGACACACAACACTGTAAAACAAAAGCAAATAGCAATAGAGGAGAGTTTACAGTCTCCATCTAGTTTTACATTAATTCTTTTGCTGTTGGCTTCTGCAAAGCTGTGGACTAAACCCAAGCCACTGAATTGACTAATAACATATTTTTCACTTTTAATGTGCCCTCTTATTTTAATGCTGCAGTCTCAGGGTGTTTTATACAAAATTATGTTGCTTTGCCTCCAGTAATTTCCTCCTCCATTCCCTCTGTATTGATGGAGGGAATAGGGAAGAAAATAATTAGAATGTAATTTATATTCCTAAATTGTAAGACAGGAGTTTTCATGTAGCATTTGGTTTACATTACTGCAATACATTGAGAAAGGTTCACAGTAAAATAACCGTTATCTGAGGAGATATGGATAGAAATACAAAAGAATATTTTTAGAAGTAGAAGAAAAGGAGTAGTCATGGATTTGGATGAGTCTGTTTAAGCTGAAGAGTGCACTGGAGAATATGCCAGGGAGAACAAGTTTGCACTGGAAAGACAATGGATTTGATGATCTAATAAGTCTCGTACATCTGAACTGTAGGATTTCCACCCCAACAGAACCGTGTTCTCTTTGTGCTCGCTGTTCCACAGAGCAGTAATTATTGCTAACAATGTGTCTGTTTGCTGGGGCTTTCAAAGTGCCAATCGTGGTGCAAATTTATGCAGCATTTAAAATACGCTGAGCACTTCCACAGATGGGGTTTTGGAAACAGCAAATTTAGATGTTCTTCAAATATTCAAGACTAGAACTCACCAGGGAGACACAGACAGGCGCCTCCTATTCTGCACCAGAGGTAAGTGGGAAATACTCTGAGAAGCCCTAAGCAGATGATCAGCAGCTTTCAGCAAGTGGCTCTTCAGGAGTGATTTTTTTCCCACTAGAGAAGGCTATTCCTCAATATGTTTCACACTTCAGTCTGGCTGGGGATCCATGCTACATCCAAATAAACAGTCAGATCCTGGAAAAGTGAGATGCGCTTTCACAGTGACATTTTTCACTTTTTCTTTTCAAATCACAGCAAATATCTGAAGAATTGAACTGCATTTTTCCAAAGAATTTCTGCTGGTTTTCTACAACAGCATTAAACAGCACAGGCATTGCAAAAAACAAAACCAAACCCACACAGTGTTAAATGCCCATAGCTTTCAAATCCAGATATGAACAACTGCCAGTACATTATAAAGTCCTGCATGTCCCTGATTGCCATCTCTTGGTGTCCCCTCCAAACCTGCTCACAGGCATTCAGGTGTTCACAGCTGTCACACGGAACTCAGGGCTTTCAATGTCCCAGGAGGATATTTCCTTGGCTTTCAAGGCCATGCATGAGAGAAGGGAAGACATTAAGTCAAATTCATCCAAAAAGAATGCAATGTATAAAAATCTAACAGTATTATCTTAGAACTTCGGGACAATCTTATAAAATTCTTCTGTTGGAGAGCTGGCCCAGAGATGCTGGCAGGCACACAGCAGGGCTCAGCTTTGACATGAAGTGAACAAAAGAGTTTAACACCTCCTCCTTGGACTCCAGATTACTAGGGAGTAAAGGTAACTGTGGAAGCTCTGAGGCAAGACATGAGTGGAAGTTGTGATGGAGAAAAAAAATCCAAGCAATAGTAAATGCATTTAATGTGATATACAGAAAGATGAGGGTTAATCTTGTCTCCTTAAAACTTTTCCTTAGGTTACACTGGTGATGCTGGAATGTCAGTGTCAGCCAGGGCACTAATTATTCACTTCTTAGAAGCTTAAGCTATGTGTGGTAAGAAATTTAGAAATTTCAACACCCTAAAATGTTGACTGATTCAAATCTCTTCTCAGGTTTTTGAGACCACTTGCAAAATTCCAATCCTTTCTGAGCATTAAGAGTGTGTAGGGCTGGTTCAAGCTTGCCTCAGAGCAAAACAGCTTTATCTTGTCTGAGTTTGCAGCAGGTTTGCAGACAAGGAAATTGTCTGCTGCTGTGTATCACTAAGTTAATGAAAACACCATCAAAGGGTTGCATTTGAGCATCTTTCTAAATGTTGTCTTTTGAAAGGAATGTAATGGGCACTGACTGAAATTTAGTACTGCAGTTCAAGAAACATTTTATTTTTTTTTTAATGAGACACTAACTGAAATTTAAGAGCTGGGTTGGGTCTGCTTCTTTTTCCCATTTCAGAAAGTTCTAAATTACAAAATGCTGGTCGCAAGCAATCGGTTTCCAGAAGCCTGAAGCACCTTTTCCATTCATCAAACAAGTTTGTGAAGACTCTGAAACGGTTTGTCATTCCTTCTATGTTCGAGACATTCTGAATTTTGGCAGTTGTTGTTCTGTATTAGAGAGAAGCACCTTAGAAATACGTGTGAATATGCCACTACTGATGAGACAGCAATTGGTCAGAATGAGCTGACAAAATCACAAATGGGTAAGACTGGTGCAGCTGACAGGGGAAAAAAAATGCCCCAGCTCCTACTGAAATCAATAGAATTTTTTCCTTGTTACTTTTGGAAGAGGATTCAAATTGTTACAGAGTGAAATATTCTGTGCAAACTCAAAGCGCAGCTACGGAGCTGCTTGAAAGCATTGCCTCTGTTGCTGTTCTTTAATGAAACTACAACAACATTCATTAATAATAATAATAAGCAGAGAGCTCAGATAACATTTGAATAGTCCACTGGCAACAAGCTACACACGTAGAACTCTGACATTCTCAGCTGGGTTTGCAGCCCACTGTGACCCAACTCTCAGCCCTGATAATTTGTTTTAGCAAATGGAAGTTACTTATTCTGGATTGTTTCTTCTTTCATTGCCAGGAGTGTTCAATTGGCATTTTTTTCTTTGTATTTTGGTAAGGGTTTGATTCTTTCAAAAGAGCTCTCCAGAGTCTTTAAATTCCCTGCAGTAACTACTTAACATATGTAACTAATCGTGAGGGTAAATATTGAAAGGAATGATCTCTATAAACAGGTTTGCAGATATGTTGGCCAAATTATACTCAATTATACCAATGTAAATCCATAATAACCCACCTGATTTCAATTTAGTTACTTCAGATTTGCTCTGAAGTAAAGGAGGGCAGAACTAAGTGCATTTATGATAAGTTTTAGTAAAAATTCTGATTTCTGAAGGGCATAAGGCCTCCATTGTGTACTGTGTACCCTGGCAAAATTCTCACTGATCAGTGGCTCACACAAATCCATAATCTCTTAAGAGTCATGTAGTCTTACATCATCTAAAGTGATAAACTTCCTCAATAGTTTTCAGAATTCACTGACTGAAGTTGCATGACCATATATTACACAGAATTTTATAGCAGATGATTCACCTTGTCTCCTCAGAACTTTAAATCTATGATTCTTTGACTAAATTTGGCATGGATGTGAATAGACATGAAAGGTGTTTGATAGTGTTTCCTTCTCTCTTTAGGGGACTCTACTTATCTGTTATACTTTTTTACAAAGACAATTTGTTAGTAACCAATGAAGATCAAATCCCAATTGTGGAAATCGATGACTCTCACAGTAGTTCAGTTATGCAGGATTTCCTGTGGTTCACAAAGGTAATGGGAGTCTAATTTCATCTATTGCTTCTGCAAATCTGTTGCTAGCAATGCATAGGCCTTAGCTCATCATTCTGAATGTATAAAATGATGTCATTAAAAAGCTGAATGATGAAATGCTTCATCACTCACGTTAAAGGCAATTCTCACAAAGCAGTCATGTGGATTAAATCCTGACTGGGCCACTGACAGTGATACAATTAACTCTTAATGTATGATCCTAGATGAATGATTGCTGTGTGGGTATTTACAGGTTTTATGGACATTTAGAGCAAGAGCCTAAAGAATTCAGGGATTTTAAATTTGGTATTATGGTTGTGCCATCACTTAAGTTGTCTTACACTACTTTTTTATCCCACACAATAGTCCAAAATCTATCACTACATGTTCATGATGTTTACAGAACACCTTCTGTGTCTGAGTCAGTATCTGTGTCATGTTTATCCAATCAGCTGATTGCCTTCTTCAGAAATACAAAATGTGCAGTATCTACTGATTTTTCCAAGTCCAAAATGCATTTTAGTGTCACTTCTGCTTTTGCAAATGCCGAGAACAGAACTGGTTGACGTGGATCTGTTTTTGCAGTTGTCCTGCATGTGGGATGACATCAGGTGGCTGAGGCAGAACATGGCTGTGTCTGTATCCTCTTCCACAGCCCTCCAGGCCAGACAGAAGATGCTCTCAGCAGCAGCACAGCTACAGGTGGGTCCCATGGCATATTTCTGCCTCTAAGCTCAGTGACTTTCTGATCTCCAAGGGGACAGAGCTGTCCCTAGGAGTGTTCTTTGCAGCAGCAGTCTCATCTCCAGTGAAATGAAGCACTGAACCTCTCCTGCCAGGAAGGAGTTGCATTAAAAGTAAAGAGTAGGAGTAACAAAGGGAAAAAAAATACAGAGAAAGAACAAAAGAAACAGACAAAGAAACAAACAGATATGAACCAGTAAATAATGACCAGGCAGAGAAGCCTGTGAGTTTGCAGATTGGAAATTCAAAGTTATAATCCTAATATTTGTTGGTCAAAAGCCTCTTATAGGCCTATTCATTATTACTCTATTAATGAAGCATTTAAAGTCTGTTCTATTCCACCCTCTACTACAGATGCAACCTGAGTGGTACTGAACAGATCACCAAAATCCTTCTGTGTCTCAGTTCACTATTTGTCATGCAAATAAAAATTACACTTTCTCCAGCAGAACATTTCTACCTTTATTGTAAAGGTTTGAAGTTAAGTCGGGTTTCACAACAACATGAAATCTCTAGATGGCAGGCAGACACTTTCATTAAAATAGTTACTTTTGGGAGAAAATACATTTTCAAAAAGCTGTGTGCATGGTTTTTACAGAAAAAAAAAAGCAAATCCAGGCTTCACTTTCTTTTCCATTTTGTTGAAGTCAGCAAAGCTTCCCAGAAAATCCGTGGTAGAGCCCTGGCATTACTGCAGATCCTCAGTGCTGGGCACTGTGCTGCCCACAGGTCACCCACGGGCTGTGCCAGCACAACAACCTGGTGTGCAGCAGCTGGGACACACGTGGGGCATTG
This sequence comes from Sylvia atricapilla, assembly GCF_009819655.1. Lineage (NCBI taxonomy): Eukaryota > Metazoa > Chordata > Aves > Passeriformes > Sylviidae > Sylvia > Sylvia atricapilla. Next base: position 7,543,779 of record NC_089157.1, read on the forward strand.
TTACCAATATCCACGTGGGGTTTGGTTTGCACCTTTTGGTGAGCCTGCTGTGCAGGAGAGCAGCCTTCCTGGGCAACCACATGTCTGGACTGATTTCCCCCAAAGTGCCCCACAAATATATCAGTGCCAGCCTGCTGCAGCTTTATTGGAGAACCCCCTGTGTCAGGCAGCAGCTGTTTGTTAGTGCTTTGAGCTGTGACTAGAGAAAGCTTTAACTCTGTCTGGTGAATATTCCCTGGGTGGGGTTGGCTCAGCTCAGGTAGCACACATTTGGTCAGCTCAGGTCGTTCCCCCTGTGCAGATCCCCTTTAACAGCAAACTGCACTGGGAGAGACCCAACATTCCCAGTGCCTCGTGCTTTTATTTCCTACCAGAGAGGCAAAGTTCAGAGCTTGAAACACAGAGACACAGCAAATGTACCCGTGTGGTGTATTTCCCTGCTGAAGTTTTGCCATATTTATTGCCCTAAATGTCTGTTCTGTTTGCTTGGTCCCCGAGGAACACAGGGATTGTCACCCAGCTGCCAGCCTCTAACAGTGTGTGGCCTGATGGGATCCGCCACTGGAAGGATCTCAATAAAGTTTATTACGGCTGAATACTTTTTATTGAGGCAGTTAATAGACTGACTCCACAGGAATTTAGGGCAGAATGAAAAAGATCAGTGATGACACAGATGCTCAGGGACTAGATCAGTAGATTCAGAGACAACAGGGACTGCAACTTTGCCCGTTGTTACCACCAGACAACTCAAGCAAACAAGGCACAAGTGATGGGGTAGCAAACTCAGCAGACACAAAATATTTTTAGGGTGTGAATCAGTCCCATTCTGATATTAGTAGGTCCCCCATTCCCTGTGCTGGAATGCCACTCACAACATAGTGACAGTAAAGAACTGTTTGTTCTCATCTGGGCACATTCACGTGCTGCAGTGATTAATATGACAATTAGATGGCTAAGGACTATGTCAGGATCTGCCCCAGCTGGAGGCACAGGGATTAGCACAAACTGGACACTCAAGACACCCAGAGTCAGAGAAAGAGAGAAACCCCAAAAGGCAGAACAGTTTAAAAAGGCAGAGGAGAGGGGCTGCATAGACACCAACAGTCTGCCCTGGAAAGAGATGCACAAAGCTAAAATAGACAACTTATGCCACCCAAATCCAGGCACCATGCTGACTACTGAGAGTTTATAAACAATTTAATAATACTAAAGTTGATAAGTAAATACCGCCTCCTAAATGCAGATTACAGTATAATCTATCAGTTTACAATGTCATTAAGTTAATGTACAGCACTTCCCTAAAGATACAATGTGCTTCATTGTGTATTCAAGTTTTCATTTTACACTACCCTTCTCCCTATCCAGCCTACTGTAGATCTCTTGAAAAAATCACGAAGTAATGAGCATATTTTAAATGTTAGGCATTTTTCTTTAAGACATCTGGGAATCTCGTCAGTGGCTGGTCACAGGATTGAGTGTGTTTGCACCTATAAGCAGATGCCTTACTGTGTGAGGAAAGGGATTTTAACCAAAATATGTATTTTATGTGGAGTCTTTTACAATTACTTTGCTTTAATCCTCACATATTTTCCTGGAGAGCTTTGCCTTGGTAGTTTTGTTAGTTTCTGCCTGTTTTGTCTAGCACATTCTTGGTATCTGAAGTAAAAGGGTTCGTGTCTCTCCAAATCCTGGGCTTCACAAACACACTCCACAGTTTAGCTCCAGAATTATTTACATTCAGCACAAACATGAGGGTCTCATGCTTTTGTTGCTGAAAATAATCTGAATTATTTTAAAATAGGGAACAGAGAATGGAGATTATAGTTAATGAACATGGCAAAAAATATTTAAAGTGTCTGTTATGAATTATTTGGGTAAGGAGGAAGAATTTTCTATGATCTCTGACATTTAGTTCTGGTAAGGTTCAGATAAGCACCCAGCTCTTAAGTTCAAATCAAAGGAATCACCAGCAGACCAACAATGAGTGCTTTCAAAAATTGCATCCTTCTTCTTTACATGACTGGGCAAAACTAGGAAGTTTGGCCCAGATGGGTGAATTTCTTTGCAGTAAATAAGTGAATTAATTTGCCCTTTACAAAGACATTGGGTCATAATAGTCTTTCTGAGGGTCTCCTTTAATCATTGGAGTAAACACTACCAGACCAAATGCATCAGAGGATCCACAACTCAATCCACAAACACAACCGAAGGAAAAACATTTCCTTTTGTCACTAAATGATATAAGGCAAGGGTCTGAGAAACACAGTGTGTCTCATTCTCACTGAAGTCAATAGGACTGATGTCAATGAGCACAAAGTTATGAGCACTTCTCTCCTGACATGTGAAAAATAATTTTCGTTTTATATTTGTTTTCTAGAATTTGCTGGGAACTCACAATTTAGGCAGAGTTTTTTATGAGCCAATCAAGGATCGACATGGCAATATCCTGATAGTTACTGTAAGAGAAGTGGAGAGTCTGTACTCATTTTTTAATGGCAAATGGATGCAGATATCCAAACTACAAAGCCAGAGGAAATCCCTTTCAACTCCAGAGGAGCCAACAGCATTAGACATCTTGCTTATAACAATCCAGGTAGTGCTTTGCTTCTCTTACTGTGTTATTTGCTTTTGTAAAGCCTGTGCCAGAGCCCTGATTTTTGGAAGCGTCTCGTAGAATTTTAGGCCTTAGTCCAGTGCCCAATAAAATTAATGGCAAGGCTCCCATTGAGAGAAAAGACTTCTATTACTTCCAGTGGGTCTGGGATCAGATCCTTAATATGCAAAATATCCATGAGATTCTAAAGAAATTGCTTCAAAGTCCTAGCAGAGAATAGTAGTTTCTATTGATTTCGGGAAACCAGGCTATGGAATTTTGTAGCAAGGGATATAAAAAAGCTTTAAAATTCTCTGGGATGCCCTTAAGCACCTATACAGACACTTAGAGTTTCTACACTCCATAAGATTTTTCCATCCAACCTTGAAAACTAAATCTAGGTTTTAAACTTTAGTGTTCTATTTAATAAACTTGTTCTGTGGGGTTCAGGGTTCCTTGGAGCCTGGTATAGCTACTAAAGAATCCTTTACTGACCATAACCCTCCTTTAATTTCTGCATCACATGCTCCTAGAATTTGCAATTAGAGAAATGCCAAGGTAAGGACTGATCTCAGAAGCTGCTTGGCAAACTCAGCTCAGTTACCATCCCTGAGAGCCATGGGGGGCTCAGCCCTTCAAGAATTATCTCTGAACTCACATTAAACAAACAGAGACAGTTCGTGTTCAGATTAATACATGTTTTCTGTAGCCAGTCTCTCTAAAACTGTTGCACAGTTACCCAAAATACAAGACAAATCATTGTCTTAGTCCCTTCTTTAGCATTACTCATGAGATGATGGCTGCTGTGGTTAATTTTTGAATTAGAGGCACTTTCTTGGGCACAGACTCTGCTTTTCATACCGGGAAGTCACAGGCAATCAAAATATATGTTACCAGGTTTTAGGAACGTTAAAAAATTTCCAAAAGACAATAAAGCTTACCTGATCTGTGCTAGATTTAATGTATTACAATGTGCTAAAGGTGCAGAAAATTGTCAATCTGGGCAAAAGTTTTATATTAGGAAAAGCAAAATACAGGCCTGATCAGATTTCCACAGAGATCCTAGTGGAAAAAATGTTCCCCTAATGGTTTACACATTCCTATCTAATGCCCACCCTTTCTTCTATTACTTGTTTAATCATCGAGTGGGTATTTTGTTCATGAAGTGCTTGTGAAAATGAGGGTCTAATTGCACTGGTCAGAGCCAAGCATAGCACTGGCAGATAATTTGATGGTTCCAAGAGCAAAGGCATCGGGCCAGGCGTCTTAATCCTCACCCGCTGCAGAAGCACACATTTCTCAGGATGGATGGCAGCAGACATAATTTTTCAGGTAGTTTTGGAGAACTGCTAGACATAGCCCGAAAAATGTCTCCTGGCTTCAGCGAATTCACCATCAATACTAATTTCTTCTAAGCTCTATTTGTTGATAAAGATATTTGTTCAGAAAACGCTGCCACTAATTCAATTTTGCCAACTACCAACCCCCATGCTGACAGAGATCTTCCTGTTGACAGCAGGTGACACAGAGCAGGTTTTGGAGAGATGTGGGCTGGGATGTCCTTGGGGACAGTCCTGGCTCCTGCAGCCCCTCTCTCCCAGCTCTTCCCCAGAGCTGCTCTGCTCCCTCTGTGTAGCCATGAACAAAACCCAAACCAGTGCTCAGCTGAAAAACAACTGCTCCTTTTCCCAAGTTGTTTTTCAGAGGAATCAGCTCCCTGACCCGGCTCACCACTGAAATGATCAGACAGGAGCAGAGGTGGGGGTTATTTAACCCAGTTTAAACACCACAGTTGCAAAAGATTGAAACTTCAGGTTGTTGGAGCCAATTCCAGCATGACATGGAGACCTTAGAGATCCTGTGGATGGCTTGAAGTCAGAAGTTGTCAAACTGCATTCAAACTACCAGAGATTATTCATATGCTTAAGCATGTGCTTAAATGCTTTTTGAACTGGGAACGACGGCTGTAAAAACTGTTGTTGCTTTTTGCTCCCAAACTCTTCTGCTTATGTGGAAAAAAAGATGAGATTTTTATGTAGGACCATTTCCCTTAAAACAGGACATACTTTCCTATCACAAACGGAGTCAGCAGCGCCTCCCTCCAGGCCTGTATTTGGGTTACCTTAAACTCTGCAGCTCTGTGGATCAGATCAAAGTGCTTGTGTTGCAGAAGCTGCCCAATGTCCTGTGTCACGTCAAAATCCGAGACAACAGCAACATCTCCAAGTAAGTGAATGTACAGATAGATTCGCACAGAGAGAGAGAGAGAACAGTTGGTTTAAGTTTGAAACAATTGATCAAATGTTAATGCCAAAGCAATTCTGCAATTGCAAAACTCTTGGTGGCAGCACGGTTTGGCTCTGGAGTGTGGCAGAAGGGTTTGGCTCCAGTGTGTGCCACCCCAGAGAGCTGTGCTGAGCTAAACAGAGCACCTGAGTTTTCCCAGCAGTCTGAAGACCTGTCCAGAACACATGGATAGGGGCCCATTGGTTCCTAAGGATGGTATTCCATGGTTATTCCAGTTCTGCACAGGGGCAATGACCTGTTCAGCCTGCAGCCCTGACTCAGCCTTCAGTGGATTCAGTGCCACCCTTTCCATGGATTTTCACTGACTATGGGGTGTTGGTGTGGGGAATTTTTCTATTTCTTCTCTGTGTGATATCTGCTTTTTTCACCCAAAACCACAGCAATTGAAAACCACATTCATAAATGCAATCAGCCAGCAAACTGCTGTGCTCTGGGAAAATCATTTTCCTCTTGTCCACTGCTTCCCTTATCCGTTGGAAAGGGCCCTGTTTGTACTGCTGGTTCTTGCCTAGTGGGCAACACATTGCACTGACCTTTTTCTGGAGCTTTTAATCCCACATCATTTCAGCCAGGTGAGAATTTTGCACGAGGAAAAAGGAACAGGGTATTTACACAGACGACAGAGATATCCAGAATGTAATAGTGAATCCTAGCAACAATGCTGGAAGGAATATAAAGGCTAAGGCTTCAGAGTTTATGACAATCGACAATCCCTGACTCCAGAAGTTTAAGATCAGATCTTTATTTAGGAACAGATTATACCACAGCTATTACTTGTCTTGTAGTGGGGTTTCCTGTACATATTTTTTTTTTAATGTTTGATGCTGGCTGCTATTCAAGACTGACTACTGGGCAGGGTGAATTAGGGATTGGATCCAGAACTATGATTCCCATGTTTATCAGGTCTCAAATACAGACATGTGGAGGAAAGCAGGAAGTTCTTTGGTTGCAGTGAGTAGAAGATAGTCCTTCACAGAGATCAAACTTCCTGCTAACTGTAGCAATTTCCAATGTATGTTTTTTAAGATATTGTGGTAGATAGGAAAAGAAGAATGTGAAAGAGAAAACCTGAAGTGAGAAGCCTCAGTGAAATATTTCAAAGGCAGCTGGACTTCCAGAGGAATGCTCAGCCTGATGTACATGTGCTAGAAAAATAAAACTTTTCAAAGTTCAATCAAGATTGCACAAGTTTAGAATGTTTTGGTATATGAGGATTAAACGATCAACAGATCCCAAATGCACATACACCGAATTCCTGCTTGTGCCTTGAACTGTTGTTATATTTCTAATTTTAACTTGACTCAACATACAGAGATGAGTGGGAATGGATCCAAACACTTTCTGGCTCAGAATCCGTGGAAAGTATGGATCATACTTCAGACTGCCCTACTCAATTGTTCTTGTATGAGCTCCAGACGGCAGTGAAAGCTCTCCTCAAACAGATCAATCTACCTCTGCATCAGGTATTTGCCTTTGTGGGATTTATCACCTTTTTAAAACCCCATTCTTAAGAATGCAACAAAAAGCTACCAAGTGTCACTGAAAAGTAGAGAATTCAATGTCAGGGTTGCAAGAAAAGCAAAGCAGAGAAGTTTTGTATTCCATTATTTTAAGGGGGAACATCTTCAGTAAAATATTTGTGTCCTGGACACGTGAACATTCAAGGATTAAGAGACAAATTTCTGCTACCTGCTATTTTTTTCATCTTTTACCTTATTTTTGCAACTTCAGGCAGGTGCAAATAAGCACTTTTTTCATGAAAGCAGTAGTTTTGAGCACCTTTACCAAGCTGACAAAGAAAAAGAGGCATTTTTGCTGGCAAGCACAGCAAGTGACTGTTTTCTGGGAGGCTTCGAGGGAGGCTGAAGGAAAGGCCTGGTAAAGACACAGCATTTTGCTGTTCTTTTGCACACAGATGAATGTACCCCTTCTAAGACACAAAGTCTCAGACCTCCAGATTGCTGTGGGTGAGGAGAGGTGTCTGGCTTCTGGCTTTATATTTAGGTACAAGAAATGCATATGTGAATAAATAAAGTCAGGGAGAATAATCTCTGATGTGAAAGACCCATGAAAAAATAAGCTAAGAACTTTGTTTCTTGTTTCCTTGAATTCCATTTTATTTTGGTCTGCAAGGGTAAAGAGGTCTTAAAGTAGAAGTAAATCATCTTTATATTCACTTCAAGGTCTGTTTGTGCAGCTAGAAAGATGTGGTCTTAAAATAAATTAATCTGGTTCTACATTTCTTGATTTTGAAAGGTTTAGGCTTTGCTTTTAAAAAGGAATCCATCAGTGCTTCACCTTCTAGCCTGAGAAGAGCCAAGTAAGACTCAAGTAAATCCAAAATTAAGACAGATGGTGTGCTGCCTTGTGGTCAGTCACTCTAATTCAATAGGGCTCTGTACAGGTCTCTATGTTATTGCATTTGCTTGGAGGTTATACCTTTTGTGCAACTTTTTTTTTTTTTCTTTTAGAGTTAGGGACTAAAATATTGAAATCACTGTGCTGTATGTTCCTGAGGCTGCAGCTCAGCCAAACATCTGAGCTCATCTATTGTGCCTGAGAGATAGACACCAACACGACCTTGCAAAAACACAGATGCAAATGGTCTGATGGCTCAGCACCAAAGTTTTATGTTAATGAATCGCATTTTTAATTCCACTGATTTATTTATGTATTTTTATTATTTTTGTGGTAACCAGGAGCAGGGACAGTGGCACTAGGGCACAGCCAGGGCAGAAGGCAGTGCTGCACACAGCAGCTTTGAGCAGCCTCAGGCCGCTTCTGCCTGGGCCATTTTCTCTTGCTGCAGCACTTGTTAAACCTTTTCAGTGCTGTGTTGAGGGAGAGCTGCATATTTCTCTTAACCAACCCTAAATTGAATCTTAAAGGTTTTTAATTGAATCCATTTTCATGTTTTCACATAATTATGCAATCATAATCTTGAAAAGCACATGGCATGTGATCATTTTCTGCCTAATAAGAAACATAAATGTTGTTTTCAGGGGGGCTGTGCCTGTGTGTGTTGTTTTAATGTGGAACATTGCAGCTTTAAATCTTTATTTTATGTAGTGACATGAACCCACATTTAGCCACCACCACCTCTCCCCCCCACCCCGCCCCAAATATTTACGTTTTATAAAAATTCCGAGCTTGATGTTGTGCAAATTTTCTTTAATGTTTTATATCATTTGGGGTGTTGTTTATATAAGTGCCATGTTGTAATTCTCTCCTATTCCTTCCCCCGCGCGTGTCCCTGTACAGGCTAAGCACTTCCGTCTGTACACACAGGAGGTGTTGGAACTGGGTCACAATGTCTCCTTTCTTCTCCTGCTCCCCGCCTCAGACGACGTCTGCACTGCCCCAGGACAGAATAATCCTTACACCCCACACTCAGGATTTCTTAACCTCCCTCTTCAGATGTTTGAACTCGGTATAGTAGCTTGCTTCTCCTAGAAATATTAACCCAAGTCTCCTTATAATAAAATCACAAAGTTGTATCTGTTTTCCCCCTTGTCCCAGTGGAGAGTCAATAAATCACATGATGGCTTTGGCAACAACGCTCCCTATAACGGTGTACAAGTTACAGAGGGAGCAGGGCAGTTAAAGCATTCACTGTAGCCATCGTTATTGAAATGCAAAGCAGAGAGCAAGGCCCACAGTTATCCACTATGTGTCTGTAAGATCCTTTGCAAGATGATGTTCTTTAAAACACAGACCCAAGGGAAATCGCACGTGACACAGACAGGCTGGAGTGTGACAGGAGATGCAAAAAACATCTCCCTGAGTTGTCACGAGGAAAATCCCAGATTCTCTAATGGGGATTTATGCAGATCCTGATTGCAGATTGTCCTACTCATGGTCTGACTTCTTCACAGCTTCGTGAAAGGTCTAAATAGATTTTCCCACATGAGGGACAACTTTTTCACTTTGATACCTGGAAAAATGCAGGAGACTGTCCTATTGCTGTGGTGCAGCAAAAACCTGCTGTGAAAAATGCCAAAGCACTGGACTTGAATCTCTTTCTTTGGAGAGCACATCTTGTGCTGTAGCAGATTCAGCTCTTTTCTTCCACTGCATCACTGACTGGGCAAGATTTCCCCAAAACAGAGTTTTCCAGCTGTTTCACAGAAGGCATAAGATGCTTTAGCTTCAGGTCCTCTATTTCTCATTTCTTCTTCTTTGGTCCAGAGAGAAAAGAAAAGGTTCCACATAAAATCAGCTCATAAAGACTTAATAGTTCTTTTTAGAAAGAATATTAAAATGTGGGGGCTGCTGAGCCTTACACATCAGTCTGCTCTGTTTCCTTCTGGCCTGTAAAACTGGGGATCTTTCTTTCCTCTGCCTCTGAGAAGAGAAAAAAGATATGAGCCAGAACTGATTGAGTCAGTACACCAGGAGCCACTGCTCCTGCTGCTTAGTGACAACTGTGTCCCCAGTGATGTCCCTCTCAGGTGTTTATGTGACACCAATACCTCCCCAGTTCTTATGTATCAGTGCCAAGTGCTGCTCAAATCACTTGCGTAGGAGATTAGATATTAATGGAGTGTCTTGCCTTGCCTGCAGTCACAACTCATCCATGACCTATCATCACCCAGCAACACAAATTTCATTTGGATCAGGCAGGAATACAGCACTGGATTTATGCCACATCAGCCACACCACACTGTGGTGCCTGTGACAGCTCTGGGGGTTTCTGCTGCCTGTGGGAGGACAGATGCCAGCTGAGCTGCCATACAATCATGAGTGGAACAGCCACACAATACACGATGTAGTCTGCCAAGGAAAAGTTACCCCTTCAAAGGATTGCTAATGTAATTGAATGAGAAGAGTTAGCTCAGTGCTTTGAGTCACATAGCCATGGCTGCAGTGCCCTAAAGCCAGACTTTTATCTTCTGATGTGCCATCCTGAAGCCTGTTGGCCTCTGAGTATGGAGCACATCATTTCTCCTGGTGAGAGGAGCCTGCTGCCTTGCTATGCAAATTATTGCACAGAGCATATTAAACTGTGATGCAATTAATCCTCTCATTGGAGGTTGTGATGACTATTTGATTCTCATTAGGTGGGACACGGGCCAGGGGAAGGAGTCTCTCATTTCAGGGACACAGCCTGCATGCGTCTGGCAAATCAACAGAGCCTGCGTGGGATGGTGTGGCACTGGCAAACATGCAACAGAGCCATCTCCCAAAAGGCATTCCCTCTCTGTTCAGCAGTTTTGCTGCAGTGGGAAAGCAGTTCATGGTGGAGAAAACAGTATAGAAAGCTGAGCTTTAGTTGTATTTTTTTAAGTGAGCAATCCTCTGGCCATAGGCAGATGACATTTCAATATGACTTATTATATATGTATCCCTGATGTTCTATAAAGTGACTGTGATTCACATCTCAAATATTAGAAGCTTCCATTCCCCATTAGCTGGTGGCTACCAACTATATAATTGCATAACCACAAAAGACTATGTTGAAGTAACATTTGTTAAAGTAACATTAAAGGGTCTGACTTAAAACCACAAAGGCTCAAAACTTCAGCACTGGAGCCGAAACCGCGGCTGTAATTCACTCAAGAGTCCACCACATATGGCATATGTACTGGAAGACCACACACTATTCACACTGGATCCCTGCAATACCTAGGCATTGCTGAAACCAGAAGGTAGAATTCATTCTTTCACACTTTTTTGGTGAGATTTCTATGTTCAGACTGGGCCTTGATTGTTAATGCTAAAAATGTTTCTGTGATCGGATCTCTTAGTTCAGCAAATTCTTCTCAATTATTTTGATCATGTTGTTTGTAAGGAATAAGGAGACATGGGATACTGTTTTCACTTCTTTTTTTAATATTTGTGATGAGAAGAATATATGCATTTTATACCTGGAACACTCTGAAAAATATCCTGCCCCAGTCCAGAAGAGCAGCAGTAAATTCAACTGGCACTCGCTGCTCTAACAAGATCACGCTGTATGTTTGCATTTATTGCAGCACCAATGAATGGGGAAGTATTTCTGAAAACTTGCTCTCCCTCAGCAAGTTTCAGTATGTCTGCAGTGCCATTTGTAACTGCCCAGTTTTGCCTGAGCAGTGGCAGGGTCTGGAATAATGTAGCTTTAACACACCAGGTAAATTAACATCTGCAGAGCTCCACGGCACTGTAGCTGATGTGTCTCTGTTACCTCTGGTAAAGCTTGGACAGTTCTGTGCTGCTCCAAAGTCAAATTACACAGAGCAATAGGAATTCTGGGTCACCCTTCTGCAGGAGAGTTCAGAGGATGATGTGCAGTAACGCCTAAAAGAGTTTTAATTATTTTCCCCAAATTGTGATATCCCTGCAATGCTTTTCCTGCTGAGTCATTTACATTGAAGTTCCTGATTTAAACCAGCGTAGCCCAAGAGAAAGTTATCAGCCTTCAAAATGATCCTTTCATTCTGAAACACTCAATTAAAAAAAATAAAATATGAGTTTCATTTTCCAGCCATGTCACTACTTTCTTGATAAAAGAAACGATGAGCTATAAAAGCCTCAGAAATAGCCTTTCTGATTAAAGCTGTCAATGGCAAGATAGCCTCTGGAGCTGCATACTAAGGACCTGATTATCTCTTCACTTAGATATAATTAGAAATTATTCTTTTGAAATCGATGAAGTTACAGAGCAAATCCATTGTGAATGAGAGGAGAATCGAAGCCTGTATAATTTATTTCTAACTTAAAGAAACCCATCCAGATTTAGCTACTATATTTATTAAAATTTGTGTTCTGAAAGCTAAGGATTTCATCTTTCATAACCAGAATGTAACAATTTTCCTTTGCACTCGGTCTTTTCACAGTTCATTTTTGCTGTTACAAGGAAAAATTTATAAGCCTGTATTGCCGCCTTTCTGCTGTCATAGAGCTGGACTCTCTGAAAACCCAGCAGTCCCTGAGGGAAGCAATTTCAGACAGTGAAGTCGCTGCAGCCAAACAAAGACACCAGCAAGTTATAGACTACATACAGGTAATAGTCTGTTTCTGACTATTCCAAGGAGATTTTAAGGTGGCTTTCTTAAAAATTGCATGGGGCTGTAATTTGAAATCTAAATGGAGAATTATTCACAGACATCATAAAAAGAGCAGTTGTATCAAAAGTGCAATTCTGTTTTTATGAAATTCAAACCCAGAACATGCTTTCCTTAGTTGTTGCTTTTATAGAAGGATTTTTACGGGTAAAATCAAATGACAGTTATACTAGACTGTTATAAAGAAATGTGTCAGTCTGCTTGTAAAACTCCCTCCCATCTAACGTGAGGTAAGCTAGCACCATGTCTGGGCATTCATTTGTGTGAGAGTTTTTCTTTGTCTGTATGAACTGGGGACATTTTTCACCATGATAATGTGGCAATTAAAAACATTTAAATGAAAATTCAGACTAGGTTGTGGAGACAATCTCCACCAACAATATCACACTCAGGAACACAGCTCTGCATTTCAGATGTCAAGCCGGCCCCACAAGCAGCTGTGAGCCTGGCCAGCACCATGCAGTGGCACTGCTTCAGTCCCCCAGTGCAGGAGGATCACCAGTCTTACCACACTGGTCCAATTTGCTTATTCTCATCCTGATTTTCCTCTGCTGTTCCCAAATCAAGACTTTCCCTACTCAACACAGGGTTCTTTGAACTACACTCCATGGTGCAGCACAGCAAAGCCTGTCCTTTTGCAAATTATTTTGGCATTTGGTTATTTATAGATAAAGCTCATGATTTTGCAGAGTATATCTATGGGCATGGTTGACCTGTCTTTATACAAGAGCAATGCAAATAACTTTACAGCTCTATATTCTTAATACTCATGCTATCTTCTGTTGGAATAGGGGCAAAGGCACCATTTGTCCCATTGACCAGATGTTTGGCCCTCCATAGTTATGAACAAAAGGACGATATTTCTATTTCTCTTTGTTCTGCATTCAGACCCCCTTTGCCTTGTCCACTTGGAGCTTTTGGCAACCTGTAGAAGGGCAGAGAGGAAAGATCCATTGTACTTTCACTCTCACCCACCTCTCATTCTCACACCTGGAAAACCAAGCTTTCTTGCAGTCTGCAGGAGAATTTGGAAATTTTTCATCCTTTAAATCAAACCTTTAAATCAAGCATTTGTATATTAATACACAGGTACAGTATAGACAGTTCTGTGTTCCTCTTCTCTGAAGTGTCTGAGTCACATATCTACGCTGGTAAAATATGCAGAACATTTTAAACTTCAGTGTTTTGTGCTGAATTATTGTGACAGTGTATTAGGCTTGTCAGGTTTCCCCTCAAATGAAAACCAGCTGTATTCCACCTATTGGCAAAAATATCTCTGCCCACCACATACCGCAATCTTCAGTGGTGACCACTAAACCACAAGAGCATTTGTGTGATCCCAGATCTAAGACAGTGTTGAAGTCACTACACAAACCAAACATTGTAAAGAGCAAGGGAGTCTATATAAATGCAGTTCTGAAAAGGAGTCAGAGGGCAACTGAAAAGTAAAAATTATAGAAAAAAAACCCAACCAGAATGTAAGGTACTTGGAGTCTTTACCAGACTGTCACAGAGAAAGGAAAAAAATCTACAGACACTGAAACTAAACTGAAGTTAAGCTGTGATTTATATCATGTAATGCTTCAAATGCTCCTAAATTTTAAAAGAACCACAGTTCATTACAATGTCCTGCAGGACAGCACCGGGGGAAAAACCAAGAGGATTTGCATTTTAACATACTGTATGCAGGATAGTTCTTATTTGGGGTTGAGGGAGGATCACAGAAAGGATGTATAAAATCCCTAAAATCAAATAGGTGAGATATTTGCTAACTGGAATTCTCGTCATGGAGCTACACTGAAGTCTTAAAATTATGCAGGATTATGAATTAATCTCTGAACCATTTGCTATTCTTATTGATGTATATTCTTAGCACAAATTGACTCAGTGGCAAGGCTTGCACTGACATCATTGGAGTTGGGATTTCACCTTTACATAAAAATGGCCATACTAGGTCAAAACCAAGATCCAGCTGCCCAGCCATCCTGCCTCCAACACGGCTCATCAGGAACCACCCCAGCAAATCTGGCATTGACAGCATCCCTTGGGAGTAAATTTCACACTTTGAATATGCATTTTGTGAAGTATTCCAGCTAAGAGAAATTGTCTTCAAATATCAGTCTGCAGGCTCTCTGATCCCTCTGTCACTCTGATCTTTGTCACTCTCTGATCCCTCTGTCACTCCCCTATCAGACAATTGTCACTGCACAGAGTACCCCTCACTTTTGCCTCTCCATTACTGACCCAGAACTCTCACTGCATTCTTGCAGAATGCAGCTTGTGTAACTGCAAAACAGCTTCCCTCAAACACTGCAATATTAATAGGAAGGCTCACTTGAAATTCAGAACCTTCAGTAGGAAAAGAGGGGGAAATTCTAGAAAGGACACTGCAGCAGGAGGGTATTTACTCACAGCTACTCTCATTTGACGGTTGCAACATTTGCTCAGCCATCAAAGATCTTGAATGGTTTGGAGATGATGATAAAAGACGTCGAAAGTGTTCCATTATCAAAACTCTTCAGACCCACATTAAACAGCATCTTTCCTCTCTGCAGAGTCACTTAAACCTACATCCTGCTATTGATTTAGGCACTTGTCTCTTATTGCCATCAACAGGCATGTGTTAGAACTGCTTTTGTGTAGATTTATACTTTTGTAAGTATGTATGCAGACTAAAATGGTAAAGGGGAAATGCAGTTTGGCTCATAGCTGTACTTCTGTCCTCCATTTATGTATCCACACGTGCGCATGTTCTTTGTTAAACTAGGTCTGACCTGAGCAATTGGTTTGACCTTGGTTTTCAAAGATGCTTCAGAAGTCTCACTTTTATTCCAGTACAGAATCAAACCAACTTCCAGGTGTTGCTACAAACTGATTGACTTTTTACTCCATCAAAATTCAAATCTAATTTTCTTTCCACTCAGACTTTAGGTCTGAATTCACCCCTCCTAACTACACATTCTTTAATTGAGGTACCTCTTAATCAAAATCAGTTCAGACCACCTCAATCTGAATGTTCTTCTGAGGGGTCCTGATGTTCTCTCTTGACAGTCACTACAGACTTACTTGGGCACTTGAAAAAGTACACACTTAGGTAGAATTAATACTCAGCCTTAACTGTACTTTGCCACTCTTGTTTTCTCCACAGCAAATTGATGAGATCTGGAGGGACATGAGATGGATCACAGAAGCACTGCAGTATGCAAGATACAAGCAGCCAGCAGCAGGCCTGCCCATAAAAAAGTTTGTGGATCTTTCAGAAGAACATCCTCAAAAGAAAATGAGCTCCACCTCTTCACATCTAGACTGTCTTCCTTCACTTCCCCCTTCCCCTGAGCCTAGAATGCAGAGGAGAAAAGCTGTGAGTGGTAAGAGAACTCTTCTTTGTTCACCAAGCACTCTTTGAAGTCACTTTTAATTATAGGCATTCTTGTACGTCTTTTTATAAAAGGAGTAAATTTTCCCCATACTTGTCGAGGTATTTTAACAGTCATTTCACCAATCATTTGCCACTCAGTATCCTGAGATCCTTCTATAATCTTTACAATCATTTTTTACTTTCAGCTACTCAGAATAACTGCTCATCATCAGCCAACTTTGTCACCTCACTGTTCCAGATCATTTAACGAACAGGTTGGAAGGGACAAGTGCTATCACTGGCTTCTCCATGATGTCCAGAATTCCAGTAAAATCCATCCATGGTGAAAGCTGCCCGCTTCATTTTCTGCCTACACCAACAACCTTTTATATGGAGGCAGCTCTTTTACATGGAGGCAGCTTTCTCTTTGTCCCAATTACAGCTGCAGAGCCTGTGGTAAAGAACATTATCAAAAGCTCTTCAGAGCCCTGACGATGGCTGTGTGTTAATTGTACACACATTCAGAGTTTTATTAGGCTGATGAAACATGAGTTGCTAGCAAAAGCTATTGACCCATGCTCATCACTCACGTATCTATTCTTCTCACAGTTTTCATTAATTTGACAGAATCTAACTCAAATTTTTCCATAGTTTCCATTTGCCACCTTCTGTTTTTCAAGTATTACAGTCATTTCCTTTCCAGGCTTTGAGTGCTCCTCTGCTTTGCAGCAATTATTTCTTATGCCTCTCTTGCTTTCTTTTGATAGAGCAAATTTTAATGCTAATAGTCCAGTTTAACAGCAGTTTTCACACACCTCTCTGAGTTCCTCAGTGTTTTAGAGAAGCATTTTGAATTACACAAATTACACAAGTAAGTACCCACCTCAATGAGCTGAGCATTATTACTTCTCTTCATAGCCAGAAAATTAAACTGATGAAACAAATGGATCACAGCAAATAAAGATAAAGCAAATAAAACAGCAACATCCATTTTGCTAAGAATAAGGACTTTGAAGGAAAATATAAACCATCATTCCGCTGAGCTGTCTTTAAGCAGCAAGTAAATGAAACAGTAGAAACAAAAGAAACAGATGCTGCATTAAACAACTGCCATGACCATTTTAGTAATAATAATTTGAGGGGTTTTGAAATTGGCAGTTTTATACAGTTAAGGAAAATGAATGGATCTATTCTGATTAAATTTCATGAAGTTGAAAGAAAAGAAACCTGAAGGGGTGGTGCTTTGCTCCACTCCATTATACAGTGGTGTTCTTTCTCAGCACCCCTCCTGGAGCTGTTTTTCCCCTGTATTATAGACCATGAATGCAGAATAATCCTTAGCTCTGGCACAGTGCAAACTGCAGCTTTATCTTGTCCTGCACACCCTGGGTTCATTAATACTGGGCTCTATGGCAATTTACACAAGCTCCAAGTGATCAGTCAGCACTAAATAAAATCGATATTTAATTCCTGGAATCTAACATAAACTATCCAGGGCAATGGAGCATCAATCTATTCTATCACACATGCCACTATTTTTTTTTCTTACTGATCCGTCTGAAACCAAAAGACAGCAGCAATTTCAGTGCTAGTGTGAGCTTTGGTCCACAAATTCGCATTTGAATTACATGCGTCTGTTTTGGATTTGAACACACAGTGTTGGATTTGAACACACCTGATGGCCAAAAGGGCAGTTTTTATTTATCAGCCTCCATGTTGTGCCTAGAGCTTGTTACCACACTTACAGCTGCACCCTGCTCACCCTTACAGAGATATAAATCTAGAGTAACTTAACTGACATGTTTAATTAAAACAGAACCTGGATTAGAGATTTTCTCTCTCACAAATCTCTGTGTCTATGAAATTTAGTGAAAGCAAGATAAAAGAAAACAGATTCTCTCAGAACTTAATCCCAATTCAAATGCAATTTTTTCCCTGTTTTTAACATAATAAATTCATTCTTTCTGATTTTTCTAATTCTGTCACCACCTGTCTAACACATCTGTAACTCCTCCCTGATAAATCCTCCCAGCCTGCCTTTGCAGTCACCTCAGCCCACGGCAATTCCACAGAGGGAACATGCATTTCCAACACTGGAGATTTAAAATTAAGACCAAAAAACACATCAATGACAGTTAAACCATTTCTCTGCTGAGCTTGTCTTGTGAGTGTTAACCAGTTCTCCTTGCAGACTCCCAGCCCTGCTCAGATGAAGAAGGCTGCTCCGAGGTGTTCCTCCCAACCGACAGCGACTACGACTCCAGCGATGCTTTGAGCCCGAGGGAACTGGACCTGATGTATTCCTCTTCCCAGGACATCTCCCAGCAGGCTGGCAGTGGCCTGGGTGGCAGTGCACCCAATGTGCTCCAAGCCCACGACATAAAGCCCTGCCTGGCACCGAGGGAAGGCCAGACAGAGTGTGGTGCCTCGGACACCAGTGCTGAATGTTGCACGGAGCAGATGAGCAGTCTAACAATGTCAGGGGTTACACCGAAAAGCACGGACAAGTTCTCCGGCTCCAAGCAGCCACTGGGCTTTTTAGGAAAAAAAAAGTTGGGGAAACACCAACATTACAACTACTTCAGCCGGCAGCACCGCTGGCTGCGCGTGTACAGCGAGACTCAGGTGGGCTCTCTGTCAGAGGGTGTCTACACCCAGCACCCCATGAGATCTCCAGATTTGTCTCAAGAACCTACCTCCAGCGAGCAGGTGAAGATTCCCATCGATGGATCTCGCAGCACTTTCGTACCTCATGCATCCAGCCTCCCAGAGAATGGGAAAGGCAAGTATGAGGAACCAAGGCAGGACGTCCATAGGATACGTGTGGAGCCTTATGAAACAACATTTCTGGATGAAGAGGGCAAGTCCTGGGCAATGAGCACGGAGTCTGTAGACCACACAGATGTGCACAGTGCTATGCAACAGATCACGGGTCCGGAGGAGCAGTCGAGTTCTGCTGTCCCAGAAGTTTTCAGCAGCACTCTTTAACCCCAGAATCCTGCACTGCTTCCCATCGCTCTACATGAGATATGAGCGCTGTGATCATAAAGGCCATACCTTCAAAACCACTGGTAAAAAATTCAACTCCTGAAATGGCAACTCGTGCCACTCAAAAGAATCCTAATCTTTTGACTTCATTACCAGATTTCTGGTCTCACAGAGGTATCATCTGTCATGAAGTGAGCATTATTATGACTGGCATCTGCAGCTTTGCAGGTAGAGTCATAGCAGTCACCACATAACAATGTGCAATTGAGTAATCAGGTTTTGCAGGTCTCTTCACTTCCATGTTTCTCTGAGCATGCAAAATTTTAAGCATGAGTTGCCCTGCCTGCAAGTTAGCAGAAGTTGTAACATCCTTGGTGCCCTTATGTTAGGACTGAAAGTCTATTAACCTGTTTCCCACCATCTCCCTCAATTTTTTCTACTTTTCAGCTTTTCTTGAATGGATTTAAGTTGGATATAACTGAAATGTTAACTGGTCTAGTAACACAGATAACCCAGATTTTCTAGCCACTTAAAAAAATAAAAATTCTTTCAATATCTAGAAAATGTAACCAACACCATCTCTGAATGCTGTCAGAGCCTGGCAAAATTATCACAATTGTTCTTTCAGGAGCTTAGGTTTCAAATTATTAAAGTAGCGAGTTATTTTAAAAGCTCAGGAGATGAACCTTTGAGGTCAAGAGCAGGAAGAATGAGGCCAGGTTCTAGATAATATGCAGGGTCTACGTGAAATTAAAGCAAAGTTTTTCTTTTCTTCTCCCCACCACACAAAAGCACATTTTGCTGTGTTGGCATCACTCTCACACATCCATTGGAAAGAAACACTCCTATTTTTGTTCCTGAATATTCACCATAAACTCCAGGAGTATTTGATCACCCTGTCTGAGGCTGGGATATTCTCGCAATTCAAATTAGGGAAGTTTGGGGTGCAGTTTGAATCTAAGATTTCTTTTCTTTGGGCTCCAAATAAATACTAATATGATAAGGAAGGTGGAATCTCGCTGTATTATGTGAAGGCAAATTACAGTGAGTCAGAATTTTGTCCTTTGCAAACACAAGCAGCCTTGGAGCACTACAGAAGATGATCTAAAAAATGAAACTATATTAATAAGAACCATAACACTGGAGTCACCAAGAAATTAATTAATGTGTAGAGAAACCCCAGCTGTTGCACAAGCTTTAATTTTCTTAAACAGTTCTTGAAGTTTAATTTTATAGGCCACATTCCTGCTGGTTAAATTCCCTCACTCCGTGTTTGTGCAGCCTTCTACCTTTCAGTTTTTCAGCCTCCAGGTGGATACATTCTAAGGCCCCCAATAAAGAGATTTGAGTTAAATAGTTGAGTTTACAAGTCCTTGAGGTAAAGGCAAGGATTTGGGCCCATGATCTGTGATCCTTATTAAAATAGCACTTCCATAACCCCAGTGCTATTAAAATCCCTGTGAACTCAATCCATAAATTCAAAAATAAGTGTTATTCACTATTTTATGCTTGGTCAGTATATGGAAGCCAAGAAGAGTCTTTGCAGTGATAGGAGGGGCAAAAATTTTCTATACAGGATTTACATTTGTAACTTCTCATTTTGGGAGCAGGAAGTTAACTTTTTGCACCAAAAATACTCATTCATTACCTGATCCAAAGTGAGGATGGAAAGACTTCCATTCACTCCCGCAGGGTTTGGATGAGACCCACACCAAAAATTCCTGTGGGTGAGAAGATGCAGAGGGAGCAGCAGTGTCAGTGCTCATTTGCAGCTAGAAGAGAACACATTGTATGGAACTGGGGATGGGGAAAGCCTGACTCACCAGAGAGCCAAGCAGAGACGTCTGACAGTCACTGAGGGCACTCACAGCTGGTTACTTTAGATTTTGTTTATTAGCAAAGGCTTTTCACCAGGGAGAGACAAACAATGTGATGCTTCTGTGCAGAACCAAAATAATTGACAGTTTTCTAGTGTCCAGCACTTAGCCCAGGCTCCCCTAATCTGTTGTGCCTCTAAAGAAAACTGCCATAAAACTATTAAAGAATAAAATAGCTGTACACTGAGGCCATATGTTTTTGCAGGAAGTTATGAGATAAAACAAGATGTTCCTAAATGAAATCCACCTCACTTTGCTTTGGCTCACCAGGAACAATGAGGGCAAGAAGCAGCAAAATCTCCAAGAGAGAGGCACACACTGCTGGTGAGATAAGGATGTAAAAATCTCGTCTCCTCCTGCTGCTGGACCTTTCCAGAAGCAGTCATGTAGCTAATAAAGGACTGGATTCTTTACTTGGAGGAAGGCCTTGACTTCATCATAATCTTTGGGCCAAGATGAAATTTGACTCTGAGGGTGCAAATACCAGCCAAAATCTATCCTGTCTTAATATTAACCTTGTTATGGAAGAAGTGTTTAGGTGATGGCCAACGGGATGTGCTTCCTTAATCTATTGCCTCCAGACTGAGGTTCTTCCACAAACTTTAATAGTCAAAGTACTAATTGATTAAATACTTCTGGCTATAAAGCACTGATTTATCTTCAGGTAAAAATACATGTTCTTTGTTCAAAATTGCTATCCCTACCTATTTTGGCTCTCCTTAAAAGAATAGTAGTTAACACTCAGAGATAAATAAATAGTAGAAAGCAATGCCTTTCAAGTACTGCCATAACACAAATCACAATTCTTCTGCAGCTCTCTTAAGAACATCACACACACATTTCACAAGAACTTCAGCAACTGAAAAGAATCCTGGGAAAAGCACAGCACATAGCCCCACTCCATGGAGTGTCTCCACCAGTGACTCTTCTGAGTAGAGCTAAATAAAGGCTCACAATCCAGAATCAAACTAAAATTAGGAATACGGGCCTTTAGTTACTAGGAACTCTTTCTCCAGGCTGAGCTTGAGTGCCCCTCTAAGGATTCTTGCACAGAGCTGGGCAGTGCCATGGCTCAGAGTCTGCACCACGCCTTCAGTGTGGACAATTCATTCAAAGGAGCCTGTGCCCACTTTGCATCATTCGTACTTGGGCTTTGCAACTTCTGGGCCTCTTTTACTCATCCATCTTGCACCAGAACTTTGGTCCTGCATTTTTCAAGGAGTATATTATCTCCTGGGCTGAACCCAGTCCCTCCTATTTCTATCCATAGCTTGGACTGGCTAGAAAAGAACATAATGCTTTAAAATTATGACTCCATAGAAAGAAAAAAAAGAAATCTGCCTGTTTAGTGGTCTCAAACGTTCCTGTTTCTGCTGGTAGGGAGTGAGATATGGGTAAACTGCAAGGTTTACACTCAAAATTCCTTACATCCACGGGAAGACAGTCTGCACAAGGACAGTTTGTCTCAAGACACCTGTGGCTCAAGTTTATTTCCTACGATTGTATTTTCTACTTTGTTTCAGGGACTAATTAACAATTGGATTTTTTACATAGTAAGACAAAGAAATCTATAAATTAATGCTTTTAAATATAGACATTAAAGGAGGAGTGGGGAGATGAAATATTTTATCCTGAATATTCATGTGTTTTAGAAAGAGACAGTGCATCTTTAAATTCTCCACACTATAAAGAAATGCATTAAGTTGCTGGTCAACTCTTTTAAGGTGTTTAAATGCACGGCTCGTGACTGTTATGTAAAATTTCAATACAGCCTTACAAACAACAAGGGTATAGTGTATTTGAAAATAGGGTACACAGCTTGGAAACTTACTCTGAATTTCTCTAAGGTGTTGAACTTTGCCATCAGCAAAAAGTATTTTTAGTAAACAGGCCCTGAATTTTCAGACAATGCAGATTTCATCAGGTTGGGTGTCTGATTTTTCCACTACAGAAAAACCTAAAGTAACTAGAATGCTTTATTTGTAAGTATAATTTATCTTTTGATTGCATGAAGTGGAATTCATAAGGCTGAATCATGCCCAGAAGTGAGAAGGGGAGATGTTGGCCCCCCATATTCTTTGCAGAAAGGCAGGGCAGCATTCCCCGAGGTAAACCCTGGCACACTGGCAGTAGGGACTGGCCAGCATGGCACCCACCCTCCCTGGAGCAGCCCCCAGAGCCCTCCCTTGGCTTAGACAGTTCTGCAAAGACAGGGGGAGTCATCTTGATGTGACTGGGCTCTGAAGAAGCCCATCCACCATTGCTGGAGGCTGGAGAGATCACCTCTCCTCGGTGCTGATGCCTGTGAGCTCTGAACCAGAGGCTGGTTCTCAGCCTGGGTTTTGGGGTGAGTAACAGCCAGGCTGGAATGTCTTCCTCAGTGTTTTCACACCACAGCATCCTGGGCAAGGTTCAGCCTTTACAGCAGTCAGCACGTAACGGGAATATGTTGCTAAGCTTGACTGTCACTAAGCTACTAACCTACATAGGCTGTCACCCATGTAGCTTTTGAAAAAACGAGAAACAAACTTCTTATGTTCACTGTTATTTTAATTTTCTTTCTTGGAAAAGCTCCGGGAAACTGATCTGACCTTGGAGAAGTTGGTGTGGCACTAATCTACCTTAGTACTGTGAACTGTAGGAACTTATTGAGCAGATTTGAAACTGAACGCACGGACTTTTAGTGGTTTACTTTATGTAAAGGTCTGTTCAGACACAGTCCTGTTGTCCTTGGTCCTCACTCCAGGTTCTTTTGCACCAGTGTAAATCGGGAGTAGTTCCACTGAAGCTGGGTCAGGTACAGACCATGAACAGAGCACCACAACCTGATGTCCCATGTCACCTGAGCCCTGAACCAGCGGAGTCATCATGAAAACAACACATTTATGCTGTTGTAAAAAATGATATGTGTAAGGAAGACAAAAGGGTTTGATCTCACAATATTCCTCTGGAGATCACAGAGAG
The DNA here is from genome assembly GCF_009819655.1 of Sylvia atricapilla. Lineage (NCBI taxonomy): Eukaryota > Metazoa > Chordata > Aves > Passeriformes > Sylviidae > Sylvia > Sylvia atricapilla. The sequence goes on from NC_089157.1 coordinate 7,566,912, forward strand.
CCAGGCTCAGAGAGTGAGCCCACCACACTGAGTGACATGGTTTTGTACAGGGGGAAGCCCTCACTGCGTAATTCACTATTGCTTCTTATAATAGGGACCAAATTTCTCTCCCATGTTATGCAAATGAATCCCCTCCTGAATGCAATGGGAGTTCCAGTCATTTTGCTGATAAAAACAAAGACTTAATGGGGTTATTTGGGACTTGGGGGAGGGGAAGAGGGGTTGTTTGTTTTTTCCCCTCCGAGAAAAAGTAATTTAACTGAAATGTGCGAGGCAGTGTTTAATTGCTTCCTGCCTTGTTTGTACATAGCAATTTGGCTGTTTATTGGTTGTCTTTGTTCAGATTTTTATTGTAACTTGTTTCTATATATGCAACCAAGCGTATGTTAAAGTTTAAATTTTGGTACAAAATAATGCACAATTTTATGTGCTCTAAAACTTTGTAAATATCTCGATGAACAATGTATGCTGTGCTAACTGTGAGCTTGGGACTGACACAACAATATTTTCATGCATATGTACCTGTGAATGGCTTGAAAAAATCAAAACATATATTGAGGATGGCCACGAGCCAAGAGTAAATGAGTGCCGTATGACTCATGCTTCTTTAATAATTCCTGAAAGAGGCATGAATAGTACATAAAATAGACAATAAAAATAATTTTCAGGACTACAAATATTTTTTATAACTTCAGATATTAAATACTATTTTAGAAAAAAAAAGATCAGTTGGTAAAAGAAAGCTTAAGTTTATTCTAGTGAATCATTGTCATAAAAATGTTCTTAACATAGATTTTTTTGTTTGATCTAATATCATTGAAATTCAGCTCTTTCAAGATTTAGAACACTTGAATTGCTCTTGCATTCTTATCACTCCTGTGATCTTTTAAAATTATGCACTTCAAGTCTTCTCCCTCATTAACAAAGAAATTCTGGTGTGTACACTCACATGATCCTAAATACCACATGCACTTGTGCATAATCTTTAAACAGTATTTCTTGAAAAATATTCTATTTGACTATCATCAAGTACCCCCATATGTGAACTTTACAATCCCTGGAAATCTGAACATAGTTTGTGTTTCTTCCTGAATTCCTTTTTTTTTTTTTATTGGAAAGTGACTTTTTCTAAGGCCAACCTTTCAAATCTGGCATCCAAATCTTCATTTTAATTCAGAAACCTGAATGAAATAGGCATGGTTTCCAGGTTTGTGGGTGAAAATACCCTCCCATAAAACACAACAGAAATGGAGGTTTTTTTCACATATTCTTGTACACAAAAAAACCAAAGCAAGACACTTCTAATACAGTATAGAACCGTGTTACTGTATGTAAGCATGGGAAACAAGAACAGCTCTGTTTTGAATGCTGAAGTCAAACTGGAAGAGTTCTGCTCTGGGTCACAGTTTACCTGCTTTCACAGACGGACAGGTTGCCACATGTGTTTTAACAGTTCAGATGATGCCACAACTTGAGTAAGGGACATGGCCAAGGTCACACAGCTTGTGGCAGAGCAGGGACACAATTTCCTGGTTAGCATCTTCCCAGCATCATCATCCACAGCCTGTGCACAGGTACATGTGCCAATGCCCACGGTGACCACGGTCTGTATTTCAGCTGTGACATCCCAACTCAATGCAAGCTTCAAAAATAACAGCATGCCACTGGGCTAATATTAGATATTTTCACCCATAGAAAATATTTTAACAAAAACATAGCTAAAGTGGAGTCAAGCAGCAGAGCAAGATAATTCCCCAAATGCAAGATAAAACGTGTCTGTCATTTCCACTACCTTGATTTTTAATTCCAAAACATTTAAAATTGGTTCTGCGTTCACTATGTTAGTAAAAGAAGAAAAACCCAAATGCAAGTAATTAGTTATGTACAGTAAATGACCCAAGAAATTAACTGGGGAAAACACTGCAGGACAAAGCAGGATTTTTGTGTGCATGAGCTTCAGTTCCTCTGGTGCATTTTGCATGTACCATGCATTTTTGGAGCCTGGTTGTTTGTCTGTTTTGCTTGCCCTGAGCTGAGATTTCTCCTTTCTCTCAGAAGATCAGTGAGTAAGCAGTGCAGCTCTCCCAGACGTTTCCAACACGTCTGCCATGAACGACGGCGCTGTTCTGTACCTGCCTCTGTGTTCTCTGCTGTTTTACTGAAAAGCTTTTAAAGCAACTGCAAAGAAGTTACAAACTTTTCTGGGCATGTTTCTGACTCGCTCTTCTGACAGCAAAAGATACCCATTTCACTGTTCCACTCCGGTGTATTGATCTATATATAAACTCTCATCTCTCTGAGCAAACTATTAACTTATTTTTTCATTCTGTCTTTAAATAAAAGCTTTGGGTTTTATTTGGGGCTTTTGTTTGTTTTGAAAACACACAAAAAAATCTTCATTTATGAGCTTCACTGTTCTCTTCCCCAGGCTGCTCTTCTCCTCCCCAGACTGCTTTTTTCAATCTCCCTCTTCAAACAAACACATCTTTTAGAAAAAGGATACAAAAGTGTTTCTATTTTGTTAAAGTGTTTCATTAATAAGCATTAATTAATTAGTCCTAATTAATCAGTAGGACTTCTTTTCTTGTCTGTGAGAGTAACATATTTTTATTCTGACTGTCCAGTTCATCTTTATTGTACCAAAAACAATCAGGTAGAATCATCCACTCTCTGCTCACACACACATTCAGTCACAGAAATAATAATAATAAATGGAGCAGCAAATTTTTATTAAAGAAATTTAAAGACAAATAGCCTTTAGTACCAGTAAATACACATGTTTTTCTTGACATGTCAAAATCACCGAATTTGGTGATGACAGCTTTTTTTTTTTTACTGAATCAATGTGATATTTTCAAAATAGATTCTTTCAAAATTTCAACCAAAGTTTATTTCCCAGGAAGGAAAAAGGCAATGCCAAAATTTTTTTTCTGGCCCTCTTTGTTATTACTTTCTTAAAATCCTGAAGCAAAATACTTCAAGTATGGATGCCTTAAGTGGTGATAAATAATTCTGTAAGAGTTGAAACACCCTCTGTAACAAACACCAACATCTGCCACTGCTGCTGATTTTAGTGGTACTTGGGAGTGCCCCTCACTTCTGAAAACTGGGCATTTTGCTGAAGCCCTTCATCACAGGAACATGGCTTCTGTTCCCCTCAGCCATGATCATTTCTGGACCACAGAAGATTCTTCCACCTACTTGGGGGTTCTTCACAAGAACCTGCATGGCCTTTGTCTTTTTAAAATATTTGAGGAAGGAAAATGTTGCTTTGGGGTTTTTTTTTCACTTATCTTCTCTTTTCCTGAAATGGTCACAGAAAGGAGCTAAATCAGAACTCAAACAGTGGAACACCCGATTCACACGGCTGCATGTGCTTTGAACCCAGCCACAGCAGAACAAGGATTTTTTTTTTTTTCAGGCTTTCTTCTGGGGCACACTTGCTTCTTTCCCCCTTGTGTGCCTTGTAGTTTGGTCCTGATCCCCTGCTCGCTCGTGGCTCCATCCTGATCCCTCTCTTCCTCACGTCTGAGTCACAAGAGCAACAACCCTGCCTGCTCCGACCTACTCAGTGCCTCAGCTGTTGAGGTAAAGCCCACGCTCCCAAGGGACTCACGTTTGAGTACAACCCCAGGATTGTCAGGGCTCTGGCTGGCAGTGCTGCCGAGGGGACAGTCTAAGGCTCTATTTTAATCTTCTGGAGCCCAGCCAAACACTGGAACGGAGCTGCCAGCACGAGGGGGGCCCTCCTGCTCACTGCGCCTGACCTCCCATCAGGAGAGGTGCTGGTGTGTTCCTTCTCAAACTACTAGGGCTCATTCATTGCGCCTGACCTCCCATCACGAGTGCTACCAGGGATCCAGATCCGACTACTGGGGCTTAACCCTGGCCCGGCTCCAGCACACGAGCCGCACGCCGCTTGTCTCCAGATGTAAGATGCACTGAGCGCAAATCCACACTCAGCTGCAAGCGCTGTTTCGGTACATTGTAAAGCAGCCACGGAGCGACGCCGGCTGCTTGTGCTGCCTTCAGAGAGCTGGACGCACCCCCGCACGCTTTTTCAGCTTTAGTTTGGGAGGATGCAAACCAGCATCTCATGTGTGTCTGTGGTCCCAGCCTGAGTCTGTGCCCTGGCGCTGGTTCTGCAGCTTGGCTCCAGATGCACAGTCCCGTCCCGAGTCACGCCGGCCCCACAGCCCATCGCCACAGGCAGTGACGAGAGACCTGACTGTGCCATGGGCCAAACCTCTACACAGCTGCAGAGCCGAGCCTGTCTCACCCTTTCCTGGATACCCGAGAAGGGAATTTTACCAAACCCTGGCACGCTGATGCCCAGTTTTGATGCTCAGCACTGCAGACCTCTGCTCCAGCACGGGCAGCAAAGCGCAGCAGCGCTGCCCGACTTACTCCTGCTTTGCCCGGGGCGCAGGACACCAGCCCGTCCTGCCTTATCATAAATCACCACATCGCCCTCTGTGCCACCGCGACACCCCTCGCAACACTTCATTTTCATTGAAAGAGAAATGTATTTTTACCAGCCTAGGTCAGTGTGTCCTCATCAACTTCAGTGACGCCGGCCAGGTCGGCTCTAAGAGCTGCACAGCTTTACACCAGATTTACACCTCGGCAGCCCGGAGCCTGTGATGCCGCTGCGGTGACCGAGCCTGCGGTGGGGGACAAAGCTTTGTCCTGAGGAGGCTCGGATGGGGCTCGGTACCGACACGGGCCGAGCCGCCCTTCACTGCCCCGATGCCCGCTGTGCCACAGCCCGGGGTCTGCTGTCCCTGGCGTGATACAGCACGGGGACTGTGTGGGGCCAGCCGGGAGGTCGCTGCCTGAACCACGGCCGGTGTGGGGGCAGTTCGAGGGTCGCTGCCCGAACGCCCCCGGTGTCCCCACACCGCCCCGCCGTGTCCCCTCACGCCGGCCCAACATGGCGCCCCGCGGCGCCCCCTGCCGGCCGGCGGCGGGCAATGGCGGTCCCGCGGGAGCGGCGCCGCCCTCAGGGGATCCCTCACAAACCGCACACGGGATCCCGGCCCCAGGGCGGGCCCCTGTCCCCGACATGCTGAGGTTTAACCCGCGTGGATCGCTGCCGCAGCAGGTGTTGGCCCTCGGGGCTCTGAGGTGAGCGCTGGCACCAGTGGGATGGGACAGCGGCCTTGGGTGTCACACACAGCGTCAAACACAGACATCACCGCCAGCCTTCAACTCTGTACAGTGGTCTCTGTGCCGCCCCGGGCTGAAAAAGGTTTTCCGATAAAAAGCGGCAAAAAAAAGTAGCACTCTAAAGTCGCTGGGAAACAACCGATGTGCGAAAACTTGCAGGCATTGCTCTCAGTGGATGAGTTTTGGCAGCTGTGTGTCACCCAGGCTCGGGAAGATGGTTAGCACAGGGATTCTTGGCAAAGCTAAACTCATAAAGATCGCTCTGTTTGAGTGATTGCATCACCGCAGGTTCCTGAGCGACTCCAAACTCAAGATGCATATTTTAAATCTCCCCTGCTGTTGCTGATAATTTGTTCCATATTTACCATATTACTTAGGATTTGCAAATGGGGAGGGTTTTTTTTTTAGAACGTAAATGTTAATTGAATTAGATGGCCGTAGCCACAGCAGGCCGAGCTCATCCCTGGCCCCTAATGCCATGGCAATCCGTGGGTTTAACATTCAGGGTGAATTCAGTGCTATTGACTTCCCCCCAACATTAATCCACGGAGCTGTGTAAACTCAAATTGGTCATGATTTCTGATTGTGCTGGCTTTAGGTCTCAAGGTTTTCAAAGGATGAGGCTGCTGAAATGTATTGCTTGTTCAAATTTATATTTGCATCGATACAAACAGTTCTGGATTTAGCCAAAGACCACAGTTCTTGTATCTGCGTCTTTCAAGGTAAGTCTTGGGTAACAATGTTGATAAAATAAAACGTTTAATGCAACAAGTTTTTAATAGCACATTTCCTCAGCTAGGGTTTTTATGGCAATGTTCTTCCTTAAAATCAATCTGCAAACTCCCGTAACATCAGAAAAAGGAGCAGCTCAAAAGGAAATTATCTCATGCACTGGTGTCTTACATCCTGCAGAGATTGCATCCGGTGTCCAGTATTGCATTGTTAAAATAATTTCATAAAATGACATTTAAGGTGCCATAGTTACCATTTATGGATGGAATATCCTTTACCATGTGATGATAGCTTTCACTTTGGATTAGATATGGAGTAAATAAGATCTGTGCTATTGAGATATACAAGCTGATGGGAGAGCCATTGTTTCTGGGACAGCTTTTAATTTAATTTTCAACCTGCTCTACATTATTTGCTAAATCAATTTACAAAAAAATCAGTTCAATCAATGTTGGGGAAAAGATATTTTAGTTTTGGCAACTAATTTTAAAAACAACCTGAAGATTCATTTCAGTGAGAGAGTACAACTGTGATGAGCCTCAGCTACCTGATTACAATCCAAGTAGACGATAATCTAGTTTTCAGTTTTCATGTTAAAAATCTCATTTAAAGTATGAATTTAATGTCTTTTCCTGGTATTTTTCTTGCTAGATGTCTCCTCGTTTTGTGGTTTAACCAATTATTTTAACTTCAGTTCTTTGCCAAATGACCAGATTTACTACATACAGATCCCAATCAATGCATATTGATGCAGGTAGTAAAGTATTTCATCCTGTTCTGGAAGTTAAGACTTCAGAAAGGTTCAAAAGGATTGGTAAGCGTTTATAAGCATGATTCAGGAGATGAAAACTATACCTTAGAACAAGATACTTAGGCAACCCTTTCTAGTTCACTTTACCAAAAGGTGACTAAGAGCTATTAGTTGACATCCTGTTCAGTTCATGAGGAGGGTATGGATCATAGAGGTGTCCTAACATGGACAAGGAATTTCCTTCTGAACCCCAGTGTCAGTGTACTGGAGCACTTTAGAGTGAAATAGGGATTACAGTTCACTTTTGGAGAAACTTGCTGAATATTGATTTGCCCTTTCCACTGTTCAATGTGAAATTGGTGTGGTAAGAACCAAGTCTCCCCATCCTGGTGTACATTGGTGGACACAATTTAGCCAGCGCTGCTGGTGTGACAGTTAGTATCTCCTGTGCTTTAATCCATACAGGAATTATTCTGGTCTACATTGTTAACCAGTCTGAATATCCAACATGTTAGCAACCACCGAAGTGAGGCAGTTTTAGCCTCCATGTGATGCTTTGCAGTTTATTTTTAGCTTCATATTCTGTGGACTTTCATAATACACAGCCTCTGCCCTTTTGTAATAAAAATCGACAGCCGTGGAAAAAATGTTTTAGTTGGGCTGCAGCTCTTCCTCTGTGGCTCTGTGTCCCTGTCCTGATGACCAGAGGCCTCTGGAGGTGCAGAGCACCCAGAGCTGTAGTGCACCAATACCTTCATGCTGCTGCCCCAGTTTGGGGCACGACAGGGTGCTCTGCTCAGTCAGGTTGTCATCTCTCAGCAGGGACACTTGCCCAGATGGTGACCTTGCTTCTGTGCAGTGCCCACCCAGGTGTGGGAGCATCTCCTCCAGCTCTCCATGCTAACTCTTCCCCAGTTTTTGGTTTGTTAACCCACTGAGACTCTGGAAAGGACATTGGAAAACTATTGGAAGTGTGATACTGACTTAAGCCTTCCAGCCTGACAAATACATAGGCTGGCAAAAAGACACAGATTGAAAGTTAACATACTGTGAAGCTTGTTTTGGTATGAATTGATGGAGGCAAGCAAAAACACATATAGAAACACCAAGGCTACAAAATAAATAAATTGGGACTTTTTGCATCCAATTCTATTGAAAACTGGAACACAACTTCATTCTTTGGAAGAAATGACAGATTCTGGAAGTCAAGTGGCTCCAACAGGAGTGTTGGTGCTGGGAGATGAGTAAGACCTGCCTTTTTGGATGTAGCTTGGCAGGAGTGAAAGCTGGCAGAGCTGAGCCAACAGTGAGCTCTTTAAAAATCCCATCCTTGCCCTTTGAGTTCTCTGGGTACTGTGTTCCCTCAGGCTGTGTGACTTTACGCAGCAACACACCTTTAAGTACTTCCGTGCTGGGTTTGAGTATTGGCTCGTGCTCTTCTTCAGTTGCCTGTGGGCAGGTTTATAAATTATGTGCTGAGGCTTATTTCATTTATGTGGTTTCTTGAAATATGCTTAAACTTAGGAGATATTTAGTGAGTATCTTTGTGTCTTTAAAAACATTCTGCTATAATGTTACTCCTATATTAGTTTTTGGGTTTTACAGAACCTCTCCAAAACCTCTTGACCAGCAGATCCACAGTAAAGGTCTGTTGGCCACAGAGCCCACTGTCCTGCTGCCATCATGTGCTGCTTGTCAAGGTGCTCCTTCTTCCCTGGTTCATCAACTGAACATTGTTGGCAACAGTGAGCAGTTAAGTAACTAAATGTCTATTCAAAGAGGGCCTGCCAAGTTATCAGTGCAGGCATATTTTTGTAAAGAAATATGCAGCTCAACTTGTGGTGGCCATTGAGAAGCTGAGCTGCAAAAACATCAACACCACAAGGACACAATATTTTTCTCCTGATTACAACACGCTCATTTATTTTGGAATTCTTATGCCAGCTGAGGACTCCAGGGCAGTGACAGTAGAAGAGTTGTCCAGATGCCAAGGAAAAGAGAGAACTGTATATGCACTCCTGTCCTGAAATGGTAGAGGGCAGGGAGAAAGGCTGGGTAATGATTTGAAAGAATGCATTCCCATAAACTTTCCAAGAGAATCCACAGATTGCTCCCACAACAGATACCTGCAATACCTTGAAAATATTTACAAAATCCAGATGATTGCTAAATTCCCTGGTCTTCCTATAGCCTTTGCAGAGATCTGCAGATTCAGAACAACCTTTCTATTAAGATTACGATTAAGATAAATGATTGCCTTTCAAATTAGCTGGGAAAGCCATCACATAATAAAGTGATTGTGATGGGAGCAATCCTGTGCTTAGGGCCAGAGAGATAGTGAGCTCTGACATCTGACCAGGGTGGCCAAGCAACAGACAAAGAGTAAACAAAACTATAATAGAGACTTTGTTTGGGGTTATGTGGAAAACTCAAATCACTGTGTCTTTCTATAGTATGTGTAGACAGGTTTTTTTTTTCCTCTTACTGTGGTACCGTTTCTGTGTGGAGACAGCCCCTCCAGCTCTCAGCATTATTTAAAACTTTTAAATTCTCTGGCAGTTCCCAGCACTAACTTTTTGAAAGAGACTGTGTTCATCAAAATGTAGGGAGCACAGTCTGTATAGCCTCATGCAGAGGCTGTGCAGAAGTTTCTCCTGGGTCATATCACAGAATCTGTTTTTAAGCCTTCTTTTAAAAGGGTTTTTTTCTGTTTTATCTGGGAAAAAAATGGAGCATAGGTGCTGAGGTACAGGTGTGCTGAGGCAAACCAGAAGATGGTTCTGTTTCATTCTCTACCTTCTCTCCTGCCATCTGCTACCTCAAAGGTTTAACTTATGTTATAAATTTTTCTGGGAGCAAGGATGCCTTTTTCTTACACATTTGCAGAACACCAAACATGGCTGGTCCACATGCAAGCTTTTAGGTATTACAATAAAATAAATAACAAGTCTTTCAAAGGATATCTTTTTTCTATACTCCCTTGATCATCATGGGTGTGGTGTTGTTTTATGGCTGGAGAACCAAGACATAGATGGTCTCCAGTCAAAAGTTATCAAGTATCCCCTAATTGTGGCTGTGCTTATTCAAACCACCTAAGAGCTGGTATTTCATTTATGTGTTCAAAGCCCAGTTCCAGTTGGTTTGCACTGCAGCTGTTGTGAATGCACACCCTGCTATGAATGGAGCCCAACTGGGGCTGCATAGCTTAAGTGTTGTTGAAAATGAGACATAGACATTAAGTGGCCATCTGTGGAAAGTTTTCAGTTGCTTTCATGCTACTGCACTGGGATTCGTGGCAGAAGCCAGGAGAGAATTCATTTTGCTGTGATGATGTTCACTTCCTGCAAGTGCTGCCTTTATCTTCCTGTAATCTTCTGCTTGGGTCTGATCATCTAATTACTGTAACAAATCAGGGGGTCCTGTTTCTGCAACAGTTTCCTTTCACTGAATATCCATTGTCAGGTGCACTTGCACCAGCACAGAGGTGTAAAAGAAGTCCATACGCTGACTGTAGAAAGAAGTGAGGGGAACAAATGGCACTTGCTCAAATAATGAAAAGCTGTAGCATGAAGTGTGAGAACAATTCAAAGCTGCTTTTCAAACAATAATGGCCCATGACAGAACATGGTCCAGTATCAAAAATGTGCTTCCTCCACACCAAGACAATTCAGTTTCATTCCTTTCTACATCACACTTTTGACTAAAGGTAGTTGAAGGTCCTCTATCCCCAGGGTGGGTATTTGCAAAGCAGAGACAAAATAATGAGAAGTATTACAAAGGCAACAATTATATTTCTAACTGATGAGTAACTTCCACTGTAATGAAATCAGAACATGCTATAATATCCATGAGGCCCTGTAGTCTATCCCTGCCAGCACGATACTCTACAAAAGACAGCAACTGCTCCTCTTCTTGGTTTTGCTGGTTTATGACCTTGGGCAAGCTGATTTGCTTACTTCCTTTTATGTTCTCAAGTTCTGTCTGTGCTATCTGTTGAGATGATCAAGAATGCACACCCTGACCTGCTGTTCAACACATGCCCAATGCCCACTGCAGAGGGATCCTGGTTACACTGCGCTGACATTCACCTGATAGGTTTCACTGGAAGAGCATGGTGGCAGAAGGACCTTGTAGGGGCATCCGTGGATGGCAGGGACAAGGAACTCTGCAGCCCTGAGATATTCCAGAGACACGTGGTTTTATTGCAAGGGTGGTGGGTAAAGAGGAGTGCTTTCAGCCACCAGCCTCGGCTGAAGGGAAGCCCCAAAGAGAGAGGGAAAGAGAGAGGGGGGTATGAGGTGAGGGAGGTAAAAAAGCTATGAGGGGTAAGGGAGGTAAGAAGAGTGCTGGGGTCAGGGCAGTAGGAGAGAGGGAGGGAGAAGAAGCAGAGGGAGAGAGCGGGCAAGAGAAGGGGCAAAGAGGAAGAGGAAAAAAGAACAAGAAGAGAAGAGAGCGAGGACCTTGTTCCAACACATTGTATCTCCTTTTGTGTTGAATATTCTAATTTACAGTGACCAACCAGTGCAAGATACAAAACCTACAAACTTTGCATGCAGCCTATGAGAACTACTAAATTACCATATCATCCTATATTCTAAACTCTAAAGACTACTCTTCTTATCTACTTTTTCCTTGATGCCTTGGCAGGGTGGAGACAGACTGCATTCTTGGGTTTTTTTTGTTTTCTGTCCTTCAACCTATCTCCAGTTAATCACCATCTTCCTGCCTGCCATGCCTACATCTCAAAGCTGGCCTTCATTTCTATTTCACTCACAGATTTTATATCTTCAGTATTTTTTTACCAGACAATCATATCCATAAGGATATGTCATGCCCCATCTTTTCCAATAGACCTGAAGGAACTGAACTCAACAGAATAATCACTGAGCAAACAATGACTACCCATAGCATGGTGCAGAAAAGGGACTGGTTTGTATGAAATCTGTTGGATTATCTTACCAATGGTTCAGATAAATCTTTTTACAACACTACAGCTGTCCTTATATACTACTGTATACCTGTTCTTGATGTTTTGAAAATTTTCAAAACAGCCTTTTCCAGCATTCTCAGTCCATTATTACAATAGCCTTATCTCCTTGTACAAAATGGCTTCTTTATCTAGCGAATTATTTAATTTAAACCAATCAAATCAAAGTCAACCTTCATTATGAGCAGCGGCACGTGGCACTGCAGGATTTTAAAGCACTGATAGGGATTTCAGAGCTCAGTTTTCAGTTCTATCATAGATTTGTGCAACCATCTCTTCAGTTCAGGTGGTGACTGGCTGCACCTCTGTCAGCAGTGAGCCATGCAGCCCAGGTGGAGAACAGTCAGGTTGTCCTGGGCCATGGGAGAGAGAATGAGATGGGCTCCTCTAGCCAATCAAACCTGCCTCTTGCCACTGGTTTGAGCTCATCAGGGTCCTACTGACTTGATAAACAGGACCTATGCCAGGACAGTGGTTCAGTGGCAGAAAGCAGTTCTGAGGAGTTTGTTCCTCTTGGACATTCATTGGCAGCATCCCTGCTCAGGGATGTGTACAAGCATGCACACTACCATCTGCTGCTTTTTCATCAGCTAGGCAAACAGGGATCTCAGGGAATCAAGAGGCTTGACTGCTCTTTGTTGCTGTCTTTTGAAAGGCTCTGTTGCCCATTAAAATGTATGTGAAGCTTTTCTGTCACTTCACAGGCTTCTTGAATTAAGCCACTTCCAATGTCAGGCTCTAGGCTGCAGGTTCAGGCTCTTACCTATAAAATTAAGTACCTTTTATCTTATCTGGTATAGCTGTTGAACTAATCAGAATAAACATTACACAATTTACATTTATCCTTCCAAGCTGAGAGATCATGCACCACTGGCATTGAAAAGGCTGAATGATTTGCCCCAGTCCATGCATCTGAATAAAATTGACAGCTATGAGATGGAAATTTTCAGCTCGTGTTTTAATTTGCTGCAGGAAAGATTTATCAGACAGAGGTGAAGTCTTTAACCCATTTTTGTCCTCCTGGGTCTCTCTATACACGCTACAGAGGGAAAGGAGGTGTCCCAAGCACTGATATTTTCAGGTGTCTCTTGCTCTCCCAATTACAACTGGGGTGTTAGGATAACTCATAGCTTGGTGCTGCTGAATGATCAGAAGTGTTGCAGGGCTGGTCGGGGATTGCTGCAGGGGAGGCAGGGTTCGGGGCAAAGGGAGGCCGGGCACCTCGAGGTACCACATCAGCTCTCAGGGAGCGGTCAGGGAGCAGAGCATCCATCAGGATGCTGCCGGCTGCAGCCCGAGCGGCTCCAGGAGCTGCTCAGAGCGACCGAGGCCGGGGAAGCGGGGCCGGGGGCTGGGGGACGGCAGAGCAGGGGATGGCAGGGCAGGGGGTGGCAGGGCAGGGGGTGGCAGGGCAGGGGGCAGGGGGATGTAGGGCCGGCAGGGCCGGGGGCTGAGCCGGGCCCGGCCCAGGGCTGCGCTCCACGCAGGGAGCCGGCGGTCCGCGGGCCTGGGGGCAGGGCGGCTGTCTATTTTTAGTGAGGGTTTTATAGAGTGGATCCCTGCGGTCTGGCTCCACACTGAAATATTGTCCTAGTCTCAATGACATAAACACAGGGCCAGCCTATGATCCTGGCGCCAGCTTCAGCTTAGGGAATGTGAATGAAAGTACCAGTGGGGTCCAAGCAAGAAGAAGAAAAAAATCCGACTGTAATTACAAATAAATCCCAAACCCTTTCGCTCTCATGGCTCACTTAGTGCTGCAAATAGCCTCTGATTCTCTACAAATAAGTCCCAGCTTAGTTACTGACAGATCTACCAAGAGGCAGTTAATGGAATAATGACTAAGGGAAGCTTAGGGTAATTTACAAACAGTTCCCGGTGTTGGAGGGTGATTGCCCCCACCTCGCCCCCCTGCCTGCTCCCTTCGGGTCCTGCAGCGGTAAGCACCGGGCAGGACCTAAGCCTAGGCACACCAGGGCCCTCTTCGGCTCATCAGGGAAGGCTGCTAGGTATTTATTTATTTATTTGTTTGTTCAAGAGATCTCACACAAGAATGATGATAGGCAAACTCCAATATCTGTCTCCCTAGGGAGAGCAGTTTAGGTTACGGTCTGCTGAGCAAGGTTATTCCTACTTTCTTTTTTGATGAGAAAACTGGAGAGACCTTAAGTGAAAGTGGCTTAAAAAGCCATCCCTGCCATGAGAGATGCTTTAAATGCAGCATTCTTCCTTTTGCTTCTTTTTTCTGTTACAAAGGCATCTCTCTTCTTTGAATCCTTTGTCTGAGCCTGTTTCAATATCTCGTATTTGAGTTAAAATGTTCATTGTTTTGACCGAAGTTAACCTTCATGTTCAAAGTAGAGAGAACTCATGAGGCACTTCCAGAGTGGCCAGTGCAATGCTCTTTTTAGTTTGATTTTGATCTTTTTGCAAATCAGAACAGGATCATGTATCTGGAACACTACTCTGTCAAGAATGGGAGAAATGGGAAGGGTGTTCCTCCATGGGAACAATTGCACATGCATAGATACACGTAAAGAGAACAAATAATAGTCAAAATATATGCCATTGTGTTTGGCATGTTATTGACTGCTGATGTGTTTATTATGAGAACAAGTACTTCAAAAGATGATGGGCACGTGCTAAGCAGCAAAGATCAGTTAAATGTCATTATTTCAGTAACACTCGAAAGAAAAGCATCCTGACCTATGCCTATGCAGGAAAGCCGTGCTTGTTAGTCCTGTGATGGGTTGTTTTTTTCTTCTGGTGCCATCCTCGTTCTTTCTGACTGTGTTCAAAGGAGGAGGATTACAGTTACTTGTTAATATTTTCTATTTAAAAGAAAACCATAAAGTCCTTATTCAGGCTTATCAGAGGAACTTCACCGTACATAAGCAAAGCTGTGCTGTAAGCAAAGCAGTAATTTGTGACTTCTCTGTGTGCTGTGGGGCTTTTTGTCTCATATTCCTGCTGTACCCTCCTATACCCCCTGTCAATTCTCTTTTAGAGACTGTGGATGCTGCTCAATACCCAAAAGCTTTTAACTCTATCCTGTAATTGATGTTTTGTCTAAACTGCAATAAAGAAAGGATATTTTTTTTAAAAAAAGGGGGGGGGAGGGGAACAACATATTTAATGAGGATGAGTAAACACACCCAAGATGTAACTGTAGATATAAAAAAAATAAAAGCAGCTGGGGGGCTTCTGAGACATTGTTTGTCTTGAAAGTGATGAGAAGAGGCACCATCAAAAGACTTGTTTTACTACAGTCATGCCTCATTATGGGCAAGGAGAGTGTGGGGAAGGGGAGGGGTGGGGGTTCCCTACGTGACCAGGTTGCCAGAAGAGAGAACCGAACTCGTTTGCATGGCCTAATTAATCCCTGAACCCAGTCAAAGCCTGAGTCAGAGGGAGAGAGCAAATGTCAGATCTGTGTCTGGGAAGCCTAGATTCATTATTTTACTCGCCTGGGTCCCTTTGCCTTCAGATGCAAAGACTTGAAACTCCCAAGCCAAAGAAACACATCCCAGAGATTCCTACTGAACATTGGCAGGTTTGGAATCAGTCTCAGACACAAATGTCTGTTTCTATATCTGAATTAATCCCATACCCCCCTGACTGTGCCTGTTTCATCATTTGTGAGAGAAAGGAGAAATCATTCCATGTGCCACTAAAGGTACAAGTTTCTTTGAGAAGTCTCCTCTTGAACACAGATCTTTTCACAGCCAGCCCAGCCACTGTGGGTTTGGATCTTGGGACATTTTATAGTGGCTGCAGAGATAATGCTATGCACACAACTCTGCCTGATCATCGTGATCTCCTTCTTTTTGAAGAGATCAGATTCCCTGAAGGGATAAAGCATAAGAAGCTGGAAAGGAGTGATAATACAAAATGCTGGGGAACGACATGCAGTTTAATCTTTTTCTAGTTGATAAAGCTTCTTCATCCTTGCACATTTTCTAGCCAGAGCAAATTTAAAGACTTTCTAATAAAGCAGTGGTTCTGAATTTAGGGGACCTTCTGCTGCTGCATTAATTCTTGAGGCAAAACCCTAGCCAGGAGTTGTTCTATATACAGGCTAAATTCTGCTCTTTTATTACACTGTACCCAGGATACTTCTTGTGAGCATAAAGTGCAGCCACTCTACATTTAGTCCAGGATTTCTGAGTCAGATATATTTGGGATCCTGTTCCCTCTGGCTCTCAGATCAGGATTAGACCCTGCCTCTTGGACTTTGTACTTCCACAAAACCCATGAGTCTCTTGGAACATTTTATACCAGAATGTGAGGCAACATTTACTGTGTGCAGGGGACCTGGGGGCTCAGAACTATGTAGATAGAAGCACTTTTTAAATAAGTTTTAGTTTTCCTTCATTCATAACCAAAGGGCTAAATATGATGTAATTGGATTTATTTTTTCCTCTTCACCCCCACTGGAGCCAGGAAAATGAAGTAGTTGAGAGAAAAGGGGTTGTCATTTTCAGTCAAGCAGTCATTCATCACGCAGCATTAGACAATTAGCAATAAAACATTTGAAGGGCTCCATTGGTGCTAAAAAAGCGAGGGGGTCTTTTTAAATATCAGAGGTAAGAAATGTTATATATCAGGGTTATTCAGTAACTGGCATCAATGAATCACTCCCATGAACACACGGCTTGATTGGAGGGCTGCTGTATTTTGAATTCATTGAATCTTTGTCCCTCAGTTGTCTTCAGTTTTTTATTAAAAAGGAATAGTAAAAACTTGGTTTATCTCAATAGATGTTTATCTTAATGACCAGGCTGACTAAAATTAATAAATACATTCCTGCCTGCCATGTGTGTATATATGTAATATATGCTGCCACAGGGAGTTTGTTTGGATAAACAAAGTTGCCTGTGCGGAAATTCAAATCCCCTTCAGGAGCCATTGCTTGTAAATGTAAGTGTCATTTTTTACCTAGAAAATGCCTTGGTTTCTGTTTCATCTTTTCCAATTCTCTCACTGGCCTCCCTGTCCGTAATGAATTGGTCTGCACACTGGGAGACGTTGGTCTCTTCTTTTGACTGCTGAGATGTTAGGATTTGGCACAAAAAGTAGGGAGTTTAGGTGGGGTAGAGGAGGGGGAGGATTTAGAAGAACTTTGGATTTCCTCTACTGCAAACCTTTTGCATAAATAAATAAATAAATAAAACCAATTCCTCCAAGTGGGGCTGTAGCCAAGAAAACTCTGTTCTGAGAGATTCAGATTTATGGCAGAAGACACTGCTGAGAGAAAAAGCAAGAAACACAGACAGTGGAGTTCCACCTCCCATGATATATAGAGCCAAGGGAGGTATAAATACCCGTCACTTCCCGGACCCTCTTTTAAAAAAAAGACAAACACCCAGGATCCTGTCTCTGGCTGGCTTGCAGCAAGGCGCCCTCATAAAAGCTAAGATAAACAGTTTATCAGCAGATGAATGCACAAGCTCTGGTCTAAAGACAAAAGTCTATACCTTAGGAAAAATGCAGAAGCAAGAGGAGAGTGGGCTGAGAATCAAGGAGGCACAGTGTTTTAGGAGGAAGAATGACATGTAATGAGAAAAATACAACAATTCTTTAAGGACATTCATTTAAGGCAATGGATAGATCTATGTGTAGCTGTACTTAAAAGACTAAAAAATAACTTTTTTTTGTGAGGTCTCCTTTTATGTTGTTGTTTTTTTCTTAATTGTTTTAATGCATTAGTCATCTAAGGATTTACTCCACTATAAAACATTCATCCCAGAGCTTAGTTTCAAAATATATTATTTATATATTATTTATCACTGTAGATACAGATTGTTGACCAAATGTATCCTTCTGTGTCTCCATTCAAGGTAGAACTTTGCTCTCTCAAAATATGTTTTACCTTCCAAGGTTTTTGACTCAAAACTGTTTTCCATCAGAGCAGTTGATCACCTGCTAACGCTGTAATCTTCAGCACAGTCCTCATTCTGTGTGTCAGGAAAGGGGCAGGGAAATTGATGAGGTACCTTCCTCATGAGGGAAGAGGGACAAAGCACCACATTTCATAGATCCAGCAGAATCTCCCTGAATCTTTCCACACTAAAAAATGTAGTTTCAAATTAGTAGAATGGTGATTTTTCTACCTCTGGTACATGGATTCCTGGGAAGGTCATACATGACCCTTGATAGCTCATATTGTAGATTTGTCATCTGATATATCTGGACTATGCAAAATGGCTGTGCATCTCCTTTCGAATTTCTTTAGGGATTCAGTATTTCTTAAAAACGGTAGAAAAGGAATTCCTTACAAAATTTATACAGGTGTATAAAGGAGGAGGAAACTAGCATCTTGCTAGGACCTAAGACTAAAATTGAAGTGATTTTAATTCAGCTGTCTGCTCTTTCAAACACAGGTTTCCTCTACAATTTTAGTAAAACAGGAAACTCTTCCCTCTGCATTGTTCCATTGATACTGGTAGCATCTAATCAAACTCTCCAACACTTCCATGAAAGACGCAAGGATTAGCATTTCTGCTCTATAGATAATGAAAGGCAGAGCTATGAAATGTGCTGCTCAAAGCCATAGGAGAAATTTGCATGACACCTGAGCAGAGAACTCATTTGGTTATGCTGTTGGGTTTTCCCTTCCTTTTCTTAACAATTGCTTCATGTCAATGTATTTTTTTAAAACAAGAAGCAAAAGGCAATGAGAGCATGATTGAAATAATTTTTAAGTATAAAGGGAAGCAAGAATATTTTTAAGGAAGCCTCCGCTCTTAAGGAAGGCACAGCTTTGCCAATCACACCTGGCTTAGTTCTTCATGCCAGTTTTGCAGTGTTTTATTACTGTCTCTGAGATTCCCTCTGTGTTTTAGAGTCGTGCATGCATCATGCCTAAGACCCCTGCTTGCAGACCAGGCTGATTTGACACCATGGGCTGAATTCAGAGGGATGTCCCTGAGCCCTGGATTGGGTGAAGTAGGTCAGGCCATTTTCTGTCAGTAGATTTAACAGGAAACAAATCTATTCTGAATTGTTTCTGTGCATCCTCACTGCTGTGGACTGAAGTCAGCTGCTTACATAATGTGTTTTCAGAGCTGTGCCTCCAGAGCCGTGCAGGCTGCATTCCTCTTCTCTCCTCATCAGCAACGTGACCCTGAAGAAGTGGCATCTTACTCTAGCCCACACTGGCTTCCTGTGTGCCTTGAAGGTTGTATTTGCTTTGTCTACTGAAAAAACACATTTTTACTACCGACAGCACTCCAGAACCAATAAAGCTGAAGCAAAGGGAGTTGTTCTACTCTGCTTTATGCATCATTGCCAGTAGAACGACCCGCTAAGGCCTCTGTGAGCTGCTGGCCCCTCTCCCTGTCCCAGCAAGGGCTGGCATCATACACAGACCCTGGATCACGCCCTTTACCTTCAGGTTTCATTTACTGCTGCTTTCAGCAAGCCTTGGAATAAACCAGCTTCTTTTCTCTCTGACCCAGAGGCCTCTGGCAGAGCTACTGGCAGCTCTTCCCCAGTCCTTCTGTCAGCCATCCCACCAAGAAATTCTTGGGCCACAAGTGACTTCTGTCACTTTTGCATCCCTCGAGCTTTCACGACCTCTCCAGGAGCCCAGTGCACCTGAGGCAAGGCAGATACCCCCCCTTGAGGAATTACTGAGCCCCAACCTGCTCCGCTCAGAACAGATGTGGGGCTTAAAGAGGGACAGAGAGGCTTAAAGACCCTCATTCCAGAAACATTTCTTCATACAGGTAACTCAGGTTGAGGAGGAAAAGGTCTTGTCTTCCAGTCCTTGCTTAGGGTCACAGTTTTGAATGTGGAATCTTAAACATCTGGCATGGAATAGATGGAACACAGGCCTTATCAGCTTTGCTGTTTAGACTTAAGAGACTAGTAGTTAAAGAATTGGTTTCAAGTACTAGATGAGTAAAACTGAATTTATTATTAAAAAAAAATACAAGCCAGTAGATGTAACTTCTGAATTTTTGCTTCTGTTGTGTTTCTGAGGTGTGGCTTCTCATTTATATCCAGGGCCAAGTTTTATGGCAAATTTCAGCAATTAAGGTTTATCAGGGTCTGGGTGAAGGTAGAGACCTCAACTTGCAGGTGAAAAAAAATTGTAATAAAATTCCAGCAGATCTTTGACTGACATTGTAGCAGCATCACTTTGAGGCTCTTTCACAGTGTTGACCTTAGGTCAGCTTTCCCTCTTTCTCATGTAATTTTTTTAAGTTATGTATTATTTATAAAATGCCCTATATGTCCCAGAATAAAGCAAAGTTAAGGATTATTTTAAATTGAAAATTGGGAGTGAAAATAGTTGAAAAAATATAATTTTTATAAAAAACACTCAATCTTGGTAATTTGATCTATGTATTACTTTCATAATGAACCTAAATTTGAAGGTTAAGATTTAAACAAATGTATAAATAATTTAGGTGAAATGGCTTAGCTTCAGTCCCATTAAACTTAGGCTCCTAAGTGCCTAAATAGCCTGCAGGAATGGGATTCAAGCACTTCAGGAAATTTTACTCAAACCGTAATAGAGCCTTAGAGCCATACTGCCTGCCACGCCGTGTAAGTGCTCTTTGCGAGACAGTAATTCTGCCATGGAAGTGGCATTTAGTATCAAATTTTAAATTGTTTTACGTGTTTGCCATTGAGGCACTTTCCGTCTTTCCTGTACGGACTGAGGGCATAACTGGAAATTGCGTTTCTGATGAAGAAGTCTTAGCCAACTCCCTAGAAAATCGCTAAGCAAGTGCTCCGGAGAGAGCGGCGGGGCCGGGCGGTCTCCCGGAGCATCCGCCATGGGAGCCGAGCTCCAGGGCTCGTCTCGGGGGACCGCAGGTCCGTACTCGGGGTCCCACCCGGCCGTAACCCCCGAGGTGAGCGCGGAGTCCTCGGGAGCCGCCTCCTCCCACCCGCAGCACCGCCGGTGCTCTGCCCGCGCTCACACGCGCGGCGCGGGAGGCTCTTCCCCAATTTCTCCGGCGCCGAGGGCATCCCGCCGCTCCGCGCTGTGCCGGTGTCCCCCGGCCCGCGGGCGGGCAGCCCCCGGCCCGGCGCGGCGCCGCCAGCAGAGGGCTCGCTCCGCCCGGGAAGGCGCCCGGCGGCGCCGCGGGCACAGCGTCCGCAGCGGCCCCGCGGGCGGGCAGCGCGCCCCGCGCCCATGTGCGCTCCCGGGCAGGCGGCGCCGCGCAGGACGGGCCGGGAGGGCGCGGGCGGCCCGCCGAGCGCCGGCAGAGCCGCTGCCCTCCGCGGGCGGCCGGGCCGCGCTCCTGCGCCGGGCGGGCGGGAGAGGCCGAGCTCCGCGCCCACGGGGAGAGCGCCGGGGCGAGCCCGGAGCCGGCGGCCCGAGGAGCGGGCGCCCGGCCGGGCGGAGCTGCCGGCGGCTGCCCCGGGCAGGGCAGCATCTCCCGGGGCGCGGCGGCTCGCGTGAGCGGCGGCGTGCGGAGGGCGGGGGGAGGCGGCGGCTCCCGCCTCAGCCTTCCCCAGCAGAGGGTGCCTGCCGGTGGGAAGGGGGAAGCCGCGCTCTCCTGGACTTTTGTGGGAGTGGGGGTTGTGTTGTGTGTGTGTGGGTTTTTTTTAAGGGGGGTGGGGTGGGTTAGGAGAGAGTCTGTGGTTTCCATGGAGATGAAGCTGAAAGTGCAGGAAATTTAAAGGCTTTGGGTCCTTGCAAAGCAGACAAACTGGTGCCAACGTGCGTGGCTGCTGTTGCTGCTGAGGAGCTGCTTTGCAAACGGCGGAGAGGAGCGGGGAGGAAGAATCGGCAGCAACTTCTTCCACACGCACGGGCAGACAACGAGGAGCGGCAGCAGCAAACAGGATTCGCAACAAAAAGAGGCATCTCCCGTTGCCGGGAAGGGCGAGAAGAAGCAGCAGCAACAGAATTTTGGAGCGGCTCCACCAGGAGAAATTTTATAGAGAAGCCTGCAAGAGAGAGTGTTTGCAGGGGGCTTGTTCTCTGGGCTTATCAGGGGGCTGTCTTTGCTGCTGGTGCGGCGAGTGGAGGTGATCCCCCTCAAAGACGAGCTATTTTGGATATCCTCGTACAAGTTTTCTGATGTATTTGCTTGCACCTTCTTCCCTTGCTGTTTGGTGAATCCAGCCCCCCTTTCCCTCCCCCCCCCCTCCCCCCCACCGGTCTCCCAAGGATGGATCATTCCCAGTGCCTTGTGACTTTATACGCCTTGGTGGTTCTGCTGGGTCTCCGGCTAGAGCAGGGCGCCTGCCAGCACTATCTGCACATCCGACCGGCTCCCAGCGACAACTTGCCCTTGGTGGATCTAATCGAGCACCCGGACCCTATCTTTGACCCCAAGGAGAAGGATCTTAACGAGACCTTGCTAAGGAACCTCATGGGCGGACACTTCGACCCAAACTTTATGGCTGTTTCCTTGCCCGAGGACCGGCTCGGAGTGGACGATCTAGCTGAGCTGGACTTGCTGCTCAGGCAGAGACCCTCGGGAGCGATGCCCAGCGAAATCAAAGGGCTGGAGTTCTACGACGGGCTGCAGCCGGGCAAGAAGCACAGGCTGAGCAAGAAGCTGCGCAGAAAGCTGCAGATGTGGCTTTGGTCCCAGACCTTCTGCCCGGTCCTATACACGTGGAACGATCTCGGCAGCCGCTTTTGGCCCCGGTATGTCAAAGTGGGCAGCTGCTACAGTAAAAGGTCTTGTTCAGTCCCCGAAGGCATGGTTTGCAAACCTGCCAAGTCCGTGCATTTAACGATCCTGAGGTGGAGGTGCCAGCGCCGGGGCGGGCAGAGATGCACATGGATACCCATCCAGTACCCCATCATTTCGGAGTGTAAGTGCTCCTGCTAGGGCTGGCACTTCCCTTCGCGCCCCTTCTCCAGCGGACTCACGTGGACCTTTGCTGCAACAGAAATAAAAGACATTTGCTTTCTGGTTAACGTTGTAATGCACTGTAACGTGTAGGAGAATGTATATTGTGTGTATATATGGCACCGGTTTAATATACTATTAAAAGGTCAGTATTATACGTGAAATAATCAGCGTCTACTGTATTTTCAAGACTATTACCCTGATCGTTCCTAATGTATCTTTTTTTTTTTTTTTTTTTTTTTTTTTTTTTGTATTTATATTCCAGAGAGAAGTTGCTTCGCTTTGGCGAAGTAGGTTTTTTGTTTTGTTTTTTTTAATAAAATGGTTAAAAATACAAACCGAGCTTTTTGATAAGAAAACGTTTAAAGCTATTTTCCATTATTCGGAAAGCGTGTGTGTGAGGGTTTTTTTTTTTTTTTCTTTTTCCTTACGGACTTTAGATTTAAAATAAGAATGAATAAACGCCTAGAGCACAATGTTATTGTAAATAGAGAGAACAGTTTGAATGACTTAATCCTATGTAAATGAAGAGTATCTGCTATTTATTCTTTATATCCTTGTAGTAAAAGTGCAGTGCAGAATTAAAGTCAACCACTAAAACACGAGCCGTTTGGATTCTGTTTGCTTTTTGGTTTGGCCGCCGTCGGGGGGGCTTTCTTCTCTCTCCTCCTCGTTTTCCACGCTCAGCAGGGCGCTTCGTGGTGGCAGGGGGAGGTGGGAACCTGCTCACGGCTCTGTTAGAGCGGCCGTGCCGCACCTACGCGGCCGGAGCTCGGCGGGCGCTGGCCGGGGGCGGCCGGCGGAGGGTCCGCCCGCTCCGCGCTGCGCCGTCCCCCGCCGAGCCGCTCCCGCGGCCGCGCAGCCCCGGCGAGCGCGGCGGCAGCGCGCTCGGGGATTTTTCTTTTAACCGCTTGACATTTCATTTACAACGGGACACGTGTCTTTCACACCTACCATTGTGGTGGGACGCTGCTGAAACTTGACCCCTGGGCTTTGGGGGGTTTCAGCACAGACACGTTATTAGCCTGATCCTGTGACAGCCCAGCACACCGCCCGGCCCGGTTAACTCTTTGGGCTCCCGCCAGCGCCGGGCCATCGCCACCCTGACGGGCTGCCCGGGGCTGCGGGGCTCGGGGACTGCACCCCTCCCTCGAGCCTCCTCCGTCCGAGGCAGCCCGGGAGCACCGTGCCCCGCAGCCCGGGAGCAGCGGGCTGTGCCGCCCGTGCTGCCGCGGTGAGCCCGAGCCCCGCCGCCGCCCGCTCCCGGCCCGCCCCCCGGGGCCGCCCCCGCCCGCTCCCCGCTGCCGTCGGTGCTGCGGAACCGGGCCCGGCCCGCTCCTGTCCGGCAACAGCCCCGCGGCTCCGTCAGGACCCGGCCCAATTAGCGACCTGTTTGACTTTTACGTGCTGGGAGAGCCGACGGTTTGTATCTCGTAGATACCAACTGCGAAAACAAACTCTCCACGTGTTCTTCAAAGGCTGCCTGACAGTGCAGAAAACCTTTTCCTTATTTATCTTGGAGCCAAAAAAACTTTTTTTTTTTTTTTTTAATTTCTCCTCCAAAACTCGGAGGGAATCTATGCTAATCGTTTTAAACGCCGGGGTCTTTCATTAAGACGAGCCAGCCTTGCTTTCTCTAACGCTTAGTTCGGTATCTCCGAATGCATATTCATTCCCTCGCTCAGTCTCTCAGTGCGTTTTGCCGCCCGTCTCTTTGCTCTAATTTCAATAGTTTTGGGAGGGGGGTAGAAAATCAGATCTTGGGACATTTAGGGTATTCATTAACCTAGTGAAGAGGAATAGAGGCATTATTACTCACATAGAAGGCACCCTGCCCCCATGTCTATCTAAGGGTTCATTGTAAAAGGATTAAAAGTTAAAGACCTTCATCTTATGATTCTTTCATTTAATCTTCGTGGCGCCTGAAAGACATGCTGGATGGATGATCACATTTAAAATATTCCTAATGTCGGCTACCTTAGGACTCCAGGCAGGGCAAACAAACGTAATTTATTTCCAGAAGAAAGGGTATATTGAGATGTTTAAGTTTATGAACCACCATTACCATGTATATTTGTTAGGTTCTGACAAATACCCAAATAACATTAAAATCAGCCATTCATCACATATGAATTTATGCAAAACCTTGTATGCCTGGGGCCAATATTTTTTTAGACAGAGTTTCACTTGCAAAAAAAAAAAAAAAAAAAAAAAAAAAAAAAAAGGTTTATTTAAAAAAAAAAAAAAAAAAGCAAGAGTTTTTCGTGACTGGTAAACACGAGAATTATGTGAACAGAAACTATTTCATGCTGGGATGGCAGCCAGGGACTTGGGAATGTCAACAAAAGTTCTCCGAAGGTTGAAAATGTCATTGGATTACAATACAAGGTCCTTTGCCCCATTAGCAAACTTTGCTGAAGTAATATTCTCACTACTTAGCGAGGGGGCTCACCCAGTGATTTATCACTCGGTGAGCCCAGCAATGGGGCAGACAGGGACTTCATCTGGAAACCACCTCTGACTGCTGGCTTCAAGATTTAAATTCTTTTATGTGTGCAGAGCTGAGTGTGCATTGGTGACCGTTATGTGAGTGTAAAAGAAGTGTGCTGTTAATGTAGTCTAAATATCTATCACCATATCTATCTTAGTTTAATCCGAGGGTCACGGTCATCAGAGTGTCATGCGTACATACATGCTTTCTCCACCAATAACACCCTTTAAATAAATTTATGAGAACACTTTGTGTTTTAAAAAATCAAGTTTTACCATCCATAAGGCCCATGATTTTTTTTTTTTTTTAAATAAATAGCTGAATTTTGTCAGCTGCTAGATCAAAAATAAACTAGTAGTTTTGACTGTTATTTCTGGTCAGGTCCACTTTCTGGTCCTCCTGCCGTAGTGTTGAAATGTTTGGCTTGTAGTGGAAGTGTTTCAAGCCAAACAAATAAAATATCTTTCTGATGAATGTTTCTATGCAAATCTATTAAATATTAGATTTTGTAATATGTTTTTGTAGCAAATTTGAATTATAGCTTTTTTAAATAGAAATCAATTCATAACACAGCCAGGGTTTTTTTGCTGATCTTTGTAGTGGTATCATAAGACTGCACAAAAGACCACTTTGGGGAAGAAATAAGGGAAGAGTTTAACGTTTGCTTTTAGTTGCTCTGCAGTTTCTTCTTTTGCAATTTTAGGGTCTTAAAGCATAATAATGGGAATTTCAATTCATTTCTGTGTCCACCATAGGCTCAGCTTGAGTCATTTAACCTGTGTGCTGCAGTTCCTTGTGAGGAGCACAGGACTTCATCTTCTTTGCCACTGTAGTCAGTCTTTATCAGAATAATCTGTTCTCTCACACCATGTGTTTATTCAAAATCTAATTAAATTACGGCCCAGTGTTCAAGGGAGGTTCCTCTATAATAGTGGGTTTAGCATCCAAGCTATTGTTTTTGTCAGTATTCTACGTATCATTCTCCAATGCTTTATACTTCTGATTATCAGGAAAAAAGCTGTGGCTTTTAACCAAAGTCATGACCATGCCTAATTTGTAAGCGGAACACAGTTTAAGAGCACAAAAACGTAAACCAGAGTAATTTGTCCAAATGAGCTAATTCAAAATTAGTTCAGATAGTGTGAAGAAAATGAACTAACTAGGAAACATTACGTATTAAAAGTGTTGTGTCCTCACATACGTACTTAATTGAAAAATATATTTTATTCCTTTTATCATTTTCAAAATACCACCACAAAGGTGAGTTCTTGAGATTGCATGAGGGCACTCTGGAGTCATCACCAAAATAACCACAGCTAGAAATTAGAGTGGTAGTATTTCGGTAAATACTGGACAAGTTTTTCCTCTTCCATAGTTTTAATAGAGAAATAATCTTAATTTAGCAACATCAACACCTTGAAAAAAATTCCCAGCAGTTCACCTCACTGGGCTGTGTTATATAAATGTAATCTGCACCACATCGGCTGGATCTTGGACACATTAAAGAGAAGATATTCCAGCTTGGAGATTTGCCAGGAATCTTCATTGAAAGTTGAAAGAAATATAATGACATCATCATATAATATAACATCATAGCTTTCAAGGTGAGCCAAACCAAAGGTATGCTGGCAGGGGAATGTTGCCACCTGGTAGATCCATGCTCGGAATAGATACGAGACTCTCATCCAGCGGGGAGGAGAACAGCCACACTCTTCCTGGAGTGCCCACAAGGATCCTGCAGTCTCTCTGTGCCTGCAGGTCCTGTGGGAGCCTTGCTGCACGTGGGAGCTGCAGGATCTGTGTCAATGCTCTCTTTTAAGAGAGCAGCTCCAGCAAATTTGAAGAGACCTTTTCATTCCCTCTTCCCTACTCCCAGACGAAGTAAGAAGCTCCAATGGTTAAAGGGAATGAATACATTCGCTTGAAACAACTGTTGGAATGGTTCGGACGGGAACAGAAATATTCAGCAATCAACATTAAAGACTCTTAATCCTTGGAGGTGTTATTGCAGGATCAGCAGCTTACAGCCCTCTTCGTGAAGCCTGGGTACCAGTGTATTACTGTTAAGTCCCCTGCAGCTTGTTCCCTGTGGGGAAAGCAGCTGCTCTGTGTGATGTGCTTCTGAAGAGTCTGGGAGAAAAGCTATTGCAGAGAAATCTGCACGGGTGTAATGTCACAGTGAGTCACACTTTTCCCTGCTGAACTGTGGGACAGGAGTGCAGATGCCACTATTTAGCCTCTGACTCTGTTGGTGGATGGCTTAGATGGAAACCAGCTGAGGGCAGATGCTCTGAGAGCTCACTGGTTGTAGTTCTGCCCTGTCAGGGGTATATTCATGCTGCCTTCGAGCATCATTCTGAGCCAGCACTCATTCCCAGACCAAGCTGTGCATGCACCAAGGCCCTGTCAGCCTGCTGATGTCCCGGAAAGCTTTGGAGCCATCCTTGTGGGGGCTTCTGGCTGTGTGTGGGTGCTCCTGTCCCAGAGCCCAGCTGAAGGCAGCAGCACTGACTGAAGGCACACAGAGCCTGGCACTGAGCGGACTGGAGTCTGCTCGTCACCCAAGACAGACGTCACCCAGCACTCAGGTCTGTCCCATGGAGAATCCCAGAGTAGTGGCTGCATCAGATAATCCTAACAGAGTTTGAAAATAGGTTTCACACTCCCACCTCGTTGTTTTTTTTCCCTCATGAGAGGGGGAGTGGCAAGACTCCCACCACAAAGAACGTTACTCAGAACCAGAACAGATCTTAAGGCACAACACTAAAAACCTGTATGCAATGGAGAAGGACTGGGTGGCTCGAGGGATTGGTAATGGTATAAAGAGCTTTTCACCACTAGGCTTCTGGCTCTGATCCAGAGGTAGTAACTGAAAGCCACAGTCATCTGATGCCTGCAGAGTGGGCTCTGTAGAATGAGTTGTTGGTCTCTGCATAGATCCTACCAAGCAGGATCCAGATCACAAAGCCACCACCAGAACTGTCATGCTTGCAGGGATTCTCAATCCAAAGTGCAAAATGAAACAGGAATGAGGATGTTTGATCTGTGTTTGTGGTTACTAGCTTAACAGTTTGTGATTGTGATTGTGATGAGCATATTGTTGTTGGGTATTTTTTTTTTGTTTTGCGAGGGAGGGGTTAAATTAAGAGAATATAACCAGTATAGTCCCTTGTATTGATACAACCCTAATAGCATTTTCCTTCTGCCATAGTAACACCTTTATTTTTCGCATACACCTGTCAACTTACTACCTGGCTTGGATGCAAAACCGTGCTCCAGAGAAAGATGGAGCAAATGGAAGGACCAGGCACTGCTGTATTAATTGAAGTGCCTCCTGCACTGGGTAGTGCAAATAACTTCATAATAAGTGCATCTTACACCTACCAATGCAAATACCTTATTTACAGCCCTTATTTCCAGGGCTCAGGTTAGAGGTTACCCTTCCACTGGATTCCCAATCATGCAGCTCTGAGCACACATTTCTCTGAAAAATTTCAGAATATCCTTGCCAGGCTGCTGTGTTGTATACCTGTGCAATAAAAAAATCCAGTACCTTTCTCAGCAGTAAATAAGCTGAGTTTAACTTGAAGTAGTAGGAAAAAAGAAGTCCATAAAACCAATTCATATTTATAAAAGGGCCAGTGTAAACATCAGTCTTCTGTTTTAAAATGAACCTTTAAAATGTCCTCTGTCTTTAAAATGAACGTGATATTCCAGGCACTTTGTAATATTGTCTGGGAGTGAAAAATGGAAAAAAAAAAACAATTTTCCCTCACTCCCTCTTCTAGTTTGCTTTGGACATTTAGACACTACATATCTAGCTAGGTTAATTTGCCTTTTGCGTGGATTTTTCCCTCCAAGGGCATTCCATTTCTTTCACAGAACAACAGAATGTTGAATAATACTGCATAGATAATATTGTAAACATGCATAAATTACTAGAGAGATTTTATAGCCTGGTGAGACAAGCTGAAATACTATCTTTTAAAATTGGATAGACTTCCAAGTTCATCATGTCCTTTTGGAATAAGTGGGTAAATTTTTGTTTTGTAGGTAACACCTGCACAGTAAATGAGGTCAATTACCTGAACCTTGAAGCTCTTGTAATTAAGCCTCAGTTAGAACAAATGCCTTAATTAAGTCTCAGTGCTAGATCTCCTGGCCTTAGAAACACCCACTTATCTCTCTCTCATTCTGTCTGCTCCTGGCTTCATGAGGGTGTGAAGAGCCCTTTTCACCCAGCAGTTCACTGGGTCTGTGGTGGGTTGACTCTGGCAGGACTCCATGTGCCCACTAATGCCGCTGGAATGGGGAGAAAATACAAGAGGTTCTTGGGTCAAAGTAAAGGCAGGGAGAAATCACTCACCTATTACCATAACAGGCAAAACAGAGTTAGCTTGGGGAAATTTATTTATTACCAATCAAATCAAAGTACTGAGAAACAGAACCAAATCTTAAAACACCTCCTGTCGGCCCCTCCCTTCTTTTGAGGCAGAAATGCACTCCTGATTTTCTCTGCTTCCTCCCCACCAGTAGCAGAGATGCTTGGAAATGGGGCTGGGGTGAGATCATCACAGTCATTGTGCTGTTCCTCCCTGCAAAGCGAGAGAATTCCCCACACTCTTCCCTGCTCCAGGGTGGGCTCCTCTCTTCATGGGACCACAGGTCCTGCCAGCTCCAGCATGGGCTTCCCCTCGGGCAGCTTGGTGTGGGCTCCTCCAGGGCTGCAGGTGAATGTACGCTCCAGGGCGGACCCAGGACAGCCTTCCTGACCATGGTCTTCACCAGGGGCTCCAGGGGAATCTCTGCTCCTGGAGGTGCCTGGAGCACCTCCTCCCTCCACTGACCTGGGTGTCCGCAGAGTTGTTTCTCTTCAATATTCTCCCTCATCTCTCTGCCAGAATAGCTGGATTTTTTTTGTTACCATTTCTAATGACCTCTTCAGCCCAGAGGCTCTCCCATGGTGGTTGATGGGCCCAGGCTTGGTCCCCCATGGAGTCGGCTGGAATTGGTTTTGTGAGACATGGGGGAAGCTTTTCAGTGGAGGCATCCCTGTAGCCACCCCACTGCCCAAAGCTGGCCACACAAAGCCAGCCCCGTTGTGTGTGTACACGGTGGAGTTTCTGATGAGCTGGGAAGTCTAATAAAGCTCCCTGAGCATTACATGAAGAAGGCATTAAGCCTGGACCACCAGGTTGGGTGAATAGTTACAGTGTACTTAAGCTGTCTTCAGAAGTGAATACATTCTGCTCCGAGCCAGCAAAACCTTGAGCACAGCTCCAAGGCTTCACAAGCACATCCTCAGGAGGGCTGACTGCTCACTCCACATAGCCATGAAGTTCTCTCTTGGACCAGCTGAAACCATCAGCACCCTGTGCTGGAGTCCCCAGGGAACAGGGAGCAGCTTGGGTGTTCAGGGGAGGGCTGTTCTACCTAACCAGGAACAGCTGAGTGTTGTGGTTTGTGTAAACTGTTTGCCATGTATGTGTGGCATGTGGCAGTAAATGAAACACTTACTTTAAAACTTATTGAAGTTCTTTCAGCAAAAAAATTAATGTGGGGTTGGCTTTTATGCGTTGTTTCAAATGAAGCAGAGATTTATACACCTTATTATCCTAATTTTTTTCCAGACACTGCCCTGAATATCTCTCATATCTTATGGGAAATCAAATATCAGAAATCACTTTTAATTTCCCATCTATGGTAAGAACAAAAAAAAGAGTAAGTCTAATGAAGTGGCATGTAGTCAAATGTTCAGACTGTAATCATCCACAAAATATTTAAAGCAATTTGAAAGAAACTTTTCAGACTAGGCAGACTAGATTCCTTTTACTCCTAAGCTTCTGAGAGATGCCAACAAACTCTAAGGTTAACATTTTCAGTCCTAGGTGCCTGAGATTAGGCATCTTGTTCAATAAGATGATATCTATGGCAGGAAAAACCTTTGGTTTGAGTTTTCGGATGCAGAAATTCAGTGCTTTCAGTAGATGATAATACAACACACTGTGGAAAACAACAGATGTAGCTTTACTGCTACATGATTTAATCTGAAATGATGAATTTGGTCATTGGTTATAGTAAGGTTGTTTGGTTTGGGGTTTTTTGTTGGTTTTTTTTTTTTTTTCAGAAGAGCTAGCAGATGCATATTTTTTAAATGGGGCATTAGGTATGTAACGTTGGTAAGTGCTGCAGAAAACTCCATTTCCAAATCTTCTCACTCTAAAGTAATGAGAAAAAGAGGGGGACTTGGAGTTTCTCAAAGACAAGAGAAATCCTAAAGCAAAATAATTGGATTCTAAGCCATATCTTCTGCCAGGGTGGATTCGTAGGGGCAAAGGGAGGATGGGGGAGGAAGAGCCAGGGCAGCATTACCCTCTTTTCATTTTTTTCCCTCCTCTTGCCTTCCACCAGTGTGGGTGTTGCTGTTCTTCATGCTGAAGGAGTTGTTGAGTCCCCTCCCTCCTTCATTTCAGCTCTACATCAGCCACTGCAGGAGTGATGGATAAACATGTTGACTTCAATACAGTTATTTTATGCCAGTCAAAGATCTTCATCTGCTTTTTAAAATATGAAGTATTTTCAGAGATCTCTTCTGGTTTTTATTGCCTAGAATATTTCTATCTTTGGTACAGTAATTACTCGTTACTGAAGTTTCACTTTGCCTGTTATATTTTCTCTGAAGGTTGTCCTAATATTGTGATTAAAATATTTTTTTTACTAAATAGTAGGTGTTCTGTGAAATTGCACATTTTGTCTTGCAAGTTTAGCTTTGTAGAATTTCTTTCTTTCTGTAAAAACAGAGCAAAACATGGACTTTAATGTTCATAACTGTGAGACGATAGAGTTTAATACAGTCCACCAGCCTGGTCCAACTCCCTTAATTTCAATTGAAAACAAAATATGTTTAAAAAATTGCTGTTGCATTGAAAGATACATCTGAACCATGAGTAGCTTTACTGTAAGTATTAAATAGCCCCATTGCAAATCATCCACAAATCTCCTTCCTCAGATGCTCTTGAGCATCATTTCTGCCATGACACTTGAAATGTGTGAGTCAAATATTTTATTTATTTTAAAGTATGCCTTCCAGCCTTACTGAGCAACTCTACAGTTTATTCTGTAACTCGTGTCCCTCGTCTTAGTATTCTGGATTCATTTGAGTGTTTCTGCTGTAAATTGCTCAAAACAGTTTAGGTTCTGCAAAACAGTAAATGCTTCTGGCCCTAATTGTGCAAATTGTCTTACTAAGGTCAATAAATTTATCTGCTGGTACAGCTGATGAAAATATTTTAGCAGTTTTTCTGGGGCAAAAATGGTGACTTATTGGCAGTCTAACATTTTATGGATTCCCATCAGCTGAAAAATCTGGCTACTTTGAGCTGTTTATTAAAACAATAAACTGTTTTAATAAAATACTTTGTTCTGATCTTTTCAGGGTAGTACCTGTTGATTTTTTAACTTAGTAGGTTTTTTCATTTTAGAAGTCCGCAATCAATTCTGTTACAAAAATCCATTCCTCTTTAGCCTGCATGAACTGAAATCCCATTTCAATCAAAATTATACTCAGCAAGATGCAACAGAGCATTTTATGTGATTCTGAGCCAGTATTTCTTATTTTTCAGCTCACCAAAAATTTTGAAAATGTATTATTTTTGGTGACCTCAGAGCACATATTTAAATTATTCACCAGAGCTATTAGGAATGGAAAATTTAGATTGTCTCAGAGCTCAAATCAGATGCCAGATCCGTGGCTGCAGTAAATCAGCATAGCTGTGCTGATGTCAGGTGAGCTTGGTGGTTTTATGCCAGCAAGGAAACCATCTCCATTGAAATATTTGGCTCAGTAGGAATGTGTAGATGGACTCTTCAGGTGGCCACAGCTTGGAGCGGAGATCTTGAGAGGAAAGACTTGCAAGACAAAAGTGACTGACTTATCCGTGGCACTAATGTGTGGTGCCTGTGTTTGAGTACTAAATGTTGGTATAAATTCTGTGTGCATAGACAGTACTACATGAATTCCCTTCCGCACTCCTTCACTGGAAATATCAAGCACTGCGTAACTTCCAAGTCTTTCTATGTGCTGTTGATTAGCATTCCACCAGGATCACTAACCTATTGGAGTGTCTGTCATTACTGGCGGAAAAGAATCTTTTATTTCCTTCTCAAATTATTTTGCTTTTCTTCAGTGGTGTCCATAGCAACCCATACTGGTAGTGATGAGTCCCTGATTCTGTTGCAGGCTTTCCACAGCAGCGTCTTGCCAGGAACAACAGCTGACCCAGCGTTGTGAGGCTGCTGGGGGACACGAGGCCACACTGGTTCTCCTGAGCAATGGGAAGTCTCCACACATGGCAGGTCAGTTCTAGCAAATGGCATGGCTGATTTCTGGTCACACTGACATCTTCCCTTATTCTGGACACAGTGATGGGAGTCTTTCCCTGGAGGGTCTTTTGCCTGAAATGCCTTTTCTGAATGTGTCTGTGCACACATGTTTCTCTGCATGTCTGTAACTATTTCCATAAGTATGAGTTTGCTGCTCCAAGCTGAAAGCTAGTTCTGGTAGTCTGTGGAAGAGGTTGTCTAGAATATGGCCAAGGGACAAGGACATCTTCTCAGTCATCTCTCCTTGTTTTAACCTTTTTGTCTAAGTAAAAGACATCTCAAGAAATCCGTAATCTGCAATACAGACTATCTCTGCTGCAGACTTCAGATCAGAACCAACAATCTAATGTCATGCTCAAATAAAAATGACTTCATTACCTAGACTGAAGCTGGCAAGGAAGACAAAATGCTGTGTTGTGGTCTCTTGTGCCTTAACCTAACAGGTCTTGGACTTAGTAAGAATTGGCTTTACATCACAATGTGAATAAAGCAGGGACCAGATCCAGTGACCTTTCTTCATGCGAGCAATTCTTGCTCACATATGTAATCAGTGGGATGGTTTGCTTAGGTAAAGTTTCTCTACATGTGTAAAAGTGGAAAGGACCTGGACAAAATTCCACAGTTTTTCTTTCTCTGACTCATACTTGTCTCTGGATTTGCTTTGTGTGTGTATTGGCACTGCCATTGCGTCCAAGCCCCAAATACATCTCTGCAGCTCTTTAGGCTGGATTTTGAGTGCCAGACATCCTGCATTTCTCATGCACCCATCAAAGGATCTGCCTTTTGGAAGCAAGAAGTCTTGACCAAATGTCTGTTGCATAAAAGGAAAATTATTTGTGCTCTCTGAAATGCCCTTGCCATCTTCATTTGTGCTGGTGGTTTGTCAGTTCTGGTGTTCCATGTCATTTCTTCCAGGACAGCTTTGCCCTGAAGCCCTGGAGTGAGGGTCCCAGCTGAGCTGGGGCCAAGCACAATGAAGGTTGTATGAACAGATGGACAGGCCTGCAGTCAATAGAGCGTGCCTGAGTGTGAGAGCAGAACTCACAGGTGGGAATGGCCAAATGTCTGTCTGTGCTGTGGTTAGGGGGAGATACCATTGCTAATTCTGCTCTGGGCTGACTTAACTGAAAAAAGGAATTCTTCCCTCACCACATAAGGAGAGGTTTTGGCCTGTTGGAATTGCCTGGGTGGTGCAAAGGAAGGTGGGGTGTAGAGAGACATTCTAATTAAGTCTCTATCCCCTTTTGTTCATATCTTTTTAGGAAAGCCCCCATGGAATAGACCAAAATAAGCTCCTACCCCTAGCTGAATAAGTTGTCAGGGTGCAGAACTATATTCTGCAGACTTATGCATGTGTAAGGGGTGTGTAACATTTTTGTCTGAATGGAGCCCTATGTTCTCATAATTTATAGTAAGTAATCTTATTTGCAAAGCATGCCCTTACAGTTTTAAAAAACAGGTTAATTGACTTGCATAAAAATCAAACATGTCAAAGTTTTCCATCTCGACACAAACACCACATTGAGCAGCACATTGCTACAATAGCCATGATGCAGTCTGAGCTACCTATTGAGATGTTTCATAAACCAAAATGGAATCTTTAAAAGTTTGTCAGTTTTGCATACCTCTGAGTTTCTGAATTTAGGAGTCCATTACTCGACTAATTATACAATGTTTTATTTTTTTTCTTGTGTAAATAAACAAACTTGTGTCTGAATTTTGGCAAGGGGCACTAGAAGCCAATTAGAAGGTGTTCCCAATGTATTACAGTATTACAAACAAGATGCCTTTTCTTAGAAAGGCGAACACACCATGTTTCTTTTAATGAGTGTGAAAATATACCAGTTGCTTAATCACTAGCAACTTATAGTTATAAGCATAAGTGAGTCCTTTCTCAGGAATGAAAAACATAGCTTAGTTTTTTTACTAACAGATGACATTTTAATTTAAGGCTCCAGTTTTTGTCTGGAAGGGCTAAAACATCTGAATTATTTGAGAGAGAAATAGGGAGTAGAGGAGAGGTATGAGCGAGCAGGCAGGATTTTCTTTGAGTAGACTTCACCCCATGCTCCTTAGAGTAGTGAGCGAAGTGTGTGTCCCCTCAGACTGTGTCTGCAATGCCATCTGAAGCATTGTGCCATGTCTAGCATGAAACTGGCTCCAAAACTAAAGCACCATGACTTACACAAGAGTTAAATATTCTTTCTGCATGTTTTAGGTCTGGGTTGGAGCAGCATCCCTAGCAGAGAGAGCCCAAGGTGGCTTAGCTTTAATTTCTTCCCATGGTCCTCTTCTGGGTGAAAAACAGGAATACAGCCTGGAGTTACTTTGAAAGGATAAAGCATCCTCCTGTGCAGCCCAGGCAAGTCACAATATGCTCGTTGTGAAGCAACAAAAATATTAAGCTGGATAAGAGGCTGGATAGAACAAATAGCTCCATATAGAGACCCTTTATCCTTGTTTTCCTTGAAATGTTTGTCTAGAAACATAAAGATCGCTTGATTTATGACTTGTTCAACAAGCTCCCAATCAGATGGTGTTGCATTCAGAGCAGTGAATCTGTCAGCCTGGCACTGCTCCACTGCAGCCAGTGGAGTGCTGCAAATTCCACAAGACACATCCCCAGCTGCTGCTCACTGGGGTTATGGCAGAGGTGTGGTGCTTGTCAGCAGATAGAAGTGTGGAAGGATCCGGACCATCACAATTTTTAATCCTTCTCATAAAAATAAAATAAGCCTTGGGAAAGCTCTCCAGTGTTATTTAAAAATAGAAGAAAGAGTGTTAGTGATTTTATATGGATTATATAAATTACTAGTTTATTAGAAAAAGGGATAAATTTTAAAAGAGAAAATTTCCCTCGAAGGGAACATTTAACTTCTTTGCATTGCTTTATGGATATTTTCTTTTACATTTAAAAAAAATTAAATCTTTTAAAGCAGAAATTTTCTCTTAACTTTTTTTTTTTCCTTTTGTCAAATAATGCTGTCCCTGCTTCAGAGCTCCCCAGCTTCTTGTGAGCCTTCCTCAGTGCTGCTCAGCCCTGAGGCATGAGCTGGAGCTCAGTGAGTTACTGTGCCTGGCTTTGGCCAAGCTCTGTGCAGGTACTCTTAATTCAAGACAGGGCAATGCTGACTTAGCCAGAAAACCAAGCACAGGAGGTTTAATCCAAAGCCAGCTCCACTGCCCAGCTTTAGTTGTGCCAGGTACATGAGTTAGATTCCTAAGTTAGCAGTTTGTGTCCTGGGTTCCAGGGGGAGCGTTCAGAGAGGCAGAGCACAGTTCTCAGCCTATTTACGGCCTTATTTGCTCTAAAGCACCATCAGAATTTTCACACAGGCATTATAATAACAGCAAAAGTAGCTCAGGAGTCCCTGAAAGGGATAAGGAAGAAGAAAAGGAAGAAAATGTATAAAATTGCCCCTTGTGCTGTGATTTTTTAATGGAAAGTCAGTCTCGTCAAAAAATTGGGCTATTTTTCCCTATTGCTAATGCATCTCAAAATGTTCAGGTTCTGAAAAAAAAAAGTGAGGCTTTGATTGGGTAGAAAACCTTCTGTTAAAACCAGGAAAAAATCAGGTTTGCTTGTAAAAATTCTTCAGATTTCAGTACCCAAAAGTGGAGGGGAAGAACTTTGTTCAAAACTAAAACATTTCAGCTTTCTGTCCCTGAAAACCAAAAAGTTGTCATTGAATTTTTTGTGGTGAAAGTAATACTTTCTAATCTAGGTCTGAGATTTTCCAGGACATTTAGGGAATAGCAAACAATGCTCTGGATGGGGACACAGGAGGCCTGTTCTCAGCTTTGTCAGAGGTTTCTGACCATCTCTTTGGGTATGTCCCCATGCCCTGATGGAGGTGGCCCAGGGCTCTGCTGGAGTCAGTAATGTCTAGTTTGATAGAAAATAGTCACTTAATGCTTCTCAGTCTCAGTTTTTCTTCTTTAAAATGGAAATAAAATCCTTAACCTCTTTTCTCTCCTCACTGTGTTGGTGCTCTCTGACAGGGTCTGTGTCTCTTGGCAGATGAGGTCCCATTTGTAACTGCAGAGACATGGCTGTTAAAGGCTCCTGGTAGTAATGCTAAGGAAAGAATATATGTCTAAATACTCCCTTTTATTCAGATTTCTGTAAGCATTTTGCTTTACTAGGAAAGTTCCTCAACCATTTGAAATTTGGAAGAGAGCAGCTCTACGAACTTACACCAGCTGAGGAGCTTGGCCCCAAAGTGTGCTTGGGGGAAAAAAAATTTAAACTTTTGGTGTAGGAGTCCTTTTGTTAATACAATTAGCATATTTTGTGTTTACAGCATTTTTAAAAGTTCTGTTAAAAATAAATTCCTGAAGTCCTGAATAAATAAATACTGTACAGAAGAGTCCTCTGTAGCCACAAAGATGCCAAAAATTATCAGTAATCCTCAGTCAGATGGAATGTACAGTTGGCAAGGGAATGGCAGGAAAAAGTCCTCACCAGTTCTGCTTCATATTCCCATACAATGAGAGGTGCCAAGTTTTTCTGTTAGTGTCTGTGATGCAGTTGAAGATGGGAATGTTTGTCATTACAGAGACCTTGTTTTGGTTAAATAACCAGTGAAAGGCTCAGTTCAGTTGCTTATTTTTCCATCACTAGACGTCTATTTCACATGAGCTGCTTTATTTTGTTAATGAAATTTGACCTTCATTTCTTCTCCCTCTGCATTTAACTCCGTTTAGGTCAAAGCATATACTATGCAAATGAAGAACCACAAGTCCAGCCCACTAGTGATGTGGTTTTAAAGTCATGAATAAAAATAAAAATTATTTACAGGCTAGTCTGGGGCAATACATGCCTTGAAAACTGACATCCAGGATCCTGGCAGCTGACGTATGTATTTATTTAGGCTTTTACACTGCCAGGATTTATAACTGGGGGGGTGGGAGGGTTTTTTTTGGAAAGTGACTGGTGATTTTAAAGGCCTTTATTCTGAGTGACGAAATTCAGACAAATGAAACTGGCACGTGCTCCCTGCTGTCTGAAACATGGCTTTGTTTGAGCCCTGTGTAGTAAAACTTCAAGCTCTTGAGGAACCCCCAATCACTTGTCAATGCTGTGTATCTTGGCCCTTGGGCACATTGCATATAAGTGGATAATGGGCCAAAAGCTGTTTTTATTTAAAACTGTGGAATTCCCGCTTGGTTGAACAGGAATTACACCTGTTCAGCTAAAGGCAAACTTTGGCCCAGGCATTGAAACTGAAAGATGCTGCAGCCACCCCGAGGAATCACAGCCTCAACACTGTCTAGTCTCAGAAGTACTGCACCAACACCAGGCACGCCGTGAAGATGAAATCACAGAGTAGTAAGAAAATGGGAAATCTGCTCAATCTGAGGTTCTCCAGTCAGTTTGACTGGCTCCAGCCCTAATAAATACCCTCCCTAAATGTTCCACCATTAGATCTCTGTGATGGCATTGCTCTGCGCCAACAGAAAAGTTAGAAACACTTTGCGGCTAAGAAAAAACATCTGCTGAAAAGTTTAGTAGCTTAATTGCAGAGTGTGTAGAAATGTTTAATAGCCAGAGGAGTAGAGCTGTAGGAGTGACTGTGCCTGCATAGCACTTGAGTCTTTTCAATTAGCCCTGAAGGTAGACGTCTGAGAACAGAAAAATTAAGAGACTGAAAAGATTTGCCATCAATGCCGTGATTAAGCCCCATTCATACTCAATTTCTCAGTGTTTTCCAGACCCCAAAAACATAAAGGCAAAGTCTGAACTATTTAAGGACTGATGCAGCTCCAAATTAAATTAATATCTACATTAGAGCAGCTACTACTGTGACTGTCAAAAATTAGTTTTACCCCAGAGAGAAGGTACAAAGGAAACAATGGAAGGTCTTCTGCATGAAACCCTGAAATCAGATCCTAACAGGCACAGAGAGCTGTGCAGATGTAACACAATCTAACCTTTTCATGTTTAGACTAAAGCACTTTCATTTAACATTACACTTAACGGAACAGCTTTAAACCAGCCACAAAGAAGTGACCTGGCATGTTTTGACTATAATAAGCATTGATTCCATGCCTATAAATTTTATAGTTGAATCAATTATACTCTTTCTTTATAGGATTAAGGAAAATGTTCCATTTCAAATGGAATTTTTCTTTTTTATTCTCATGACAGAGAGGAATTGAAGAGAGAAAAAAGAAAAACAAGTGAGCAATGTTAAAATTATTAAGAAGGTGCCTAGAGTATTTTCTGCTAGAATAAAAGCTGTCTAGATAGACTATCTCAGCCTGTGGAAAGATCCACAAACACTGAAAATATTTTTTATTTCCCATAAAAAGAGAAAATCACCAGCTGTGGTCTGTCAGTTCCCAGAGCAGTTAGGAGCTGACACAGATCTCAGTGCAGATGGGCCTGTGCTATCAGCCTCAGCACTGACAAGAAGGGACACGCTTTTCCATCAGAAATAGGATCCTGGGCTTTGAGGAGAGCTCAGTTAAATTTTCATCTCTGCCACAAGCTTCCTTGGGCAGCTCTTCTTTCATCTGAAATTGTCAGGTCTGGTGTTTTCATGGTGCCCAGTCAAGTGGGACTTTGAGTCTGTGGTGGGACTGAACCTATTGGTCACTAACTGATACAATTTAATTATCTCTATGGAATGCAGTGGTCTCAATATTTGTGGCATGTTGAGTGGTAAAGTTGCAAAGTCAGGTAGTAGGGAAAAGCTCTGAAAATCTTTGGTTGAAGTTGCATGGAGGTTTTGAACTACTTTTCAAATTCCTGATCATGTTACTGTTACAGAGCAGCCATAATTCTAGACATTTGCAGAGGATTCACTAAATACCAAAGCCTGTTGTTAGTCAGAGGTCACAGAGCAAGAAAAGGCCAGAATAGAAGCTCTCCCCGTTGAGCCACATCCCACTATGTAGTGAAAATATCCACTTCACCATGCTGAAGAGAGATTATGAAGCAGTTTGTGACAGATATCAACAACAGAAACCAGAACTCTTCAGAGTCTCCAAAACTCCAACAAACTTGTTTACTGCAAGTCTTTATTTACAAGGGCTCTGAGTGAGGTGCCAGTCCAGAAGTGCTAAAGACTGCATCATTTGTAAGGATTGAAATCATATCTTTCATTTATTAAAAAAGCAGCTAGGACACAATGTGTTCCCAAAAGTTTGGCTACATGTTACAGTATGTGTTCCTATGAATCCTCCCAAAACTTTGCTGCAAGCCAGTAAAATGTAATGTGTGATCCCCAAAAAAATTTACCGTGAGCTGTAAATTTTCTGGGTAAATCCTGATCTGGGTAGACACCTCAGAAAAGCTGTACCAAGAGCAGAGAAACCCTTGGCTTTGCCCTGTAGGATGCAGTGCAGTGCAACATTTTCCCAGTGAAAAGAGGAGTTGCACAGACCCTGCTGTCAGAGGATAGCAAACATCCTGGCCCAGGGCACATCACTCCACCATGGGAGGGATCCTCTGGATCAGCAGTGATCACACAGGAGAAAAGGAGCCTCTGGCTGCTCCTTTGCACTTCTTGAAGATCAAGGCCTGGGGCAAATATACTCTTGTTTAAGTGATGAAATGTAGGTCAAGGTCTAGTAATTTATGATGTTTGATTTTATAGCTTTAAATTACACCTTTTTTCCCAATCACAATTACTCTAAGTAACTGTTACCTGACAAAACAGTGCCCAAGTAAATTTCCATAAAATGGGGATGGAGAGAAGGAAGGGGTAACCAGCTTCTCTTGAAGGATGCACCAGGACATCTACATCAACATTAAAATATCCTTAAGGCTTCTGCAAACACTGGTAGTGTCTTTTCAGTCACTTGGACTGTGGTTTAAGGTAGATGAGATTTTTAATAATCTTCTGGCCTGAAAATCTGAAAAAAAACCCCAATAGTGATCTCTCTTTGCTTCCTTTGTTGGAGACAGTATAGTGCAGGCATTATTGTAAAATAGCAGATATTCCATTTAGTCAGTGAATTTTTGTAAATGTATAACCTTTAAGACCTGTTGATGCAACCAGCATGTATTTAAAGATGCCCTTCAAAGATTTCCTGTACTCAAGTAGGTAGGTAGTTCTGAGCAGGAAAGCAAGGATTCTTTTTGTAAAAGAGCATTATTTCACCCATGAATAGCCTGTCCTGGTTTGCCATCATTAGTAGCCTGATATGGGGAGTGATAATGTAACATTTCCCTGATTATTTGGGGGGTTATTTTTAGAATAGTA
The DNA here is from genome assembly GCF_009819655.1 of Sylvia atricapilla. Classification (NCBI taxonomy): domain Eukaryota; kingdom Metazoa; phylum Chordata; class Aves; order Passeriformes; family Sylviidae; genus Sylvia; species Sylvia atricapilla. Next base: position 7,608,466 of record NC_089157.1, read on the forward strand.
GTATTTATATAACAGTCTTGGTAGAGATTTAGGGTACAAAAACCCCCTAACCTCGAGTACAGCTATTAACCTCATGTGTTGTGTTTATAAAAAGCCACTTTAATACAATGCTGTATAAAGTACGTATAAAAAGAAAAATCCATTACAACCAAGGGGATTTTCAATGAAGTATTAGGCTGGTAAGAGGGTTAACAAGTTTGGTGCTTTGCTTCCCTTCCTTTAGATTTTTTTTAAACCAAGGCACAATTTATTATAAGCAGTTAATGTGCAATTTTGGTGCCACAGATTAAATTGTGCAGGCAAAAGTACTGCAGGGTTTTGTAAAGACATATATTCAGTACCTTGATACACATAAATAAGATTATACCCTTTCCCCTGTATTTGCATTAGCCAAGACAAGTATTAGACATCATAATACAGAATGGTTATTCAGAGTTCACTAATTATCGCTTCGTATCTTTAAATGAGATTATAATATGGCCAGCTCTGGATCCTGGTACAGCCTGACTGAGTTATGCTGTGACACTTGGAGGCAGCAGAAAAAACAGCCTGGGAAAAAAAGACTTCACATAATATTCATATCAAGTTGGTAAAAGTGTGTGTGTGTGTGTGTTGTGTGTGTGGTGTGTGCGTGCAGGGCAGGAGAGAAAATGGACCTTCACCTCCAGGTTACAAAGGGCTGTTCCAGAGCTGGGATTCCTGGTGCTCCAGCTGGCTCTGCAGGTGCTCAGGGGAAATCTCAGCAGGCTGCATGAAACCTGTGGTGATCATCAGAGGTGGCTGCCTCCCAAACACTCCCACGCTGCTCCCATAACAAGGAGCTTTCAAGGACTATCCCAGAGATTTCCAATCCAGCTGAAGATGAGGCTGTGCAGTTGTTGTAATGGCTGTGGGGTCAGTAGACCTTTTCCAGTTCTGCCCTTCAGATGTTTGGAAAAGAAGATGCAGGCTGGGTGAATTTTTATTTTGTATGGGACTTTCGTGGCACTGATATCTACATTCCATCCTTTTTTTCTGGGAGCCTATTGAGTCCTACTGCTGCTCTCCCCCTCTTCCACCTCTTACAGTTTTTTAACACAGTCACATCCCTGGCTCTCAGGATGGCAAAGGGAGTCTGAGTTTTCCTTCTGTTCCCTATTGAGCTACAGCCTAGAATGCTTGACATCATGTGTAAATCACAAATAACAGCACAGAACTCCCAGTAACTGCAATAAGATAGGGAAGATGAGAATCAGCCTCTGCATGCTCCCTATTGGAAGCTGCTCTGTGGTGTGGCTCTGGGCAGCTGCTGCTGCTGAACACACTTCACCCCAGGACTGGCCACAGTTCTGTGATGAATGAAGCCACCCTGTGTCCAACATGTCTGTTTGTTTTAATTCTGCAGAGCTCTTTGGAATCTTCAGAGAAGAAAGTGTGAGATTGTTGTTTTTATTTGAATTGGGAAATAGCCTTTCTGAAAATAGTAAGTTGTAGATTAAATGCCAAACCAGGATGAGGCAATACAGCTTTGTACACAGAGAGGATTATTAGAAATATTTCTTTAGAATGATACCCGAATGTGAATTACTCAACTTGCCAGGTACTTATGAAACAGAAAAAAGTTACAGAAGTGCTTATGTAACATTGTTTTTCCAGAAAAATAGGTGATGATTTTTCTCAGCAGCTCCATCTGCTAAATGGACTAACATCTTGCAAAACCCCCTCAACTTCTTTCCCTCCCAGAACTCCTGCAAGGGGACACACACAAAAGCAGATCTATGCGTTACAAAGAGCAATCTCAGATGGTTTAAGTAGGCAATCGGATACAAGAACAAGCTTGGACTATTTGATGGGTGAGAAAGGTCAGTTTGTTTTTAGCTTCTCTGCATATAAATCATCTATGAAAAAGTTTATTTTGCAAACGTCTTGAGCAGTACAAACAAGCAATACAAAGTTCAGTGATTTGGGGGTGGGTGGCAAGTTGGCCAAAAAGGTCTCTTGACGTGCTTCATCCTTGTCACAGCAGCACTCCGTTACACCACTCTGACACAATCCCAAATTATTCCCTTTCTGCCAGCAGTGATTTGCAGAGGGTTGGCATCAGTGCAGAGCAGCTCTTGCAGCGCTCACCTCTGCTGAGTGCAGCAGTATTTATAGATTAACAACTGCTCCCTCTGCTTTTGGAAAGACTGGCAGGAATGCTTAATATTTGGGGCTGAATTCTTCTAGAAATATGATTATTGTATAGCACAGAAGGAAAAAGGCTTAGTCGATGCAGAGTATTCCCTTCTAGGCGAATATATGGGAGGTCTCCAGTGATACAAAGTTATATTGTGCTACTGTTTTATCTGCTAATAGCATGTGCAATTTTGGGTACTGAGCTGACAGAGATCTCTTTCAGAGGGTGTATAATGTACCCCTTCAAAACAATGCTTCTTGTTGCTCATTTTTTAATTGTATTTTAAAGCCTACTACAGAACAATAACAGTAACAAAGAACCCCTCCTCCATAGCTCCCCAGTAAAGCACCACGGTGGTGTTCATGTCACTCCTTAAATGGCCATTTCTATTTTATGCCATATTTTAAAAATGCATTTACAGATTTCTTTCTAATTAAATTTTATGATTAATTTACTGCTCCTGAAAGCGAATGATTACTAATCATGGCCCGGATCAGCCATAGTGGGGTAAGCATTGTGCAAACTTCCTGCATGGCTCTGCCAGAGCATCTCAATCTGGACCACTTTTACCCTGGAGAGTGAGGCTGGCCAGTTGTGTGATAGTGGGGGCACGTGGTGTGGCTTTTTCATCACATGCCACCAAGGAAGAATTTCCCCCTGGAGTATCAGTGGCTGGCATGGTCCTGTAGTTTCTGCTGCTGCCATCCATGGTGCTGGCCCTGGTAACTACAGGAGAACCCAGCTGGGAGCTTTGTGCTTGGATCCCCTGGAAGCACAGAGGAGACCAAAACCCCTGTCCCTTGGAGAGGGGCTGAAACTTCAGGACCTGAATAATTTCAAGGATGTAAATGCTTACTGTCTTTAAGAGAGGAATCTTTTTGAAGTCAAGCACATGCTGAAGTAATTTCTTGCCTGTGAATGTCTAAAACCAGCAGAAACTGTTAGTGAGGGGAGGTAAGAATGACAAAGTTTGAGATCAAGTCATTACAAACTAGAAATCAGCATATTACTAATCACTACATTAAAGCATAACTGAGAAAGGCAGTTAATAAGATTCCCTTTTTAGTTCTTACCTGCTATTCCTTGAGAATCCCATATTTTTGTGTGTTCAGAGCAACTCAAGCAACACAACCTGAAGTAACTATAGGAATAGCTCCATTTGCAAAAACTTGTAATGCCCAGTGGGTTTCCCAGAGATTCCTTCCCAGTTCTGAAATGCACATTGATTTTCATGGCTGTTATACAATTCTGAGCTCACACTTTGGCACCTTCACAAATCTTGTTGATACTGGAAACCTGAAGTATACCAGCTCTGAAAGGTACAGGTCTGAGCTTTACTCAGCAGGATTTTTGAGAACATAGTCTTGAGTATCACTTGTTCTTTGATGCTTGCTGTCTCACAGAAATTCCTTTTATTCCTCTGGGAAGGAATCTTGTCTTTATAATGACTGTCACAATAGAGCACTTCTAGAAAGCAGAATTCCCTGTGACAGCTGTTCCAGGCTTTCTCTTCCTATTTTTAGACAGTGGGCACATCCGTCAGCTGAGATAATCCCAAGTAGCACTGAGTTAAATGTAAATCTTCAGTAGTGAGAGTTTAGTCCCATGCTTCAAAACATTTCTTTCAAATACACTTTGACAGTCTTTATCATATTCTCTTTACATTTTTATAGAATAGACCCTCTCTTCTGCACATATTTTCTACTAACAGTATCCCCAGCTCACTTAATATTTAGTGTTTATAAGGTCTTGGCTTTGGGATTTACATGAAGACATTAGAATAACACTTTTCAAGTCTTATACTTTAAAATATATCTCTCACTGCTGTGAGTATGAAGTTTGGACACTTCTTTTTAGGACAAGAAAGCAAAGAGAGGCCAATAAATATTTACAAACTGTCATGACAGTTTATTTGTTTTCTAGAAAAAAAATTATAATTCTGAGTCTGCTACATCATTTCTTCAAACACTTTGTAATGTTGTAATAGATATAAATTACCATCAGGAGGCAAAAAGGGCTCTGGACAGAATGAAATGATGCTACAGTTATATGAAGAGTAATTAACTTCAGTGTGTAAATAATGTGTGTGCTGCTTGACCAGAATTAGCCAAGCCTCACACAACTCATCTGGTAATGCTATTTGTGGTTTTAATTTTTCTCCCAGAGAGAGTTCTGGCAGTCCAGAAGATTCTAGTGAAAAGTCTGATGTAAGACTAATGAGAGCCAGTGAAGATTTAAAGTAATGCTGGTTGATGCTGTGGGGTGAGACCAAGGATGGTTGCTGAGAAGTTTTTAGAAAACAGCAGTTGATCCAATAACATTGGAATAATTGATAGGTACTCGCTGGACACCAGAATCAATGCTGATGCAGCTGGAGGGTGCACATGAAATCAGCTTCTGTAGGGTGATAATGGATTGGAAGCATGGACTACACTGACAGTCCTAAAACTGAGCAGAGGCTCTTGGATTGCAAGACTCCATTTGGATCCCTGGTACACTTTGGGATCTGCTTCCTACATTATTTTCAGCACAGATTTTAGGCCATTTCGTATGGAGCTGGCTACTTAGATGTGGAAAATCCAGCAATGTCTTCCTGACCATAAACAGTTAATGTTAGGTCAAGTAGGTATCTACAGTAAGGAGCAAAGTGGCTACCATAAGTGCATATTTTATAAGTAAATAAATAAATGTGTGTACATTGCACCCACATTTCTTTCCCCTTTAAAAATTTAGCCCCATAAACCCAGGATACCAACAGGATTTTTATTTCTAGGACCTCATATAGATGATTTTCATATGATTTTCAAATGCATTTGAAATAACCTATGTTGTTATGATGAAACTTTATTACACATTGTCTTTATTTTATTCACACCATGTTCTGCAAGGCTGTCATTATGGAAATCGCTTATGAAGAATGTTCTACCAGGAAAGTGAAATGCCAGTTGAATATATTGTGAATATATTGTGTAGAAGTCTGATTAAATTAAAAAGAAAAAAAAAAAAAAAAAAAAACAAAAAAAAAAAAAAAAAAAAAAAAAACACCTTGATTGATCATAGAATGGGGTTTTTCCTGGTTAAAATCATGCTGTCTGCACTGAATTGTAAGTGTACTTGTTGCAGAGCTCCATAAAGACCTTTCCATCACTCCTCCTCCTGGATTTCACTGCTGTAAACAAAGAAGGTAAAACCTGGTAAACAAAGAAGGATCTTCACAAAAGAATTTAACACTTGCTCCTTGGGAAAGTGTAAAGAGCGACCATCAGATAGGACTTTGCAGAGAAAATATTTACCTGCATTGATGCCTCAGTAACTGTGAAGAGCATTTTCCAATGAATAGTCAATGTTTGGCTTAAACTCAAGTGGCCAACACCTAATTCAAGCCGGCAGGTTCTGTTGACCCTCAGACCTATTATTACACTCTCCAGGTATTGTGACCTTTAAGAAGCACATCTCAGATTGAAGTAAATGAATTTATGCCAATTTACACCGGCTGTAGAACCAGTCCTTAGTTTTACACCCTGCTCTTAAACATTCTGAGTCAGAACCAAAGTACAAGGGTTCATGGGATTTAAGTAATTTCTGGATGTGCTTCTGGATCCATATCCAAGATATCCTTGTTTTAGCCTTCCCTTCCATCATTATGAGCTCCAGAAGATGTGTACGGTAATCCATGCATCAGAACGGAGTCATTGCTGTTCCAGTAATTCCTGTCTACATACAGCATTTTTTGTTAAGGCCCAGTCTGCTGCTGGTTAACACCAGGAAAAATCAGGAGCAATGTCACCCACCTGGCTACAAAAAAATGAGACTCTTTGTTGAAGACCACACCTAAGGAAGAAAGAGGAGGGAGTAAGGAATACAGCAGCACAGAGCAAGTAAACTCTAAAGCCAGAAATAGCACTTACGTTTTCCAGTGTTCTCTTAGTGCCGTGTCCACTGGACTACACCGGTGTGTAACTCAGAGGCTGAATTCAGTTGTAAACTAAATCCATGGAAACTCAGCATAGGAGAGCTAGCCAGAATATCAGGAGCAAAACTTTGTTGTTGGAATTGGAAGGGCTCTTTCACCAAGTTCACAGAGCACTTTCGGAGTCCTTTAAGTGTAGAGCACTTAACTTTGAAGTTCACTGGCTCCAGCCTCTAGACACAAACAGATAATTCCTTTTATCCCTTGAGCAATTGTGCACCTACAGAGAAAAACTCTAGTCAAACACACGGCTATTAGTGCAAAGAAACTGCAGCTGTCCAACACACAGCAACTGGAAGTAATAGACAGTTGTGGTGACTTTGTTGGTGACTTTGTTGCTGAACGTCACTGGATTCTGCTCAGGAGAATTTAATCCATCTTCTTATGAGTAATTGCAGTAGGACAGATGAGAGCATTCCAAATCTGCTTATTTTAAAACCAAATCTCAAGAGTTCGGTTCTTAACGTTGCCCAAGCATTGCTGTGATAAGGATCTTTAGCTACACTTAAGATCTTTTTAGCCCATAGAAGGGGCACACCAGAGAGTGAGCTACAGTCAGTGGAAAGATTTCAGGGGTTCCTGAAATCCGGTGTGTGACACTGGTGCTTTGAAAAATACACAATGACAAGCACTAACTGCAACTGTCCTACTATTTTTCCACAGAAAAATAACAGTTTATCAAAACAGATCCTGAATTTTATTTCAACATTCTGATATTTAGGAAGAAATTTGAATCAAAATCAGAGGAAAACAAAGAGTTTTTGAGCAGAAAGGAACTGCTATTTCCACCCTTTTTAAAAGAATGAGGAAGGTGGTAACTGGGACAGTTAATTAGAACATGAGTTGACTGGGTTCTAGTCCCTCTGATTCAGAGATTTAAAGCTTATACAGCAGCTGTACAGTAATTATTGCTCTGGAGCTGTTACCTTTTTGGCTTCTTCTCTGATTTTTTGACATGAGAATTCAGACAGTTATTTTTGTTCTTTGGGAGCGGCTTGAGAGTAAGTGCTAAAATTTAGCAATTCCTACAAAGTACAGTTCTTAATTCCTACCCTGGGTTTATCTCTGAAGCTCTCACATAGCTGTCAAGAAGAGTTTCTGCACTCTTCCATCCCAGTTTCAGCTTTGATCTGTGTTGGGCCAGGGAGCTCTACTCATATGGATTGAGATTTCTTAGCAAACACAGACGTTCCAACGTACAGGAAAGACGAGACAATATATAAATGTTCTTTCAAAGTCTTATTTTATCTGTTGGCTTTAAACTCACAACCATGTGTAGAGGAATTGGGTGTGCCAATCCCATTAACAATAATGGGAGCAGAGGGCTTAATTCTCCACAGACTATGCTGAAAATGTGCCCCCTAAAGAATACTGCGTGTGTAATTGATTTGGGCTATTTGTTTGAACTTGCCAAATGGATTTCTTGAATATTTGTAGCTAGTTTTGAAAGCACTCCCATCCTCAGCCAGACATACAGGTTATTAAAGGATTTGATTTGACATTTAACAATTTTGTATATTAATATTCCCCACTTTTTCCTAGATCAACATAATCCTTCTAAATCCCAGCATCAACAGTCATTACACCAAAAGAACAAGATGTTGCTGCTGCCACTGTGTTCCAGTATTGAATTTTGTAGGAGCTTGGTTAATTCGGACAGATTTATATTCTGCCATTTCCTGAACTGTGAGCAGGACCTTGCAGGTTCAGCTCTTTGAAAACATTCACATAAACAATCTCACTTCATTACTTTGAAGGAAATAGATTCAGTGGCATCTGCTGAAGTGGTGATATTCTGTGACCTAGGAAGATGACTTTTTGCTCTCAGACCTGGATAAATAAGACTCAATCCTAGGTACCAAGAAACTGGTACCTGATGGAGATCTGATCTCAGATCTAGTGAGGATTCCTGTCATTTTGAGCTACTCTAGATTTCAGCTGTTTCAGGAGAGAATGACAGCAAGAAGCTTATTTTCAATTGATGTGGCGATTGATAGTTCTTTCTACAGCCAATGTGAGCTGCAAACCAAAGGATTCAGTGTGGGTTTTTACTCAGCTTTTCCTAGGACTATGTCTATGATAGGCCCTCATTCTATCTGACAACACTAAAGTGTTTTTTCCTGTCGTCTCATTCCATGATCTCAAGCTCTAAATTGCATTTTGCCAACCTGCCTCAGACTGGGTATTGCATCACTCAACAGATAATTCCATTGCAATGAATTGGGCTACTCAGAAAATTTACCCTTCAGCTTCAAATCTGGGTGTGATGGGATGAAGAGGATTCACTCATCAGGTGACTTCCTTATTCCAGTAGGTAGAGTGAGGAAGGAATGTTGGCTCTATATTAAGAGTCAGTAGCCAAAACAGCAAGGTCAGCGTAGCAGGAAGATGTAATTTGATGCTGGTGTAAACCAGCAGTAACTTTCTACCCCTGAGAGAAAGTAATGAGAGTAGTGACTCAGAGGTGTGTCTGTGAGTCACAAACAGCTTGGGGTTTATCTTCAAGACAGTGTGATTAACACTCAACCCCTTGTTGGAGGCTGTGCCTAAAGGTACAATATTCCCTACGTGATGAACATGGATCTGAGCAGGGATTGGGGCTGGATTGAGTAATGTCAGTGCTGATCCCAGAGTCTGGGTGGTGAATGTGAGTAGTACAAGTCAGCCTCTAGCAGAGGACACGAGAAATAAGGATACCTGAAACTTTTGGTGGAAGATGCTTGATTCTTTCTTTTTTCAAAAACTCATCAGACATGCTTCAAACGCAGGCTAAGGAGCTTGGTTAGGTTAATTTGGGTACAGCTGAGAGTTAGTTATGGCAGAAATCCCCAATGAAGGAATGAAGAACTATGTTTAGTGCATTCATTTATCAGCAGAGGTTTGTTCCCATGTGTCAGCCTAATGCTGACACACTAGTGTTTTCCAGGCCTGACTGCATCTCTCCAGGCTGTATCTATGGCAAATGGGAGAGAACAGCTCTCAGTCTAAAGAAAGGCCTGTCTGATAACCTCTTCCCTTGGTCCTGCTGCTCCATACACCACACTGAGCACCTCAAGAAATCTTTCTGATCCCTTTTGCCTTTAGGTGTTAGTTCTGGAGTGAGATCCTGGATTGGGTCCCTGGATTGGGACCTTCTAAAGTTTATTCATAATAAACCAGCAGGAACTAAATACATACCTCTTTTTTATATACCTCTTTTTTTATATACCTTTTTTTTCTTCTTTTTTTTTTTTTTGTTTGTTTTGTTTTGTTTTGTGTTTTGTTTTGTTTTAATATCCTATCCCACCCTTCACATTTCTTTTGTGATTCATGGAAAGATCTTGAGTCTATGATTCATGCATTTTAAAAATCACCAGTGTTATGACCTTTATTTCCTAATGTGCTGACAGAAGTTGTGGTCTTGGTTGTATTTTGTAGTTGCCCCCTGGTAAAACATCTTGAGAGAAGTGGTTGATGTTGTAATTCAAAAGAGGACTCTCACAATGAGATGATGAGGTGTAGGTTATTTACTGGGCTCAGCAGGACTGAAGGGCTGCATTAGCAGCACTGGTGTTGGCTTTTCTAAGCCTGCTTAGGACATGCAATACAAGTGTCAGTAGCATCTCCTTAACCTTTTCTGCTTTCAAAGAAAATTAATTAAGTAGCAGAGAGAAATGGGGTGAGAGCTGAAAGTTTTCTCTGGCTGTTCAACAATGTGTTATATTTTGGTCAACAACACATTGTACTTTTAACAAAACAGAGTTGTTGGGGTTTTTTGTAAAAATACTGTGCTCTTGTTCATAGTGCTGGCTGCTTGCTGTTAGTGTTGGAACCTCATGGATCCCTAACAGAATGAGAGTGGCAGTCTGGCCACTGACTGTGAGCCCTGTGTGCATTGCCTTGCCCATGGTGGAGGGGGTGAGGTGTCTCCAGCCTTCATCTTCATGGCACAGTTACCTAATCCATTTTCTTCCCTCAGCAGCTACAGCTCAGCATAAAAGTCACATTACCAACTTCAGGAGGAATCCAGAGAATGGCTCCAGTGTTGTGTTTATGTAGGTCCCTGCCCCTGTTTCTGTCAGCTGCTGCTGGCTCAGTCACTGCTGGGGAGAAAAAGGATTTTCCCTGAAAGCTGCTTCTCCCAAGGCCAAAGCATTTTTGTGACACTGCTGGACTGTGAAAGACTGATACACAGCAAATAGGATTTGTGCATTGCTGAGTAGACCACTTGGGGGTTCCTGTACTGTAAATGATTTCTGGGGAGGTGACATTTCGTGATCTTGTCATATTCCACTCCACCCTCTCCAGGTTAAGATGCAGAATTGCAGTCTGGAAGGAAATGATTTCCCTTCCACAATCTGCAACTTTTCATCTGAGCTTGCATGTCTGACTTAGAAAAATCTTGAATTAGGCAGGAAAAAAGAAAAACTCTGAAACAAGGGAGCTCATAGCTCATGAATTTATTTACTCTGTTAACAGCCAGTCCTTGGCAGCAGCACTGAAAACCTGTTCCAGCTCCTGGGAGAACAGGCATTTACCAGCCCAAACCCACCTCACCTTGAGCTCTTGCTGCGCAGTCCTGCAGCAACACATCCAGCCTGGACTCACCTCCCAGAGCAGGAGCTGTGCACAGGGAAGGAGTCCAGCCCTCACATCTCGGCCTCCTGTCCCCACAGGGCTGCTCCTGGTGCCCCAAACCCTGACACAATCCCATCCCAGGAAGGAGAGACACCTCGCTCAGAGAGCAGGAAGAGAAGCTGCCAGGCTCAGGCACACTGTGTGAAAAGGGGTGACTACAGCAGCAACATTGATGTTTGTGCTTTTGATCAGTGGGGTTAAGATTTTCGTGTTCCTAAAACCACTATATATGTTGACCTTTTATTGCCCAACAGTAAATGGTCAACAACCCACCGTCTGCCACTTCCACTGGGTTCCATGCTTGTTCCATAAATATGAATCATACAGTGAACTAAAATTTTTAAAAAAGGAAGGGTAGGGTGCCTGATTTATGCTTATTTACTCTGTACAACTACAAATATCTATGTAGAAAACAAATATGGACACTGAAGGAAAAAAAAGCCACTTCACCCTTTTCCTTTCCCCCTCCCCCTTATTTTGAAGCCTTACAAAGACAAGCCATGTGGTCAACATCTGGAATGGATGTGGGAATTATTCAGATGAGCCTTAGTGGTAGTTGCCTTGTGCCAGGCTCCTGAAGTGGCAAGGAGGAGTGACTGCCATCACAGTGTGTACATGTCACAGTCTTGTGCACCACATCCACATTCCAGTCACCTTCTGGCTGGGTTTGCCAGTGGTGGCCAACAGGCCTGGTGGAACATGACTTTACCTATTTCATGTCAAGTATATTTTGCATGTGTCTGGCAATGTCTGTTCCAGGATCTGTGTTTCAGTGTGCCCCATCTTTGGGAGGATGGATGGAAATGGATGTTGTTGCTGGCTTTAGTTCGGTGGGATAATGTGGAGCCACCTGAGCAGGCAGAGGAAGGTCAGTCACATGGCTCTGTGCTGGAGCACACAAATCAGTGCTGCTCATGGACTGAATTTAGTGGATCAGCACCAGGAGAGAACATGGGCCACAGCAGAGACACAGTCCAGTCACTGCCACAGCTCACCAAGCACTGCCTGGGACACTCTGCAACTGGATGGGCACCAGGTAAAGCTGGCCTTGTGCTTGGGCTCAGGCTCTGCTGGCCTGAAGTGCAGAGCCCAGGCTCCAGTTTTGCCTTTTACCTGTGCAGCCAACAGGTAAAGCCTGTTATAACAGCCCACCGTGCTCTGATTGGCTTCACTGAACTTGAATATGTATTTGTGAATATATGGATCTAAAATAATGCATTTAGTATCATGTAGTTTGGGGTTTGTTTTTCTTTTCCCTTGACTATCAGCTAAAAGTCACTGTCTATACTTAAGGAAGACTTTGGAAAAATCTTTGTCTTTTTTGCTACTCTCTGAAGAATGGCAGAAAACACACCGGAACTAGGCAGACTTTTTCTCCTGACCAGACAAATCTTGTTCCTTTTCTTCCCAAGTAGCCAAACGTCGTATAATTCGACGCTGGATTGTGAATGTCTTACTCACATCAGCGGCTCATCACATTAGTCACCTCGGCACTTAGGCTGGGTCCGGGCTAATTCTCTCCGTGCTGACTTCGATGGGGATGGGCGTGCGTGAGCAGCCGGGAGCCAGCGGCAGCGCAGCGATTCCTTCAGCGCGATCAGCGGTGACCGAAGCGCTGCGCTTTCATCAGCGGAGCTCTGCGGGGTGGGAAGGAGGCGCTGAGCTCGCATCGCCTCCGCCAGAGCAGCGGGAGCGGCGCCGGGAGCGCTCGGGACTCGCTCCCACCGCATCCTCGGCGCGGGCGAGGAACGCGCGGTGTCCCCGCGGCGGCGGGACCCTCTGACAGCGCCGGGCCGGCAGCCCTCCGCGGCAGCCCGGGGCCGAGCCGAGCCGAGCCGAGCCAAGCCGGGCCGGGCCGAGCCGAGCCGAGCCGAGCCGAGCCGAGCCGAGCCGAGCCGAGCCCAGCCCAGCCCAGCCCAGCCCAGCCCAGCCCAGCCGTGCCGAGCTGTGCTGTGCCGTGCCGTGCCGAGCCGAGCCGAGCCGAGCCGAGCTGTGCTGTGCCGTGCCGTGCCGAGCCGAGCCGTGCCGTGCCGTGCCATTCCGAGCCGTGCCATTCCGAGCCGAGCCGGGCCGGGCCGAGCTGTGCCGTGCCATTCCGAGCCGGGCCGAGCCGAGCCGAGCCGGGCCGAGCCGAGCCGAGCCGAGCCGAGCCGAGCCGAGCCGAGCCGAGCCGAGCGGAGCCATTCCGAGCCGTGCCGAGCCGGGCCGGGCCGGGCCATTCCGAGCCGAGCCGAGCCGTGCCATTCCGAGCCGAGCCGAGCCGGGCCGAGCCGAGCCGAGCCGGGCCGAGCCGAGCCGGGCCGGGCCGAGCCGAGCCGGGCCGAGCCGAGCCGGGCCGAGCCGAGCCGAGCCGGGCCGAGCCGGGCCGAGCCGGGCCGAGCCGAGCCGAGCCGAGCCGAGCCGGGCCGAGCCGGGCCGAGCCGAGCCGAGCCGGGCCGAGCCGAGCCGAGCCGAGCCGAGCCGAGCCGAGCCGGGCCGAGCCGGGCCGAGCCGAGCCGAGCCGAGCCGGGCCGAGCCGAGCCGAGCCGAGCCGAGCCGAGCCGAGCCGAGCCGAGCCGGGCCGAGCCGGGCCGAGCCGAGCCGGGCCGGGCCGAGCCGAGCCGAGCCGGGCCGAGCCGAGCCGGGCCGAGCCGAGCCGAGCCGAGCCGAGCCGAGCCGGGCCGAGCCGGGCCGAGCCGAGCCGAGCCGAGCCGAGCCGAGCCGGGCCGAGCCGAGCCGAGCCGAGCCGAGCCGAGCCGAGCCGAGCCGAGCCGAGCAGAGCCGGGCCGGGCCGGGCAGAGCCGAGCCATTCCGAGCCGAGCCGTGCCGAGCCGGGCCGGGCCGGGCCCCGCGGCCGTGGCCGCTCCGCCGCTGCCCTCTAGCGGAGCCGCCGGCCCGGCCCGGGCTCCCCGGTGTGCGCACAGCGGCCCCGCCGCACCGGGGGTTTCTCTCTTACGCTGTCCGTGGGCATCGGGGGCGTGGGCCAGCGCAGCACCTTGGAAAGGCAATATGTCTCAGTGTTGGTAAGGCTGGCAACCAATATTTTGACAAAACTGTTTTTCAGTGGAAAATTGAATTTAAAAGAAAAATAGCTTTTTGACAATGGAGATCTGCTTTTGCAGGAGAGATGTGTTTTCCTCGAGAACAATTCATCCAAAATTTTAAGCTTCTGTGTGCTCTTAGTTTCTGTTGAAATTACTCATATTTAATTTCTTTTTAACACAAAGTTTGCATTTCTGCAGCAGAGGAGGAGTCATTTTCCATACAGGTCTATGAATTAACTCTCATAAAACCCCAGCCGGCAGCATGAGCATAGTTTTCTTTTTATGGATGAGAAGTCGAGAAGCAAAGAGGTTAAGTGATTTGGCTCCAATTCCTACAGGCACCATTAAAAGCTCCTGGCTCCCAGTTCTGTGCTCAGAATGTTAGATCGCATGACATATCTTTGTGAGGCTGTTAAATGCTTTCAGACTCCCTTGGATTTGAGCGAGAGGATCAGCCAATCTGTGGAGAACAAAAAGAGGGATGGTGCAACCTCGACTCGAACAGCGCGTCCTCCGCGGGGCTGGAGGAGGCCTGGGGACTCTCAGTCCTTTGCGTGACACACCACGTGCTGTGCCTTATCAGACAGAGAACCGGCACTTTCTTCTGGCCTGCCCAGGCAAATCTTGTGTCTCAAGATGAAAAAGTGGTGGCTGTTCCATGGACAGTGGTGTTTGAAATCTAGTTGAGACCCAGAATTGAAAACTGGAACCATTGAATCTTCCTGAGTGGTGATAGCACAGCATTACACCATCGGCCCCAAAAGGTGATGGTCAGAAATAAAAGATTAAAGAGCTGAAAGGGGACTGAAGGGGTTATCTCAGCCTTTCTTTGGTTAGAGCCCATGAGTGGAAGTGCCTAAGCTGTATTTCCAGTTTGGGTGCTTTCATAATGTCTAAAATGGTTAAATCATAGCATTCCAACTCAAGCCATCCAACTACAGCTCTGTTTTCCTCATACCTCAGTTTTCATATATGTTTATAAAACCTTCTGAGGGAGCAAGGTCTTACTGAAAGGAATAGTATTTAGCTGGGCAGAAGCTTCAGTCAGCCCTGCTGGGGATTCTGTGTATTCTCCATAGTTGCAAGAGGCAAGAAAACCTCCCACTTGTGCTCTGAGTGTGCATATGTAACTCCAGAGGCCACACCAAAAGTGAGGTTCCCACTGTCTAGAGTGACCTGGTTTTGGTTATTTCCACTAATTTGTCTCTTCTCAGATGTTTGGGATACTGAATTATACTTTGTATATTGACTAGTATCTCTTTAAGAGCAGCCAAGGTGGAAATGCTAATTGGATACTTTTCCACACTGGAAAACACAACATTTTTTCAGGGTGGTTCAGATCTTCTCACTCTTCACACTCTGTGTGTGTTGATGTTTTCACGTTGAAGCTTTATTATCTTCATTCACAATTTCTCTCTTTGAGGACTTGTTATTCCTTCCCTTGATGTTCTTCTCTTATTCTGAACCAGTTTCTTGATGAACCTAATTGAAGAACTGAACTATAAGTTCAGGACAATTCCCAGTCTTGCAGGAGCTATATAAGAAGCCCCACACTGAGTTCAGAGGCCACTGACCAAAGGATGCCTTTTATCGCAGGAGCCAGTACAATTCTTCTCCTTTCCCACTTCAGAAAGAGATTGTTCTAAAAATACAGTTTTAGGGATGTTAGCGATTTATTTTTAATTCAGAATAATTGGTTATGGAGTCCTTACAACTTTAATACCAGGAAGTTTTTTATGAGCAACTTGAGATATTTTTTTTGCTGTTCCTTAGCCACTTGTGGAGTTGAAAAGTATCGCTGAATATTCTAAGTTTTAAGGGGGAAAAAACCCATACTTTTTTTCCCAGCCCAAAACTTCTAATCTTGCTTTTATTGAACTCTAATTTTCTTCCCCCAGCAAAAAAAAAAATGACAGATATTCCTTGTTTTAGGGCCCTGTGGGCACTAATGGCCTTAGCTGCCCTTCACCTATGGTGCCTCTTTGCAGCTCTGTTGTGGCTGTCTTTGGCTGTGGCTCCCACACTGTGGCCTTGCCTTGCAGACTTTTCTCTGCTTGATCTTGGACTTACTGCCATGGACAGGACGGCGCCTGGCCCTGGTTATTGTCACCAGAGCTGATCCTGATGTGATTTCTCAACTCAGTGTTGTCACCAGGACTTCCCTGATGTGGATGCTTGGCTGAGGCTGGTGCTGCCTGGGGTCTGCTCTGCTCTCCTTGTTCAAGCAGGACAAGGGCAGTGCCTGGTGAGGACACAGCCCCATATTCCTTTTGGAGCAGCCAGCCTAGTTGTTTCAAACACATGGAAGCTGGGCAAGCTTTGATCTGGCTCTTTTACTGCATGATTCTTTTTTTTCTTCATAGTGGAGTGATAGAAAGAAAGAGTGCTCAACTAATGCTGATCTTGTTCTTTTCCTCTGTCTGAAACATAGGCAGTTGGAATGTCCAGAATTAAATCTGTATCAGTGGGAGATCTGGAAACATACAGACAGAAGGTACTAATGCAGTAGCCTGACAGGAAACCTAAAAATTAAACTCATTTCTTGAAACAGTGATTTGCTACCAAGTGAACCAACTTTAAAACTTTTTTAATGCATATTCCCTTTATGTGGAAAAGGGAGCTTTTGGTAATTCAGTTTTTACGTCCTTCATCTACTCTGTTAACGAATAGCCAGATAAATGGGCTCTTCCTAGTCCCTGGTGCTTATGCTGTTTTGAATCACAGAGTTCATCTTGGTGCCACCTACTTGGCCCCTTGTGTGAGAGGTTTGTGAGATTTTATCGTACTGAAATCACTTTTATTATCAAGTCAGTTCAAATTCAGTAAATTTCCACCCCATATTTTTCTGTTTTACAAATCAGACAGCAGGTGAATATCTTGGTCTAGATACACCTGTGGATGAACATGAGACTGGCATCTAACCATCCACTTCAGTGATGTTTAGGCAGTGTAATGTGTATCCTATACAATATGCAACAATTCCTGGAAAAGCCCATGCCATTCCTTTCATTAGTTGTTAAAAATTAACATCATCAGGCAGGAAGCAGAGGGTTTCTGCCTGAAACTGAGGAAACACAGGCACCTGGAGTGACAGCAGTGTGAAGTGGTGAGTTGGTGGCTGTCAGTGGAAAGTCACACGTCATGTACTGGTGTCCATCACTGAAATACTCCACGAACATTAGTCCTCCTAATCCCTCTTTCAAAGACACACAGAGACAGAGCTGGTTTAAAATAGCCTGTGCTGTGCCTTATCCAAGAGGCTGTATTAAGTCACTCAGATGCAATATGAGGCCAGGCTCTTCACTCCTGTTACTGTGCACCCAGTTCCCCCTTTGGCATGGTGATCCTGTCCTGTCCTGTCCTGGGCAGGTCCTGCCAGCTTGAGCTGGAGACCTCCATACTGGGAGGAACCAGAAAAACAAAACCTAAACTGGGAATTGGCAAACTGGATTGTTTCCATTCTTTGACTATGATTTCTTCAAGTCCCTGATAAAATGAGTCTTACCATCTCACACCAACGCAAATGGAAGGAAAATTATGTTCAGTGTATTTGAGGGCGAGGGCAATGAGAAGCACTTCCCCAAAATATTGCTTCAGAAGTTTCGTGGGGGGTTGAGCTCTGGAGTCAAGAAAAGGCAATTTATCTAGGCTTTCAATTTCCTTTTTTTTTTTTTTTTCCTCAAGCATGCTTTATCATAAGTTATTGCTGAGATCTAAAAAGAAGTTGTGTAAGTGGCCAAGACCTTCTCTGGTGAAAACTGCTAAAATTCCATGTAATTTGAGCAGTGCCACATCGATCAGCATGGCCTGGGCATGCTCTCTCTGGAATTCAGTGGACTTCCATTAGTATCCAGAGCAGTTTTGGTTGGAGATGCACTCTGATTTGTGTATGAGGTGCCTGGCAACGTGGTAATGAGCAGCTTTATAAATAACTCTGTATTATTATCTTTATGTCTTAGTACTAGTATTGTTATTTTTATGGTACTGTAATGTTTATTATGGCTATTTTATGGTGTAATTTGATTAGTGTGTTACCATAATATCATAGAAAAGGGGAGGGCATTCCTGTCATACTTCTGAACACTACCCCTTCTGTTTCCATCTGAGGAACCCAGATCCCTTTGGTGATCATTAATTGTCCCACACCATATAAGTGAACTCAAGCACAGAGAACTTAAATAATTCCCCCAAGCCCACACAACAAGTCCATGGCAAAGCTGAGAGTTAGACCTCAAGAATCCTGACTCCCTGATGTCTGTGTTAACCACTAGAAAACAATCCCATCACAGGAACAGCAGGTATAATAGAAATGAAGATTGCCATGCAGGTTTTTTTTTTTTTAGGTCAGTTGTAATTAGAGCACTCAGTGTTTTATAAACCCTTTAGGTTTCCTGTTTAGGACTTGATCAAACCATAAACTGGTCGTTTAAATAAGCTCCAAAAACAAAACGTACTAGGAAGCTGAGGAGCAAGGAGACAACATTTAACAGCAAACTTATGTTTATTGCTCATTTGCTTCCCTTGCTGGGATGATGCCATGTACTCAGATTAAATATGCAGAGCCAAATTTATCCCTTGGGTGTAGTTTTTTTGGACTCTGAATGACACCAGGGTGAATTTGGCACATTTACACTTAAAATTATTATGGGTTTTACGAATATTTGGAATGGTGTCAAAATGTTGTGGGTTAAATTCTGTTCTCAGTTCCACCAGTGCTAACACAGGTTAACACCGTTCTGATCTGGCGCTGGATTTACAGCAATGTAATTCCACTGGCCCAGCCTTCAGCTGGTGTGAATTAGTTTATCTGCACTGGAATGCAGGCAGCTCAGCTGCTTTACACCAGCTAAGAATCTGACCCACATTTAAATAGAATTACTCCTAAAATACACAATAGCAAATGCAATGTGAATTAGGTCCCCTGTGCTGTGGGGAAGCACAGCTGAAGCTGCTTCTGCTGCTCTGATGTGCAACGAGCCAAGCTGGTGTCACAAACCTGAACCTGACCCCCGCTCGCTTTTGTGATGCTTTGTAAGTTTTAAAATAACACTGCGGTGTTACACATGCTGTGTGTGTGTAAATCATCCCAAACTGCTGCAAATCACTGTCCGTTCTCCTGTTTCAAAGCAGAGATTGGGAAGTGCTTGGTGATATTTGGGCTCAGTTCAGATATTCCAAAGCTTGGATGGATGGATTGTTTTGATTCTTTCTTTGAACTCCTTTCCCACCCCTGCTAAAAGAAACAGATCCACTCAGTGCAGCGACAGACAAGTTGGAGACAACACACCACTGCCCTCCCCAGTACCACCCCCACATGCCAAATTTGCAGATATCTGCGAGCTGGAGCACGGCACTGCGGCAGGAAAGAGGGGCTGGTATTCCTGGGATGTACTGCCTTTAGCAGTCACAAATGACTGAAATTAGCCTCTCTTCTATGGGCCTTAACTGGCTTTATGACTGGGGGTCTTCGGTTTTATACCACTCTACAGAGGTGCCTTTGCCACGCTAAAGATTTAACTAAATTATAATGAATGATCCTCACCAGCACTGTGCCCCTAATTAGAACAAGTCGCACAGACATATTGTCTCCTTGATTTCCTCTGTTGCATTTCTCTCACTCTCTTTCTCTGCCTGAGACACATGGGTCCCATTAAACATTTAGCATTTAATGTGGTTCCCTTAAATGACTTCTCAAGTTTTCAAGTTCCATTTAGAATTGTATGTTACTCTCCTGACTGTGGTTTTGATTTTGTTATGTTTCATGTATTTAGCCAAAGCAACTGCTCTTCTCTCCCCTCTAGTGGGGAGCAGCTTGGGTCAGTGGACGCTTGTGTTTTGGTACGTTTTGTAGTCATCCATACAAATCTTTACATTTATATATAAAATAAGGAGATTGGGGAAAATAACTCCTCTGGGTTGGTAAACACAAGTGTGGTGATTGTCTGATGTTCTTTCAGTGCAGCGCAGTTGATTTGTCAATGAAAACAAAGCATCTTTTAGTTTACTGTAATATTTCTATCAAGCTCTCTTTGTAAGTGGTTATGTAATACACAGAGTTTCTTATTAATCTTTATGTATTTCCAGTCTAAATAGAAACTATTGACAAAAAAAGTTTTTGTAACACGTGGTGAGATGTACAATGTGTATTATCCCCACTGAATATCTCTGCTGTACGTCTGGAGTGCTGAAGGACAGAGATTTTGTTGTTGACTGCATTGTCTCTAATATACCTCCTCAGTAGCTGCTACAATGAGAATTCCAAATTGTCCTTTCCAAGAATATTGAGTCAAGTTCAAGGTCTGGGCCCTAATCCTCAAGGTATTTTGTGGCCTGTGCCCAAGGTGTTTCATAAATCTTGTCTGTGCTTGTCTTAAAGCTTGTCTGTACCACTGTAGTTATCCCGTTTCAGATCTATGCCTGGATAATTATTTTGGAATAAGAATTCCTTATTTCCCCCATTCTTTCCCCATTTAGCTTATGCTCCTCTGAAAATGGGACATACTTGTTTGAAGGAAAAGGGCATTCTTAATCCAAGATAAGTATCTCTTTCCAAATGGTATCATTAACAGTAAAGAATACTATAATAGCATAACTTTGCAATGGGTTTCTGTGCTTCTGGTTACATAAGTGGTGCTGTATGAAGGACCCATGTCTGTAAAGCTGTTGACTTTCTCAGCACCAGATTAACCCTGCTTTCTCTGTTAGGATTGTGAATCCAGAAGCATATTCCTTCTTGTTAAAGCATTGATATCCTAGTCCTGATCCCATTGTTGCAGTATTTTAATGGTGAATTGTGACAAGCAGCAACAAAAACATAACACGTAATTTCAATGACAATGTCTTGCTGCTTGCAGCCCTTGGATGTGAAATCAGCTAATATTTAATTATGGTGACTTACCAACACTTCTTGTTCTCTAGGTAATTCTTAAAAGTTTCTGTGATGTATTGGCTTCCACGGTTAAGCCACAAGAAGCTTGAAATTTATCTCTGGTGCTGAGATTTAGGTTTCATTAACAGTTAAGCCTCCATCTGGAGTGCTGATGTGTTCTGCAATGGGGGACTTGGCTTGTTAGTAACATTAGCAGATTTGTGAGTCCTCCAACATGTCCATGGATAATTGTGTTTCAGCCCTGTGTTCTTTACTATAATCTGCTGTCTGATAATGGGTGACAGGGGAGATAAGAGGAGGAAACGTGCCAGGAAGATTTCATTCAGTCTTGTACACTCTACCTACAGCTGCTGTTTCCTCTGAGGTGGTGGCTGGCTTGGCATCTTCTGCTTCAAAGCAGAGAAAGCCAGGACTGATGACAGGCTCTTTAAGGCCTTTCTTACCAGCCCCTTGTGGAGACTTTGCTGCAAAGAGATATCACAGGCCTAGGGGCTGTTTCTGGAATCATTCTTCTTGCCATAATGCAAATGGGCAGCTTTTGTTTCTATCACAGCAATGATCACTATTTATATTAAATAGAGCTCTTTGAAACTCTTTTTGACAGAGCAGTTTTCTGTTGATAAATGCAGTTTCAGTAAAATTGAAATGTTTCTCCAGGGAGGGCATCAGTTTTGGAAAAATTTTCCATGGGAAAGTTAAAAAGAAGCATCTTGGCTTTTTTGAGAGGAATCTTACAAAGCTGAAGTATTTTGGTTTGACTCCATAATTTTAATTGGTGTCTAGATTTTCATTTTTACACTAAGGTTACAAAGATAGGTATTTAATACAGAAAGTTGCATTAGTAGATTTCATTGTTTCTACATGATTGAAATAAAAAGTTTAGCTAATTCTGAAACTTGGAAAGTCTTAAAAATGCTGGGTTGTGGAGGAAAACTGAAATTTCAATTGAGAATGAATATAAATTTTAAATGCTGAAAGTTCCTATTAAAAGGACTGCTGGTTCCTGAATAGTTCGTGTAGTAAATGCAAACATTAATTTCTCTAACTGATCTTTTAATTCTTCATAGCTCTGCAGCCTCTGGAAAAAACTTGTATTGCATGAGAACAGTTCCTCAGAAAATATTATGATAAATATTTGCCTTTCTAAACTATAGAGTCACATTTCTTCATCTTCCCAGGAAGGTAGAGCCCTTTTTCCTACAGGCCTTTTCTCACAATACTGATCCTTTCATTTATATAAATCCCTCATGACTGCTGCCACTGTCTTTGCAATATATTATAATCACAGCTGTGATTATAAGCACTGATGTTGGGCTAGAGATCAATTTTCTTCTATAAATTAAAAAAGGTGACATTTTAATTTATGAATTTTAAAATGTGAGAAGCCAATACCCAGGCTCTCAAAGACTCTTACACTGTTTTGGCTCTGACTTCCTCTATCATGGTCCTCCTGTATGATGTCTGGTAAGGAATTAACAGTCCTAATTTCCCTGAGCTCTTTGGGGTGACTTTCTGGGAAAAGCTCTGTGCCTCTCACCAACAACAGCCAGTGCTGAAAAATTGTGACACGTGTAATTTAAAGGGTTAAAAGCCAAGGAGGCAAAGCACAACCAACAAAATGCCATGCCTTTGATTTAATAAAGAGATAATCCTCTTTCTATTAGCTACGATAATAATGACTCACCAGTAGTAAATGAAGGAATATACACAGAATGACATCATGTGAACAGCACAGTGTCTGTGGGACTTAAAACGAAGAGGATTATTCCAATATATCAGTTCTGAGCCTAAAACTGGCAAGGATGGATCTGGAGTAAAATTTAACATAAGAAATGTTTATTGAAGCACTAACATGAGAAAGGAATTATATAACTGAAGTTATTAAAAACAATAAGCTCCTATTTCAAAAGCTTTAATTTCAGTAGAATAATATACACCCAGCTCGACATAAGGCTGTAATTCTATTGAGTCATTCCAATGACATCAGGAACCACAAGAGGGGATGTTCTGTGGCTTATTGATGTCTGAAAACCACACCCCATCCCTCAGATGGAATTACAGCCTCCATCTTTCCATCTTATGCTGGAGACTGGAGGCTCATCTGGCTCTCCATGCAGAAGAAATTGCCCTGAAGGCCATGGAGTTGTTCTGGACTGACACTGGTGGAAGGAAGAGGCGTTCCAGCACTGGTGGCTCATAGTTCTCAATTTCCAGGCCTCCTGCCCCTAGGCAGCCCAACGATGTGCTTTATCACATGAGAGTCTCCAAGTCCTTCACACAAATCACAGATTATTCAAAACAAATTACAAACTGGAGCAAATTAATGTTTTGTTTATAAGACCTTCATCTGATTTTTACAGACAAATGTCGTACTTAAGTTGATTTTGTTGGTCTGGATTGTCCTTGATCACCCCAAAGATGTCCTTGATCACCCCAAAGATTTCCTTGCTTGCATGGAGAGGAAGCTGGGGAGTGGCTGGAAGTAGCCACTTTGTCTAACTTAGGATAAAATGGTTGTTTTATTGTACTCTGGGCAGGGAGAGGTTCCTAAAGAGAATAATATAGAGCAAAAGCTGAGTAAAATGCAGATGAGATGTTCAAGCTGTGAGTTGCATACCAGAAACAGGCAACACAATTGACTCCTGTGGCCCTGGTGCAGCCTTTGAGAGGTTTCTCTGCAACTCTGGTGGCCCCAGTGGTGGTACAGCTGTGTAGGATGCACACTTGAAGCTGGGTCCACAAAATGCTTCTGAAGGATGTTGTGGCCCACTTATTTCTCTATCATAAAGTGCAGATGGAATCAATTGTGTGTTCCTTAGATAACTGTGCTAGGTAGCAGTTGAGGTTTACTCATACTAGGCTTAGATTTAATCTTTTATCATAACAAATAGGGAAACACCATTTAGATCTAACAGGCCAAAACTCCTTCTATTTATTATTCTTGTATTTGGATACCAAATCCTGAATATCTATTTCTGGTAAAGTGAATTGAAGTGGGGAGCAGAAGAATAACTGGGAGGTCAATGAGATTCACAGTGGTGCCACTAAGGCCGTGTCCAGTGAGCCCTGCTGTGTCACAGCAGTGCTGGGGGAGGACCTGCCCTGCTCCATGACACACAGGGTGCTGATACGGTGTCTTTCACGAGGCATTGGAAATATTCTGGAATCTGCTTCCCACCCCAGTCCAGAGGAGTCCAGACTTGGTGACTTTCCCAGGCACGTTGTCAGATACCCAGAGAGGGTGAGGACAGGGCTCTGCTCCTCTGCCCTGGGAGTGGGGTTGAAATGCTGGGGAGCTGATTTCTGGTTATTTAGTCTGTGCTGAGACTCCTGGGCAGACAACTTCCTTACCTGAAAACTAAACAGCAAATATATACAGACTGATTAGGGAAACTATAATAGGGACTTCTACCTATGATTTGGGATAGGAATAATTTTTACACTTGGGACAGAAGGAATTGTTTATAAAATACATCAGAAATCAAAATGCATCATACCTGTGTTTCTCTTGTCCTCCCCACCCACCTCTTCTCATTCAATATAGAAATATTTTGTTATGATTCAAAGAGCTGATTCTTGGTTTGGATGTTGGTCTTTGATAGTAAGTTTCTGAATGCCTGCTTAAATTTACTTTGCTGCAGCTTACAGGAGAAAGGCAGTTGCTAGATGAAGCCACATCAGTAAAAAGGTGGATAAATAAATGGACAGGGAAGACGATGTTTTGGAGCAGAGCTGTAAAACTTCTAAGTAGGGTCATTTTTCTAATTATAGGATGGTGAGGCTGAAGACTCCAGTGCCCAGGCAAAGGATGAAAAAACTATCCAACTGAATAAATAAATCTCTTAAAGAAAAGATAGTTGTCTGCCAAGAAACCTAATATGAAATGTTGAGAGTGCAGTTCTGAAAAAGATTTAATTGGAGATATACTCCTAAGAATATGTAAATAGACTTTCCATTTCTTAACTCAAAGGAGAAACAGATGCCAGTTCTAAGATCTGAGATCAAATATGAAAAGTACTGAGGCCTCTAAATGTCACTTTAAATGTATATAATTAGATTCTTATCTTGCTAAGAGGTTGGCCAGTAGTTTTTCAGTGAAAGGTATAAACTCTTTGGATATATTTTACAGCAGATGGTTCAGTTGTCTACTCTAAGTGCAGTAAAATTCAAACATCTAGATTTTAAAATGTAATTTAGAAATTTAAGTGGCCTTACGACAAAACAGTGATGTGTCAGTTTTGACTAGCCAGTGTTCTGGCGCTCTTTAGTTGGGACCTGCTGATTGGGGATCCAGTGTCTCTTTAGTGTTTGGGTGCCCCAACAGTAAAAAATTCAGTGATGCTTTGTGGACTTGATTATGATGTCAGTTGCAGATAGATCAGTGAATTTGGGCAAAATAAATAAATCCATTTTTATTCATTCAAGGGCCTGCTACTCAACAGAATGTTAGCCTTACAAACAATGGACAGAAGTTTCATAGGACTGGAGGTCAGTCATTCAATTCCATCTGGTTTTTCCTTCCCTGACTTTGGTAGGGACCACCCAGGAAAACAATGAACCCTAGAGTAGGAATTAATGTATACAGTGGGGATGGCTCAGTCACTGCCTGACATTGCAATTTTTCATTTGCGTGAGGATATTATATATTTTTTTTAAAAATTAGTGTATTCCACTATGGCTCCATCAGCCACCAACAGACTGAGACACAGGGGTTTATTTTGTTTGTCTAGGGCAACCACTCTGACTGTAATTCTGCTGAAAGTCAAGACATAAAATGATTGTGACATTTCTGATCCAGCAGGAATTTGTAAGTACCAGAAAATTCAAGCAACTTTCATTCCACAAGTCACAGGTTCAGGTAGGAGGCTTGGTCCTGGGCTGATTTTGTTCAGTTTTGATTGCTGCAATAAATCTGAAATTAAACTGAGCTTTCCAACACTGAGTTTCCAGTGATGCCAGGCTAGATTTATGGTTCTGGGAACAAACCATACAGTTTTGCAGAGATTGTGGTGTTGCCATAGAATCATAGACCTAAAGAGTCTGGTTCAGTCCCTCAGATTGCTCTAAACAAAATGAACTCCACCTAAATCCCTTCTAATCAAATGCTTGTCTGGCCTGTTTTAGAGACAAGTAATGGTGATTTTCCCTCAATGTTCATAGAAAAACACCTCGAAAATGGAAACTACTCAGACCAGCTGCTTTGGTACACCCAGATGTACCTCGTGTTAAGTGTCTGTGGCCCATGCACAATGAAACCAGATCTTTCTTGGATTAAATGTTTCCATTTTGCTGTTCAAAAAAAACCTTAAATGAAACAGTTTATACAAAATCATGGGGGTAAAAAATGGTTTCAATAAGTTCGTTTCGCTTATCTCGGGGAAAATCTTGGTTTAAAGCTTAGAAAAGTCAGTACTTTCTAGTTTTTCCAAAGAAATGTCCTACTGTTATGAAATTGTGACAAAATGCAGAATTCCTCAAAACTGAAGTTTTCCAAGCAGGAAGGTCAGCATGGTGCTAGAAGGGGAATTTTATACAGTTTCCTCTGCCCATCCCTGTTCTACTGCATGTGCTTCTCTTTCATGCTTCAAAGTCGCTTCAGAAGGATAAGGAAAGAAACAGTGAGCGAATGTCCCCGTCAATAAAGCCACCAGGAAACCTTCCCATTGCTTTCTGTTCACTCTGCAGCAGACAACAGAACAGAAAACCTAAGGAGTGAGGGCTCCTCATTCTCCTGGGCTCTCCACTGTGACCTTGGTACAGCCAAAGCCGGACAGAAGCCTTGCCCAGAGCCACTCACCCTCCTCTGTGCTAAACTAATGGAAATCCTCACCATCTTCCCAGCGTGGTGCTCCGCTGCTGACTGTCCTCTTTGGAATTAACAACAAATGTTTCGCCTGGCCAGGAGAATATCTGGGAGGAGGTTTTATTTCTGTGGGGACAGTAGCTCTGGCCAGCACAGACGGGTTGGCATCCCTGCAAAAGCATCACCTTTGCCTTTGCTGTCTGCCTCCACACTCAGATCTCCCACACGGCTCTGGAATGTGCCTCTTGTCTGCTACCCGGCTGGCTTGGGAGGTTGTGAAAAGGTTTAATTTAGCTCTCATTTGAGTCCCTTTGCACTGCCAAAAAATCTGAACTTTGGTTCCAAGCTGGGTTTAGGAATCCTGGTTCCCAGGAGAAGAGAGGAGAGGAGGGCGGGAAGAAGTTGAGTATTTTATAGAGAGGAAGAGATGATACCAGATAATTATTAATTTTTTTTCCCCCCCTCCTGTTTAAAGGGACAGGGGTTTTGTGTGTTTTGTGTGACGGAAGGTGAGTGACCAGCCCCAAAGTTTGGGTAACAGCGACACTCCGTGGTCAGCGGGAGCCTCCTGGCTGCCCTGGCCTCGGTGGCTTTTGTCCCTTGGAGGTGACAATTCTCCTGCGTGTCCCTGTCTGCCGTGCGGGGACGAGCCAGGCTCTGAGGAGCACCGCCGTGCCCCATGGAGGGCTCACAGCATCTTCTGCTGCGTGCCAAACCCCAGGGCTCCGGCTGTGGCTGGAGGGTTCCCAGGGTATTCCCCAGTGCTGGAGGGTTCCCAGGGTATTCTCCAAGGCTGGAGGATTCCCAAGGTACCCCCAGGGCTGGAGGGTTCCCAGTGCTGGAGGGTTCCCAGGGTATTCTCCAAGGCTGGAGGATTCCCAAGGTACCCCCAGGGCTGGAGGGTTCCCAGGGTGTTCCCCAGTGCTGGAGGATTCCCAGGGTATCCCCCAGGGCTGGAGGATTCCCAGGGTATCCCCCAGGGCTGGAGGGTTCCCAGGGTATCCCCCAGGGCTGGAGGGTTCCCAGGGTATCCCCAGGGCTGGAGGGTTCCCAGGGTATCCCCAGGGCTGGAGGGTTCCCAGGGTATCCCCAGGGCTGGAGGGTCTCTGTTACACTGCAGCCTTCCCTCTGGGAGCCCAGGGGTGTGTGACATGTGGGAGAAAGAGCCAGCACAGGTGGGATGTCCAAAGCTCAGGTGGGATGTCCAAAGCTCAGGTGGGCAGCGAGGGCCTGAGACATCCAGGAGTGTGAGTCTCGTTCCATTGTGCCACAACAGCTGTGAGCACATTTATATGGAGCAGCTGGGAGGAGTGTCTGGCCTCCACAACTGCGGAGCAGAGTCAAATTTATGGCTTCATGGACAAAGCAGGGACCACTGTCTGGCCTGGTGTAAATCACCATCACTCAGCTGAAATCAATCCAGTGCTGGGATATCTTGTGGTGTTATTGGAAGTCTGGCAATATTTGGGGCATTGCTTAGTGCCCCAAGTCCTGTCTCACGTGGATGCATAAAAATCTCAGCTTTCATTTCCAAAAAGCTTTGTACTTCTGGGGAAAAGCTTGATAATGTGATCCAAGCACTCTGTGAGGACTTAAATATCTGGAGGCAGATGGAACAACAAAAAAGAATATAAAAAGGGGGAAAAATCCACGTGAGTTCTCTGCTACACTTTCAAACTTTCAAAATAGCCTCATTATTCTGG
This sequence comes from Sylvia atricapilla, assembly GCF_009819655.1. NCBI lineage: Eukaryota > Metazoa > Chordata > Aves > Passeriformes > Sylviidae > Sylvia > Sylvia atricapilla. The sequence continues at coordinate 7,636,629 of NC_089157.1, forward strand.
AGGCCCTGGTGGCTTGTCTATTAACTGGGTTGAAATGAAATTTAACCATCTTCAGTGTCTTAGGATTTGACCTGAATTTCCTTAATACAATAGAATGGGTATGGCAATAAATTCATCCCATTTCCTATTAATGCCTTTTTAGACTCCTTTTCCCCCTTTTCAGTGATTTTAGTGTATTTCCAACTAAGACACAGCAGCTATGGTCTCACTCGCTCACAAAGAGTCAAGGTTTGTAAGTTTGTAGCTACTGATAGTTTTTCATGCCATCCCAATAATTAGACATGCAAGACAGTTCAATGTGTATGTGTAAAAAACAATTACACAAAGCAGCAGTCACAGGAACCACATTTTTTGGGAAGATGTTTCTTTCCTGTCTGGTTATGGCCTCCTCTGTGGCAGGCACTTTAGCAGCTGTCAGAGAGAACTCTGAGGATCCTCAGAAGATTAGCAATGGGACATTTCCAATGGTCTTGTTGACCTCACATGTCAAACATAATCAGGCTAACACACCAAGCAGTGAGCTGCATGGAGCTGTCAGCTTGTTCCAAACCAGCAGCCACAGGGTGAGTTCTGCAGCCTGTTCAGCAGCCAGTGGGGCTCCTGAGACAGGAGGGGCTGCTAGGGAGGATGCACAGGAGGATTTCTCCTAAAAGAGTTCTGTATTGCTGCTCATGAGTCTGCTCATAGCTGCAGGCCAAGTTATGATGGAAAGAGCAAGAATAAAGGCATTTGTGTTCTAGAGTGGTTTCACTGTGAAAGTTATTCATGCACTGTGGCAAGGGACACCAGTGGCCAAAGACTGTCAGGTTTTCAAGCTGACTGCACTGAGTGATGTGGAGATGCCGCTCCTGCTTACACTTGAGATGTCAAAAGATCTTGGGCAGCTAGGGACCAAAATGCCAGGCACTTGTGAATGCTGGTTCAGTAGAAAATACAAAAATTTCCACTTGCCCCAGAGAGGTGTTAATCATCATGAAGATCTCTCCCACCATGGAATGTAGATTGCAAGGATCCAATTTACAGATGAATATTGGAACTGTACTTCAAACTTCTAGACTATCTGATATAAACCACACTGTGCAAAATTTAAGTTTATACTATGCTGTATCTCTGTTACTGACCACTTCCAGATGTGAGAAATGTTACTGATCTTTTGCAAGTGGTATAAACTCCGGTTATGTGACATGTACTGTAGGAAGGTGAAGTGCTTCAACAATCTGGATGAAAAAGGGAGCAGAGCCAATATCTGGGGAGGAAGGGAAAAGGGATGGGTGTGTGGAATAACCAGCTGAGGAAAACCCTGTGTGTTTAAGCTAAAATTGAACTATCCTCAAAGATCTTTACTTGGTTCTGAAATGAAGATCCCTCAGCCTGAATCTGTTCTATTACAACAATGTAAATAATTACTTTGGAGACTTGTAGTGATATAAGGTGGAAGTAATTAAAAGGAGAATTGGACTTGCTTGATGGATAAAGAAGAGACCCAAAGTTTCAAAGGAGCAGGCAACAATACTTTGTGTTTCCGTGTCACTCTTCATTTGAAGTTCTTGTGTGCTCACAAATAGTAATTAAGCTTCAGAATAGCTACTTTACAGATTACCAGAATAAGATGTAAGGAGATTAAACAATTTGTCTAGATTGACAGAGTGAGTGAAAGCAGAAGGATAAGCACAAAAACATCCTGCTTTCCTTTGCAGGAATGCAGTGACCAAAGTGCTGCCCAACACTGAAAATCCGTTATGTGTTGAAGCAGCATCCCATGGAATTGACAGACTGGTGCTATTTCTGCATATATCTTATGCATTAAATTAGTTATTGATTTTATCTTCCAGGATCATATTAAGATTGGCAAATAGGCCATCAGAGACTTGAAATGCTTGTATTGGTACACTCAGCTATTGCACATCCCCAGCAGTTCTCAGTGCCTCTAGCTGGGTGACCCCAACTCATGTTTTATGAAGAGGAGAGTCAGAAAAGGGTATTCTGAGAAGGGGGCCAAGCTATCACAGTTTTAGCTCCATAGCCCAGATGCTGCATAAATACCGCTCACAGCTCATGCTTCATTAACTTCTTTTGTAGATTAATCCATGTTTGCATGGAATGCTTTAAACCTGCCTGCACTGATCCCATGGATTCCCCACACACCATGAGGCTGAGGGCTGGATGATCCCAGCCCATCAGCAGTTCTGGGAGCCATAGGATGGGAGCTGGCCAGCAGGTACATGCACATGGATGTGGAAAAGGCACAGACTTGTGACTTCCCCATTGCTTTGTTCAGGAGAGATCCATTTCTGCAGAGTCATTGTAAATCACCATCACTCTACTCTGGTTTGATGTCCCACTTGAACACCTGACTTGGAGTGCTGTCACACCTAATTAAAGCTAGGAGGGTGGAAAAAGAGTGGGCTTCAAGTGTGGCTAAACATCCTAAATTCATGCTGGGGCCAGATCTTGAGCTGCTGTATTTCAGCAAGGATATTATTCTGTATCTGCTGAAGATATAGCTTCTGGTTTTTGATTAGCCAGAAAATAGCTTCCAAAAAAGCCTGGGAATATAATATTCTGGGAATTCTTCACAGGCTGTTTTTCCATTAGAACTGGCTGCCAGCCTGCTTAGGAGGCTGTCTGACATCAGGTATATCTTTCCAGGGAAGTCTCTATTATCTGATACCGGTATTATTTTTGTGCCAATGATTGAATTAAACTATTCTGTTCTTATTTCAAAATGAAAGCATCCTAATGTAAAAGCCCTGCACGGATAATATACTTTAATTCAGCTGGCCAAAACCACTTGTTTTGTTTTAAACAAATGAACCTAAAATTGAAACGAAGGTTTTGACAGTCAAGAAAGTGTAGTCCAGAATAGTTCACAAGTTACAAAGAGCTAATCAGGCAGATGTCTGAGACAGTGGAAGTAAATACTGATCTCATTCACACTGCTCTGAACTGAGAGCTACATGATGAAAGTCCTTGGAACCCCTTTGATCAGCTCCAGGCTGAGCTCATAATCACCAGCTATAGAACAGCAGCATTTGGCTGCAAATTAAATCTCACATCTTCTCTGTAAGAAAACACCCTGTCCCACTGCAGCAGGGACTTCAGCAGCAAGGAGTATTTGGGGATTGTTCTTTGTCACTGACCAAAGTTGAGGGGAGACTGATGAGGTGTTAGGCTGAGACACCTCAAAGGAGCTGATTTTTGGAAATCCTCAAACTATCAGGCTGTTCTCAGGGCTGGCCCAAGCTAGGCACCCCAGAACAGGCATGCAAAATCACTAGTCCCTTTTAAAAACCATCAGTCTTCATCTGCCTAGCAGACAGATTGGAAAATCAGGCTAATGTAGAAATATTAACTGTGAAAAGCCTTGAAAGTTCTACAAATCTAAAAAGGGTACTTATTGGTGCCTGTAAAATCTGTGTGTATAGTACAGAATTTCTTCTTCTACCAAGCAGTAGAACATGCTGTCCTTAGCTCCCATGCCCATGAAACTGTTAATATGCTGTATTTATGAATAGCCATTAGAAAAAGCTAACTGTCTTTGCAGTTTTGGTGCTCTGCCAGCCTGCCCACTTGCCCTTATTCTCCTAGAACTGCTGCTGACTGTGCTGTGTTGCTCTTGAGGATGAATTAAGGCAGAGAAGGAAATATTTCTGATAATGATGCAAACTGAAAAGGGCTTGGTTTGCTTTAGAGTTCTGGTCTAGGTTGTTTGGGAACCAGCCCAAATGGGCTTGAGCCACTCACACAGATCAGTTTACACAAATTGCTCTCAGTGGCACCTCCTAACAGGCCTAATTAACATCAGAGAGATAATTTATTAGATATTTGACTTCACTTTGCAGTTACAGACCATGTAAATAAGAGTTACCCTGGAAACATGTGAAGAGTGACTGTGGCACGTTAATACAACCCCACTGTACTTTCAGATGGATTCTAGGAACATGTAAAAAGGTGTTGGAAAATCCACTGCTGGAACTGAATACACTGTGATACATTTATTCAGGAGTTGGATTTTGTTCATTTTGGGCTCTTTTACCTCCCCCTACTAATTCTACCTGTGACTCTCGTCCTGGCATTCTGATGAGCACTGTAAAAATTCACGTGTTGGCTCTGAAAAGCAAAAGGATTCTACCCATCTGTGATGATATTAACATCTACTAAAATACTAATGAAATGGGTGGCATTATGATGTCAGGAGGAGCAGAGCCAAAGGTGGTTTTCTGAACGCAGACTCTTCATGAATCTCCCCAGACTGCCCAGCAGTCAAGGAGATTATATTCTCAACTGTTAAAGCTGTTTACACATACCAACCAGCACTGACTGCCTCTTTGTGGCAAGTTGTTTACATGAATTTATTTTGGGAAAATTCCATTAGACGGGACCAAGATTTTCTTCATAAATCATTGAATTTAGCTTGTGTACTGATAAAATCTGGTTAGTCATTTATTCTTCTGAGCAGCATTTAGTTATGAGTGTTCATTATTTGTAAGGAGCAGCTTACATGAGTAATATAAAAATAATGGATTGCCTATGGCTGTTTTCACTGGTGGATATTTTACTCTGCTGGGAAAGATGTATTAGAAAATCACCCTCCTTACCAATTCAGTTAATAGAACAAAGGACTCATTAACTGGAGTCACAGACCTAATGTATGCTCTGAATTTTGCTAATTTAGCCAGCAAAAATCTCCCAGTGAGACACTGAAACTGCTTTGAAAGTGGTCCTGCAGATCTGTTTGCTGTAGTCTGTGGCTGTGTCCTCTGGAGCAGTGGGGATCTGGCTGGGGTATGGCTGCTGCTGCTGCTGCTGCAGTGCTTTGAGTCAAAGGAGTCGATGCTGTTGGATGGGGCTGCAGTGCCCTTATTTCCTACACCAGCACAGAGTTTTCACAAAGTACCATTTCCCACATCGCAGGCATATACAGAGTTTGGGAGGACACAAAATTCATTCCTTAGTTTTGAACAGAAACTTACCCTAGCTCTGCAATTTCAGGTGTCTGAAAAATGTCTGAAAAATCAACTCTCTCAATATTCTATAATTTGTAAAACATCTTTTCTGCTGATTTAAAACTTCTTTACTAGCTTTTGCTGCTTGTATAGCAATAGATCATCACTGTGCATTTTTAAAAGGCCCAAAAAGCAAAGCCAGGATCTAGACATCAGTTTTAATACAAACTTCTGGCAGGACCAGGATTCTGATTTCTTCATTTCAAGCAAATGGACCAAGGTCAGATTCTTTGTCAGTACAACTGGAATACTTCTTTATAACTGTCTGCATCAGTTTACACTAGCATGGAATTTGACACATTGCCATCAAATGGAAGGTGACTTTTCATCCTCTAAACTCACACAGACATATTAATCCAACACTGAGGTTTGGCATAATCTTTAATTTTATATAGCACATTTCTTCTCCAAGTGCCTCACAAATATCACCCAAACACAGCCATGTCTGGTAGGGAAGTTAGAGACATTCCTCATTGCTCACCAAAGAAGGCAACTTAACGCCTCCTTTTATTAAAAATAACATTAATTCAGAGAGCCACAGTTTCAATTGTGTTGGAAATACTCAGTCACTCAGACTGAACGGTATGAAGCTCACTTAATGAGGTGTTTAGCTGCTCCTTCCAGAACAGCTCCTTCTGTTCTGTGCAGAGACTACCTCTGCTTCGGGCAGTCTCTGTGTCTCTTGGATGATCCTAGATCTTTACCTTGAGTTAATAATTTGTAGGTTATCTTCAAAAGTTTGCTTATTGTAATGTCCGGTTTCCATAAAGATAAATGGATTACAACTCCTGCAAACAAGGCTGTTGCCACTCAGTGATAGTAAACTGTTGGCAGTAATGCTCAAGGGCAAGAAATATTTTGTTATGGAAGAAATATTTCTGGTGAAAATTAGATATTTTCTATCTCATCTAGTGAATTTCTTCTTCCACAAGTTTGCATCTTCACCAGGAAACCTAATAGGCAAGTTATTGTGTCTGCTTGTATGTCTGAGTCTTAAAGCAGGACCATCTTTCTGTGTGCAAATAACTCAGATGGAGATTGAAGTCATCCTCCTGAGCCAGAGGAATAAGCACAAAAGCCTGCTTCCTAAACCAAACTAAAAGGTTAGGACAACACAGGTGGTTTGTAGGTTAGTCTCTGCATTAATTCAGTCAAATAAGAGGGTTTAAGACAGTCTAGCAGAACTGGAGTCTGGATGTTTGTTGCCTGTGGAGGTGAGGGAAAAATGCATGAACAACCCTTGAGTTCCCATAAGCTCCTTCCTCACACATAAGGCTGTGGTTGCTGATTTTAGGGCTACTCTTTCCCTTTGCAGTGGCATCAGTAGATATTAGGAAATGGAAAATGAGTTCCACATTTGCAGGTCCAAGTGGAGACATTCCCCTTGCTGGACTCCAAGCTGCCATACACTGCTGATGTTCAGAAGGACTTCCCCTTGGCGAGCAACAGCTTTATTTCCCAGCTTGGGGTCCTGAAGGACTCTCTTAGCAACCTTCTCCTGAGAAATACACAGGATCAGTGTATCTCCCAGACAGCTCAGACCTGAACTCTGCTTGTTTGGCCCAACCAACTTTTGGAGCTCATCAGCCACACAAAAGAATTGGAGCATCCCTGGAAAAGCAGATGTGGCTGAGGCTGAGCTTGGGTGTGAATTGGACTCCAAAAGAGAAACTTCTCACTTAGCCCAGTGTGGGAAGTCCTTGAGCAGCAACAAGCTTCAGGCCAAGCAGTGACTTAATTTTTTTTTTTTTTTTAATCCCTGTATTGATTATTTACTTTTAAAGAAAGATTCTCAGACCCAGTTCTGAAAGCAGTGCAGGGATCCAGGGCAATGTGGGCAGGATTTACAGGAGTGCCTCCTGGCCAATGCCTTCTCTTCCAGCCCTGCCTCTCCAAGGCAGACACTACCAAGTCAGGAGGAACTGAGACATATTATTAGGTGGTTTGGAGCTGTGGATCTTTGCCTGCAGAAAATGCTGTGCTTGCCTTCTCCCTGACCCAGCACTTCCCCTGGGCTTTCAGAGGCAGAAAGTGGAGCGAGGCTCAGTGTGACTATTAGGGAAAGGAAATGGTGAAGAAGGGCTGTGTTCACACCACTCACCAAAATACACCCTGTGGCAAGGATCCTGCCTGGGACTTGCAAGGGGTGTTCTGCTTTATAGAGCATCAGGAAATTCTGTGGCTCCAGGCTGTCCTGGGGATGAGGATTCCCCTTGCTTGCTGAATGTGGTGGCCTGTGTATTTGTTTCAGTTGCTGTGCTGTTCTCCACGATGTCCAAAGCCATCCCAAAGAGCAAAGAGGACCACTGTGGCCTTCCCTAGGGCTGGGAGGTCGAGGAGATCCTGGCTGTTCTTTCCCTGCCAATGCACATGTTCAGGAGCCTGCTCCCTCCAGGGGCTGGGCAGGGGCTCAGAGGCAGCATGTCCAGTGACCCCAAATACAGAGAACATTGGGTTCTGCCTGATTTTCTGTATGACTTTGGGAAAACTCCTTGGCATATCCACTTGTCTTCACCTTTTTTGCCTTTTACAAATGCTTAGGGATATAATTGCTTATACTAAAGAGGGGCTACAGTGTTAGGAATGCTGAGGCATTAAAGGTCATGCTCTTCAAGCTGGAAAATCTCACACTGAAATGAGTAAATCCAGAAACTTAGACAGTTTGATGTTTCACCCAATAGATAACTTTTAGCTGATTAAAATTACAAGATTAGGGAAAACTTTAGCTTCCATAAAACAACCAAAGTAAATATAAGTAATTAAAGAAAGGCTATCTATTGAAGCAAAACCAGGAATGAAACAAAACAAAAATAAACAAAACAAAACAACAAGCAAAAAAAAACCCAACAAAACAGAACTCACAGAAAACAGTTTCCCCTATGGCTAAAGTCACAAGCTATAAAATAGATTTTTTTTTCTCCCTTCACAAATCATTTAAACATAAGTAAGAAGTCAGTAGCTCCCTCTTCAGAGGCACCCTAAGGAATAAAAATGCAGTGAATCATGGGTATTTTATTACTAGTCTGTGTGTCTATCTGATGGCAAGCATCAATGGCTTCCCTTACACAGGGTGCCCAGGGGGATAGAAGAATGCAGGGAATAGCTTACTAGTTTCTGTGTCTGTCTGGTGGCAGAAATCCATGTTTTCTTATAGAAGACACTGTGGTAATGCACGGGCAGCCTTTCAGTGTGTGTGTGTGTGTGTGTGCCTGGCTTTCTGGTGGCCAGGCACAAAGTAGGATTGAAATGTTGCCACTCAGTCACGGCTGCTGTGCCAGCAAGGCACGATTTTGGGCTCAGCCCCTCACAGCAGAGGCAGAAATGTTTGCCAGGCAGGTCTGTAAGGGGAGCCAAGGACAAGCATTAGGAGACTGAGAATGCTGGGGGGAATATGCAGAGTTTAATAATAAAAACAGATATTGATACAGGAGTTTGTTCTGATGTGTGGGATGGGAATACAGGTAGAAAGAACTTTCTCAGGCTCTGGTTTTGAGTGGCAGTGCAATAAAGCACCAAACACCAGTGTTAGTGCAGATCACTGGTTTCTAAGCTGCTTCTGGGTCAATTTTGGCAGCATTGCAAACCAACAGGTCCCAATATTTGACTCCCCATATAGCCTGAACCTCACAGACAAGAATAGGGAGTCAGAGAGGGCCAGAGCCAGCCAGTCCCGAAGGAAGAAATTTTTTATCCATAATGCTGAGTGATCTGTTAAAGGGCTTATCTCTGAAAATGGGTTTATTTTACCTGCAAACATTATCAGGAGGAGTTGTCTGGAAGGCCATGAGCATCATCCAGGGATCCCTCCATAAATTTTATCTGAGCTTTAATACTTTGTACAAAAAGTTAACCATGTTATATCTACGCTGAGGTGTAGATATACACACCTGAGTATCTACACAGGGAAGAGCAAAGATGTACAGGGTAATTTTAAATAGCTGATGGGGACAGAGATCAGTCTAGACACACTCAGCATGGGATCATTTGCCCTACCAGCACTACTCTGCCTTTTTCCTGCTGGACTCCTGTTGCTCTGTGAGCTCAGTGATTTCCAGAGGGGGCTGCTGTCTCTGCTTTACATCTCAGTGCGACACCCAGACATGCACCAAGTCTTGATTTAAAGACTGCAAGGAACAGGAATCTTGTCCATCCCTAGATAAGATACCACAGTGATGAACTGCCCTCACTGTTAAATTTGTGCATGTTATTTCTTGGTATAGACAAAGTCCCTAATGTTGACATTCTGATCTTAAAGGGAAGGGGTTTCTAAAGACCATGGCTGGTGCTCTTAAACCTCTTTGCTGCTCTTCCAAAGACTGATATTTTTTCTGATAATAGCAGTTGTCCAAGGTCCAGGCAAGAATAGCTTTTTTTCTCCTTACTTTGGTCCATGCTTCTATTCATCATTTCCTTATAGCAAAACATAATTTAAAAAACAAGCCATATAAAATGTTGTTCCTCTAGTGATTTATTTTACTTTCATGGTGTCTGGAGACATGATGTACTCTCATCCTCTCAGAGTGGTTATTAGCATCTAGCCTGGCCATTTCTTGTGGAAAATCATAAAAACGTTTGGTGAGCAAAAGAGAGATGCTAAGTGCTTTGGTGGTCGGATCAGGGAGGGTGTTTAGGAAAACTGCATATTTTGTTTTGAATGAAATGACTGAGCTGTAGTCTTTTCTGGTGGCAGACACACACAGACTGCAGCAGAGTTTTGTATTTTTCTTTTCAATCATTCTTTTCACTTATAACGTCTGAATGTTTTGTATGAAACTCCTCACTGGAATGTTTTCAGTTTGAAATAACTTGTGGTGTTTTGATGAGAGGTAAATAAGCATCCTGACAAGGCAACCATTGGAGCAGCCAAGGGCAGCTGAAATTTCATAAGAGTCGGAGGGTGAATAATTTCCAGTATTGCAAGAAGATCAGGAGACATGGATAGTGGTTCTGAGTCAAAGAACTGGAAATCAACCTCAGCAAGTAAGAGAAGAACTGGCCAGCTGGAGAGGACAGCTTTCCAGAAGGCATTGTAATGCTTCACATGTAATTTCTTGGCAAAAAAAAAGCTATAATCAAACCCTGTTAGTACCAGAAATGTCCTTTTTTCCAGTGTAATAATAAACATGGAGCTTATAGGGAATTAGAGGTACCACTTCAGTGCAAACATGAATCATTAATTCGGTTTTAACAAGAAAACCAAATTTTTCTCCTTTTTTAGTGGTTTTGGTCTATGCAATTTTTGAAAGAAAAACAGCTCAGGATATTCACGAATGCACTGAAATTAGTAAATGTGAAAAAAAAAACAAGCCCAAGAAGTTACCACTGAAATTATACTAATGTAAGACAACTGAAGCCTAAAGTATTCAGTTGCTCAATAGCAAATTAACACCTACAAAATTAAACCCAGGAATTATAACACACTATTAGAAAAGCTAAATCATTTCATTGAACCTGTAGATAAACTATACAAATTCTAATAAAATATTTAAGAAAATGGCAAAAAATAATGCTCACTGTAAATACTCTGGGACATGGTTACTTTCATAGTTGTATGGAGAGGAGTTTTATAAATAGCCATAAATCACTTGTGGACCAGACATGGAATTACTATCACCAGCATTGAATTGGTGTTGTTATTGCAGTGTCCTAAAATAATATTATGCTGCTTTTGGACACCCTGTAGGAGACCTTGGATCTCAATGATGATTTATTCTGCTTCTATGATTTCTGCAACGATATTGGCTGAAGAGCTCAGTTCTTCCCTAGGGCCTGGAACTGCAGCTTTCAGCTGATTCAGGGTAGCACTGACCCACAATTTTGTGACTCCTTCCGTAGTTCTGTGCAGGGAATTGCTAAGGGAAGATGAAATTCCATGTTGGAGGCTCAGACCTTCCTGTATCTGTCAGTTGTAACCCAGAGAGAAGATGTCTTAGGAAGAGTACCAAACTTGCAACACATAGTCAATATTTTGTGCATATTCTGTACCAGACAGTATTTTATCCATATTCTGTATTTGTCCATATTCTGTACCAGTGAATATTCCACATCAACCCCTTTCCACTGCAGTCCCCATTTTCTGTCTGTAACTAATGTATATGCATACACATGCATGTTTTGATTTGCCACTTCATTTAACTCCTCTGTGCTAAGAGAAACACTAATATTTATTTCAGAGCTTTTTTTTCCTGCAGTGTCTGCTCTCTGATTCCAGGAGAACACTGTCATGTGAAAGAACCTATTCAAAATCCATTGCATTCCCATCCTTTTAATTTATGCAGTCAGATTTATACTCTGACTTCACATATCAGTTCTTGTCTGCTCTTGAATTCATTTGCTTTCACTGCAGACAGAGCTGCTAAAGTAGCTGCACACATACCAGCCTCCTTACACTGGAATGATATTGTCCCTAGGTGGGTTTCCCTTTAATTGCCACAGATCCTCCCAGAAATTCTGGCAGAGCACATCACAAGTTCAGCAAATCAGAGACGATTGGATGATAAAAGCCTGTTTGTGCTGCTCTTAACTCAGAAGGAGTAAAAGCTGATTCTTCACATGCCCAAAATGAAATTAAGGGGGCTACTGAAAGAGGTCGTGGTTGCACGGTCACTTTAATCTGGCGTAAATCTGGCTGCTGCTGAAAGGGGCTGTTCCACCCCTCTCTTCCCTCCTCTGCACCGAGTCACTGCTCTCACCCACTCTTGGCTGGCACCAGTGGCTGTGCAATGTGTGGGACCACAGGACCCAGCTGAATATCAGCTCAATTACTTGAATACTTTTTTTTTTAAAAAAAATCAGTTTCTTGGGGTAGTAGAAGCACATGAATGCTTGTGCTGGGGTATGAGTGTGCAGGGATGGGAGTCTGGGGGAGCAAGGAATGGAAGAACTGCATCTCCAGCAGCAGCCCAATGGGCCACTGAATGAGGGCCTGATTAGACCAGCAGCATCCAACCCACTAAAAGGAAACTATCCAGGCAAGGCTGTGAACTTTTCACATTTTTTGGCAACTCTTCTTCTCCTTTCTCATAAGCACCTTCCCATTTCTCAGTAGCCACTCGGCACTGATGTTTGCAAGCCCTTTTTGTCCTAGGAATCTCTTTAGCAGTAAACACAGTTATCTATGTTGTCTTCTTTTTTCCATTTGTAATGTCTACTATCCCCCAACAGCACTACTCCCAGCATGTCAAATTAATTCAATTTTCTTGTTGTTCTCTTTTTTATTTTCCTTTTACCACAATGTGCGTGCCATCCTAAACTTTTCCAGAGACCAGTCAACCAAAGAAAAACAAGGTATTTTTCCAAATTATCCAAACAATGAGCATTTCATTTCTGAGACACATCGCAAAGACCATTTCCCAGTTCAGTGAAATACTGTTCTAGTTCTGTTGGGCTCAGGGGCAGCACACAGTTGAGTTGTCCTAAGAGCAAAGCAGTGCTTGGGTTGTGGCTCCTGGGTTTCCTCCTTTCCAAAAGCAGCAATCCATGTTTGCATTGTGCTTGGCTCCAGCCACATTCCCCTCCTGGCTGCCTTGCTGTGCCAAACCAAAATTCCTCAGCTCCCCTTCCCAGCCCACCCCATCCCCACCCGTCTGTGTGGGAACGGGGAGGCCACTGCTGGGACCTGCCACACCAGCAGCCAAGGTAAGAGAAGAAAGGGGGAAACTCCCACTGCCAAACTCTGCCACGAGAGAGAAATTCCTGTATCCACTGCTGGGGCTGGGCAGGTTCAAACCCACAGCAGTGGGAACTTTTGTAGCATCTGTGGTTTTTTCTTTACTGTGATGGAAAAAGCCCCTGTGTGTGGCACATTTGCACAAGGCTTGACACCAGAATGTGCTGGAAAAGTAAAGCATAAAACCCAGTAACAGAACAAGAAAAAATGTAGGATCATCCTAGAAAGACAGAAATCTTCCAGATCAGTGTTTTGCATTTGTCCATCCTTGTTTCAGTTTTACCACAAAGCTGATGATAATTAGTGCTGGTTGCACCTTCTGAATCCAGTTGTCTGGTGCAAAATATCCTAAACTCCACAAGCTTCATCCTGTGCCACTGTTTCAATTGTAGTGGGGAGGGTCTGGGATTTGTGTCCCTCAAAACCTGCCCATTCCAAAGAATAGCAAGATTTGGGTGTGAATTGTTACACTGCTATGTCACAGTTTTCCTCCTGCCACAGTGGAGAGTTCTATGTGGTGATGTCCATGGAGTCAGTGATCTGTCCAGCTTACAACAAATTAGCGTTTGGCCAATAAAATCCTTTGTTGGAGGAAAAAATCTAGGCTGAAATAAGGTTTTATTTTTAGGTGGAACCTCGGAAGTCAGCTTGCCATGAGGAACTCTGACATTCTGCTACTGGTTTGAAATATTCACACTGTGAGGATAAAACTGAAAATCACAGTAAAGCTTAAAGCTTTATGTAACTATGCTCTGAGATAAATTAAACACAATTTAACAAGATGTTCTATGAAACAAATGAGTTTTCTGCAGAGAATTGTCTTTGTGGTTTTACTCAAAACACAGGGAAACGTTCTTAGCTTCTTTTTTATTTGACAAATTTCGAGAAGAAATGTGCTGTTTCTTGCCATTTTGGTTTGTTGGGCTTTTTTTGATAGCTTGCTTGAAATGATTTCTTCTTTTTTGGATTGCTCTGGTCTGCTGTTTTCCCTCCCTGCTCTTGGAGCTAATTTCTCTTTCTTTCTCTTAAGAACTGATTGCATTTGTATCATCTCCAGACAGGTCACAGGAGGTACACTGAATGCACATTGGATATGTTGCACATCTGGTTTATATCCTCCTCCCCTGGGCCACTTCCCACCCCACAATTCAGTATTTCTGTATCATTACCATATATCAAAGCACAAAGGACACACAGACAGTGGAGCTAAGTGGACACAGTACATGAAACACAACTAAAACCTCAATTAGTTTCAAATAGCCACTTCTCTTTTATGCACAGTTCCCAGTTTGTGCAGTAGAGCAGTACCAAACTGAAGAACTGCAACACGATGTGAAGTTTTCCACGAGGCATGAAAGGCCAACAAACTCAGTGTTCTGGGTTTTCTTTGCAACAGCCTCCTGGCATTTGTATGTAATCCTGAGAGATTCGTTTTAGGGGTAGAAAAAAAGGAGTTTCTATTTAGACAGAGCTTGCATTGGTCTCTCATTTTTCATGATATGGACTAAAAGAGGGGTTGCTATACTACCTGTTATTTGTAGGTCATTTCTCAGGGACCCCTGAACGTGGGACTTCAGCAGAAGGGCAGCATGTCCTGTAGGTGACAAAGGCAGTGGAGTTGCCTTCAGATCAGCATCCACTGCCCCTTCTCTGTCAGTTCATCTGCTCTCCTCTTAGGAGATGGGAGAATCTTTCTTGGTCAGCACAGGACAACAGCTCTGGATCAGTGTGAAAGGACTAAGCCAACAGTGATCCCTGAGGCACCACCACTACAGGCCAGGAGATCCTCAGAGCAAGGGAGAAAGAAGCACTTTATGCTGCCTTGGGCTCCTCTGGGTCTGGCAGTCTCACTGTGGAAAGTGTTTGTCCCATAGGCAGGTTTGATTTTGCTGTTAGCAGCAGCAGCAGCAGCAACTTTCTAGGGGTTCATCTGTAAGTTTGACCAGCTCAGACCTGCTCCATGTTTCAGACTTCAGCAGTGGCAGAGCCAGGCAGGGCTGCAGCCATTGCTGGATGGGATGATTTGACACATTTCTGGGGCCAGCAGGCAGTGCTGGGGGGCTGACAGACTGACTGACAGCCTGAGGGATGGGCTGCCTGGCTGACAGCCCCAGAGCAACAGAGCAAGCAGCTTTGTGAGGGACTGGAGTGCAGCCCCTTGTAAATGCCCTGTGAGTCTGCAACGCCACAAGGCAATCTGGCAGCCCAAAGTTCTGCTCTCATAACTGAAGTCTCTGCTTCTATAAACTCCTGGGTTTAGGGAAAAAGAAAAAAAAAAGGCCTTCTGAGTGTCAGACCTGGGCCCTGAAAAGGTGTGACAGGGATGGGAGCTCATCTAGTTACTTGCAGGGATGGTACATGCTGGGAAGGGCAGCACCAATTGCCCATTGTCTTTGTCCCTCCATCCCTCCATCCCCCCAAACCGACGTGCACACCTCCACACTCCCAGTTCCACTCTGATTTGCCCCTGGATTGAATTAAGCTGAAGGATCAAAGAGCAAAGGTGGGACAGTTTCCACACAGAGCATAGACCGGAGCTGTCTGCTCTCAGAAACCAGTCCTGTGTTTGTCCCTGCTGGCCTCCCCTGATTCAATCAAAGCACAGCCCAAGGTCTGCTGTCCCAGCCCCAGCACCCTCCCATCACACCCCCAGCAGCTTTCTTCCCACTCAGACTCCTTCCAACTTTGCCCAATATGCTCCAAAATGCCAGGAAGTTCAATTCCCTTTTTTTTTCCCTGGAGTTGGCATTTAAGCTGGAAGGAAAGACATTTCTGTCTGGCCAGAGAGGGACTATCTGTTCCAAATGCTTTTAAAATAGGCACATCAAACTTTATGATACTCCCTCTAAAACAGTGGATTCTGTTTTCCTTATATAAAATTTGGAGCAGTTTTCCATGCCCACATCCATGCAGCCTGTCTTATTCCTGGGTTTGAGGAGGCTGGGTCTCTATTAACTGAGCAATGCATGGTTTCTTAAGGTAAACTTACATTTTTGTAAGCATTGAATCTTCAATTTTAGAGTGAGCTTCTATTGAAAGCGTGGCTCTTAATAAATTATAATACACAGTTACAGAATTAAATGCAAACTCTTAAGCAGAATTAAATTACTTTATTTACAGATTTCCTCACAGCATGCAGTCCATTATTCAACCCTAAAATTGTAGGACGGTCAAGGTGATGTATTTATTGTTCCTAGGTACCCCACCCTAATACCAATCGATTTGGGCAATGGCTGCATTGTCCATGTGATAGAGCCCAGGAGGTGAGGTTTGCAGGCAGTAAACTCTGCTCATGAGGCAAATGAAGTGAACAATGTCTGAGTGATAACATCATGCTAAATGCTGATCTCCCTGATTTTCTGTAACCACTACGGCTCCTTTGAACATCCAACCAGCTCTGTCACCACGGGCTGAACACAGCCATTGCAGCCCTACTTTAGCGAGTTTGTCTATTTTTAAATATTCAGCAACATTGTATGGGGAGGTGTTTGCGTGCCATAGGAGTTGAGTTTGGAGAGGGAGCACTAGGCACTTCTGTAACTGAATTCCAAAAATAAAAGGAAGCTACCAAAAAGTGCATAAGCTAATAAAAACTTAGCATCTTTTGGAGTCCTTCTCCACTGATAATGCCCTGCATTCATCTCCTGCAGGATGGAGATAGCAGATAAGCACAGCTGAAAACAACTGAGACACATGTGTGGGAATAAATTGGGGCAACAGTTAAGGAAAAAGTGACCTTGCTGTCATTTCATATCTTTTCTTGTCTTGATTAATTTAAGGAGTTATGTTCTAATAAAGCATGTTTTGGTGTTTCAGTTGCCCCTGAGCTTCTCTCTCTGTGCTGGTGATTGCAGCCCAGAGCTGGAATCCACTTCTCCCTCTGCTCCAGCAAATCCTTCTGGGCACACACGTGACCATCAGAGCTGCTCGTGTGGGAGCATGGCTTCTGGATTCAGCAGCAAAGATGTTGATGCACATGGAGCAGAATTAAAAGTTTGGGAATAAATTAGCTGGGTGGTTTGAACATTTGTCACCCCTGGTAAACAGGAAATAGACGGGCAAGTGAATTGATGGAAGTGGTGTCCTCTTAGCCCTTGGCAGCCATGAAGTTCAGACTGTGCAGGATGATTCCTTTCTTAAGCAGAACTGAAGATGTTTCAGCAGTCCCAGGGTGTAAATAATGCTGCAGCCCTTAGTTAGCCCAGTCAGTTCATGATCCATGCTCCTTGGGATGGATCCCAGCCAGAGTTACAGCAATGACCCCTGTTTAGGGCACTCTGAAATCCACTGTCACACCAATTGGTTTGAGGGAAATTCCTCTTAGTTTCCTGGGTGGATGAGCTGCCATGAGTTCTTTTGGGCTGAGTCAGCCCTAGGTGCTGCTGGAATGATGAATTCAGGGGCTGGTCAGGGGCAGAGCTAAATGAGACAACACAGTATTCACCCTCAGACACAGCAGTTGCAGTGGGTAAGGAAGCTTTAAGCTCCCTGAGCAGTTTTGGCTGCTGCTGAGGAGGCTGTGCAGCTGATAAAAGCAGCCTAAACTGCACAGAATTATCCTCAGTTCACCAAAGCTGAAGACCTGAGCAGGTCCAATTCACACTGAAAACTTGGGGTGAGAAAAGGAAGAAGAGTTGTCTGACTCCAGAGGTCGTGGTCTCTCACATCCATGAGCAATTCTTTCCTGAGTGTGAGCTGGAAAGCTGTAACTGGTGCAGTCACACAGAATGAGTTCTGTAGGCACACACCAGTAAATAAATAAATTGGCTTCTTATCAGCTGAAGGGATTTTGGTCTTTGACTCTATTTTTGTGATTGTTCACTTGGCTGAAACTCATTGCGTCAAAGTGTCTCTGAAGAAATGCATTTAGCCCCAAAGCCATATTAATATTTAAACTGTTGTTCTCAAGCAGTGCAACAGCTGTGTGATGTGAAATAAAGACATTTTTCTCTGTTTCCCTGAGCAGCTCTAAAGCATCACATGGTAAATAGAGAAAAAGGGGGATTTTTTTCTCTGCTATGACTCTTATATAAAATACCAAATACTAACAACTCACCCCCAACCCTCCTTTGGTGCTATAGATTTGATTTTAGCAAAAACTTTGTGCATCACTGAAATGCACTCAAATATTGAGGACATAAAAATAAATTATTCTGGGCAAAAAACTTTCCTGAAAACCTTAATTTCTACAGTTGGAATGCTGAAATGCAATTCAGATCCATCCACTGTTGAAAAGCTACATTTCTATAATTTAGAGCACATTAAAATATTCATAAATATATATACATAAAATGAATACAGACACAAATCCACTTCATTTATTTGTTTTGCTTTTGTGCATAAATGAGCCAAAATTTGTGGTTTTCACAACTGGGAAATGAACAAATGTATTTGCATAGTTGGCAGGGCTGAACAAAGGCAGAGATATGGCCCTGCCATGAAGCCCCTGCTCAGACTTGAACCTGGCCCACCTCAGAATGGCCAGTAAATGTCAGAATTGGGAAAAACAAGATATGTCACACCTTTTGGAACTGCTCCCTCCCTAAAGACATAGAACCTGCTGTACACCATTTGTATTTCAAGCTTTTCTTTGTACCCAGCAGAGCTAGAACCATGTTTTCTAAGTAAAAAATGAAATTCTGGTTCCTTCATGGGACTCTAGGATGTGACCAGTAGCAGTTCAGCTTTAATCCATTCCTGTCAGTTGCTTGCAGGAAGAATTTACTTTGTAAACACAACATTTGAAAAAGATGTATTTTATCTCTTTTAAGTCCTGGTAGTTTCATTTTTAGCAAGGTGAGGAATGAACACACCCTACTCTGAGCAGGACTCAGGTGGGTTGGGATGGTCCATGAATGGTAACTACATCTGCAGCCTCAGAGTAGATGCTCAGCAGCGGGCAAGTAAGAAATGAAGGAGTAAATTTTATACAGGTTGGCCTCAGATGCCTTGTTATTTCCCAGTAAATTAAAGAGTCTTCCACTGGATCTTTACATTTATTGTACCAGTATTATTCCATGATTGCAGAAACAGCCTGACCCTGTTTTGCTGGAGTGCTCCATTCCCTACAGAGGAGAGCCCAGTGCTGCTCCTATGTGGACCATGGCACCAATAAATTGGGCACAAAACTCTTTTTGTGGCTTTTCCTGGTGTTGCCACTCAGTGTTGCTCTTTCTTCCTCACTATTTTGGGTTTTTTTTTTTTCCCAGAAACTTAATCAAAGTATTTGCCAGGGGGAAAAAAAAGTGCTCTTCTAATTACTTGTGTGCTTATAAACTGTATTTTGGCAATAGAAGCGCAGGAGTTTATTACTGATGCTGGAACTAATCCTATACAGGGTACAGCAAGTAGATAGAAATATATCCTGCAGTGATGGAATATTGGGCT
The DNA here is from genome assembly GCF_009819655.1 of Sylvia atricapilla. NCBI lineage: Eukaryota > Metazoa > Chordata > Aves > Passeriformes > Sylviidae > Sylvia > Sylvia atricapilla. The sequence goes on from NC_089157.1 coordinate 7,655,691, forward strand.
CTGCTGATATCTGGACAGGAGAAATGCTGTGGACCAGATATTCCAGTCCATTTTGAGCACTGGTCTCAATTTTATGGACACTACAGGCACATATTCAGAGTCACACCAAATGTTCTTAGAAAATCTCTAAGCCAGGTACATTCTGAAAATCTGAAGCATTTTGCTGAATTCATTTCTTGAAATCAGTCAATAGTTGCTGTTTATTCTGACAAAGTACAAAATGAAGCAATGTTCTGCCTCCCTTTGGTCTAAGCTCCTGCATTTAAGGGTGGGCTCACTCAATTGAATAAATGTATGGGCATGATGCTTGTGTTATATAGAGAGATGCCCAAATGGATCTTTAGATCCAAATCTCCCTAAATGTGGAAAAAAGAAATGCACTTCAACTGATCATCTCTTACTGAAGAAAAAAAAAAATGAAGATGAGCTTGAGATTTGGAATAAAACTAGTGCTCCAAACTTTTGGTTTCATGTTGAGCCAACACTGGGCTGCCCTGCTGCTTTTATATATTACGGAGAGTTTTAATACCTCAGAGTTCATTGAACTTCTGCTTTTTACTGTTTTTCATTTTAGTGCACATCTCTACCCCCAGACCTGAAAAAGGATTAAAATGCCAGATAGGAGACAGATCACTCAGCATTTCTAATCACACACCAGAAATCTCAAGATACATAGTTCTCACAAGATTTTCTACTCTTTGTAGACCATAAAAGGCTCAGATAACCTTCTAAAATCCACTCTGATCTCTTTAGTCATTAAAAAATAAGTTTTCACTGAGAGTCTAAAGTAGGCTCCTACTGCAGTGATCACATTCAATCAATCCAATTTCACTCCACTGCTTCAGAAATTATTTATGCATTCATTCACTGGGAGTAACAGAAGTCTTCATTCAAAACAATATTCTGACAATTGAAACAGGGATGGAACTATTGCAAAAGAGGAAAAAAAAAAAAAAAAAAAAAAAAAAAAAAAAAGCCCTGGAGTACTGCAGGGAAACATTTCCATACACATTATATCATAATTTCAGATGGTTATAGGCATGTTCTTTGTAACTCTTTTTCATATTCATGTTTCAGAAATGCTCCAGAGCAGCTGTCCTGTCACTGTGAGTGGAAGAATGTGCTGACCTGCCCAGTCTCCCGAGAAGCAGACAAATACTGAACCATCTAAACTGCAAACTGCTAACTTCAGCGTTGCATTTTCCATTACCTTCATCACTGTGAAAGTGAATTTCAAATAAAGCAAGTGAGTGACTTGCTTTCAGGGAGCTTTCTGGAAATTCCAGTCGTGGTAAGTAAGAACTTTTGGTGCACGTTTTCCAGCAAGGTAAGTCTGATAGAAAGAGCCAATTAGTTGAACTGCCAAATTGCTTAGTGGCATTAGTGTAACTACTTCATGTCCTATTTATCTGTCTGTGATAGAATGTTTTGGCCTTGCTGAAGAAGTTGATGCTTTCAGAAGTTCCAGCCTTTCCCTCTTTTTTATGAATTGTTGTGTATTTAAATTAGAGCACATATAATTTATCTGCTCTTTACAGAGAGACACAACATTTCTGGCCCTGGGACCAGTCTGCCTTTTCAGTACACTTTGTACAGCACCTAACACATAGTTCCCTCTGCTGCTAAAGATAATAAATGTAGGAAGATAATGTCATGCCTTGAAGAGTGATGCTTTTACTTATTGATCAGTCTGCAGCTTAATTTGGGGTAACTGAACATGGATCAAATAATCTAATCTGAAAGGGAACAGCTTCTGCAAACACACAACATCTTCTGTTAGCATCTGTGTGTGTATGGCAGGCAGTAAAAAGCCACAAAGCAATACAATGCACTTTTAGGAACTTTCAACCATTTCTTTCTGTGGCATAATGAAGCACAACCACACCTTACACCCACAGCCAGAGCAGTCTGCAACCCAGAGGAGGAAAAAAATCAGCCATTTGCTGAAGGTCTTTATTTTATGGGTTAGAGGTGAACTTTGATTTTGATCAATTGAACTGAGCATTTTTAAAAAAGGTGTAAAAAACCAAGCGGGAAGTAGAGGGATGTGGTGTTTCAGTCCTTGTGGGCTGTGATCCTGGTTGTGTGCAGAAACAGTGGCATCTAGTGGGCAGCTCCTCAGCCCGGGAAAGGCACCGGATTCACTGCTTGATTAAATAAGCTCCAATCATTGAACAGGTCAGTGATTGGAGCTTATGACTGACTGTGCTTATCATGGATGAAAGCTTTTCCCCGGCGTGTTTTAATCCTTCTCTTTAAAAGCATTTGGAAAACAACTGTTTTTCCAGCTTTCCCACCTTCGGTACACAACTTTCACAATGCTTGTTCTTCTGGTTTGTGGGCACGTAGGTTAAGTCCAGCATTTTCCCCCAAGATTTTAGACATGGACAAAAAAAAATCCTACAACTAAACTAATTGAACACAATCTAGTTCAACTACAGAGGAAATCAAGCACAGCAGAGCTTTGAAGGAAAGATCTGTGTAGAGGAAGAGAATAAAAACAAACTGAAAAAAAAGCTTTACTACATGATTCTGTAGCTATAACTAAGTATATTTGTGCCATGTTTACATTTTATGAGTTTTTTCGCTGCTGAGTCACAATAAATGCTTGAGCTAATTTATTTACACCTGATCCTAAGATCTCTGTTGGTTCACTGGATTCTGTGTAAAACACTGCATATTTTATGGGCTTACAGAAATACACGATAAGCAAGATGAGGGGTTGCTGAATCCATGGCAATAGTCTAAAGCTGTCACACACTCTCACTCTCTCTTTAGCTTTCAGTGTTTGCCAGTGATGAGCAAACTCACGAAAGTCTGCTGTGCTTGCTGGCCTCCTCTTCTCTGGCTGCCTCTCCCATAGGCTGGAGGGTGTTTCTGTGTTTACCTGTAAAATTAATTTGTGTGAAGGGATGACTTGGCTTCTTAAATCTGGCAGAAGAGCTGGATGTCTTAAAAAGCAATAACTTGGCCACGTTCTTCATGATCACAGGATTCCAGAGGCACGCACAGGCTTTAGTCAAGGGGGTTTTTTATTATTTTTAATTTCAACACTTTTAGTTCATTCTCTTTTCCTCCAGTTTTTTCTTTTTCTTCCTTTATTCCCAAACTTTCCTGTATGGTGTCTGCTGCTTTTCCTGCCTTGAGGGACCAGGAGATTCTTCAGTGGTCAGTTCTAGCCCAGAACAGAAGTGTAGATACCAATAAGAGAGATGGGTTTGGTTTGAATGTGAGTGCAAATATGATTCAGCTCCTTTGCCCAACAGCCTGACACCAACGTGGGCTAAAGGCTCTTAACACTACACCATAATTCCTTCCCTTAAGAAGTGGGAAACAATGTGGATCAGTGGTCAAGAAATACTTCACCTTTCTTATGTTTCTAGTTTTGTCCTTGTTAATTAGACTTAACAATACTTAACTTTTCGTTGGAGATACCTTCGGCCCTCATGTGGAAGAGCAAATTTGAAAGCAATGAACAATCTCTAGTCCACATTTGCCTTAAGATTAGCTCAGTGTTACTGAGAAGAACTGAGAACCTTCTACTTGACCTTCCCAATTACCTTAAAAATGACTGAGTATAACTGGGTGGGAGTTCTTTTGTTTCAAAGAAGTACTTGAAAATTGACTTTCACAGGGTGAAAGTTGACATAATTGTCATCAAATGAATTTTTCACTGTGCAAAGAGCCAGGATTTCACCTAATGACTTTAACTCAAAGAGATATGCAAATTTAGATCTCTGTTTTGAGAGAGTTATGAATGAAGCACACAATAGCAGCCTGATTATACTTTTTCACACTCCCAAATTTAATCTATGATTTATCTTGGCAGTAGGGGAAAGCAAGCCTTTGAAGCTTTGAGATTTAAATTATTTCCTTGGAGTCATCTAGGAGAGCTGTTTTACTGGAAGGAAAATATACCAGAAAAACTGTTGATCTATTCCAGCCTATCAAAAGCTCTCTAGAATTAATTACCTTATAGATATTCATCAGATTGTAGTTTATTTTGCTCCCAGTCCTCAGGCTTCAAGTGTGACTGCAGTGAGGAGCTCCGAAAGTTACTTTGCTCCATTCATAACTAATCCTGTTACAGAAGTAGATCTGAACTACAGATCACAGCAGTCATTTAAGAGACATCCAGCAATTTTTGTGTTTTGCAGGTATAAATTTTTCCCCATCTATCTGTACAAGATATTCTTTTCCAAGGTATAAGTTATAAAGGCACACAGGCAGGAAAGGATTGGCTGGATTCATTTGCTCCTCCTGGAAGAATTACAAGGGAAAGGGACAATTGTGCAGAGAAACAACAGTTATTAGTCTGCACCTCAGTGCTTCCCAGCTGCTCGTCCTAGAAATTCCTCTGATTTTCCTTAGTACTTCACAAAACTTAGCCTCAGTTCCAGTGGGTTTCATCAGAATATTATATGGGAGATTAAGGGAACAAAATCATCTGCAAATGGAATTGAATCAAGCTCTTTATTATGAAACAATACATGAAATACTCATCAGGCAGTAAGACATAGTGTTACATAAGTGTTGTGTCTTCATGCAATATTGCTATTTAACCTAGAAAACTGTAATTAATGATTCCACCAAAGCCAAGAAAGCTGACCTTCTCTCCATGTTGGTATTCTGCAATTTTCTACTGACCTCTCCCTCCAAGTTCCTTTTGCTGTGCCTTTAAAAGGATACTTAGGACTAATCAGTTGCCCATACCTCAGAAACTGTGGAAACCCTCAATTGGCTTATTCATGCATGCAATCATTGCTGATAGAAAATACAGGGTGGTCTATAATTCACCAAGCCACTTAGAACTGGAAGTTCTGCTGTACCATGAGGATTGCACTACAGTGCAGAGAAGTTCTGCTCTACAAGGAGCACGTAGCCAATGCAGGAATAATCTTGTCCTCCTTAACACAATCATGTATAAATCCATGTGGAGATCTGCAGGAAAAAAAACCCCCATGATATCAAAATCCATGCTGACATTGGCCATACTAATAACATCTTAAGGGCTTCAAATAATTTAAACACTTTTCTAACATTAATTCTTCACAGTGGCCTGGGAGCAGCTGTTGGGAAGAAATCCTGTAGCTAAGTGAGCCAGCCTTCAACTGTGTCTCAGCTGGAAGATTTTTCTTGAAAACTGCCAACTTACCTCCTAAGGCTGAAGTTTGGGAATGTTATGTTTTTGTTTTTAAATGAGTTGCAGACCTTTGGCTTATTCAGGATTAATAGGGCCCCACTGAAATCTGCTACAATGTCCCAATTTTCAAAGGTATTCAGAGATGTACAAATAGATGAAAGAATTTTAAGCAGATGAACTTTCTATCTTTTGAAACAGAACAGCCATGAGAGATACCATCTCTGCATTTTGCTGCTTAAAAGCTTTTGAAAATACAAAGCTAAATCAGCAACTTTTAAATTAAGAAGTTAACTGGGAGTGATACAGTTTCACTATAATGGTGATGATTCAAACTTATCTCAGTTGACAAATTTCAGGTCTGTTTAAAAAACCTCCTTGCAGGTCAGAGTGCATCCTGAATGTCTCCAGGATGAGTTTAATCTTTAACTGAATTTAATCCTGCTCCAGTCCCACTGCGAGTTAAGGAAACAAGTACAACACTTAAGCAGAAGAGCTGGAAAAAGAACACAAACAGACAGGAGGGAAACAGGAGTGATCTGAAGCCACATTAATAAGAATTTTCTGCACTCACCAGCTTACAGCCACGTAGCAGAGAAATGCACTGCCAGTTTTATTAAAGTGAACAGAACAGAGTGACAGAGTTGATGCCTGGGACACTTCTGTTCCCTGCCCCTGCTCAGCTGGCTGACACCTTTCAGCACAAGATGTTTCCCCCAGACTTTGGTTATTCCCTTCTCTCCCAGTGTGTGGCTCTGCCTTTCAGTATGGATTAAAAAAATGCACTGTAGAAGAAATATATATATGTATATATACCAGTTGCAGGGTAAGCAAACCCATTAGATTGGATGCACCAGATCCCTGTTGCAGTGTGGGAGGCAATGAGGATTCAACCAGTGTTCAAGGAATTGTTCTTCTGATCTCTGCTCCAAGCGCTGGAGGTAAAGCATATACTCCTATTTAAAGAAAAAAAAAAAGTAATTTAATTGTGTAATCACTCAATTTTAACGTCAGGCCAGGGACCCAGGATAATTTTACAGCTGATGTAAGAGCCATTCATTTATCCCTTAAAATAATCAAATATAGTGAAATGGTGTTGCTAGCCCAGCCTAGCAATATTTAATGAATGACATAATCTCCAGATCAGTAAAGGTGTTGAGTAAGAATTATACAACAATATTCATAAATTAGGAATTCTGTATACACATTTCTTATTTGCATACCAACACAGAAGCCTTTGTTGGGCCTGAGGGTACAAAGGATTCTCACAAATAGGTCTGTTATAGCCCCTTTTGAAAACCAGTCCCTGCTGCTTACATAGCATTAACCCCTTGCAGGATCATGTGGCAGGACTGAAGGGTTCTAGTCAGTAGCACACATCCATGCTGACTGGTGATAAATAAAATAATGTGGATTTCCCCCACCAATTTCTAGAGTGAGGCTTTGGTCTCAGCAACAAATTTATCAAATTAAAGTGGGCTGTGTACCAAAAACTTGACTTCCATCAGGGAAAAAAAATTACTCTTAAAATGTCCCAGTCGTAGTGGGCTCATAAGCTTTGTGAACACCAGATACATTTATTCAGAATAATCTCCCATTGCTTTGCACAGTGGGCACTGTTGGAATGGAAGCTGTAGTCTAAACCCTTTGCACTGGCCAAGTATTCCAGTATCAGGATCCTGCCTTGCACTGGGCTTTCTCTCCTCACAGCACTGGGGGACTTGGCTCAGATCTCTGGGGAGAGACTGCCTTAGGAATTAGCAGGGAACAGAACTATGTGACTGAGAAGATGCCACATTATCAAAAGCAGGATCTCAGTCAAAGTAAGTTTAAAACATGCTGGTAACATAAATTTCTTTTTTCTTTTTTAATAATCACAGGGGGCTGATCATTCTATCTGTAACTGAACAGGTTTTTGACCCAAGCAGCCCTGTGGAAGTCAAAGAGTGTCTCAAAGAGTTGCAAATTACATTCCCCAGCTCAGCATGATCTGGCCCAGTACAAACAGCTTTTGCTTAAAACAGATGAAGAGAGGTGGGTTCATCCCAGCATTCATTTCATTCTGCTACAAAGCATCCATACAAAATCAGTTTTTCTCCTTGAGTCCATGTGCACAAGCTGTGCACAGGGATGCAGCAGCCATGCACCTTCATTCACATGGAAAATCTCCACGTTCCACAGGGCAATGAGGATTGTTTTTTTCATCAGAAGATGTTTCCTTTTCTACTTGACATTTAGGGAGCAAAACAAATATTCTTATGTTTGGATTTTCTTACAGAGGGCCAGCTTTGCTTTCTACATAAAAAAATAAAAGAAAATAAATTAAAGAAGATGGGAATTTCTCAAAAAGTGTTTGCTCCTAATTGTGGTAGGACAGAAGTGGCAAGAACAGAGCAGCAGAGTCAGAAATCCAACATTTCTTTAGCCCTGAATCATTCCTCTCCCCACAGAGTCACAGAATTCATAAGGATCACCAAGTCCCTGCTCCTCAAGGATCACCTAAAACGAAGCCATAGACTGAACACTGCACGCATGCATATAGCTTCTTGCCATACAGCAATTACCTCAATCCAACTGTTCTGCTGCTTCATTTATTCTGTATTCAACACTTGTTGTATTTACAACATAACCTTAATCATGTGCAGACATGGGAGCTGTATTCCTGCTAATTTGCAAAAACTACAAGGCTCATTTAACAACTTAGAAACCAAGTCAGTCCTGAGTGTTGTGGGCAGCAGTGCAGCCTTCTGGGTTTTGGCTGTGTTGTGTAATTTCCAGTGTACGAGGTTGTCAACAAGCACAGAGCAATATCCTTGTGACAGCTTTGGTTTGTCGTGGTGCCCCCTTTGACAAACTGTGTCCACTCAGTGTTGGGAAGGTGGATTCTTTTTGCCTGGTGTACATTACCCACTGGAAAGGGAAAACCAGGAGCTCTTTCTGCAATCCTGCAAGGCACCTAGTGCTCTTCTTGTCCTATGGAGTCCAAAAGTGTTCAGCACCTTGCTAAACTGAGCCCCTGTGCTCGTCACAAGCACAATCCCTTGTGTGCTCCTGGCTTCTCTGGGCTTTGCCTCTTCAGAACCATGGAATTTTAGCTCAGTTTATTTACTTTGGAAAGAAATGGGCAGTAGTTTTAAAATGTCTTAAGTACCCTTGAGAAGTGTAGGATTATGTGTAAGGTCTTGTCAAAATATGGAAAACAGAAGGCTCTTCATTCTTTTACTTTTTCTTTTGTTGTAATAGGATTTGGAAAGAAATAAATATACATATTCCATGCAAGCCCAAAGCTGCTACATTAAGCCAGGAACTAAAAACTCTTACAATATCATAAAGAAACATCCTAGCTGTAGTATCCATAAATAAGTCAATGAAAGTAAGTGATTTTTAAAGCTGGTTGGGAACTACTTCAGCCTCCACACTGACCACTGAGACCTCCATCTTCTCTCTGCCTGCAGTGCAAAATGTACTGTAAGCAGAAGACATTTCCTGTTACTTAGTTTTTCAGGAACAAGCTGATAAAATCCACATCTCTATAAATGAAATTACACTTTCTTCTCAATAATTTGATCAGTATTTTTGAGCCATGATAAATAATCTCCTCATTCTGCAAGTGAACATTTCCTGAGCAATACTCAGCACTTACAGAATGCTTTTACCTGTAATTGAAAGAATTTAAAGGGGTTTTTTAATATTTCATGGAAGAACTCAGATGCTTTAAAGGGTGATATTCATAACATATTGCCCAGAAGCAATAGAAACTTAATACACAAAAAATAATAAGCACAAATGTTTTGCACAATAAGTACAAATATTTTGGGGGATTTGGTGTTGGGTTTTTTAGTTAATGTAATTTAATAGTAAATGTCATAAGTCACCCTCATTGGTTCATCAGGGAAACCAGCTTTTCTTGGTCTGTCTTCACGACGAGTCCTCAGCATCTGTTTGGCATCTTTTTCAGACAAAATTGGTGAAGTGTCTAAAGGCAGAACAGCAGCAATTAGTTCTGAAATTATCAAAAAGTTAGTATTTTATCAATCAGTCGTGAAATGAAATGTCTCCAAACTTGACTTTTTTTCTAGATACAAAATGTTCTTTCATTACTGCCCCTTCCCAGGGAATATTGCATTCCAAGAGATAGAAGTGGAATTTTAAATCATGTTTATACTTGTGTTTTCTCTTGTTCTACTAGTATGAAGCAATGCCCACGTATCCATGTTACTATAAAATGAGCAAATATAACAGCACCATCAAACCACTGGCATTAGTTGCTCTTCCAACTCTTTGTTCTTTTCTGTGTTGCTTTACAGGATTTTTTTTGCAGTAATGGGTTAGACACTTTGCAAAGAAGAGCTTGCACTGAACATTCCACTTGCAGGACCTTGGTAAAATAATATTAAAATAGTAAGCAAGTAAAACTAGAATTTTGGGGGTTACAACAAGTGACTACAGTGTGGTAATGCAGAGAGTTAAATATCAAATACAACATCATGATTGTTAAAAAAAAGAAAAAGGGAAGCCTGCAATATAAAAATAGTTGAGTGTTAAAACTTAAATAAATGAAAATATATGAATAATGAATACTAAAATAGAAAATTGACAAACTAATACTATTTATATGTTCTGCAGCTCTACACACATATGCACGTTTGTTGACATAAACTCCTACCTGTAACAGTGATCAGCAGGACCAAAAAGGAGACAAACAAAAGCAGCTTCTTCATTTTGATTCTGCTTTCTCTCAGTCTGTTCCAAAATGAGCAACCCTGACTGAGGCATTCGCCTATTTGAAGGAGCTACGTCAGTCACAAATGTTTGTGTATGCTTTAATTTCAGTGATAGTATGATTCTGAAGACATCTGGTCTGAAGGTTTGAATTAGTCTATTATCTGCTCACACACATTCTCTGCATAACTCTTTTCCTGAGGGACAGAAAATAGAAGGCCTGTTTTTTCCCACCTCAGCCTTCAGAGGTACACTGGGTATTTTAAACTTGTGAAAATAAAGCCTATCCCCTTATATTTAGCATGGCAAGCAAAGGTTTTTGGTGCCCAAGGTAAACTATTGTTTTTTAAAAGGAACAACTGCCCAGTATTGTTAATCTCAGAGGGGCCCCTTTGTCAAAGATTGTGTCTAACTTTGCTCCAGCAGAGAAGTACTTATTAAGGGGTTTAACTCTAGCAAAGGCAAATTATGACTGCTGAGAAACACAGCAGAGTCTTCTACCAAATTAACAGAACCATGCAAACAAAAACACACATAATTCTCCTCCTCTCAGGACAAGTTAGTAGAAAACAGGATTATAAAGCATCTTAAGCATAGTGTTAAGTAAGGATGGAGGTTAGCAAATGTCACTGCAAACAGGTAGCTTTGGCCTTGAGAAATGTCCAGAGCTCTCCTGGGCACTGCTGTGCTGAACACATGGTACCAGCATCACCCATCTGTAGGGCATAAAATGCATCTCTTCAACTATAACATATAAAATAGGTAGTTGGAGTTCATCATTGCGTCTGTGAGGGAAGTGAGGAATTTCCTTGGAAACCTGAGTGTTGCCCAACTGCGCAGTATGTGCATTTCTCAGTGGTTTTTATAGATACCAAGACCCTAGAATCCAATCAATTTTGTATATGCTGTATGGATTTACATCATTGCTCACTGTACTGTTGTGGAAGTGCAAAAACCTGTAGGTTCTAATGGCAGCCACTCTTTTTAGAACTGCTCGAGAGGAAACAGTCGAATACGTAATGACAGAACCAAAATACGAGGGGAAGGCATTTATGGTTGGCAATAAAGCACAACCACGGGGAGAACAAACAGAGGCACCAAGGCAGGACTGGGGGGACTCACTGCTCCCTACTGTCACCAGTGATGTAGTGAGAGGGAATTGGGCTCTTCTGCTGCGCCCACAGAGGACCAGGGGACACGGCCTCAAGCTGAGATAGGGGAGATTGAGATGAAATATTTCCACTGTTGGTGTGCTCGGGCTTTGGGAAGGGCTGCCCGGGGCGGTGCTGGGGTCACCATCCCCGGAGCTGCTCAGGGTTAATGGTTACAGTCGGACCGGCTCATCTCCGAGGCCTCTTCCAACTTTGGTGACTCCGTGATTCTATGGCACCACGAAATTACGGGGGGAAATATTTACGGTTGGGCAATAAAGGCACAAACACGGCGGTCACTCGGCGCCAAGGCAGCACGGCTTCGCCTCGGGGCTGGGCCCGGCGGAGCTGGAGAAGGAGCTGGAGTTAGAGCAGGAGCTGGAGCTGGAGCAGGAGTTGGAGCAGGAGCTGGAGCTGGAGCTGGAGCAGGAGTTGGAGCAGGAGCTGGAGCTGGAGCTGGAGCGGAGCCGCTCGGCCAGGCACTGTCGCGGCCGCCGAGCGCCGCCGGTGATATCCCCCGTGTCGCGACAGCCGGGGGCGGGCGGCGCCCGTGTCCTGGCAACGGCCCCGCGCCGCTTCCGCTTCCGCCGGCCCGCGCATCCCGCGGCGCCGCTCCGAGCCCGCCGTGCGCCCCGGCCCCGGCTCCGCCAGCGGCTCCCGGGCGGGCCGAGGGCCGGCGCTCGCTGTGCGCTCCGCCCCGTGCGCCCCGCGGAGGGCCCGGGCAGCGGCGAGGGGCGGCCGGGGCAGCGCTCCCCCCGGCGCAGGGGGCGGCGGGCGGCAGGAGCGCGGGGGAGACCGGCGCTGCGCAAGGCCCCGGGCGGGCGGCGGAGGAGCCCCGGCCGGAACCCTGCCGGCGGCCCGATGTGGCGCGGGTCGGCGCCGAGCCCCGAGGAGGGGTCGGAAGATGGTGCGTGAAGCTGCGCGTTGGCTCCCTGAGCGAAGGGGCCGTTCCGGGGCTCGCCCCGCCGCCTGCCCCAGAGGTGCGAGGGCTTAGGCCGGGGAGGCGCGGGGATGGAGGGCTCGGGAGATGCCTCCCGGGCCGTGGCCGACTGGCGCCTGGCCGCGTGGACCCTGTGCTCCGTGCTCCTGCCCGTGCTCATCACGGCGTGGTGCAGCTTCCAGCGGTCCCGGCGGCAGCTGCTGATCCGGGACATCTTCCGCAAGAGCAAACACGACTGGCAGTACACGGACCTCTTCGGGCAGCCCTCGTACTGCTGCGTGTGCGCCCAGCACATCCTCCGCGGCGCCTTCTGCAGCTGCTGCGGGCTGCGCGTCAGCGAGCGCTGCCTCAAGAAGGCGGATCAGCGCTTCCTCTGCAAGGAGATCATGATGAGGGGCGCCGCGGGAGCCCCCGGCTCCATGCCGCACCACTGGATCAGGGGCAATGTCCCTCTCTGCAGCTGCTGCATGGTCTGCAAACAACAGTGCGGCACGCAGCCCAAGCTCTGCGACTACAGGTACTGCGGGGCAGTCTGACCGTGCTCCTGTGCCGTGTCAGTGTTGTTCCGCGGGGCTGTGGGGAGACCACACCCCAGAGAGCATCCTGCGGTAGTCAGATAAGATACTGTTAAAAAAAAAAAGAAAAAAAAACAAACATCAAAGAACCTAAAATTAAAATGGATGCTTTTGAGTCATAAAGAGTGTGGCGTTGCATCTTACGTCCACTCGTTCTCTTAATTGCATTACTCCAGCATGATGTACAGGCTGTATAATTACATAATAGAGACTCTTGGTGTCCAAGGGAGTTTGTATTTTAGGGGAGGACATTAAGAAGTTTCTCTTAAATTTGTCAGTTGTACAGTGGAGAGCCTGAGCAATCAGACTGGCACAGCTCACAGTTCAGAGCCAAAGTTTACATCTCCAAATCGGCATCTGCTCAGTATAAATAGAACAATGTCCTGTAGGGGTTTTAAGTTCATTTTTAAGGATGCTCAAAAAAGCTAAAGAGAAGTTTTATAAGCTCCTGTAATATATTGTTAAGGATTGTGATAAGAGTGTTTTAAAAAGACAATGAACCATTTAATGGATTTGCACTGTCATTAGTAAGGTTGCTTGCAAAGTTGTCAGTGCCAAAATGCAGTGGTGGGTGCCTCGGTGTGTTACTTCAGCCTAACCAAAGGATGTCATCTTTTCAGCCTAGACTCTGCCAGCTTTTGCTTTGCTTCTATTTGATACTGTCAAACTGCTTGGTCAGTGAGCAGAATTGCCAGAGTAAAAGAGCACATTATCAGAAACAAAACCCTGAGAGTGTGTATAGGAGAGAGGAGGGAAGGGCAGGAATTTGGAGACAAAGGGGAAAGGAAGGAAGAAGAGGAAAAGAGAGTCACAGGATAGGGCAAGTGTCATTGCTACTCTAGCTCTGTGTTGGATTAGTCAGGAGGACTCCAAAAATAGCTTTCCCAGCTGCTTAAATCAAGGCTTTGAATGTAGCAAATGAGGATTAACATTCTGCAGAGGCTGGAAGTGGATATTGCAGTATTTCCTCTTGTTCTAGTCTGTTTTCCAGGACAGCTTTTAGAATAGGTCATAAAGCAAAGCAGTTTTGCATAACTAAATTACATCAACCTTGTACAGTTCTCTGTAACCTTTTAAGTTTCAGACTTTAAAGGGGTATTATCAATCTTAAGGAATGCATTAATACATTATTAGTAACATTTATTGAATTGGGCTCCAGTGTTTTATCTGTGCTCTTTAAGGATGGAGAGGAGTTCAGGTTCTTTTACAGGCTTTCAGCATAAATGTTGATTGCAAAGGGGAGCATATTTGTAGCACCTGTTTTTTTAAAAATAAAAATAACTTGGATTTTTTTCCCCAGTAGAATTAAAATAGTTTCCTAGACCTGCAAGCACATGAGCAATTTAAGTAATTTTCTATAGCCAACACATAGGCTTCCAGGGAATGCATATTTTTCCCTGTAATGTGTTTGAAATATTACTTATAATGCTGCATGTCAGCATAAAAAATTTGGCAAAAGTCTGAAATAAATGAGCAAAATCAACGTGCCTGTTTGAAGATTGTTTTCATGTTTTTTGGTCTTCTTTCTAGATGTGTGTGGTGTCAGTACACTGTGCATGATGAATGCATGGTGGACTCTTTGAGGACTGAGGATTGTACATTTGGAGAATTTAAAGACTTAATTATTCCACCCTACTATTTGTCTACAATCAACCAGATGCGTAAAGAGAAAAGAACTAGTTATGAAAAGGTAATGCTCTTTACTGCTCTTGTAGCTGCTGCTTCTTGGGTTTAGAATATACCAACAAGCCAACTAAATAAACCCACAGACAGACCTTGAAATTTGAGCTCAATACACTGTCACATTAGCAACTGTCAGGTAAATATTTCAAGATATATTAAGTGCTGTGTTAATTCAGATGTGTTTGTCGTTGTACTAACATGGTTGTTGAAGCATAAGCAGATGTGGATTTTTTAATTCCAAAACACTGAGATTTGTCTTTGAATCTTTGAATGTTTTGTTACTGTGTTCCTAACATTGTAGCACTTGTTGTCCTGGGCACTGCAGAATCTTCAGCCTTGGTGTGTCAGAAATATTTGTGTTTTGGCTACTCCAGACTAGCTGCTAACATTCTCATTTCAGCACTTGCAGGGGATGGGGTTTGGAGCAAGGCTGTAAATGTTTTCAGACGTGCAGTTTTTTGTGTGACTGACTGGTTTTTACCTTTTGCAGGTGGTCCCTTACTGCAGGAACCACTGGATGCCAGTAATGGTGCTGGCCAACACTCGCAGTGGAAACAACATGGGTGAAATTTTATTAGGAGAATTTAAAATGCTGCTGAACCCCGTTCAGGTATTTACAGTGCAGAGCCACCGTAATAAAACCACGGTTTAGATTAGAATAGATATCACTTTGCTTACACAGTGGCAATAGGATCTTCTGGAAGATCAGAAAAAAAGACAAATTCATATAGTTTGTTCTTTTAGAAAGTAGCAGCTTCACAGAGGAAAACAGAAAGTGCAGAGGCTTCTCCCAGCCCCAAGTTTGTTAGGATTCTAATACCAGTCCAGTTTTTTACTTACAGTAATACATGCAGTAATTCAGTTAATAAAAAGTATCTGACTTTTGAAACAGTGTACATTTTTAGAAAATGAACCATTTAAGTCTTCTTTGTAGGAAACCTATGTTTGTTTAAATCCTCACTTTATTTGTGGAAAATGTCAGCCTTGACAGTTTCATTTCATGCAGTTGCTTTCCCTTTAAAATCCACTGGGATGGCTCAGGATGTTGACGTAAGGCAGGCAGTTGTTCCATGGATTTCCTGGCTGCACCTTAATACTCTTTCTTTGGAGTTCAAAACCCAGCTGTAAAATGCAGCCTGAGAGAAATCACAGTGTGTTTGTTTTAAATGCATTCCAATAAGGCTTAAAAGAATAAACCTGAGTATTTTAAAATTACTTTTATCTGGAGTCTTTCATCTTTACAGAAGTCATCGTCATGCTTCTAGATACAGATTTTTCCTGGGGCTCTGTCAGCTCAGTTTATCAATGCCATTTAATCCTAGGATGGCAGCTGGAACTCTGTTGTGCATTTGGAAAACAAATCTTGCTCAGGAAAGTCAAGACATCTCATTTGCTAATGTAATACTGCAAATGGAGAATCGTTGTTTTGCATTAGAGTTAGCTTCTTGAAGTTGTTTATCTGTGTGGCAAATCCTGAGTCATGTTCTGTGAACTTACAGAATTCCTTATTTTCCTTTTTTTTCTAGGTTTTTGATCTCAGCAAAATTGCACCTGCTAAAGCTCTCCAGCTCTGCACTTGGCTGCCTTGCAATGCTGTCAGGGTTCTGGTCTGTGGTGGGGATGGCACAGTGGGCTGGGTCCTGGATGCAATTGATGAAATGAAGATTAAGGTATTGTGGTTTAAATTAAAAGGTGAAATGAGTTTTGAAGCTGCCAAAGTTGTACCCCTCATCTCTTACCTATATTTGTTGCCTTCATCTTCCACAGTAGGCTTACAGAGGAATATTTGTGTAATTGCTATTCATATTGGGGAGGGGTGTGGGAAATGCATTTAGGATTCCTTGTAGTTCAGGAAAAATATGAACACTTTAGATTTTAAATTATATTGATAGTAGTTCTTTTCTGCAAAATAAGAAGAGCTGCAGGATATTTTCTGCATTGTCATTTCCTCTTTGTCTGAACAGATTTATATTGTCGTAAATGGTATTGCTAATATTGGCTAGTGTGCTTTGACTTCTCCCAGCACACTCAATCTTTTATAAGAACCTCATTATTCTGCCAGCTGTACTGGTTATGTTGCCAGTGCATAAATGAGTGTAGTAATTTGCTTCTCCTCCTTGTCATATGTTCTGAAGAGTCTGTCTGTCTGCAGCCTTGCCTATTAGCTGCAAAGGAAGAGGAGAAGAAAATAACCTGTGTTTACTTTTGATTTGAAATGGAAGATATTCTTGTTTATGAAATGCTCCTAAGAACTCCTTAGAAAATTAGGAATGGAAAAAATAATTACAAGGCTTTAGTGCTTTACTTAATAAACTTTTTCTCTGGTGCTGAAAGGAAGAAAGTTTTTATATCAAAGTTTTTGGGGTTTTTTACTGCAGCTTTCTTGTTAATTCATAAAATGTTGTAGCTGCAGACCTTTATTACAACTTCATGCACAGTCCAGCAAACTCATTGAGAATAATTGTGTGCTGATAAAGTAGAAATAAAGTAACTGTAAAGGTTAATGAATATGAGTATATGGTTCTGTGATCCTGGGCACTTGATATATGGTCCCTCACAGCTGATATAGTTGATGAAATCTGGGTTTTTCTTTGTTCTGTTCAAATTGAGTCATTGGTATTAGGTAAAATACTGTAGAGATTTATCAGCAAAACTTTTTTTCTTATCAGTAGTAGGTTATTTGTTCCCTTCATTTATCTTGACTCTCAAATACAGGTTAACCTGGCTGATAACCTTTCTAGAAAAAACAGTAACCAAAGGCCAATTTACTGCAAGTGCTTTTCACAGCTAAATTGCAAAGACCATAGTACAGCTGAAATAATTGTTCACCCTTTTGTGGTGAGGAGAGCCCAGCCCTTTGCTAAGGTGGCTGTTGTGAACAGCTGCTGTCACTGTGTGCTTGGCAGAGCTGATCATCACTGCTCCATCTGTGGGTGACAGTCTGAAACTGAGACACTGACTTTGCTCCTTTGAGTGTCTGTATTTCTGTGTGTGGTTGAACACTCTGCTACTCTGTGCATCTCTTGTTTAGACCTAACCTCACCTCAGACTTGTAGGAGCATTTTGGTGTCTCGTTGCAGTTCACAGCCTTGTGTGGTACATCTCTCAGTGTTCATGTCACTTCCCGGATCTAAAGCATCATTCCTGGGAAGGAATACTCTGTTCAGTATTCCTAATGCATAGATTCCATATTGTGTTTGTATTCTCTTTCCTTCTCACAGTGGTTTAACATTCTCTTCCTTTACATTATGCCTGGGTAAGTAGCTCAATGTGCCACCTGCTCTGCCAGCCCCAGGGCTCTGCTCTGTGAAACAGGCTGCTGGGAAGGTGAATTTATCTAACCTGAACATTTGGGGATAGAAGGGAGACAATGGGTGCTGAAGCAGGAGCTAATATGCAGTGGTTTTGTATCCTAGGGGCAAGAACGATATATTCCACAAGTTGCAATTTTACCTCTGGGAACAGGGAATGACCTGTCTAATACACTGGGCTGGGGTGCAGGTTATGCTGGAGAAGTCCCTGTAGAGCAGATCTTACGAAATGTCATGGAGGCAGATGGAATCAAACTAGACAGGTAAGGAACAGTGCAAAGATAAAATGTGTAGAACCAGACACTGCTCTGGTAGCTCTGCTGATAATCTGTTGCAGCAGTTTCTTTACATAAACACAAGTATTGCTAGAAGGAACTACAATGTGACTGAGGTCTGAATTTAGTCTTCTGGTTGTTCTACAGGGCTTAACTCTTTTATAATTTAACTAAATCTGAATATTCTGCCTTAATCCCAGTATAGATACGAGATTCCTAACTGCATTTTTGATACTGAGGACTGTCACAAGTCTAAGTACCAACTGTTGTTTTTCAGATGGAAAGTTCAAGTAACAAACAAAGGATACTACAACTTAAGGAAGCCAAAGGTATGGTTTGCAAGTATAAATGTGAATTCTGTGGAGTACTTGTAAGTTTGTAGTTTTTTCGTTGTTGTTGTTGTTGTTGTTATCAACTTCCCATTAAACTCTCTGAATTCTAAACCCTAATAATGGTATTAAATAAAGCATAATTGGAAGTTCTTTTTTACAGGTATTCACAATGAACAACTACTTCTCCATAGGACCTGATGCTCTTATGGCTTTAAATTTCCACGCCCATCGTGAGAAAACTCCCTCTCTGTTTTCCAGCAGAATC
This sequence comes from Sylvia atricapilla, assembly GCF_009819655.1. Taxonomy (NCBI): domain Eukaryota; kingdom Metazoa; phylum Chordata; class Aves; order Passeriformes; family Sylviidae; genus Sylvia; species Sylvia atricapilla. The sequence goes on from NC_089157.1 coordinate 7,674,085, forward strand.
ATCAATAAGGTGTGTTTGGTAAAGTGACATTTCCTCCTTGGAGTTGTTGATTTGACTTCAGGCTACTTTTGAGTTCACATTCCTTTACCAATACTTCCTTCCTGCCGTTTTAAGAGTTTGAATTCATTTTTCTTGGGGAGGGGATTCCATGGGTAAGACATGCTTGCAGCCCACTCACGAGTGTTCTGCCTTGTCTCTGCTTGCTTACAGAATTTGCTGTTTGCTCAGTTTTTGCTCAGAATTTCTCATTTGCTTTGAAGCTTTATGAGTTAAGTGCTTCTTTCCTTTTCAAGTGGAAATTTAGTTTCTTATGCAAGTTGTAGCTCATCTCATAAGGAGGGTTTAGTTTAAGGGTGTGCAAATATATTATGTATGAGTTATAGATAAGGTTTGCACAGTCATAACTATACATAAATATTTCAAATAGTTTCCTAGGTATTGTCTTTTTCTAACAATGTTTTCTTTTCTCCCTGTTTTGTTTGGGTTTTTTGGTAGGCTGTTTATTTTTTTTATGGAACCAAAGACTGCTTAGTACAAGAATGTAAAGATCTTAACAAAAAGGTTGAGGTAAGTTTTTAAGCTTGCTTATTCTCTGGACAGCCAGTGGAGTGTAAACACTGAACCTTGTGAAAAAAGAGGAGAGAAGCTTTGCTCTTTACAATATTTATACTTAATGTTATTTGTGCAAGGGTGGCTATGACCTTGGAGTATTTTTGTGTTCCTTTTGCTGTCTGCAGCTTCATGGAATTCATGTCTTTGGGCTTACTGAAAATTCCTAACTTTTTTTCTGGCCTTGACTCAGTTCTTTGAGTGCACTGATACTCAGCTATAGTTTGCCATAAGTGAGAATTCCTTTTTTCTTTTCTCTACTAATAGAAATTTACCACAGCTCAGGATATCTTGTGAAATCAGAAGGATTTTTTTTTAATATGGATAGAAAACACATTCTCTTAGCACAGGGCCAGTTTTTCTTTAAGTGAAGATCTATTAAATGCACAAAGTGAATAATTTCTATTGAAGTACTGACTATGATCCACAGTAATTAACTTCTGCTTGTCTTTTAAAGCTAGAGTTGGATGGTGAGAGGATTGAGTTGCCCAATTTGGAAGGCATCATTGTGCTGAATATTGGATACTGGGGAGGTGGCTGCAGGCTCTGGGAAGGAATGGGGGATGAACCTTATCCTTTGGCAAGGTACAGAGGGCATTTTTTGCTTTGTTTTTTCCTTTAACAGTTCTTGCAGTATAAGGAATTCCCTCAGTAGACTGTGCTTATGTAGCCAGGCTTGCCTGGAGGTCAGAAGGGTTCCTTAGGACAGGCTGTCTCATATTAGTTTATTTTCCTTAAACTGGAGACTTGAAGTAAAGGCATCCTCCTTTTACTCCTGCTCCATCAAGGGGATTTTAAGACTTTCTCAAAATGTCTGGCATGACAGACAGCAGTAGCATTGGAATGGCTATTAACAGTAAAGTCAGCCTACAAAAAGTAAAAGATAGATCCAATTCAGAGTCTAAAAGACCACATCCCATTAGAGGTTAGAATGGAAAGTAAAAACAAAACATGTCAAAAATTTTGACTCCCATATTGAGAGCAATACCAAGGAGAAAAGTAATTTCAAACAGTAATTATTCCCTGTTGTGATTTCCTTCTTCAGAAGTCCTCTATATAAACCTACCCATAGTTCTGTTACAAAGCTTAAGATCCTGAATTTATGAAAAATACCTGGGCAAGGTCTTTTACCCAAAGCTAAAAAGTTAAGCCATTAAATGATTTTCCTTTGGATGAATACCTGAAGAAGTATTCGGGTATACCTGAATACCTGAAGTAAAAAGACAGAAAATTGTACAAGTTTATGGAAGAGAAATCCACTGTGGGCCTTAAATGTGCACAATGAGCCTTGGAAAGTTACACATCCTTGATTTCCAGAAGGGTGGGCTGGCTGGTGAATTGCTGTTAGATTATATCCTTTCCTGACACAGAGGCCTTTAAGAACTTCTATTCCATTTTCAGTCTCATGTGAAGGATGAGATAATATAGGTGTTACAATTTCTGTCATCACAATCAGAAGCCAAACTATTTCCCAATTACAATACATTATAAATGTTTCTTGGCCTATCAGCTTTTGCCACACAGTGCCATTGATGCCTTAGAACAAATCATCTACAATTACCCCTCGTGGGTCCTACTACAGTGCGCCTTTCATAATTCTATTTCTCTAAAGTATCTAGTCTTATTTGCAAGGCCATCCTTTGAAACTTGTTTCTAGTTTCATTTCTTTCTCAACGACGTCCATCCTATTCCATGGCATTTCTAAGTCAGCATTTTTTATCTCAAAGTTTGCATACAGATGCACATTATGTGAGCCTTCTGTCAGGCTTTGAGAATTCTCTACAAATCCATTTCCCACAAATTGCTCCATAGCTGTGGGGTTTGATGGCTTTCTTTGCTGTTCAGTGTGATTGTTCACCAGCACAAATACATAAATGTATTGGTAGCACAACATTTGCCTTCTTTCTGGGAATAGCAATAAAAGGACCGTAATATTTGGGCAGGTATGCTGGAGCTCATCAGCATCACTGAAAAGAGTCTAATTTTTTTTATTTCATAGACATGATGATGGACTTCTGGAAGTTGTTGGTGTTCATGGTTCTTTCCACTGTGCTCAGATCCAGGTGAAACTGGCAAATCCTGTTCGCCTGGGGCAGGCACACACAGTGAGGGTAAGTGCTGCTTAGGGGCCTGTTCTCCTGAATTCTTTTTAGTACACAGTACAGAATCTCAAGGACTTAACTGCTTGCATCAGATCTGAAGTTGCAGGTTGCAGTTGAGATGGATGTTCCTCTTGCTTAGTAAAAATTAATTATGTCATAATACACAGACCTCTGTTGCTGTGGTTGGTGGCCTGAGTGCCACTGATAGCTTCCCCCTGGCCGGGTTGTGAATGTGTATTTTAGTTGGACCAGATGATTTCAGAGCCCCTTTGAAGTGCTGTGGTTGTGTTGTTGTGTTTGGTACCAGCTGATCCTGAAGAGCTCCAAGATGCCGATGCAGGTGGATGGGGAGCCCTGGGCACAGGGGCCCTGCACTGTCACCATCACTCACAAGACCCGTGCTCTGATGTTGTACCACTCGGGGGAGCAGACAGATGATGATGATGCCTCCAGCCTGTCAGAGTGACACCACAGGAGGGAGCAGAGTGGGTGGATCAAGACCTGGAGATTCTGTGGAGTTCACGTGCAGCAGTGAGGAGCTTCAGCTCGTTAAAACACTGATGTCTGATCTAGACTGAGGTTTATGCACTAAGGTTCATGCTTGGGAATGAACTAGAGCTGAGAAAAAAGCCATGCTTTTGCACTCATGGAAACTTTCACAGCTGAATTACCACAACTGGTTTGCTTTTAGGTTGGTGGGGATGCCCTCCAGCCTTTCCGGCTGGAGTGTGTTCCTCTAATGGCTGAAAAGGGACAGATGCTGCCTTGCTGTGCAATCAGGTCTTCTGCACATACACAGTACAGTGTTTCAGAGAGATGTTTATACCCTTGGAAGGGGGAACAGCTGGAGGTTTGACCTGCTTCACCTGCCCCAGAACAGTTCCAGAGCAGAAAACCAGACCAAGCAGAATATGGGTTGATGTTCAGACAGCAGCCTGCTCCTGGCTGCCATCTCTGCTTGGGAGCAAGAGCAGGAACTCTGTGCACCTGCTTGTGCAGTGCATTTCTGATAAGCTTCACTGGGTGAGTAGAGGATCTGGGAGCTCTGGGGAAGGTACTCAGCAAGAAAACTGCTTTTGGACCAAAGGTTTCTGGAAATGTTATTTAGGAGATGACCTTTTTCAGTGGCTTTGTAAGCCAAAGAGTCCCCTGAGGTCTTGAGTCCCCAACATAGAACTCAAAATAATTGTACCATGACTTGCACTGAATGATCCTGGGACTTGACTTCGCTTCAGTTCAGTGAGAGACTAATTCTAGTTTGTGTAAATAGCAACATAATAGTTCTTGGGCAGGCATTTTGGAGGAAAACTTGGGACAAAGGAGCAGCTTTTTTAGCTGTTTAGAAGAAAGGGCTTTAAAGAAATAAGGATGATTGGCAAATGTGGGGTATTTTTTAAAAACTTGTTAAAGAACATGGCTCATAACTACCTGAGAATGATCAGTAGTAAGTCAGTCTATTAACTTCCAATTTTAAGTGGGCAGAGGTGGCATTTATGTGTATAATTTGTTTGTATGGAGGCATGGAAGCATTTGTTTTCTGACTGACTCTTAAGGGTCAAAGATACCTTGTTGGTTACCCTCATTTCCCTTAGGAATATAAAATGGGGAAAAAGATTAGTGGTTGATCCTGACAGTGGAGGTTCAGAACACTGACAGCAGTACAGCAGGGACTGTCAGCTTGGCATATCTGAAGCTTCTCAGGTTAAAAGCTTCTCAGGTGAAAACATCTTCATGGTTAACAGAAGTAAAATATCTTATTCCTGTTCTTTCTGTTTTAAGAATTTTAAGCCTGCAGCAGGTGAGAACTGAGTTGAGGTTTAAAATGTCTCACTGAGTAAATGCAGTTTAGTTACTGAAGGTGCTCTTCCAAGTAGGAAGAGAATTTATCCTGTGTAAACCAAGATCATCAAGGTGAGAGCTTTGGTCTGAACTTTGAATGTTGCTGCTTTTGTCATAATGCCCCCAATATTAACTTTTTTTTTTTTTTTTTTTTTTTTTTCCCTCTTTAACCTGACTGAAAATGAGACCATTGGGTAAAGTTGGCTGTGTTTCTAGGTTTTTTAAAATGAAACCATTTTTCAAAAACCTGTAAAATGATGTTTGCATTAACAGTGAACCATCTATTTATATTTTAAAATAATTTATTGAAACTTAGCAGAGTCAGTATTTTTAAAACCTTCAACCTTTTCCTCTTAGGAAAGCATTTTTAACTTGGTGGTATTCCTTGTAGAAAGTGTATGTACTAGGACTTCAATACTACTGATTCTCAGTGAATTTATAGCAGTCTGAAAATGTGATTAGAGTGTAATGAACTGTAAAGCAGAAGCCATTTGTAAATTCCATATTCATTAGCCTTATACGCCTCACTTTAATTATTTTATTGTATGTAAATAGAGATGAAAAATAATAGTAAAATATATGTAAAGAGTGTTTTAAATACCCTAAGTATACTATGCTAGATGAATCCATTGCCTTTTTTTTAGTTATGAGCTTCAATTTGTATTAGCTTGAAAAATCTTACCAGTTATTATTTTTTTAATAACTTGTAACCATCAGCATCCTAAAAGTATTTAAGTTCTGTGCTGTAGTTCTTCTGTAACTGTTGTTTACAATCAAATGAGGAATCTCTGGAAAAGCAGGGTATGTGCTCTGAAAAGCAGTATTTGAAATTATACCACTGGCTACTTTAAATTATTCATAATGCAGTTTAACTTCCCTGAAGTTGATCAGATGATTATTCAAATTGGTTCGTAGCCCAAGAACCTTTAACTGTTGAAAAACTTCACTCTTTTGACTCCTGACATCTAGAAAAGAAGGAATTGGTGCCAAGGCTGGACGTCTCCCTGTGTTACCACAGGTGAGGGGTGAATGGGCTTCTCCACTTGTGCCCCAGTGGGGCTGTTTGTGCTCCCTCTCACTGCAGCTTGCCTGGAGTCCAGTCCAAGAAATGGGAAATCCTCTGGGAAAGGCAAATCCATCAATTCCTGCTGGAGAAACAAAGCGAAAATAGCATCTCACTGGGTGCTTGTTTGGGAAAACCCCTCATACATGGCATTGGAGGTGGAGAAGTTTGTGTCTCACCAATGGACTGTGAGTGATGGCAGAAAATGTGGCTGTGGGGAAGCCTCCTGTGAAATTGTACTTCTGGTTTAGAGGCCATTCTGTAAGGTTGAAGTGTCCATTGTGACTCTGTAGCTGTCATACGTGTGGCAAAAAAAGGTCTTGTAAAACACAGCCCTGGAATGTGTGGGAAGCCTTGCTGTTTGCACCTCTTTGATTTCAGTGTATCCTCCTGTCTGATGTGTTGCAAATTAGGTTAAAGCCTGTTTTGAATGACTTAGATGGAGCTGTTTGCAGTTTTAGCCCAAGTTTGGTGTCAGCAATGAGCTCCCAAATTGTCTGGTAGAAATGGACTTGGCTAATTTGTAACAGAGCTGTAGTACCCAGTGCTGTGGTGTGCTTTGTGAATGTAAACTGCTCCACGGTTTCTTAATGTTGCAGGTGCATAGAGCATCGTTTCAAACAGCTGCTCCATTCAAGGAGTTCCTCCTTGTAGGTTGGAGCCCTGGAAATCCCCACAGTATATTATTCTTTGTCTGAGAGACGGGATTCTGCAGTTGGAGCTCCTGTCCTGCACTGAAGAGTTTTCTCTTATCCTGTTAATCATAAACATTGGAAAAATAGAGAAAACAATATTTCAAAAAGTCAGATAACAAATTGTTTCTTCTGTCAATCTTCATATATTATAGCTGTGTGTAAAATGTATAGGGTAAACAATAACATGGATTGTCAAGCACTTAGAAGTGAGTTCATAAAGTTTATTTTTAAGTTGTATTGCTGCATCCAGTAGCTTACCTGAAGTTTGGTCAGATTCTGATAACTTTCTTTACTGTAGGTTCTCAGTCCTGTGAGAGGCAATACAAAAAGCATAAATCTGCATGGAGAGCCTTTCTGTGGGTCAGCTCCCTGCCTGGCTCACACTGGACTCGTTCACTGACATTATTGCATTATGAGCTGGGTGTTTTTATGTGCACAGAGCCTCTTGTCAAAGGCTTTGTCAGACAAGAAAACTGGACTGGCTTCACACAGCTGCTGTTGGCCCAGTCACCCACCTGGTTGGCTTTTGCAGTCACCATCACCCCCAGAACCCCAAAGATTCCCCTGGCCTGTACTGAAAGTCCCACCTTTGTTCTCCTGGCTGCTGGGGAGGGACGTTCCTTTTCCCCACAGGTTCTGAGGATGAATCCCTAGAGGATTTTGTTTCAGTCTGACCAGTTCCTTCTGGTCCTGTGCTACATTGCACTGAAGCTTTTACAGTGTATTAGTGTATCTCACTGGTTAAATAAAAGAGCACTGCACCTTTAGCTGTGATCAGCGCAATGGCATCAGTGTTATAGTTACTGGTTTTTATTTGGCAACAAATGCTTTTGGTAGAGCAACACTGTGACCAGTTAGTCTATGGGGAAGAGCAGGACATAAAATCTGCATGTGTTCCAACTGAAAATCCTTTTTAGGTCTGTATTTCATACTGACTAATAGCAGTTTTCTGCCTTTTGGGAAATAAGAAATTAAGCCGTCAGTTGGAATTAAATTAGACTGTCTTCGTATTCAAAAATACCAGGATGTAACTGATTCTGCTGAATGTCAACCACTTAAAAATGCTGGTTTCTTCTGAGAAATGACAGGCACTCCAACATAAGGATGAGGGAGCAGAGACCACTTCTTCCTGTAGTAATTAAATAAATTGAGAGAATTTACACATTCTTTATTTCAGCAATGTTGAGGCCACAGTTCTAAAGCACAACATGATCATGATTTTGTTATCCAAGAGTGCTGATTACCCAGTTCAGGCTTTGGGCATCTCAGGGAGATATTCAAGCTGGAATAAAGCCACATGCCTTGACTAAATATAGTTGTGTTGTGCAGACTGACCTTAGCTGAGAATCTGGCCCTTAGCTGTTCAAAACTATGAATGTATTCAAAATAGTACTTTTTAATACTGCCCTGTGTCCTGTGCTGTGTCCCCCTACTGCTGTATGTCATTAATTCTCTACATTGTTTAATTTGCAACTTGTTTGTAGATTCCAGCATAAAAATAGTTTTCTTTTTAAGATTCTGTAGGAACTTATATTTTGTGTGAGTTTATTGCATTCTGTACCTTAAAGGTTTACATCTCTCAAAAGCCATTTTGTCTGCTACAAACTGCTGTAATCCTATGAGTACCTCCAGCCATCTTCTCTTTCTAGGATTTTTGTAGTTAAACAGAATGGATTTTTATTTTTGTAGCTTGTAACTTCAGTATGTATAGTAGTTGTTTAGTAAGCAGTGATCAAAATACTGTAAAAATGTTGCTTTTAAGAGCTGTAACTTTAGTAATAACTACTTACAAGAAAGTATCAGCATGTTAACAGTTTAAAAAAATATTCTTTAGCTTCACATGCTGTGATGCTGCCACCTGGGATTTATATTGAATGTGTTTGTCTGTATGTTCTAAACAAGGAAAATATTATCCTAAAGTGCAAGAAATAGGTAAAAAAATAAGATTTATAACATTTTTGGCTGTTTTCAATTGAGAAAGGTGACATTTGGGATTCAGTATTGTTTTATTTCCCACTGAGCAGTAAGAAGGAGTGATCAGTGGACTCTGGGCAGATCAGTTGTTTCCTTATGGTGTACTTTGAGATCTGTATTTTGTGCCCAAACGTAAGCAGACACTGTCTGCACCATTACTGCCCCTCAGAGAGCAAAACCCCAGGGCAAACCCCACGGCTTGCAGTATGTGAGATCTCACTTGCCAGGAAAGAACCAGTTAGCATGATCTTGAACCTCCAAAATAAATGTTTAAATCAAAACTGACCAATTTTTCCCTAGCATCAAGCCATGTTTTCAAACCCTGAACTGGTTTTCCTTTGCTTTCAAAGATAAGCAGGATGAAATGGGAGGGTAAGGAGGTGATCCTGTAAAAGTCTTTGTTAGAAAAGCTGAGACGTCTGGGTTTAGTTGCTGCAGAGGCACAGTGAGTGTGCTTTTGTCCCATAAAACACTTGGGATGGTTGGTGCAGTCGTTACATGGGCACGATTTGGTGTGATTTGGGTCAGGGTCTGCTGCAGCCTCAGTGGAGCCACAGAACTGCCCCATTCTGGGATTACTTCCCATTAACACAGGGAAACTGAAAACTTCACTTGGTTGTACTGTGGCCTCTCTCTGTGACTGACACTCCCAGAAGGCTCTCTTGAGAAACATCTGCTCCATATTCTTCATAAAAATTTGTAAATACAGATTTTTCACAGCACTGGCTTTGTTACTGAATTTCCTAATGCATCTGTTTGTCTTGTTATTTGTACTGTATTTCTCTGTAGGTTGAAGGGTGTGGATTAAAGTGTTTAAACTCAGTTTTCCCTTTTCCTCACTATGCACAAAAACAAATGTGAGTCTTCAACTCTGCAACAGCCCCGGGATGAGGATGACTGCCTGGCTCTGGGAGGGCTGCAGCCAAATGAGTTTAGACATTTTGAGAACAAAGTTGTATTTTGTTGAACTCTGTGGCCGTGCTTCTGCCCGGGATTCCTGCTGCAAAATCTGAGCATCTCAAACCTCAGTAAACGGAAAAAATTCTAGACAGCATGGTAATGTCATTTGGGGGTAAAACTAACACTGGTAACCCGCTCCTGGTTCATTCTTCTCCACCCTGGGGAGGAACTGAGTTTGTGTGGCTTTTAGGCGTGGTTAAAACTGAATTCGTAGGTATCAACAGTAATGTGAAATGTCCACATTGTTCCTTCTCAACTCTGTTGTCACTGATTGGGGATGTTAAAACAGCTTCTGATCTTGTGCATTATTTATTCGAAGAGGGGAAGGAGCCCTGCAAATGCCTTACCTGTGGTGAGTGGTCTCAAGAGTTTTAACAGGAGATGTTTTGGTGTCAGTAGAAACTGGAGATGGGGCAGGAGGAGCTGCTGAGAGCAAGTCAGCAAAACTCACACGGGGTTTTCCCTAGCAGGGGAAAACGCTGCTGCTGGGAGACATTCAGGGATCAAGTGGCTCAGTGCCTTCTCCTGATGGCAGCAGATGGGATCGTTTGGGCCTTTGGAAGTGAATAAATCCTCCTGTGGGGCCACTTCATCATAGTGTCAGTTCCCCCCAAGTCCTCTCCTCTGTTCCCTGGTCTCATTTGCACAAGAGAGAGAAGGGCTCTGGCCTCTCAGTTCCTGTATTATGCCACAATCAAACGTTTTAAAAACTATTTTTGTGTTGTTTTCCATTCAGGATGGGGTCAGAGCATAGATATCCAGCAGGTTTTTACTTAGATGAGTAAGACAGCAGTTTCACAGAGCTTTCAGGATCATTTGCACTAATGTTGATAACCATCAAGTTACCAACCTGGAGTGAGCCATGCAGAGTACCAGCCTGAGCCAGACTTGAGCCAAGAGTTGCACAAGGAGTTACAGTGCAGGTCGGTGGGGAGAAGAATACAGGATGTGAGCAAGGTGGAAGTCAAGGCTGAAATTCCGGTGGGGTGGTTTTTGGGGGGTTTGGTTTGGTTTGGGGTTTGGTTGGTTGGTTGGGGTTTTTTTGGGGGGTTTTTTGGGTGGTTTCAAATGTTCTCAATATTCTCAAATATTACGTCCTTTCCCACTATGTTTTGTTGCCTTCTTACTTTTCTTTTAACTAATTGTGCTGGTACAGATATTATTTTCCTAAGTGACCTCAGCAAAAGCAACTGTTCCAAAAGCAGTGGAGTTGCACAGGCTTGAGTGAGAGCTCGGGAGCAGGGCCAGCACTACCCTTTTCATCAGAAACATTTTCCTGATGAGTTTATATTGGAGACAGGGCATGGCATAGCCGTGCAGCTCCTGCTGCCAGTCAGTGGCTCTCACCCACACCCACCCGCTTGCTGCTGGAATTTTCTGGTCAGCTGAGAAATGGCCAGTGGTACCACAAGGAAAAGGTTTGAGCTATTTAGCAGTGAGAAGCTATCCTCTGACATTTCTCTGGGTGCTGCAGGCATCCGAGCATGGGTTTGGTGAAGGAGCTTCCCGTGCACCCAGCTGTGAGCTCCTGCCCCTTTGTGGCTCCTGTGTGGTGCTGCAGCTCAACGTGGAACTCCTTATGGCCATCTGCAGCAGTGATTTTGGTAAGCTGGATAAAGGAGAATCATTCTGCCTGAAATTTATATTATTTGGATTTATTTGCTGTTTTTTCTGAAAATAATAGCATGTCTGTGCTCTCTGATCTGGGAAAGGAACTGTGGAAAAGAATCTGAGCGGGAGGGCAAAGTGAAACCTAGAAGGGAGAAGCTTTGCTGCCAAGGTCCTCATTTCCCTCAGGCAGAAAGGTTATGAACTAAAGCTGAACTGTGAGTAATGCAGGTGTGCTCACAGGTGTAGCCAAGTCACGTGTACATAGATGTACACTCAGGCTGAACATGCTTGGTGTGGTCATTTTTATTGCCTTCGTCTATATTTCCTTTTATCCCAACTATGAATATGCCTTCTCCCTCCCCTCATGCTTCCCAGGTTTGTTTTTTTTTTTTTTTCTGTAGAGGCAGTGAGTTGTTTGCAACTTAGCTAAAAATTTCATGTGATTTAAACTTTTCTTCAGTAATATCCTGGTTTGGTTTCATCCCTTATGAGGAAACAGCACACTTATTAGTCTCTAAGAAAAGAAATAATAAATAGTTATCTGACAATACATTAAAATCTTTTTGCCATTTTTCTTAATAATGAAATAGAATTTTTTTTCTTTCAATCGTGATTTGTTACTTTTATTCCCACATTTTTCCACATGCAGCACATTTGTACCTCTTTGATGAGCTCAAATAGCTCCTCAGCAGGGAACTGCTCTGCCCACGGTGCCGCGTGCCCTTGGCTTGGCAACAGACTTGGCACATCCTTGGCACACTGTTGGATTCATTTGCCACCCTCTACTACAATTATCCTATGGCATGGGAACTGTTAAATCACAGACTGCAGAATGAGACTCTTCCTGAAACAGAAATAAATTCCATTGACAGAAGAGCACAGTGACACATTTAGAACGCTTCAGCAAAGCAAACCCTTGGAAAAAGCAAAGGTGATTTGTGGGTCCCCAGGCTCTATGAGCTAAAGGGGAGACGAGTTCAATGATAGGGACAGGGAGACAGAGAATAGTCAAGAGAAAAATGGACTGAGGGACAGAAAAGGAAAAAATGAAAACATTGGGGCAGGGACTTGGAATGAGAGCATCCAAGAAAGAAAAAGTGTACTTAGAATATGGGGCACAGAAGGAGAGGAAATAAAAGCTGGGGGGACATCACAAAGACCTAGAGGGTATATGAGGAGAAGACAAAAAAATTCAAAGACAGATAAATGAGAAAAGATAAAACTAGCAATGGACAGAGAGATAGGATAAAGACAAGAGGGGTGGGGAAGACGACAGAAGTGCAGAAAGAAAAAGAAACCAGAGAGGTAGACTAAGAGAGAAAGACGGGAGCTTGGAGAACAGGAGAGGTGCGGGGAAGCAGAAAAAAATTACATCAGCAGGAAAAGGGTGAGGTGGTAGGGATGGGATGCCAAAGAGCAGCAACGTGGACTAATGGGTCCAGGACTCATTGCAGCTCCCACTCAGAGCTGCTGGGAGAATTTGATAGTTCAGATGTATCTTTGTCTCTCTCCTGCAGGGGAAAATGGGCAACTGAATAACAGAATCAATATGATTTCAGAAGGCATTTATTGTTTACATTACATGTCAGATATAGATTCTAGGTCTACTGTCCACTTGGGCACGAATCTCTGGTTTGGCTAAGCTGCTTCTTCATGAGAGAGGCACACATCATTCAGGACATCTAATTGATCAACCATCCATCATCACATTGTGCTTCTCCTATCTAGGGTTTACATTTTTTTGCTGACAGTTTCTCAGCCTCTCTGTCCTTATTTTTGATCCTGTTGTTTTCCCAGTAACCTTGATGAATTCCTGAGAGTTCTAATAACAAAACTGGCGGTGATTTGGTAAGATTACTCACAACCAGTTTGGCTGGTGCATCAGAATGGCCTGTTATACAGATCCATTGCTACACTGTCCCTCTCCATCCCTTACTCTGTACTTCCAGTGGCTCGGCTGTCAGCCACCTCAGATATTAAATTACTGTCTTACAACTTTTACAGTATAAGGCTTCACAAATACACAGCTTTACACGTGCACACACTACATGGTTACACATACAGCCTCTGCCGTGCTCGGCGGTGACGTGCTTAGGACTACGCTGAGAGAAATTCTTCCTCATCTGGAGAGGCAGAGAAGATCCCAACACTCCTCCCCGGCAAGAATGGCACGGTTTGCCCCTGACATTTGCCCCCTCTCAGACTTTGTCCCTGCCCCTCCACACCGCCCCTCGTCCCTCGGTCAAATGGGCGCTCCTCGGAACGCAGCGCTGCCGGAGCTCATATCCACTGCGGTGACCGACGGCCGCGGGGACGACAACGCCGCCGCCGCCACACGCACCCGGAAGAGCGCGGGCCTCATTCGCCGCCTGGCCAGCGGCTGGGCCGGCCCGATGCGCCGGGACACGAACCGGTACCGAATCCGCCGAACACCGGGAACCGGCGGCGCCGAGGAGCCGGACCGCATCCGCCCCGCGCCCCGCCCACCGACAACGCCCCGCCCACCGGGCCGCCCCGCCCACCGCCTCGAGCTCCGCCCACCACCCCGAGCTCCGCCCAGCGCCCCGCCCTGCGGCAGCGCCCCGCCCCCGTCGCTAGGGAAGTGAGGTCACGCAGTATGGCGGCTCGGGGCCCGCGGTGGTGAGGGGCCGCACTCCGTAATCCGTGTCCATCTTGCTCGGGAGCTGCCGTGAGCGTCTTGTCTGTCTCGCTAGTATCGACTGGCGAGGCCAAACCCGCGATGGCATCCGAAACCGCAGGACTGTGAGGCGTCGGGACGAGAGCCAGCAGGCCGGGGAGGGCGACGGAACCGGGTCGCGGACGAGGCGAGCTTCCGCCATGGAGCTGAGGGTTGGGAACCGGTACCGGCTGGGCCGGAAGATCGGGAGCGGCTCCTTCGGGGATATCTACCTGGGTAAGGAGGATGGCTCGCTAGGGATTTCGCTGGCCGTTTTGTGGCTGTGTGGAGAACATCGAGGGCCTAGCCGGGTCAGGCGAGTACCTGGGCTAGGGGCACAGCAGCCCAGGAAATTCAGGATTTCGTTGACATCATGTCCCGATTCGGACGGTGCGGAAATCGGGAATTCTGGTTTGCTCGGCTGCCTCTTCTCATTGCTGTCTAGTGACCTTGGGCACTGTTCACGTCTGTAAAATAGGTGTACGGGTAAAAATCGCCTCATTTGAAAACAAGGAAGAAAAAACCTCAAACCCACGTAAAGCCTAAAACCCTCACAACCCACCACATTTGGAAAAAACATTCTGCAAAAGAAACGTGTATCAGGGTTAAATAGCGCTGCAGTGGACTAGGAAAAATTGTTGTCAGAAGGATGTTTCTTTCTCCTGTGAGGCCTAAAGAAACCCTACACAACTACAGGTGATTAGGTTGCTGTAAAAAAACCTTTAAATCCGTCAGATAATTCCCGTGGTTTGGCCAATCCTGTTGCTTGACCGTCACCTAATCGTGATCGCTATGCAATTGTAAAACGTGCAGGATTGGAATTGCCTTTGGCAGTCCATTATTATAGCTCTCTAACATAATAGCCTACTGCTGTCGCCTACGACAAGCACAGGTAGTGGGTACAACAGGTTTTGAAAGCAAGTATTTTTAAAATACTCTACATATTCGGCAAACTCTCGAGCCATGTGGAGTGGGTTAAATCCAAAGAAATACAAGCGTTGTGTCCCGTGCCGTAGACACGAGTGCTCTGCTTTTGAAAATTACGTTAACTTAGAAAAGGAAATCAAGAAAGAAGGGGAGGGGAAGAAGGTGGAACTTGCAGGAGCTAAGGTTCATTGACTGCATATTTGTGGAAGATAAAAATAATGTCACTTGCTGGCTTATGTCATATGTTTGGCCGTGCATGCACTATGAGAGGTGGAGGTTGTTTTTCTAGACAGCAGGGCTTCATCTTGCAGTGCACAGCTGGCATTCCAAAATAATTCGTTGCCTAAAGCTGCTTGTCTGCAGATAATGGAATACTGGTTATCCATAAGACACGTCATATGCCTGATGAAAAATACACATTTTTAAGGTGTGTGGTTGTCTAGAGACAGAGAACATGGTCGTTCCTCTCTGCAGTGCATGTATTGAAGATTGAAGATGTGACCATAGAAGATTGTGATAAAGCCTGTGCAAAAATCCTTGTTAGCTTCCATCGGGCTTTTGGGAGAAAATTAAGACAGCAGTTAAAATCTAAAACGTCTTAGATGATTTGAAAAAAATTAACTTCTAACTGCTGTTCAGATAAATCAGATTGTATTACAGAATTAATTCTAAGTACAAGTGAAATAAACGTTGATATGTCTCTATGCATGCAGCTCACACCAGTGAAGTTGTGCAGAAAATAATAGTTCCCTGTGTACTAGTGTATATATTAATGCCATACTGAATTTTGCACAATAAATTCTTTGGGTTTTACATTTTTTTATTTCTAAATAGTCGTCATGGATTTACTTTCAGGGCTTACTGCAGATGTCATACCTGAGCCAGTAGCTAGCATGGAAGTACATGAATGGAAGATCCAGCTGGGTTTATTTTTCCTGGGGAAATTACTCTCAAGAACTGAAGCCTTTTGTAGAGTCCCATTTGGTTTGCCTACTATTATCTGGTAGAACAGATGAAATGTGGTTCATTTCTAAAAAATTCCGTTTATTGCTCAGTTGTTCAGATTGTACATGTATGTAGACATAAGCATCTTAAAATAATTTCTGAAGTTATTTCAGAAGTCATTATATATTTCTAAGTACACGTGCCCTCTGATAGGCCTGAGTGAATTTGTAGATTACTTCAGTGTACATTCTCAGCTCAGTTTTATGCTTTGAAAAGGAAGATTTGACTATTTTTGCCTGTTTCCCATCCCCAGGTTTTGTCTTAAATGCAGGTACAAGGGTTTTGAAGACAATCCAGAGCAGAGGGGAAGGACTTCCTCAGTTTTTCCCACCCTTTCCCTTTTTCCTTACTTTGGAATAAGGAGCCAACAACACTTTTAGAAGCACGGTTCTTTCACAGCGTTTCCTCTTCTTCTTTGTACCTCAAAATTTGTCTTCTGGAATTTGGAATGGGGATCTGTGGGACAGGATTTTTAAATGTAAGGTACTACTGTAAACAAATGAGCATGGGCAATTAAAGTAAAATTTTGGAGTTCGCCTATGTCACCTTCTAGAGGAAGATATGAAAGAAATTGATACATAGATATTCTAAATAGTGTAAAAGGTGGACAGGAGTGGGTGGATTAGAGTAAGCACTTGTTTTATTGCCCTGATCATGAGGTCAGGTAGGAATGAATCATGGTAACAGAGTAGTCACTGTGCTTTCATGGTTTCCTGTGTTATGTATACATTTTCCTTAAGAATGAACTTTAGGTTGTAAACTAATTAAAATTAAATCCAATCCAAAGCTTTTCTTCGAGAAGAGGACTTCACAATTACAAGTAAATTAGAATTTTGCATTAGAAAAAACACTTTCACAACTTTAGTCTTTTTCACTTGTAAATAGTGACTTCTGATTATATTGCTTGTTACTGCATTTTAATGATTCCTTTCACAGAGCTGCTGCTTCTCAAATATTACATATTCCTTACAGGAGGCTAAGCTTTTGGTGAAATACAGGGCGCTGTAAAATTTTAGAAACTTTTGTCTCAAGTTTAAGGGGTAGACAAAAGTCCTTACCTGGGGACAAGCACCAGGTTGCTTGGCAAAATAATTTCCATTTTTGTGCCCCTCTCATTGGTTTTGCTGGACTCAGAAATCTTAATTGCATTATTTTAGTATGGAATTTCTTGTCTTGATGGAGAGGGCTTACACGGAAGTGGAGTTCTTGAAGAGTTTTTTTCTTGAATGTTTCTTTTTAAGAATGTCAGCTTCTCTCGACATACTTTGAAAGTGAACAGGTAAGCCATTGTTGTATTCCTGAAACAAGAATTTAGTGAGATTTAAAGAAAGCTTTTGCAGACTGCATGTTCTTCAGTCTAGATAATCTTCCTTTTGGCCAAGTAAAACGAGGTGTCAGGGTACAGCCGGAGGATGTTGAGATCCAGGGAAATTGCAGTCTCTGTTTCCAAGACAGAAGAAGAGGTGATTTGAATTCCTAGCATTTCTTCCTTTGGGGGGGCTGTGTGCCACGTTTGTAGATACTGACTCTGAGAATTTTTACCATAAACTGGAAGTGGAAAGGCATCCCTGAGAAGATGCACTTGGTTTAGTTTTGTTGTTTGTTTTGTGGTTTTTGTTTTTTTTTTAATGGGATAGCAGTTTGACCTCCTGTGCTACGGTGTCTAATAGTTGTCTCTTGTATCCCTAGTCTTTTGGCAAGTATCTGTAAAGTTTCAGAGGAATTTTTAGATAATCATGGCTGAAAGTACTTGATTTCTGGATGTTTGCCAGGGAGAAATACTTTGTTGGGGGTTTTTTTTTGTTTGTTTGTTTGTTTTGTTTTTGTCTTGGCAAAGGAAATCCATCTTAAAAATAATTTGACAATGTTTAAACTCTTCTGGTTTCAGGAACTGATATTGCTGCCGGAGAGGAGGTTGCAATAAAGTTGGAATGTGTGAAAACCAAACATCCTCAGCTCCACATCGAGAGTAAAATCTACAAAATGATGCAGGGTGGAGGCAAGCAAACTATTTTCTTTCTTCAAAGATTTTACTGGTTTTATACCTTTGATGTATCTGCCACCTGGCAGTTAATGTTTGGGATCTCTTTTGACAGATCAGGAGAAGTGGTAAAGGTAGCAGGGTAGATGAAGGACAGCATTTCAGTTCTGCAAGGGTTGTAGAGGAGCAGTTCCAAATCCATGGCTGTCACGCTTCATGATAACTAGTAAGATCCTCCAGAGATTCTCATGGCTCCATAAATACTAAATTTTTTAAAATGTGAAACAATTAAATTTTTTTGCAATGTGAAACAAAGTTTGGTCCCAGAATAGTGGTTCATTTCTGGTTCTCATGGATCACTTAAAGATCACTGCTTTCAACCATTTCATCATTGGTTATCATGGTAGCACAGTTCTAAACTTCTAAAATTCAGTTAAATTTTTGTTGTAAAAGTTAGCATTCTTTCTTCTGAGGTAAAAATATTTCCTTGCTGGGAGAGTTGAAAGACAAAATTACATTAGTAGTGAAGAATAGGAGTGCAGCAACTTTGTAGCTACTCTCTGTTGCTCTGCTATAGTAACTTACTGATATAATTTGGAATTCTCGAAGTGTAAGATTCTTGTGCAGTTCTGGGACATAAACCTGGTATAGTTCAGTTTTGCTTTTCTTTCATAATCCCTTGAATTCTTCCTAAATGAGGATATGTTTTGCATAAAGAGTACTTTCCACGCTGTATCTCAAATGCCAAGTGTGGCAATAAGAGCTCTAGAAATGGATAATAGTGTGCATTTGCATTTAGTTATTTTTTAATTCCTGCCTCTTTCAAATGCCATTTGTGTGTAACCAGAATAGCCTTCGTAAAGTAACGTGCTTCCTTTAAATTTGGTGAGTTATGGCATTTCACACCAAAATGCATAGAATTAACTCAGAGTAAGGCATTTGAAAATCTGAATAAGGCTACGTACATACAGGTTTCTTTCAAAATATTTGACCATTTCTACATTTTTATGTGAAATAAGGTTCCTGACTTCCTCAGGAATAAATTTGGGCTAATTTTCATACTGTAAAACTGAATGAATAATTCATCTCATAAACAATGCTACTTTGGTAGAGATTCACCAAACAGCAAACACCATGAAACTGAAGAAAAAGACAAGAATATGAAGGAAGGGTGGAAGTTCATTGCAAATTTTGATGAAAGAGACAGGTATTTTCTGGTGATTTTGTCAGCCTTGAAACTAAGTTAATTTCTAAGGCCTTCTTCAGTAGTAGTATCTAGTGATGTAGTGGTTTGTCAGGGTCTTTCTTTTCAGACTGCTCATTTGTGCCTTATTGCATCTACGAGACTATGTGAGTATTGATATTGGTAAAATGCTTAGGGTTCAAATCCGACAAAGATACTCAATACTTCAAAGTTACAAGGTGAGTACAAAGACTGGAAGATTTCTGGGAAAGAGAAGAAAGGCTATTTTTAGACCTCTGTTGCTTTAATTTTGTATTGATTCTGCTGGAAGTTATTAAACATTTAATTTTGGAATGTCTGAAGGTAGTGTAAAATAGTAAGCTTCACTGTAAAAGGAAACATTTACAGTAATGACCCTCAGAATTCATCTTAAGAGCCTTGAAGATTTGTGTGTATGAATTGTATAAATCAAATTGTTATACTGAATAAATGGTTTATTTTTTCCTAGTGGGTATTCCCACAATTAAGTGGTGTGGAGCTGAAGGGGACTACAACGTTATGGTGATGGAGTTGTTGGGACCAAGTCTTGAAGATCTCTTCAATTTTTGTTCAAGGAAGTTTAGTCTCAAGACAGTCCTATTACTTGCTGATCAAATGGTAATAAATGGATTTATCTTGATAGTGCGATATGTTGAGATATTGAAATTTTTTTGATAGATCATATACATTTTATTTCTAAAATTTAAAGCTGAATAGGTTAAAATAATAGAGAAAAGATTCAAAATTTGTTCTGTTTCTGTCAATCCAAACTATCCCGTCAAAAGGGATTACCAGTTTTTCTTTAAAAACTGGACCTGCACTGTTTGCAAACCAGGTATTTCACTGCTCAAAGACTAAGAAATTTCCCCAAGTTTTTGGAAACAGATGTAATATAGACATGGGCAAAGAGCTGGAAAGGCTTGTCCGTTGTGTTCTAAATTATGTTCTCTTTAATCCTCTTATAATTTACAATGAAAAGGAGTGTTACCTCTTTCATTATTAAGATAAAATTGCTAGTGGTTTTGTCAGAAAAAAGACGTGTGCTTAGTCTCTCAACAATGATTTATTCTGTGGTTCTATATTCAGATTAGTCGAATTGAATATATTCACTCTAAGAACTTCATCCACCGAGATGTGAAGCCAGATAACTTCTTAATGGGCCTGGGGAAGAAAGGCAATCTTGTCTACATTATAGACTTCGGACTAGCAAAGAAATATCGAGATGCTCGAACTCACCAACATATTCCATATCGTGAAAATAAAAATTTAACGGGAACTGCCCGTTACGCATCCATCAACACTCATCTTGGAATTGGTGAGCTGGGGAAAGCAATTAACAGAAACTTCTGAAGTGTCAATGCTTGTAATTTTAGTGCAAGTGGATGTTGCTTTGTGGAGGCATAGGAGACAGTCCCTGTTTTTGACACTAGGAATGCAGCATGCATGGCCTTGTATATCTTGATTAGGTGGGATTCAGTCAGTTTGTAATACTCAGGAATTAGCACATTTTTTAATAACTGCAAGGATAATAGGCTTTTCTTGTACTGAACAAGTTAATTGTGGGTATAGTAACTCTCGGCTGTGTCTTGTTGTTGTAAGGGTCTTTATAACAGTCTTGTTGCAAAGACTTTTGTTTTTCCAGTAGAAAATAAAACCTAATGAGTTCACTTTTTTATGCTGTTGTAGAGCAATCTCGCAGAGATGACTTGGAGTCCTTGGGCTATGTACTGATGTATTTTAACCTGGGCTCCCTCCCCTGGCAGGGACTGAAAGCAGCAACAAAGAGGCAGAAATACGAACGTATCAGTGAAAAGAAAATGTCTACACCCATTGAGGTTTTGTGTAAAGGATATCCTTGTAAGTTACTCTTCTGTGACACTAGACCTACGTGTTCATGTTTTAGTGGTACATCTCCCTTCTTTAGCAGTTAAATGCTTCTACGCTTTTTCACCATCTTTTCCTCTCCCTCTCTCTCCCCCCCTCCTCTTCCCATTTCTTCCATGGTTTTACCCTCCATGATTTTACCACGTGTGTGGTAAAAATCCTGTGCTGAAGACTGAGATCTTTTGTGTTCAGAGAGCATTTCTAGCGATCTCTTGTCTCAACTGTTGAGGTGCCCTCAAGAGGAAGGGTAGCATGGTTCATCTGATTTGTGCTGTATTTTTTGTGCACCTGTTGGCTGCATAATTTGTAGCAGACAGATAGCATTTTAGCAAACTTCCTCTATCTGTGTGGGTACTGTTTCTTGGATGAATTGGATTGTATAGTCAGATGCACTTCTTGTTTATTGCAGTTGTTTCACTTGGGAATTATTATCCCAGGTTTGTCTGGTTTGGCCTGCTGATGGATTAGAATTTCTGAGAGGCATGGGAAACCCTGCTGTATCCTAGCATCATGCCTCAAAGCAGTTGTTTCTCAGTTTGTTACTTACACCAAAACAATAATAACCCATTTTTGAGTATTGTAAAATGATACTTAAATTTGTTTTGAAACCTAGTAGCTCTAGCAACCACTGGAGAATATTTTCATTTCACAAAGTGTTCTATCTCTTCTTTCCACTGTTTTGGCTTCTGCAACTAATTACAATGACAAGAATTTTAGATTTTGGTTGGGTTGGATGAAAATTCATCAAAAGTGTTTCAACAGTTGCTTCATACGTGTTCTTTGACATTCACAAACTGCATGTTTTCTCTGGGGTTCACAGGCAGGAAAGACTAATCAGCTTCTCTTGTGCCATTTGTTAGGATTTCTTTCTTAATACAGATTTATTATCTTATTTCATTTGGGAGACCTAAAGTCAAAAGTTAGTATTCTGATACGCCTGTTTTCTCTGGTGCACTGAATTCACTACAGTGTTCATTTTTTTGCTTTGTAACTAGTATTTTGCTTGCCATTTAAAAACAAGTGTTCCGACTATTGTAAATTAAAAATGTGGCATGACTTATCTGGGAGATTAAGTTTTTGTCTGTTTCATGATGTAGCAGACATGAATCTCTGCATGGCTTAACAAAGAAATGCTGTTCCATGTACCACAATAAATTGTGTTCAGTATATTCCAAACAAAGTTTTAAACCTTTTCTCCCCCACCAACTCTTGTTTAAAGAATTGTACTGTTTTGTTCTCTCTGCTGTTGACAAATGAGATCCTTGCCTACTCTGTGATAGAAAAATAATTTATTTTTCAGCGTTGACATCATAGTGTTCCCTTTGGTGGATTTCTAGTATTAGATCATTATTCTTTTTCTTATGTTAAGAAGATTCCCTGCTTTCAGGTTTGGGGTTTTTTTGACTCAGAATTACAAAAAGGCAATGTGAAGCTGAAGATAAATAACAGACTTTCTTTAATTACAGCTGAATTTGCCACATACTTGAATTTCTGCCGTTCTTTGCGTTTTGATGACAAGCCAGACTATTCCTATCTAAGGCAATTATTCAGAAACCTCTTTCATCGGCAAGGATTCTCCTATGACTATGTATTTGACTGGAACATGCTGAAATTTGTAAGTAGCTCACATAGCTTTCTAAAACTTCGAATTTTTTATGGTTTTGGTTGAGTTTTTTTACTACATTTTCAGATTTGAGTATCTTAACCGATACTGTACAATTGTCTTCCAGGAAGTTTTCCTCCTTGCAAGTCTACAGTAAAGACAAAAAGATGAGGAAATTAGGAAAGGCAGGAGGTAGGGGATCCACACTCTAAGGCTTGGATGACAACTAAGTTACAGTTACAAGGTTTTTAATGTGGAAGGCTTTTAGATCCTTTAGGGCAGTCACCAGGATAGGTTGTGGAACTATGACTTTTTCTCAGGTTGATCTTTAACATGTGTCATTTGCAACATTTGCAAATGGTGTCCAGCTGCCATAACAGTATCCATGTACATTAGCATTTGGAAGACTATCCCAGCAGCTGTATGAACAAAACCTATGGCAGTTCTCAAGAAATTTTACCAAAGCAGTTTATGCCCTGTCAAACTTCAGTTCACACATTGTCCAGTTCTTTCTTTTCAGTATTTTTTATTGAAACATATAGTTGTAAGCTGAATAATCCCCCAAGTTGTTCACTAGTCTTGACCCCTAGGGTGCAAGCAGAGCAGCTGAAGATGCTGAACGTGAAAGGCGAGAACGAGAGGAAAGATTAAGGCATACACGAAATCCAGCTGTACGTGGATTACCCTCCACTGCTTCTGGCAGGCTAAGAGGAACACAAGATGTTGCTCCTCCTGCTCCACTTACTCCAACTTCACATGCTGGTAAGTGAGCAAGTACCTGGCTAAGTGCATTTTATAGACTACTCTAATTGGCTGTTTGTCTCTGGACAAAGTTTGGCCTTTTGGTTTGTTTTTTTTCTCCCTTTTTTTTTTTTTTTTAGTAGATTGAAGGTAATTGCATATGCTCATTGCCCAGCAATTTATACTTGTATTTCTATGAAATGTCAAACAACAGCCTTGACTCCTCATTTGGTTATTTGGTATTATTATGTGCAAACGGCAAGAGTGTAATTTTTCTAGTGAACGTGTTAAAATGGCATTTCTGATTATGAGAGTCTAATGCAGTTTTTCTCACAGCCAACACCTCTCCTCGGCCAGTATGCGGTATGGAACGAGAAAGGAAAGTGAGTATGAGATTGCATCGTGGTGCCCCAGTCAATATCTCCTCGTCTGATTTAACAGGCCGACAAGATACCTCTCGCATGTCAACTTCGCAGGTAAAAAAAAAATAAATCTGTGTGTTGAAAGAAATGAGGGCAGTTGGATAAAGTTAATTTGCCAAAAGAACTTACCAGGTAATTGATGTGGTTTCATACTGTTTTTGCAGATGATGTTCATTCATGTAAATACTTGACATTTATCCTGAATGATGTGGGTGTAAAGAAATGTTTATTTTTACCTTGACAGCAGTGAGAGGATGCAAAATTCTTGAGGTTCAGCATTTTAACCTACAGTTATGGGATTTAGCTCCTTGACTCATTGAGGTTTTTTTATCTGTTACCAAGTGAAGAAGCAGAGTCAGAGACAGTAGTGAATCGTGTTTTCAGATGAACAGAGCAGAGAATATTGGTGCAGAAAAGGCAGAAGGATTTGATGAAAAAGGGAGGGTGCAGTAGTGAAGAAATATTGTAGTGCAGTGCTCTTAATTCAGAGCTGATAGGAGGCCACATACCTGGATGATGGATATGTTGCAGGACACTCATTTGAAGAGAATGGCAGGAGGACAAATGATAATGATTCACAGTCAGCACTGAAATCATCCTTACTGTTCACAATGACTTAGCAAAGGAATTTTAGGAATCTTTCTTTTTGGGGCTGACTAGTGTTTAACGTACTTCTGACTCCATGCATAGCTGAAACATTCCCTCCTCAGCATATTGACAATCTTGTCCCAAACAGTGTGGGGCTTGGCTTTGTACAATTTACTTTCAGTCTTACAAAACAGAAATCAGCCAATTCTGCAACATTTCCAGGAAAGCAGTCTGTTAGGGGGACTGTTGCAGTGACCATGGGGTTTTTCCATCATGTCTCACTACTGTGCAGGATCTCTTAACTGCATAATTTTTGCCAGGGACTCGTTACTCGTTGACAGAACACATTGACAAAAATTAACTCAATTCCTTTTGGCTTCATCATTTAATTGGCAGAGTTAACTACTTTTGGATAGTACATGTTCTTACGTATGAAATCTTACTGCTAGAAAGAACAGTTTTTTAGAGGGGGCCAGGTGGATGTTGCTAATGAAGACTGAGAGTGAACTGGGTTTGAGAAAAAATCCTGTTGTGATAAAAGCAAAGTGGGATTTAGTGAGGGGGGGGTTAAGCTGAATGAGATGTTTCACCATGTAGTTGCTTTGGGTAGTGGGATTGGGCTACATGATTTTCAGGGGTCCTTAATGGCCTTGGATGTTCTGTGAGGCTGCAATGCAGACTTCTCCCTCAACATTTACTTTAATGTAAAGGTGGTTTCTTGGAAACGTGTGTATGGTCTTTGGCGTTCTGAGTAAATCTCAGATGCTTTGTCTCTATTAACAGCCAGATAAATGAGTAATAGCTGCTTAATTATTTTAGGTGAAAGTGCATCTTTAATTTTTTTGCTATGTTCATGACATTTTGCTCAGTGTGCAAGTGACACTATTGTAAAATTTTAAAGATACGAGTAATACATTTGGCCTTGTAGATGCATTTTGGTTCTGCCTAGCTTGTAAAATGTGAATACTGTGGGGGCAGTGGGCAGTTTTCTGAGTGTTGTTTAAACATCCAGATGTATAATTTGTGGTATGGGCCAACAGTATGATCTGACTTAATGGCACATTCCTGCTTTTTTCAACACTTTACTCCAAGTATAGGATCACTTGGTTGACTTATTTACAGTCTCAGCAGCAGTCTAGTCAGGATCTTCTCTGGAGTTTGTTAGAACTAATAATTTACTGACTGCTGTATTCATTTAGCTCTTAAGACAGTGAATCAGTGCTGTTATCTTCTCATGGTGACCAAATAGCAGTGTGTGACTGTAGTATAATTTGAACAGATTCCCATCGACCTGTTGCAAATGGAAGGCAAGAGAGATTTGCAGGGGGAATGCGTTGGATTGGAAGGGACCTTAAAGATCATCTCATTGCAACCCCCCTTCCATGGGCAGAGAACCTTTCAGTAGGCCACATTACTCAGAACCCCATTCAGCCTGGTCTTGAATATCACCACAGACAGGGAGTCCACGACCTCTCCGGGCAATCTGTTCTAATGCCTCACTGCCCTTACAGTAAAGAATTTCTTCCTGATAAATAAATCTACCCTCCCTCAGGTTAAGGCCACTCACCCTTGTCCTGTCACTGTGTGCAGGTTTTTATGTGCCACGTGAACAGCCACTCCTTAGCTTTCTTGTAAGCTCCCTTTAGGTACTGCAAGGCTACTCTCAGTTCTCCCCAAAGTCTTCTCTTCTACAGGCTGAACAGCTCCCAACTCTCTCAGCCTGTTTTTGTAGAAGAGGTGCTCCCTGTCATCAACTTAGTGGCTCTTCTCTGGACTCATTCTAACATTGTCAAGGTTTTTCTCGTGCTGGGGGCCCCAGACCTGAACACAGTACTACAGGTGGGGTTTCACAAAAGCAGAATAGAGGGTGAGAATCCCCTCTCTCGAGTTGCTGGTCACTTTTCTTTTGATGCAGCCCAGGACACAGTTGGCTTTCTTGGCCACAGGTACACATTGCTGAGTCGTGTTGAGCTTCTAATCCATGAACATCCCCAAGTCTTTCTCCCCAGACCTAATTTGGATCCATTCTCCACCTGGCCTGTACCTCTGCTTGATGTTGCACTTGGTCTTCTTGAACTGCATGAGGCTCCCAGAGACTCACTTCTCAAGCCTGTTAATGTCTCTCAGGATGACATCCCTTTCCCTCTAGCATGTTGACTGCATCACACAGCTTGTTGTTTTCAGCAAATTTGCTGAGGCTACACTTGTTTCCATTGTCCATGTTGCTGACAAAGATGTTGAACATCATTGTCCCTGGGCTGAGGAGCAAACACCACTCATCACTGCTTTCCACTTGGACATCAACTCACTGACTACAATTCTTTGAGTGCAACCATGTGGCCTGTTCCTTATCCACCAAGTGATCCACGTGTCAAATCTGTGTCTCTCCAGTTTAGAGACAAGGATATCGTGTGAGACAGTGTCCAGTGCTTTGCAGAAGTCCAGGTGCGTGATGTCTGGCTCTTCCCTTGTCCACCATTGCTTTGCCCCACTGTAGAAGGTCACCAAATTTGTCAGGTACAATTTACCTTTAGTGAAGCTATGTTGTCTGACACCAATCACGTCCTTACTCGCTGTGCCTTAACATAATTTCCAAGAGGATCTGTTAGATGATTTTGCTAGGCACTGAGGTGAGACTGGCCTATATTTCCCTTTATAAAACTTGGGGTTATGGTTTCCTCTTTTCCAGTCAGAGGGAACCACTGGATTGCCAGGATGTTTCAAATATGATGGTTAGTAGTGTAGGCATTTACTCAGCCCATTCCCTCAGAGCCCATGGATGTATGTATCTGGTCCCACAGACTCATGCACTTTCAGGTTCCTTCAACAGTCCCAAAACCTGGTCATCTTCCACAGTGGGTGGTTCTTCATTTTGTCAATACCTGCCTTCACCTTCTGCAAGTTGGGTGGTGTGGCTGAAACACATCACTCAGACTTCAGCTTATAACGCTTCCACTTGAGCTTGTTAGAGAAAATTCTCTTTTCATTTTCCCAGTTCTCGCTCTCTAGCAGGCAAGATGGTGCAAGTTGCAGGTGTTGATAGCTTATGCTCTTTACCGTCTTCATGGTACTACAGTAGCTCTTCTGTAATCAAAATTTATCCTTAGATGTTAGCCAGGTTAACAGTTACAGCCATGAGTTTCCAATTATCTTTATACCTTATTCTTAGGAAAATATGAAGTATTTGAGTTATGTGGCTAAGTCATTAAAGAGAATTTTGATTGGAGAGATGTATGAATATAGGGAGTCATCTGTATCACTACTTATCAAATGAACCATTACAAATGCCAATTGTTTGTCCATTCCAAGTGTGCTAGTTTCCTTAGTAAGTCTTAAGTAAATACTACCACAGGTCCTTTTTCAGGAAGTGCTTAAGCTATACTCCTGGTAGAAGGCAACTTTTAGCATTTGCCATGCACATCTACAAACGTTTTCTGTTAAGAGCTACATTTGTTAGAGTTCTTACTTACAATTTGATAAGTTAGTTTTGTTGTTTAATGTACTTTATGCCTTGGTTTGGTAAGACAATGGTGCGTCTGTAATCTCCACCTCTGTTCATCTAGAGGAAAGGCTGCTGCTTGCTAAATTCTGGACAGTGAAATGCACAGATGTAACTCAAACAAGGAAAGCTACTTGGCTCTAAGTAGAGTTCTTAAAGATGACTACTCCACGTATTTATCTTTCTTTTTATCAAATTGAACTTGATCAGATCAGACTGAAACTGAAAAACTAAGGCTGTGAATGCAAATAATAGGAACCAAAGTTCTCTTATGAAAAATAGGCGTTCTTAGAGAAATTTAATGCTCATGGAAAAATGGTAATTGGGAAGCGTAGCAAAATGTGTCATTTATTCCCCACATTTAGTCCCTACTGTGTCTATGAAATGGTTTGTGAAACTTGTGTTTCTAATAAAATTATATAAATTCTATGGCACTAGTTATTCAGTACTTTTTTGATTATATGAAGTGAGTGCAACAGCAAAAAACCTGCAAGCTGTGAGGTCACATCTGTGATAAACTTCAGTGGGAGCTGAAACCATCGAGTGCAGTCTGTTTAAATGTGTATTCCTGCAGTACTCCAAATTCTGGTTAGGAAGGAGGAGTGAAGGCCATTTTCCTTCTATAGGGGAACTGTATCTGTGGTAAGTAATGACTGAGGAGGCAGGTGTAATGTTGGAGAGGTTATTGTAGTTTCATAGAGAAAGGGCACAATTTCCTCCTTGAATTTATGTATGATACAATAATGAAAAGAACTGGAGATGTTATTTTGTGTTGTTAGTGAGATGGATTGGGAGAACAGATTGTACAGTGTAAGAATTTCAAATCTACTTTCAATTTGTCTGAAAGCTAAGAAAATGTCTTGAGTGAGTTGGTGAAATGTTTGACACAATGATTTTAAGAGGAATTCATGTAAAAGGAGAAAACATGTGAAGAACCTATTGCTTCAAATTAAAACCACTTCGAAGTAAAGAAAGGCAAAATAGAGGTCTAAGTGGAAGTAGCTACCTACTGAAACAACTTCTAAAATAATTACATCATCTCTTTGCCTTTGCATCAATGCTGGATTAATTTCTCAGTGGTGTATTCAAGCCTAAAGCAAGCCTAAATTACAGGTCTGGACAAAAAAATCACACCAGCTGTTAAAAAAGATCCTTCTGCTCTTAAACTCTAAGCAAATTGTTCCCTACCCTAAGTCACCTTTACACATAGTTTTTAAACATTTAGAGCCATAGTAAAGGAGGTAGTAAATGACGTAATGAGTATTCCTGTAAAAGCTACTTTGAATCAGTTCTGTTGGTCCACATGCACAGACTGCATCCTGAAACCAGTGATCATCTCAAGAGTCTAGTTATGGGTGAGTAGTCTTCATTTCCTTCAATGAAAGGTTCAGTCTGACTGCTCATGGTTACACAGTAAGTTGCTTAAGATTTTTTTCTTGAATGTATCATATCCAGCACCCAGCAGTCAAAGCTGTGGCAAATTCCTGTTGGTAATCGAGGTATTCTCTCTAGTTGGAAGGAAAGATTGAAATGCTGCACAAAGAAATACTTGATTAAGTCTTTTTCACAGAGGTTTTTAGAAGACTATAGCCAACACTGGCATTGAGTAACTGAAGTGTTGTGCCATACTTCCAGTGCTTCTGCATTTTCCATTTTCGCATCTGCAAGTCTTTCTCCACATATCCATCTTAATAGGCATCATAGTCTGCGTTGTTCTTCTGACCCTGGCAGCTTCCTTTGAGGATTAATGATTTGTTTCTTTTACATGTCTCTTAATATGATGGAAATGTCTTACAGAAGTCTGAAATCAGAGCTTCGCAAAAGATAGAGTTGGTACTGCAAATTCAGATTGGATTTTTGTTAAGACATCTTTATATATTGGGGCAGTGAAACTGTTACAAATTGCTGTCTTTTCCCCTACCTCAGAATAGCATTCCTTTCGAACACCATGGCAAGTAGCTGCTCGTCTCCTTTCGTTGGAAGGCAGCACTGGGTGAGTGCTTCTCATTAGACACCAAAACTTTGTATGGGGTGGGGAAAAAAACTCTTTGGAAACTTCTGACTTCGCTCCTTCAACTTGTGTGATCTCATAGTTGTATCTGTGCCTTCTGGTCAGATGCTTGATGAAGCATTGATTTTTCTCTAACTTAAAAGTTAATGTCTTTCCAAAAGCTCAGTTATTGCTGCTGTTCCACTTGGACTCTCAAACAGAATTGACAATAATAGTGGCTTAAAAGATCCCTAAAATTGCTCAAATATCAACAATAAAATAACCAAATCCAAATTTTAGCAGTATGAGAATTACATGTCTTTCCAAGGACACTGATGCAGCAGTGTGTCATCCATTAAAAACCAGATCTGCTTCAGAATCATAAAAGCAAAATGCTTGTATGAAGACTCAATTGACAGTATTGCTCAAATGAGGCTCTGTCTTGTCTTTCGTGAATGGGATGTTCTACTACAGCCGTGTCCATTTTTCACTGTTTTCTATCCTTCTCCATGCTTTATGAGCTCTCATTTTAAAAATACTCAGATCTGTTCTGATCTGTATTTTAAAGAACGTTCACATACTGACAAGAATAGTTGATCATGAGCATCTTGGAAGTAGAGAGGCTTGAATTTGGGTATTACCACGTCCTTTCCACTGTTCAGTGCAGTAGAAGTTTCTGCCTTTCTGTGTGCAGCTTTTGGCTTTTTAGTCCATTCTGCTTTTGGCAATAACAGGTTTCATATGAGAAAAAACAGCTTTCAGTTGGAATCTGAACCTTAATGGCTGAGGGATGCTTTTCTTAAGTATTTCAAGAGCTTCTTTGATTTGCTACTTATTAATAAAAAAGCTGTGAGATTTTTTCTGTTCCTTAATTCTGTTGTATAACTCTTGTCTGCTGTCTCACTTTCTCTATCGAGCCTAAGCTTGCATTAATCCCGTATCTCTAGCTGGTGAAGAATCCTGCTGTTTCTCTTCTGTTTTCCCCTTCTGCTTTGTGTGCTTGGCTGACTCTGCACAAGCTGCTTTGTAAACAGTTACAATGTAAGCATTAAAAAGTTCCAAGTGTAAATGGCAGCTTAACGCTTTAAAGAGTAGTTGTCAGATCTTAGTAAAAAATAGATACAAAAAACACGCAAAAGAAGCTTTGCATTGAAAAGCCTGTGTGCAGGAGACATGCAGATTCTGGGTCGTGTCTGCATTTGTTTGCCTATGCTGTATGCCTTAGTATTTGTAGCTGTTCACAACTGAAACAAATACTGAATACTGATCGAGCTGCTTAGGTGTTTCTCACTTCTTAAATTGCAGAGATGAACGGTGGTTTTTCACTTTCATGGTGAAAGTAGTACTGAAATAATGCTACAGTCTTACTTCAGTAGGTAAAGCTATGGAAATACAAGAAGTATCTTTTGACACAGTGTCCCATGGAAAGTGAAAAGCTATTGAAAATAATGAATTTCTTTTTCACCTTCTTAATTTTTTTAATTAATTATCCATTGAGTCTATTACTGTGCATTCATGGTGCTTTCATCTGGTTGGTTCTTTCTTCTGCAAATGTTTATGCTCTGTCTAATTTTCTTCAAAAAATCCCCTCTGGCTGGAAAGGTGAATTTTCCATGTTAACTTGTAATAAGAGAGGAAAATAATAGGGAACTTTGTGTAGCTACAGGTGGGTGTGAAACATTGTATTGCTCATTGTACTTTAAATTCACACACTTAAATTTTGGCAATTAATAGTTTAAAAGTACATTGCGAGACAATTGTATGTTAACTTGGAAGGATATGTGCTGATGTTGTCTTGTTTTTTGGCTTTGGTAGATTCCTGCTCGGGTTACTACCAGTGTTCTCCAGTCTGCTGTGCACCGATGAAAATTATTTTGCCATGGAGGGCAGATAATGCATGGCTGATCTCCCATGTTACCAATGGCTTTACTAGCAAATATACCCTAAACTAGAGTGGAAATTGGAGTTCTCCATGTGACCTAAATAAGGTGCTTGGAGGAACATGCAGAGACTCCAGCAGCTGCCATTGCAGGACGCTTTTGCCAGAAACCCAGTGACCTTAAGAGAACCCTGTGGTAACAGGACTGGAAAAGAAAGATGGTTTACAGAGTTCACCGCCTGTTACTGGATGGCCATTTCAGTTTTCCCTCCACAGGCGGCAGACTTTACTCCCTTTTTATTATTCTACTGTAACTATAAATCTTTTACTTGGTTTAAGAAAATTTTTTGTATCATTTTGCTAAAATTATTGGCTTACTTCTCTGTAAAGAACTCTTGCTTTTGTCTGATTTAAAAATGTAGAATATAAACAAACCTGAACTAAAGCAATGACTTGAAATTTCTTGTTTAAAAGATTAATCTGCCAGGGAACATGTAAATGAGTCAAAACCATCTGATGTTATTTAAATTATTCATTTTCAATTACATTACATTGTTCACAATGTATTGTCCCATTCTGAGTCGGCTTTCTCGTGAAATTTTTAAAACTGTTAGAAGTTTATTTTACTGTTAGCTCTCTTCATTCACACTGGGCATTGAACTTTCTGTGTAGCACAAAGGAATTTTTACTACTTGTGTTTCATAGAAGAGGAGAACTAAATACCCTGCAGGAGAGTCTTAAGTATAGTAGAGATTGTAATGATGAAAATTTTTTTGTAAAGAACATGAAGGACAGTGAAAGACTGGCACTTGAGGGATTTAGAATTAGAAAGCTTGTTCTGTCTCTCTGCTTAGTTTCAATGAATGGATACTTTCAAAGGTTATTTTTACTGGGAAAATTTTGTTTCCTCTTCTCTGAGGCTGTTTAGCTTGGAGGCTATTACAAGTGCAAAATAGAGATTTCTGCTGAGTCTACAGTGAATTTGCATGTTTCATTCAGTATCCACGTTTATAAATAAACAAATAAATTAATAAATACATTTAGACCTTCTGTCACCTGTCAAGACTCAAAAAAGGAATTCTTTAACAAGAAAGAAAAAATCCACCTCCCAAACTTAATAACCTATTCCTGCTGTAAAATCCTGAGAACTTTTACTATTCAGATGCATATAATATTTAATTCTTAAGTGTATTTAACCTGAGTATGCCCAGAGTCATTATCTAGGCATGAATGACAACCGAGTTGTTTGCTCCTGTTGGTTATGAAATCTGGGAAATTCATCATATTGTCTACTACTGTAAATGGCTTCATAAAAGTACATGTTCTGTCCTTGGAGTACTTGGAACAGTACCAGAACTATTATGACTAAAATTATGGGAAGTTCTGTGCTGGAAATGAAAGTATGTACCAAGATTTTGTTTGAACAGTTAGGTATTTTGAGAAATTCTTCCCTGTCTGAATACAATTTTTAAAGGTGTATTGGTCTTCAGGTTTTTATGGAGTGTAGTTTTTATTTTTTGGGTGTGTACAAATTCTTTTTTGCCGCTCTCAAAAGTCCATGTACTAAGTATTATCATTCTTCTTTGGATGTTTTCATAACATTAGCTATTTGCTTGTGTGTATTCTGGGTCAGACTGGGGAAATGTTTGTTTGGGGAGAATATAGTGGAAAAGCTTGAGAATTTGATGGATTCCTACGTTTGAATAAGAGAATTATTTCCTCAGTTGCTATAAACTTTGGTATTTTAGGCATGTGCACTACCATTTGAGCAGTTTTACACTTCATTGTGCTTTCCTTGTAAATATCTGTGGTTAATAGTGTAATGTTTGAGGGACTTAAAAAAACAGCCTTTTTATTTCCTGTGTATCTGGACCATTAGATTGCTGTACTATACTTAAAAGTTGACTGCAGACTTCTGGCATTGTATTCACTTTTGGGCAGTTTTTGTCCTCATAATAGTTAAATTCAATCATGCAGAAAATAGTTAGACTGTCTATATAAACTTGTGTATAAACCAGTATCTCAAAGCACTTCATTTGTACTACCACTGTATTTGTGTACTTTAGCAGTTGTGTAAATACATTCATAGTAACTTCTGTTCTTCTTTGGTGTAACTTACTGATTTGCAATGAATCCTTACCCTTTACCTGATGCAACTTTTTTTCTATTTTCTTTTTTCTTTTTTTTTTTTTTTTTCCTTTTTTCAAGGGGTTTCTGTACCTACAAAGAATACTGTCAGTTGCAAACATTTGAAGATACTGTCTTGGCACCAGAACTTTCAGTGAAAGAGTTTTGTAGTTATGATCCTGGTGTATACAGGAAGAAAGAGAAGGCATTAATTGCTTTGCTCACAGAAAGCATGTCTTTTTGTCAGTTTAAAGGTAAATGTTTTCGTTTGGATACTTTTTTTCCCCTGAAGTTTTTAATTTTGTACAAAGGCTTTTGCTTAGCAAGTAATGTGTGGTATTGATAAGGAAGTATAGTAAGGGAATTGTGATTGGATCACTTATGGGAGCTAGGATAAAAAGCAAGAAAAATAGTGAGATCTGATCACGGTGCCCTGTATAATAAAATTCCGGCTTTTGCTATGTGATTCTCAAAAGTCTATTATAATCTGAGGGTAGACACACCTTCAGGAACCCCCTGTGTTTTCTTATTAGCAGGTCTTTAAAATTTAGAAGGATATTTTAATTTCTTCCAATGATTTTCATTTAGAACTGTGTATGTGCTTTTATATAGAAAATAACACCTGTGCTGCTGTTTCACATAATCTTGAATGGTTACAGAGTTCTTGAGTTTTTTGTGGTACAAGTACTTAAAAAAAAAAAAAAAAGAAAATAAATCCTCTGCTTTAAGAGAGATATTAAGAGAAAGCATTTGAGTCCATATATTCCATGTTAACTTCATGAAAATATTCGAAATATTCCTTGGAGGAAGGCATATTGATGAACTCATCATCTCCAGTGGGAAAAAATATTGTAAGTACAGCTATTTGTCTTTGTTTCCTCATGTCCCAGACCCTTGAGTATAGCATTGGCTAGAGCAGCATACCTGCTAATTTCCAGAATATTTAGTTTCTTTTTTAAAATAATTAAATAAAATGGTGTTTATTTTGTTCTTTAAGTTTTGCCTTACAAAAGCAGCACTTTATGTGTACAAAATATCAAGTAAAAACAAACAGCGCTGCTGGTTTTTGAATAGTGCTGAGCCATCTAGTCAGAAATCAAAATTTAGGCTTTGAGATTGTGAGAAAGTATAATCCATCATGAACTTAATCCAACAGTAGCTTCTAAAAATCACTGGATGAGGTAGGTTAATAATAAAAAGGTTTTACTGTGAAAGAATGCATTACTTTCTTATTAAAAACAGTAAATTTCCCTCTGATTCATTCAAGTGACAATTATTGATTTTACGTGTGCATGTCTAGATTTAAGTGATTGTATGAACCTGAATTGTACAGGCTGTGTGTAGATACTATGCTGTATCAATACTTTTGTACGAGGAGAGTGCTCAGACACCTGGTCCTCAGTAAGAACGTGTTTCACAGCAAAATCCTACCGACTTTTTCTGCAGATATTTGCACAGTACTAAAACTTTACAACTTCTGCTTAAACGTCAGTGAGGATTTTTTTTTTTTCTTGCTTAATACTATTATGACTAGTTTGGTTTGGTTCTTCTGTCAAAACCATTGTGTGCTACAGGCAGAGAGATAGTAGAAAATGAGAGGAAAACTGTACATACAGAATCTGAAAAAATTTGCCTGAAAATGTTTTTTTGTTAATCACATTTTAGGCAAATTCTTGATTCAAAATGCTTAAGATCTGGGTCTGAGGTCTATCTATCTATCTAATCTATGCGTATGCCTAATGGACCAAGAAGAATGTGGAAAAGTGGAAATAGGGAGAAATGGTGGACATCATCCTAAATTATTCAGCCCTAGTCTAGACTCTTTGCTGTGACCAATCCAGAATGCTTGGGGTGGGATGTGGACCAAAACAAGAACTCATTTGGTACGTTATGCACTAGGAAGAAAATACTTTGTCCTGAGCATAACAAGCAAAAAAAATTGCTTAATTACAGTCCTCAATTACAGCTTGGCATTACAGGCACAAAGGCAGGACACATCTTCTGGTTTTTCTTTAATCCTTAAAGAAAGTATAAAACACGGTAATACAGACCCCAAACAGTAAATGTTTCTCTGCTCTCATGGCCAAAAAAAATGTATTTTCAGTTTGTCTGACATGTCAACAATGGATCTTAAGGCATATTTTTCAACATGACTCAAAAAGCCTTTTGCTGTTTAATAGTTTTAAATACTAAAATCTGGATATATGTCTTCACTGGGTTCAGAGTTTTACTGTGAAAGGTTTTAAACTCTTTCAAGAGTAGTAGATGAGAAGTCAGAAGAGCAAGAAGAGCTACCCTTTCTTAATGCTCTGAAGTATTCATCTGGGAGTAGTGAGGAAGGCTGCCAGCTGAAATGTTGCTGACATGACAAAGGAAATACAGAGATCAGTCAAGGAACTAAGTGTATAACTAGAGGTAAGTAGCTTTTTACTCTGTCTCTAATTAGCCATGCATTCTCAGACAAATACAGGACTGCTGATCTCACAGATCATGTCACCAGCCAAGTGCTCTTAAGAGCGTAAGTATTTTAATGATCTTTAGTAGATACACCTTTTTCCTACTGGCACAAAGATGAGTTCTGTGTCAGAAGCATTGAGAAACTGCTAAATGAATCCGTTCCAAAGCTGTTGCTTCTCATACATAGTGCCTCTGCTGTTGTCAAGGTTGTTCACTGCTCCACAAGTAGAAGAGTACTTCAGCAGGTCCAGCAGTAGGGAACAACAGCTCTGCAACTCAGATTGAGCCCATTTTCCTCTACAGTGAATGACCCTTCTTCCTTTCAGACTCGAACCAGAGGGAAAGATAAACTCTGGTTTTCTGTCACAGGGATGGGCTTAATACACACTACTAAGTTCTGTCATTGTAGTCCACTCAGTAACATTGATTCCTGTAGCAGCATATGGCTTGATTTGGCCATTGTGGTGGCAAAGCATTTGATACACCTTAAGTCTTGCCCATTTAAACTGGCATGAAGAAGGTAATCATGTATCTCTTCACACATGGTGGGGGCTTTATGTAAAATAGACCTATGATTTTTCCAGCATAGATATACAGAGAAACTTTTGAAGGTGAACTTAGAGATTTCTCAAAGATTTCTTGCCAGAGATACGTAGAATTAAGTACAAGTAGGTATTAGTCTTCAGATTGCGAAAGATAGGTCTTGCTACACTGAAGAGCTTGTAATTTTGATTCAGTTGGGTGTAGCCTTGAGATTATACCTTGAGGCACCTGTCCTAGCTGAGGTACCATAGGAGCAAAAAACCACAACAAAAATGTATTCCTAGACTGTTTTCTTAGGAGCATTCAGCTTCTAAAGAGCATCACTTGACAGTAAAGACAGCTTGCAGGCATGTTGGTATTCAAAATATTTTGGGCTTTTAAAGTCACGACAGTTCATAAAACTTCACTTGAAAACAAAGCCTGGAGCACTATTCAGAGGAGAACATTAATATTTTTGCACAGCACAAAACTAATCACTGTTACTTTAAATTAGATGATGCTTTAAAATAGTCTTCAGGATCATTTATAGCAGAAGCACATATCCATTTTGGAATTGGCCAAACTATGTGTCACGGCAAAAGCAGTCCCTTTGCCCATATTAAATCCTGGCTGCCTGTCAGCTAAATGTCAACTCTTCTCTATAAACACTCTTCCCTGTGTAGCTGTTTAATAGGTATGTGCAAATGAAGCCAAATGTCCATATTGGGGTGTTAAAGTTAATTTTTTCTGATCTTATTTTCTCAAACCCACAGTTTTTGACAGCCACATATTTATTCACTACATTTGCGACAGTTTACTAGAAAAGCATTTTAAAAAATCTAAGTATAAATATACACATTACATTAAAGTGCCTTAACAGGAAACAAAATGTCATCTCACACAAAACTGAAGTATGTTCCCATAATCCTAAAGACAAGTGTGCCAAAGAGACACAGACACACATACACAAGTCAATACTTACCGCTGTAATATGTAAGTTTGCATTCTGAAATTCTTCTGTTTATGATTGTCTACCAAACTAAACCTTTTCTTTGGGATGTATCAATGGTGCATATGTGAATTTTGCTTTTTCATTTTGAAGTCTGGTTGCTTGATTAGGGGACTGTTCTAATTTATTTTTACAGAATGATTCAACATTGCCTAATTCACGTTTGTGTGGATGGAATATAATATTGGCACGAGATCTCTCCAATCCTTTACACCATACCTTGGTACTATCTCAGGTCTTAACTTTAGGGAGCTGGCTTAGCTTGAAACAGCTGCATCACTTTAAGACTTCTAGTTCTGCTGAGGTCTTCTAGGCTTCAAATGGCTACAAAATATTTCATTTAGAATTTTTTAAAAAGCAAACTGATCTTTGTATAAGAGGAAGAAAATAATTTTAACTCTGCTCAGTGTCTAATAAATGGGCAAACTATCTCTAGTATACTCCTGTGTGTATTTTGCATGTTTTATGCAAAATATATATACATATGTAAATACATATGTGCAAACACATATACTTTTTGATGTAGTCTCTGTGTATTACTGGCATTTATACACATTTCATCTCCTTGCATCAGGCCCTTATTTTCCTAAGATCCATTACACAATCAATCATACAAAATATTTTAACCATAAACCCTACAGTACACAATTCATAGAATGTATGAAGATCCAAAATGTTTTTAAAATTTTGCTAGCCTGCAGGGTAAAAGACCATTCACTACTTTCAGAGAAATAATCTTTGAAAACTATCTTTTGGTTTTTTGATTGTTTACTTTCCAGACTTCTTAGATATATTCATGAACTGTGTGTCTAAAGAAATTACATTTGTTTCAATAGTGTATGATGCAGGAGTAAACTATAATCTTTGGATGCTTGGCAATGAAGTTGCATAATTACCTACATTCCCTTCCTTTTACTTCTCTCTTTTTTTAAATCACAAAATTTTAATCAGGTGAAGGTTGAACAAAGTTTCATCTTGGTAGATGTTGCGTGAAACTGTTCTGCCTGTGACCCTGAGCAGTGTCTCTTAAGCAATGCTTTATGGCTTCAACCATGTATTTCCTCAAAATACATGGAGAAGCACATCTTGCAGACTTAAGGAGCTCTCAGTGGTACTGAGATAAAATAAATACAGTACCAAAATACCTGGAGGAATTTTAAATCCATTCCTTTTAAATATATAACATACATGTTTTTTATATTTATCAATCTATTTAAATATTTACAATAAGCACAATTAGATTAAAAAGGAGCCTGGCTGGACAGTACTGGGAACCTAAGGACTAGCTGCTTGTGGGGTTTAGTTTTGGTTGGTTTTGGTTTTTTAACACACTGGAGAGGAAGGAGAGAAGGCTATAAAACAGGAGATCAATGTGAAGGCCTTTGTGGCAATGTCGACAGGAGGAGTTGGATACATGCTTCAGCACAATCTAGTGTAGTGGCCAGCAGGTGTCCAGCCCAGGGATCTGGCATGGTGGTTTCCTTCTTATCAGTGTAACAAATCTCTTTCCAAGAAGATAGGGGCAGCTGAACAGAAGGAGGACTGGAGGGCTAGCACACACTTGGGTGTTAATCTTGAATGGGACAGAATAGGAGCAAGGAGCTTAACTGGCTCTAGAACTCTGAAGTACTCTCAAGCCTGACACTTTTGATGTTGCTAAGACAGCTCTTATTGATGCTAACTGATGCTTATTGCCTTCTTATTGATGCTTCCTGTAATTAATTAAAATTATAATAGATTTTACATTGCTCATATGGCTTTTTAAACTGCTTAGTGAATTAAATTCTAACCTTTTTTTCCTCACATTCAATGAAGAAGTCCTGTGATTTGACCACTCATTCAGTAAGCATCTCCTACTGTCATAAATACTGCAAGCCATTGGTAGGTCTGTGCTGAAAACAGCACGAGCACATTGACAGTCCCAGGCCTTTCTGTGAATGCTAGTTTTACTTACGAAGATTATTTATGGTTTCTTGTTGAAACGTCTCCTTGTCTTCCTAACTTCTCTTCTGTCTCAAATCACATAAAACTGCAACATAAAACTTGTTTCCGGCTTAACCATAAAAGTATTATGTATGGAAAATGAAATGTAGTCTGAAAAGTCAGTATGATTAGCACAAATTACATTCCGTCACATATAAAGCAGTCTAGACAATTTGCAGAATGTACAGAAACTTAAAATTGTGCCAAAACCTGAGATCAAAGGAATGGCCATTAAGTTCTGTGATAATAGTGTAGCATCATCTAGCAAAGAAATCCAGTGATCAAAGCACACAGTAAGACAAAAATGGCTATCTGAGAACCTGAATTCACTTTGGAAAGGTTTCTAGTTTTTGCTTTTTGAAACAGGAAACTCCAATCTGAAAGCTGCATCAGGCCTTCATGTATCATCTGAAGCAGCCTCCAAGGATATAATAAATTACTCTGTTGATTCCGTTTTTCTCTTACCTTCTGGGGTATCAGTGTTGGGTTTTAAATACCAATTTAGTCTTTGGCAAACTGGAGCTAAGCTGTTACAGCTGGGAAATGTCATTCACTACAACTGCTGCCACTAAATTAATAAAAGACTTTACAATAATGCACTATATAGGATATAAAAACAGTTTATTCTGTGCAGCATCCATTTCTTTTAAAGTTATGATTCTAACTTTCCAATTTCTGTGTGTGGTTGTCCTAACAATACAAAACCGTTTTGAAGAAACTTCCAAAATGGAAGCTGGTATCTGAGATAGTTCATTAGAGAATGATTAATGCTTTTGGCACATTGTTTCTCTTAAAAATTTAAAGGGGATACTGAGTTTTAAGGGATTAGGGTCTTAGTTTTCAGTTATTAAGCAGAACAATTTTGGCACCCAAAAGCCAGTATTCCTTTGCTACTAATAAGAAAATGGAATCTCGTAACAATTAGTGTGTTTTGAAGATTTTTACTGCAGTTACAAAGCCTAGACAAGTTTTCATAAGCAGATTTGAGCAGTGGGGTGCAGTAGCATGATTTTGTATTTAAAAAATTACATTTCTTGAGTGGTTTTGGGTGGGGAAAAAAAAGAAGATAATGCCTTCTGTTTCTATTCAATACCATGCCATCATAAAAATGATGAACAGTTCTATCATGTTTCCTTGAACAACGAGAATGGCACTTTGAACTTCCATAGATTAAGTCAGAGGTTAGGGAGGTGGGATAAACAGGGAAGAAAAAAACCTCAAAACCAAGCATATTAAAACCTTCCTGTGATGCTAGCGTTGCATTTCATGGATGACTAACATGTTTCAAAGTAATTCAGTCTCTTCCCTAAGTCTACCCACTCTATAGGTCATCTGGAAACTTGCACCATTT
This sequence comes from Sylvia atricapilla, assembly GCF_009819655.1. Taxonomy (NCBI): domain Eukaryota; kingdom Metazoa; phylum Chordata; class Aves; order Passeriformes; family Sylviidae; genus Sylvia; species Sylvia atricapilla. The sequence continues at coordinate 7,714,805 of NC_089157.1, forward strand.
CTTTTATATGCAAAATGGACACTTTTTCAGAATATTCTGCTAAATCTAATCATCTTCTCCGTGTTCTACTAAAGCTAATATTAATCTTTTCCATGTTACTTGTAATATTTTTCAATGCTCTAGGGAAATTTTACTGAAAACAGTGTATGGAATTGTGGGCTAATTTTGTTTGTTTAAAGCCTGTAAGGGTCCCTTCTGCTCACTTTTTTTCTTTTAGTGCTACCTTGGAATACCACTTGTGTGATCTGCTGAGGACATTATCTGTAATGTGCCTTTCCAAAAATAGGATTTCCAGATGATAATTGCAAAGGTTACAGGTTTAGGCAGAAATGCATTTACACAAATCAAAGTTACAGATATCAAAATTAAATTAGGGCTGAGCTAATTAATCTAAAAAATCTAAAAAGGTAAGAAATTGAAAAATCTCATGGAGACCTTTAAGTTCCTGAGATTTTTATCCATCTCAAACTCTTTTTCCCTTTACAGACAACATAGGGAAATTATATTTAGCCACACAACACAGCAATTTCATCAGTATTGTCTGAAAACATAAATAGAATTCCACTTTTCTTAAAATATGCTTTTTTTTTGTATCTTCCAAGTGAGCAGTTTCTGTGATACATAGCAAGAGCCTAATTGTGTTTCATAAAAGCTTTTTAGTTTACATAAAATGTATAACCACAATGTTCCATCTTTTACTGATAAAGCTAATTTTCCAGGAAGATGTTGTCTAGCTAATCAGCTTCCAAAGAGACCTGGTGAGCTGACAAGTCCACAGTTACTAAAGCAGATGGCCCAGCCCTAAACTATTTCTGTTGCTAAAATAAATAGTGTTGAAAATCTTTATTTTCTAAACACTTTTCAGTTCTTTGTCATGCTCACACACATGTTTCTGGGTTAGTTACAACTTCGCCATTTTTTTCAGGCTCATCTTTCAGAAACTGCTCCACTTCAATAGAGTCCACCTTGGCATCTTCAGAAGTTTTGTTTTCAGATTTGTTTAATTCCTCTCTTTCTGATGCTTCTTCTTTTGTATGTGGTTCTTCCGGTTTTTTCTTAATGCAGAAGAAATTTCCCAAGGCCAATACAAGGGCGGAAGTGACAACTTCAATTCCAGCAATAATGAAAACAAACATGTACCGCCCCGTTGCATCCAGGAGTTTTCCTGAAAAAGATAATTAACAAAATTATTATCTTGCAGTGAATATTTTTCACTTTTTTAGAACATTTTGACTCTCCAGTCAGTTGTGAGTTACAAACAAAATATTTCTCAATTATTTCATTTTAGTTTAACAGTTACTGACATTACAAGACATCCCAAAACACATATTCTGCTGCACACAGAGGCATGCAGTTCATCTGAAATAAAACCAGCCTCACCTTCAGTGGCAAGAGATCAAACACATGCTTTGTATTTCAGATAAAAATGGGTGCATCCGTGGATGGGATCTGTATCATGACTGATCATCATTATCCTCTTGCTCCCAATCTCATTTACCTTTCTACATGGGCAGTGCACTGTCTGCTTAAAATGCAAATCTTAGTCAATAGTCTGGAGTAACTGACTGATTTTGACACTGGTAAAGGTAAATCTTCACAGGACTCAGTGCATGTGAAAGAACAGGTGGGAGGGTATGAAGGAAGTGCCTCTCCAAACCTGAAGATGAGAGGAAGTAGTGCATAGTACTGGTTTTCCTATGAAGGAGGTTCTGTCAAAAATTCTTGATGGTTTTTGTGTCTGGTATAAACAGTAAACATTTTATGGCAGTGACCTGGTGGGATTTGGGAGGGAAAGTGTGTTTCAGTTCAGAGTCTGTAAAATGTATGTTCTTTGGTTAGTAATTAATTTGTATTTTGACTTCCAATTAATGGATTTTACTATTTTGTCATGTCCCCTTATTCTTGGGTTGTAAGATGTGCAATAGAACCCCTCTACCATCCTTAAATCAGTCCAGTTTTATAGGACTCCTTCTAAGATTTTTTTCATCCTTCACATATTTTCTTTCCTCCTTGAAACCTACTGTGGATATAGAGAATGTATCCTAGCATTTCCCAAAGAAAATGGACAGGTTTCATATTCTGAATCCCAGTCAGCTATCTACCAATAAGAAGTTCAGTGCAGGCTTTCAGAAGAGAAATAGCAGCATCTCCAGATGGCAATTTAACCAATCCTGAAATAGATCCAAGAGGGAAATGGTTAATTCCATTCCATTTTGGACTATTTCAGAGTGTAACTGCAGAAAGCCTTTGAAACATGTGCAACACTAGCACAGTCTGCATTTCTCAAATGACTCACATCTTTTTCTCAGCTCCCTTGTATTTTGTGTAAATGGATGCAATGCACAAAATTTTACATTCTCAACTAAATGGGATACTTGCCTGCTGATGGTGGACCGATCAGAACAGCCATAGCTTCTGCCAGGAGCACTAAACCAATGGCACTGGAAAACTTCTGCGTACCAACGATAGCCATGAGAACTTCAAACTGAAGAGCACCTACCATTCCATAAGAAATGCCAAAGAAAATGCAAAAGACCACCAGTCCACCATAATCAACAGACATAGAACCCATGAGATCTGTGAAGCCATTAAAAATCATAGCAAAACTGAAGAGGTAGACACAGCGTGGTCTAACCCATTTAAGACCAGCTACCATTCCACAGATTGGGCGAGCAAAGATATCAATGAATCCCAGAATAGTCAGAAGAAAAGCTGCTTTGGTGTCTTGATACCCTAAATCCTTGGCATAACTCACAACAAACACTGGGGGAACAAAGAGGCCGAGCACCATGATAGATGCTGCTAGTGTATAGATTACAAAACCGCCATCTTTAAAAACACTGAAATCCAGAAGTTTTTTCTTCGCTTTCTTCTCAGTTGGCTCTTTGGTAGCTTCAGACTTTTTGGGTGGCTCCAAAGGTCTCATTAGTGCTCCACATACACAGCAGTTGAGCAGCATCCCACCCAGGATAAGGAATCCTCCTCTCCAACCATACTCATGTTGCAGTATCTGCCCCAACGGTGAGAGAGCACAAAGAAACACTGGGCTCCCAGCAGCAGACAGCCCGTTGGCTAGGGGCCGGCGTTTGTCAAAGTAACGGTTCAACATGATGAGTGAAGGCTGAAAGTTTAGTGCCAAACCCAAACCTGTAGTAGAGGGTACATAAAAATTATTACTGGCCTACAATATCACTGTTAAAGATATTCTAGTTGCAGCTTTTCTGCCTTATGACTTAAGGGAAAATAGTTTTATTCCAAATGGACTAAAGGATCATAAGATAACAAAAAGTATTCTACCCCCATAGTATTCTTGTACTTTATGATTACACTTCACACTATTAAATATTCATAACAAAAATAAATGACCTTTTAATTCCACATTTATCTGCCATCTTTATAAAAGCCCACCTGGGTGATCCTGATGCTTTGGGTATTTTTCACTTATACAAAACTTCAGCCTAATAAAGCTGAGACCTAGGTTGATTCATTTTCAGCATTGTACAGTACTTACCTGTAATCACACCTGCAGTTAGATAGATCTGAACGATGCTTGTGCAGAAGGAAGCTATCACCATCCCCATGGAGGCAAAAAGGCCACCCACCAGCATGACAGGGCGACAGCCAAAGCGATTGACGCATATACTACAAAGTGGACCTAGGCAAGAAGAGCAAGTTACAGTGGCTAAGATAAACCAAGTGATTTATGATTTTATGACACTTTTCGCAACTGATTTTATGACACTTTATATTTCTTTGGTGGACTTCAAAGTGTAAGGTCCATGGTTGAAATCAATGATCTTAAAGGTCTAAGGTCTTTCCAATCTCAGTGATTTTGAATTGTTTTGTACTTTGTTCATACAGTCAAGCTGATCAGGAAAAATGTCCTTTCCTCTGTAGTCAAATACTTCAATCTTTTTTATCTTCAGAGTGCCTTGTGATTTTTTCTTTTTCATCATCTTAGCAACTACTGAGTTACAGAGATGTAATTTTAAATCCAACCAGAATGGACTTAAATACTCTTTTGATTTGTGTGATTAATAGTAATTCTTTGGAATGCCTTACTTGCACACAAGTAATGATATGCAATCATGATAACACATTGTAAATGGCTGTAAGATTTACAAACTTAATTGTATGGTGCAATAATACTGTTTCAAACACCAGATAACTACTCACCTGTTCCGTAAAGCATGGCCAACAGAATGGAGGAAATCCATGCAGTGTCACTATATCCAATGCCAAATTCCCGGATAAGTTCTTTAAAGAAGACACTAACTGCCTTAGGAAAGGCATAGGAGAATCCTGTGATGATAAAACAGCCAAAAAGGACAGCCCAGCCCCAGCCTCCGTCAGGGGCTTTGACACCTGATGGACCATCATCAGCTACTACGGCTCCCATGATGAAGCAGCTTGTGTGTTCCCTAAGAAACAAGAAGCAATTAGTGTCTATAAAATTTCACTACCATTAAAACTAAGGCATGGAACAACTTAAAATAAAAGTCTTGAAGATGCAGTGCAATTTTAACTAAGCCATGTTTGAGTTTAGTTCTTACAAAGCTTGCAAAAATACATGAAAATGAGATGCACACAACTGAGTTTCAAATGAATGGCCCCTCTCAACTCTCAAAATCAGAGCTGGATTTCATCTAAATCACTGTTTCATCAAAAAACTGAAGCCATAACAGCACTTCAGAGGTGTATCTGACTTTCAGAAATATGTAATAATTACTCCATTAAAATCTGCAAGAATTTAAATATAAGACCTTGTCACATGAAGCCCCTGGCCTATTTACTTAGGAGACCTAGTGCATCACAAGCATTCTGTGAAATGGTGGACTAATCCCCCAGTTTTTTTTATTCCCCATTGAGGACAACAGTACAGCCCTGATACACTGTTTTCTTGAAAAGATAGAAAGATCCCTTTGAGATGATGATGAGCTATAATTTTCCACACATTGAGTGTTCACAAGCTAAGTTTGTAAGCTAAACTGCAGTGAAAATCTCCATGAGCAATTTTTTGTGGATGCTGGGAGTTAGTAACTGCATCGATGCTCAGTACAACTGCCTGCCTGAAGCAAATACTTTCCATTGTTGATTTTGTTCTGATAATGTTACATTCTAGGCAGTAATGCTGCCAGGTTTTAAAAGGGAGAGATATGGGGTAAATAAGACACTGAAAAGGCACATAAAGAGTCCCTGTATATGAGGAGTGCAGGGAGTTACTGCATCATAAGAGCTAGGTTTTTGTAGGATCTTTGTTCTACCCAAGTCTTGAAAGTTTTAAAGTGACCTACAAACAAGGATAATTAAACATGAAATCATACGTGTACAAAAACTGGCCATTTCTTTAAAGTGCAATTGATTGTCTCAGTGTTTCTCTTCAGTGGTATCTAAAAGAGGAGAGAAAGCACAGTTGCACAGGAATAAAAAATGTTACTGCTTGCAACAGTAACGGGCCTGCACAGCAACTTCTGTAAGCTGGGAAATGCGTCATTCTTACAGCTCCATTTCAGAACCAGGCTACATATGACACAACAATCTGATGCAGACTTGTCTAGACAACTGAGCATCAAATGCATGATTGTTAATAGGCCGATAGGGATGTACTTACTATGATGTTTAGGCCAGCACTCCCACTTCTTGTAAGAAACAACTTTATACGCATGATACAGAAATAAATCTGGCCATGACTGTTCTAATGCTTTGGCCTATATGACAACAGTGAGCCTCACAGTATTGGCTTCACCTCTTGTTTTCTGGAAATCAAATATAAGCATAAAACAATTTATCCTAAGTCTAAACAACTAGAACATAAAACAATTTAACAAGATGGGAAACAGAATACCTCCATAAAGCTACTCACTGAAGTGTTTGTGGCTACAGATGGGTCATTTGCTGATTGCTGAGAGTAGGTAAAAATGCACAGCTTGGTAAACTCAGCCATTTCTGCAGCAGGTTTTGAGTTGCTAAATAAGAGTGTTAAGATGCATCTCTGCCAAGACTCCCAACACTGGGATTTGTTCACCCTTCAAAACTTTTTCCCAGTAGCTTTTGTTTGACAGAACGTATAAAACATTCTTCAAATAAGGACTTGTTCTTTTCACGCAATAACAAGGAAGCACAGAGGGGGTGCACAAAGGCTAATGCCTGTGACAGTGGCAATTCTGCAATATTAATGATAACAGGGGAAATGCTGATGGAAGTATCTCGACCTAAATGTATAAAGAAGAGGAATGTGATGTAAAATTGAAGTACTCCAGGGAGTAGGAAGTTTTGTCACTCACACTAATTCCAAGTTGTCAGAATATTTCATTTGGAGTGAAGATTTAAAATGTTGGGGGAAGAAGTGAAGATCTAAAATGTTGGGCAGTTTTTGTTCGTTTCCATTACCCATCTAATAGGAACGCAAAGTTAGTAATAATATATGAGCATGCTTTGTTGAAAAATAGCAGTTGGCAGTCTCTCCATACTGCTCATACAGTGCTGGATGGAGACATTCAGTGCCCTACGGCTTCACCTCCGCACGGCCTGGGACAGTCTCCTTTACTGCGCCCACAGAGGAGTTGGTTATAAGGGCAGCCTGTGCACACCTACAGCACTGAACCCCGACAGCAGATTACATTAACGCTATGTGAAGCGGCGAGCGGCTTTGAGAAGAAACACCGTCAAGAGCTACTCGGCAGCGCGCTCGTTCCTTCCCGGAGAGAACTGTCCAGCCTTTTCGAGGGGACACAAGTCAGCCGGGCACGGGGCTCGGAGGAGGAGGAGCGGTGCTCGCTCCCGCACCCCGACCCTCGGGGCAGAGGCTCGGAGGCTCCGAGGCTGCGGGCGCGGCCCCGCGTGACCCCGCGTGACCCCGCGCCGTGCCGGCCCCGCAGGGAGCGCGCGCGCGCGGCCGCCGCACCGGGACGTGCGGGACGTGACTGGGGCGGGGGCGGGGCCGGCGCCAGAGCTGCGCGCGCGGCGGGGGCGGGGCCGGGGCCAGAGACCCCGCCCAGCGCTCGCGGCTGCCCGAGCCCGGTGAGCCCACAGCGGAGGGGAACAGCCTCCTTCCTTTTCTGGATCTGTTCCGTGCCCGCCAGGGCATCGCAGCCGGTAACAGACACACGCTGTTGAACCTGCCGTGCGGAACTTACGTCTTCGCCGTGAGGAACAGTCTCTAAAACGGTTTTGTGTTTTGCTGTGATGAAAGAGCTAGGCTTGCTGATGTGAGGGAGCCTGGCCTACTTTCCAGCATTTCGTAAAAATAGGCCTACAAGGAAATACACAGTAATACCTCTTCTTTACATCATGCCTACTACCACATCTGGCTAAAAATCCCCATAAACCGGCACACCGGATCTTCAAGTGCCACTCCTTTCCTTTAAAGAGTGGCTCACATTTGCACACACACGCACCCAAACCAGCTCTCTTAAAGGGAAAGGCTGAGAGAATTGGGATTGTTCAGCCTGCAGAAGAGGCGCCGGGAAAACCTTATTGCACCTTTCCAGTGCTTGAAGTGGCTACAAGAACGCTGGAGAGGGACTTGTTACAAGGGCACGTAGTGCTAGAACAAGGGTGAGTGGCTTCAAAGTGACAGTAGGTTTAGATAAGGTATTAGGAAGAAATGCTTTAGTGTGAGGGTGGTGAGGCCCTGGCAAAGGTTGCCCAGAGAAGCTGTGGCTGTCCCATCCCTTGGAAGACTTCTAGGCCAGGTTGGACAGGGTTTGGAGCAACCTGGCCTAATGGAAGGTGTTCCTGCCCATGACAGCTGGTTGGAACAAGATTAACGTTAAATTTTCTTCCAACCCAAACCACTCTGTGATTCTACAATCAATGTTACTCATCTGGTTTGTCCATTGGTTGTTCATGTTAGCACATCAAAATAAAAAGACCATTAACCAGAACTAAATGAACCCTGCCTCCATAAACACAGCAAGGATGCACTTTATCCTGTTGTGGTGTGCCTTACTATGCTGACTGTATTCACTTCCTTAAGAAATAATAAGGAGATAGTGCAGAGGTTCTTGTGTGAAATGTACAAATGAGGGGCACCATCTCGAAAAAAGGCAGGTTTGTGGTTGATCTGCACAGGCAAAATTTTTACTTAGGGTTGCACTACAGTGCTGGGATGCTATCAAAGCCTGCTAAGACAGGAGGCTACTGCCTAACTATTGTAACAGCTTGTTTTGCTTTCTGCTTTTGCTAGCTCAGCCCTATTTAGAGGAAAAGGATTACATTTAACTGGCTGTGGCTCCGTTTCATATCTTCACAACAGACTCAATAGTATTGTCAGTATCTATTCCAGATTCCTTCTGTCATGAATGGGTTCTTGCTTTGGTAATGTGTAAAATAAAGGTAGCATCTGGGTTTTCATCTTCCTGATGTTATCTTCTTGTTGTCATAGAAACTAATATAGACTCAGTTAGGAGGAAATATTAGGTAGCATTGTGATGGTGTGGTTTCTGGGATGATATATATAAAAGGAGAATATTTGTTTTATAAAAAGGAGCACCTAGAAATGGCAAGAATCTATTATTTGTGTTTAGCCAATACTCTTACTGGCAACACAGTTGTATTTCATAGTCAGCAGTGTGAGTAGGAAGGACATTTATGAGCATGTACACTGCCCTATATGGCTTGAGAACTTCCTGTTCTCAAGAAGAATTAATTTCAAGCATTCTCAAGAACAATTAATTTCTTCTAACTATGACTGAAATCTACACAACTTTGGATTTCTATGATACAAATAAAAGATGATTATCAAAAACAGAACATAAGCTTCCAAGCAGGGAAATGAGTTCAGCCTAGACTTCAGTCTGGAACCCCGCCCAGCTGAGAAATGTATAACTACAAAATAAGGCAGATGGTCTAAGCTGAGCAATGTAGACACCCTCCTTCAGTTTTCTTATCTGTGAAATGAAGAAAATAATGATTCTCTCTTCATAGGATGTTGGGGTATGAATACATTGAAAACCGTAGGCTGCTCAATACTGTGTTAATAGGAGTTATAGACCTCCTGTATTTGCCCAAAGGTCTCAAAATCTAAGCAGACTAAACAAAATATGCATGTTATTCTTGGTTTTAAGTGAGGATTCCTAACTCTACTGAAATTTTTCAGGAAATGATTCCAGAAAAAAAATTTTTATTTTAATATTCTCTGGACCCTTATGATAGCCCTCTACATACAGAACAACTACCCTTTGTGCTGGCATCACTGACACCTAACTATTCAGCATGACTTTAACTCCTTCCTGGTTCTCTAAAGTACAAGTGCATATATCTTTTAAATCAGATTTTATTACAACAGATTAATTACAATAAAATTACAGATTTTATTTCTATCAGGTATCTCATAGAAGCCATTTAGATGGGCCACTGGTATAACCCAGCAGTGCATTTCCTGTAGCTTACCTGCTTAAATATCAGCCAGTTGGATTATATGTTCATTCCAAAGGCTGCTGTGAACTTCTGTTCCCTACAAAATCATTACCATATTTACCAATGTCTATCCTGACCTCCTGTTCTCTGTGCAAGGGCCACCAGCGACTGCCACTGTCCCATTTTGGCCTCCTCCATCTCAACTGAGACAATTTTCCAGATCTGCTGCCTTTCTTAAAGGTGTGCCAGTTTTCCCCATTCTCTCATCTCCCTCTCAGAACTCCTAGGATAATTCTGTGCTGTCTGTAGCTGCAAGTGATGATCCATACCAAATCTTGACTATTAATAATTCTCCAGTCCCCATTTAGCCTCAAAGCATCTTAACTGTTCACTGCTGCTGCACAGTGAGTAATGTTCATGACAAGTTATTAGCAGACTGCACTGACAATGAATTCACACTGCAATTTTATGTGTAGTACATAACACTAACCAGTCTAAATTCTATTTTCTGAGTAAAGTGCTTTATAGGGAAAGGTGTTACTATTTATTTCCTTGTTTTATTTTCTATCATGAAAATGTGAGAATCCCACTCTTTATATTATTTGGGAAAACAAATACACTAGTCCTATTACAACAGCATTGTCAACCTCCAGACTGATTGTATCTATATCAAATGCACAGTTTCTGGAGAAGTGGATTTATTTTGCTAAAAGTCTGTGTTTTTTTCTTGCACCACATTCATTACCGTAAGTTCTTCATGTCAGCATCACAGCAGCACCTTAACACCAGAGAGGACATGCCCTTTCTGTATTCACAAAAAGTGACAAACATGCCTTCAGCTGTATTGCAATTATCTGACTGTTTTCCATATGCTTTCAAAAATATAAGTTGCAGAATCCCAACTTCATTTTGGAACAATTTACAATTAGTTTTCATGTATCATGAAAATTAATTTCAGCCCTGCAGCTATGATGGCTTTGCAGTGTGTTGAAGCTTTAGAAAAAACAGAAATGCTTGACAATTGCTTATACTGAATGTGTCCTTATATTGTTTAGTGTAAAACCAAAAAGTGACAGAGATAGATAAATACTAATTAAGGGTCTAGTCCTGTCACCAGCTGGGGATCTGCGTTTATTTTTGCAGAATACCATAAAACCACCCTAATATATAAAGTGCTTGCATGCACACACACTGTATCTCAAGCTAGATGAGCACATGTAGCTGAATATAGTGAGAAAAGGTCGTCTGGCTCAGAGGTGTCATTTTACTCAATCACTTTGGACAGTGCAGCTGCATAATAGGTTGTCATACACTGAGATATGTGAATTGCCAATTCAGTCACAATTTAAACAGTCGCCTTTTTATTTCTATAATACACCTTGAGTTATACTTCTGACTGAACTACAAGAGGTGTACTGCACTAACAGATTCGGATTTACACTGTAGGTGACTTTACTCTGTGACGTCCTAACTTCTACGGTTTGCCCAAGAAGAGTGCATTTCCACTAGTGCTAACGGTCTGCGCTTGTGAGGAAGCTGAATTACTGAAATTCAACTCCTCCTCTGTGCGCTTTTTCTTCTCTCCGCTGAATCGCTTAGAAGGCAAGACACAGACCACTCCAGGTGGATTGTAAGCAGCATCAAAAAAAGGTTCTTTCCCAAGAGATGGAGAGGGGCTGCGGCGACCGTCGTACGAGGCGGGGTGAGGGGTGGGAGAGGGGTTGGGGATACAATGGTGGCGGTCGCGATGCTGCCACGGCCACGGCGGCTCGCGCGGCGCTCCGGGGCGGGCACGTAGCCTGCCAGCCCTCGGCCGAGACGCGGCTCCCGGAGCGCTCGGGGCGCCCGCAGCCGATGCTCTCGCAGACCGGGGAGACGTGTCGCGATTTCGCGCCCCACATTCCTAATGTGCTTGTTGAATCAACCGAGTAACGGAGTTCATGGCCGGGGCTGCGACGATGTCCTTAGGAGGAACAGTCCCTCAGACTGCTCGTCGCTCGCTCTTACGGACCTGAACGGTCACCGCTATGGCAAACAACTCCGAAATTCAACTCCCGGGGCTGGAGACTAAAACAGGAGGTGAGCAATAAGGAAAAGACCGCGGAGGCGAGGCTTTCGCGGAAACCCACGTTCCCCAGTGTGAGGCCACGAATGGCGGAAACAAAGCCCGAGCTCGCGGGTGTCCCACGAGCCGCCGGTGTGGCACTGTACGTGCCCTCGGGGCGGCGGCACTCGGGGCCAGGGCGTCACCCGGCTGCCGGAGGGAAAGCCGGGGGCAGCGCTGTCTCGCAGCCGGCGGAGCGGGGCTCGGTGGCCAGCACCGCTCAGCGCCCGGACAGCGCTTTCAGGCCGGCGGGTTTCCCGACAAAGGCGCGCCCGCGTGGCCCCGTGAGCGAGGGCAAGCGCAGCCGGCGGGACAGCGCCCCGCCGACCCTCGTGGGGTGGTACCAAGGGGTGCCAGGACAGTCGGCGTCGTGCCCGCGTCCTCACCGGCACCCAGCGCAGCCTCTGGGCAAGGGATGAACCCGCGACTCCTCTGCCGCGCTTTGCCCAAAGCTTGGGCGGCGCTCTGGATTCGGCTCGCCCCGCTCAGGACCCCCCACCCCGCGCTCCCCGCGTGGGCCAGGCAAGCACCCCGAAACATCACGCACGACGGCTCCGCTTCAGTACCTGAGTCACGTCCCGCGCTTCAGCGTGAGGATGCTCCTGCAGCCCGCTGTCCCCGTGCGCCCACGCACACCCGCTCCAGCCCGTGTGGCCCCGGCGGCTGGGGAGCGCTCCCGCGCGGCGGGTCCGTGGCCGCTCGCCCCGCCCTGCCACACGGGGCGGCCCCGGGTCCTATCGCCGCCGCCGTGGCGCTGCCGCCGCCACAGGTTCCTCCGCCAGGGCCCCGCAGCGCGGAGCGCGGCTCCGCCTCGCCGAGCATCGGCACGGGCTGTGCGCTGCTGGCGGAGAGTCAGGGCACGGCTGGAGCCTGCCGGCGTGGATGCTGCGCTGGCTGTCCGGAGGAACAGGAGCCGAGCAGCGGGCTTCAACTAATGAATGGGTTTATGCGGTTGATGTTTGTTCTGTGCTGCCGTTTTTGTTTTCCCGGGAGCAATCAGTTTCTTCATTGTCTCCTTCCATGAGAATTACTCTTACGAGCTTCCTTGCTTCGTTGTTTTCTTCTTAGTAATTCTGAGCGTGATATCGTGCATTCTGTAGACAATCCTCAGGCTTCCTTCCTCATCCTTTACCAAGGGAGCACTCCCTGCAAATATGATTTCGTAACATACTCCTCCTTTTACATCAGTACGGAATGAGCTTTCTGCATTAATCTCTTGAGGCTCAACTGCGATTCATACAAATGTTGGATTATAAAACTGAGTGTGTGCTGATATTGCTCTTTAGCATCTATGAAACTTGTGGTGGGATTCTCAAGTGCACTACAGAAAGTAGCACTGCTATGGCTACCTGGAGTTTAGGAAATTCAGGACCAGGTGCTCCACTCTTTTGTGTGCTTCTAGCGCACAATCCAGTACGTAGGGGAGTGACACCACACCTTAAATCCTGTGTTCGGTTTTTGGCCCCTCAAGACAAGACAGTCATTGAGAGGCTGGAACATGTCCAGAGAAGGGCAACGGAGCTAGGGAAGGGTCTAGAGCATGTCTGATGGACGGTAGCTGAAGGAGCTGGAGAGACTCAGCCTGGAGAAATGGAGTCTCAGGGGACACCTTATCACTCCCTACAAATACCTGAAAGGAGATAGTAGCAAGGTGGGTGTCTGTCTCTTCTCCCAGCTAACAAGTGATAGAACAAGAGGAAATGGTCCCAAGTTGTGCCAGGGGAGCTTTAGATTGAGTATTAGGAAAAATCTCTTCTCCAAACAGGTTGCCAAGCATTGGAATGGTGTGTCCAGGGAAGTGATGGAGTCACCATCCCTGGAGGTTAACAGTTGGATTAGATGATCTTGGAAAAAAATCTTTTCCAATCTAAATGATTCTATTATTCCTCTATCTATGTGGAGAGACATAGGGGTAGGGTTCTCACTAGAAGAGATTAGGTAGAATACAATATTGTCTTTTGAGAACTATGATATTGCACAGATTAATAGCTTCCAGTATTTGTTTGCTGAAACCGTGTAACACCAAGGCAGGAACTGAAGCTCTTTCAACTACTTAGAAGTTTTTTCTTTTCCTTGCACATAACGTTTGCATTGGCTATTGGTTCAGTTTTGCTAAAGAATAGTACCTATTTGTACATGTTTAAGGATTCATTGCATTAGTGTGTGAAGATGAGCAAGGCCTTGTGCTTTACTTTGAGTAGATAAGATACAGGCAATAAGACCACACTGCTAATCTTAAAGACTAGTAAAACCAGTTTTTGACTGTTCACTATTATCTGAATTTAGGCCATTCCCTAGCAGACTAGGTGTATTCAGGTTTCAACATCAATCTCCGAATTGACATTGTATAGACTGTAATTTTTTTCTCACCATTAAAGTTTATCAGTTTGGGGCTCTGTAGAACCACTGGAAGTCATCAATTACTCATTTGGGGAACAAATTTGCATTTAACTACGTGACTCAGGGCAGATTGATGGTGCACTGGAGATGGCTAATTTGAAAGGGGGGTCAGGGGTGAGGAAGGGTTGCAAAAGATAATGCAGTTGATAGGTTAGGCAATGGCTAATATAAAGATGTAAATAATGTCAGCAGTCAGAATGGTGTATGGATTTAGACATTCACCTATTATGTGCTGATTCTGTTGAGTGCCCTGAGGGGCCCACTGTAAAATATAAATTATGCTGGGATTTGCACTATAATTTTTGTGTGTTCAGATGTAAAAAGTCATTCGAAGCCAGTTTTCACCACTGTATTTTAAACCAGAGGTGATTAATATAGATAAATGAACTAAATCGCTTTAATAACTGCAGTAATCTGAAACTATTATAAGCTAAATGGAACTTGCTTTATTTCAAAAGTCGAATTTTTAGTTCTGATTCTAATTTTTATTAATAGATACAGGTGAAAATAACCCCCTTCTTTCTTTAGCTGGTATGGGGCTAGGACACACAATTCTCTTCTGATGACATAAGGAACTATTGATAATACTCTGTCTTCTCTAAATTAGTGTACTTCGCGTATCATTTGGGTGCAGCATTCAAGTTCTGGAAGGCAAAAGCTGTTTATATGTCTATATATGGCTGCTTATATATCTAGAAAAATGGAAGAGTGACAGAACATTACAGGAAGTTTGCCTCATGACTTCCAGACAAGCAAGTCATCCAGAGTGACTAAGGAAAAATCATGCTTTAGGCCTGCTTTCACGTGTTACATCTTCCTCTGTCTCACCTAGGCAATGCAAGGCAGTTTAGTTGATGGATACAGTTTTTAATAATTAAGGGCATTGGCAGCAGAATGTATCCATCTGTTCTGCATGACCTTGTGTTACACTTGGCCTGAGTTTGTTTTACAAGCATTTTAAAATTTTTCACATGATGCAGTGGGAGTTCAGAGAGGATGGGAAGATTGTTCACATCCCTAAGGTCTGTACTTGAAAGGGGCCAAGAATCTTCTTCCCCGTCTGTGCTTAGGAGAAATTGTTTAATACTAAACAACTGGGTAAACAAAATGTATAGGAAGAGAAGTGAACGGAAGAGTGAGATCTGAGAGTACGGGACAAGTACTAGCTGTGTTTTGAGATAAGGTGGTCTTTACTAACCGAGACCGCGACTGCAAAGGAGGGTGCCCGTGCTCCCACGATGCAGAGAAGAGGCTGCTGCATGACAATAGTGAGGGTGGAACGGGGCGAATGTGAGGAGGGGAGAACAGGCTGCCGGGCTCCTGGAAGTGAATGCAATGAGGAACTGGGAAACGCCGGGTACAGGAGAAGAGCGGAGCCCGGCGGGGCCGGGGAGGGGGCGGGGCTACCGGGAATGGGCGGGGCTACCACCAGTGGGCGGGGCCGGGGAGGGGGCGGGGCTACCGGGAATGGGCGGGGCTACCGCCAGTGGGCGGGGCCGGAGAGGAGGCGGCCGGCAGCCGGGAGTGGGCGGGGCAGCCGGGAGTGGGCGGGGCAGCCGGGAGTGGGCGGGGCATCCCCGGCCCTGTAGCGATGGCGCCGCGGCGCCGTGGAGACCGGAGCGCCTCAGGGCACGGGCCCGCCGTGTCTCTGTAAACCTACAGCCCTGAGCGGAGTGCTCTGCCGGTTCGTGCCCTCGGGAGGCGACTCGTGACTGCGCTTCTCCATCAGAAGGCGCCGTGGTCGCACAGCATCCCGCCGTGCTGCAGGTTGTTCTTCGGAGCTCCCGACGCGTCGCCTGCGCCATCTCGCGCTCTTTTTTCTCTTTGGGGACCCACTGTCTTTCTGCACCCTTCCTCCTGAGCGCCCTCTCTTGTGCTGTCCCTGAGTCCAAAGCATCATCTTGTGCTGCTCTCTACTGCCTTCGTCTAACGGGTTTGACCTCCACAGTCTGCCTGCCATTTTCTCTTCTGCCTCAGAACCTCTCCCCTCGGGCCTCTGCTCGGAATCCTTCCTTGCGGAGCCTGCTTGCTGCCAGCCAGTCCTTCGGTTGGCACTGTTGTCTTTTGCCGATACTCGTTTGTATTTTCCTCCCTCTGTACACTTCAAATTTAGTTAATCTTTTCAACTGTGGATGCCACCTGATGCATTTGGAAGAGCTGTAGCTGAAAGGGTGATACAGAAAGAACAGATCTTTCAGTGTTGCATGTTATAGGCAGCGAGGCAGTATACTATTCATGAATATCCCGAAGATTGTCTTTTTAAAAAGTTATCTACTTGTCCTTACATAAATGGAGAAGATACTACTTAGACTATGTGTGCATGGTAGCGTGATTTGATCGCTGCCAGCAAGAATCAGAATATGATGAGAAAACATTGTTTTAATTAACTTATGGATAAATGTGACATCTTGCCCGGCAGAATTAAAATACCATCAGATCACTGTGTCTTTAAGCACGTTTTGTTCCTCAGTATACCTGGGAAGAGCAGGCTTGATTTTTTTTTTATACTTCTCAGATCCAACAATCAGTGACTCATGTTTTGAGAACTAGAGTTGTCTTGATTGTTTTTGTGGAAAAATGTTGTTTAAATTATGACAACCTTTAGCACAGAGATATTGCATAGCATTTTCTGGTCTGAAAATCTCTCTTTCATTTAAAGAGATTAAAGAGCCACTGTTTGAAAGACATGTTTGTCCGATTTGTTCTCTGTATCCCTGTGTTTATTCAGGAAGGATTATCTGCAACCAGTGACACAGAATAATAATGTACAGTGAGAGAAGCTATATTGACTCCAGAGATTTTTCCAAATCCTGGAGAGAACTGAATAGAAATAACTTTTTTTTTAAGCATCCATATCGCTTAAAAAAAAGTTCTGGTTTTTTTGGGTTTTTTTCTTTCTACAGAATTTATAATTAGATATGAGGCAAATATGGAGAATAAACGATAGGAAGAGGTGCATGTGAAGCAAATATAGGGTTTTTCCTGTAAAAGCACAGGCTCTCTGTTCGTTATTTTCTTTCTAAACTAAAAGCAGGCAAATCGGGCACAGCAGTTAATATTGTTAATAAAAGAGAAGGCTGAACAGTGCCTTGACTCATCATACATATCTTGAAGAAAAGAGAAATGTGTATGCAAGCTTGCAGGGTGGAGAGAATAAACACTTCTTTCTTGAGTTCTGTCTGCACATTGTTCTTGTTTCATATAACTACTATCAGCAGCAATAACAGTCTCTTTGGGATTATTGTCTCTCTAAATTGTAATTGTTGTAAAGTGCTGTAAACTGTGCTGGATCCAACTACATTTATAATGTAGAGATGGCTGGGTAAGTTTAAAATAATATTTTTTAGTTATTGTGAGTGATCTGGGCAAGACTCTTGAATTCATCAAAGGTTATTAAACGTTTGATGTTAATATGGTGTATATGCAAATTCATTTAAAGCCAGTTCAGGAGTTTTACATAGAGCATATCCTTTGGGAATGGACGGAGCAGTTTGAGTCTCTTAAACCCAGCAACTGCCTCTTTGCCAGGCTGAGCTGGATACTGATCACAGTACAGCAATCGTTCTTCTGATCTGCCTTGCCCTTAGGGTTTGGGGATGAACAAGGGAGGTGTAAAAATGCACGTCTAGACTACACTGAGACAGCATTTCTGGTAGACTTGGTTTGTATGCATAAATGCTGGCTATAGGATTCAGATTACTTCGGGTGAAGTGTAAATTTAAAAACTAAATCTAGCAGAATATGAAGGCGAATATGCATTTAGCTGTTTGTTACTCTCCTGTTTTAGTTCAGAGTTTTGTCTCTGTAGGTATTATGTGATCAGTCTTATCTAATCAAATGCAATGGTCATTCAGCTACTCAAAAAACCTGTAATATAGAGTTGAAAGTAAATAGAAGGTTCCAGAACAGCACAACAGTAATTGCACAGTCTAGGTTTGTATAGCTGTGTGACAGGCTGCAGCAAACCTGTTAAGTCTTTAAGGGATTAGTGCAGAGCTTAAAAGGGTCAGTGTATCATTAGGGAACTTACTGGTCTTGGTAGCAGTATCAGCTCCTCAGATTTGTTTGAAATCCTGATGTTAGTGGTATTCTTCCACCAGATCTCAGAGAAACTTTTTTGTTGATAGCAATTAAAACGTTGGGAGAGGAGGGGAAAAGATACAGAGCTGTGTCTTTCTATTTTTAAATGTATCTCAAAGGTTTCTGCTGGTTGGACCTTGTTTTGATTTTTTTTTTTTTTTATGTTACAAATTTTTGAGTGGAGGGAGAACTCAGTTATACTTAAGTGGAGGTCTTGTACTACTTTTCAGCAGATCCTCTATATTCTGAGTGCAATTAACCTTCTGAAGGATTGTTTTTGGGAAATAACATATACTATTATAATTGCTTTCCACTAACTTAGGAGAAAAAGATGTTTTGGTGCCTGTTTCTTTAGGAAATTACAGCATCATCTATTAATAGTTACATGTTATTGTTCAAAAAATTTTACATGTGGCTCTCTCATGCTTTTTAATGTAAATTTATCTTTGTTTACAGCTCTAGGAATAGTCACAATAGGTCATCTGCCTGAGGATTATGTGAACCTGGAACTTCACATGGAGCAAAAGATTCAAGAACTGGAAGATGCTGATGTCAGAAACTGGTATAAGACTGTTGGACAAGCAATGTTATGTTGCTGCAGTGCCATCTAGCTATCATTTTTAATTAGCATGTTCTGGTTTAACATTGCTATAGTTGTATAAGATTTTTTTTTCCTATTGTTTAATTCCTCTAAAAATTGATTAGAGTTGTAATTACAGTTTAGAAAATTATGCACTGCTTGTGTAGTAGCTGTTGCTTTGCTTGTTTGACAGCTGCCCCTTGTAAGGAATTGCTAAGAATATGTTTAGTAATGTGAGATTGCATAAGATTATTTTATGTAGTGAGCACACTGCTAAATTTATTAACCTTGAAACTGCAGGGAACATCAGTATTTAGAAAGCAGAGGTAGCCTTAGGCGAGATGGATAAATGTACACTGTTTATCATACTCCTAATTACAAGGCACTTTTTCCCCCCCTTCTGCTTCTTATATTTGTATCATTTCACCATAAAAGGATCATCTTACTAACGGTGAAATTTGATCTTTAACTGTGATACCCTAGAGAGGCATTATACCACCTCTTTTTATATAACAAACTTTAAAGAACAACAAAACTTCCCTTCTTTGTTTTTGTATAAAAATGTTTTTGATACTGGAATTACTTTTACTAGTTTACATATGAAGGTGTTTTGTTGTTAGAACTAGAGCACTTAATTTTTGTCCTGTCAACCAAACCAATATATAATATAAATGGAAGTGGCACTGTTAAGCAATTGCCTCTTCCAACCAACTCCTGCCAGTCCAAGTCTCGCTGCCTTCAGTATAGTAGTGCTGCTAAAATAATGAATCTTCATCCAGAACTCTCTTTTTCATGGGCTTCCCAAAGACAGTTTATGAATCTACCCGAAGAAGTATGAGAATCTGAAGAATATTTGATCACTGGCTTGATTTGGAGTTGTTTTGTGGTGCATTCTGTGGTTGAACTGCAGTGATAAAGCTGGTTAGCTGCTGTCTGCAAGTGTAAGGCTACATTTAATACACATGATTTCTCTTACCACACTGGAGAAGAAAAAAGTTATCTCCATTGTTCATGCTTACAATGAAAGAAGCACATTTTTCTTGCTTGTCACTGGATCTCCTGCAGTTATTTCCCCTAATCTAACATGATTTTGTATCAATTAGACAAAGTCCCTTGTGAGCTCATTCTCTTCTTTTCAGTTGTAATTGATCAATTTAATTAATCAAAGTAGCTTTTTCTCAAACACTTTTTAAAATACTTTATCATTTTAACCACTGGATGGCAGCTCACTGCAACCATTTAATTTTCTGGAAAAGTCATGGTTTCTTTGTGAACAGTTTTTATCCACTTAAAAAGCATAGGTGTTGTGAGCAATAAAATAAATTATTTCTGCCTATAAGCTTTGCCTTTAGGGTAGCAAAAGGTTACCTGGCCATTAGTGGTATCCATGGATTCCTGCATCTTGAATGTTGCATGATTGGAGTTTAATTTCTGATTTGGTTTACTTGTCTTGGGTGTTCTTTAAAGGATGCTGCTGTAAAAAATGGATCTAAGCCCAGTTTGTCCTATTACTGTCTTTACTGTAACGATCTCATGACCAACTGTTGTTCACTCAGCAAGAACAAAAGAACTGCAACTGCATGTATACTTATTAAATGTAAATTTGCCCATGTTGCTTACTCTGTGTGATGCAGTTTAAACTCTGATAGCAGTTCAGAAGAAACCTTTGATCTTTGCAGTTTTCTGACTTGATTTCTTGATTAGAGATCTCTAATAATGTTTCTAAAATTTGCGCCTTCTGTCTGTTTCTACACTGTGTTTTCAAGGTATGTAAATGCAGCAGCCTTTTAGCCTAGAAATTTTACCCTGACAATGCAGCAATTTTAATTACTAGCTCTTTTGTATCTCATTTCTCATATCAGCAAAACAGAAACATGCTCTGGATGGAAGTACTGAGAGCAGTATAGGGCAGTTTATGCCACTTGAGCTGAAGTGACCTCCAAAGCTGATTCTAAATACCCATACAGATGGACCCTCAAGAGACTACTGAGCTCTAAGCAAATAAAATGCATTAGCTCAGTAAAATGCTAAGAATAGAACAGAACAAAATAAAATAGGTAATTTGTAATATAGAACAAGGAAAGAAGATGACGACAATAAACAGCTGGATTAAACAAAACAAAGCCAGACACAAAAAAAAAAAAAACCCACAAAACACCCTTAGTATTTATTCTGCTGAAATCAACAGTTTTGCGCTGTGTATCATAGGTCTAACCAACACCTGTCTCTGGCAGCTGAGCGAGAATGGATTCTGAAACAGAGTAAAATGCAAACAGAACTGAACTGGCAGCCTCTCTGTGAGAATGCTGGATGTGATTTTTATCAGAAATCAGAGGATCTAGCACATGGTCTGTCTTCATCAAGAGAGGAGGTGAGAAATTCAAATTAACACTGTTTAAGAATCATCGCACAGAGAGCTATGGAATCTTCCCATCATGGTGTTTCTCAGGAAAATATGTCTTTAGCCTTCTTTCAGAAATCTGTAAAACAGTAATTCTGTATTGTGCACTGCAGTCCATCACATGTATTTTATCAGAGACCAGATTAATTTTCATGAACAATCTCTAATAGTGGCCTTTTCTCGCCTTCCATGTAATCAAGTCGGCTTGAGAGATGTTTTTCCTTTGCCACTGTAGCAAAAGAAGAAAAATGTGTCTTAGAGCAGCTGCAGGGAAGAAAGAATTTCAGATCACAGTACCACTTAAATTCTATCAAGGGAACAGTATTAGTTCTGAAAAGCTCTTGGGTATTTTTGTATGGAAAAACCCCCCTATTCTGTGTAGTGTACAAATTTTATTAAACAATGGTCTAACAATTCTCAATGCCCAGTTGTCCTGAACTTACAAGTACAGAGGAAGCACTTGTTTGTGAAGTTCAGAATGCTGGCATTTACTCTTGTGTTTTGTTTTATCATTGTCTTTCCAAAATGATTCATAGGCATCAATAGCTGTAGCATGTGAAAATATGAGGGAGATAAATCAGCATTTTCCATTTCACATAAAGAAGATAAGAGAATGAGGCTAAATTATTTGTCTCTTAGGGCAGTTTTTGACAGAGAAAAAAGGGATGTGCTTAAGTCCCTGTGCTATGTTTTAAAGTATCCTTGATTTCCTTATTTTTCTTTATATCTCCCTTTTCCTTTGCCTTGCCCTTTCTTACCTTTCTTTTTCTTTTATCCCTTTGTCATTGAGCTGCTGACATCCTCTACCTCCCTTCCTTTCTTTCCATCCCAGATTGAAGCTGATCTACAGAAAACAGACTGCAGGTTGCATGAAGTGAAGACTGTTCTTTCTGCTTTCACTGTTGAGAGAGAACAGACAATACAAACATCATTTAATCACAGCATTTCACCTGAAGAGGAGAAACAGGTTAGATAACACTAAATGTAGACATGGATGAATTCATTCTAAGATAACAACATTATGGGCCTTGTTTCCACTGGACTTACTGTAAACACTTCATCTGTTTCAAATGTTTCATTCAAAATACAGACATATCTAGCCTGGAATACACAGAGTAGGTGTCACAGGCTTGATTATGGCTCTCATTCATTACTCACTGGCAAAAGGAGCAAGCTGGATATAGACAATTGCTCCAAAACATTACAATGTATTGTACCATCATGGCAGTCAAATGGGAAGAATTAATTTCTGGAGCCTCATTCCTGAGGTTCTGTCAGTTGCAGGTCAGGGTAGATTTTGAAGTTGTAAAGTTAAAATTGTAGGCAATGTTTCAAAATACTAATATGCCAGCTGTTTAAAATAATTTAATGTCTTGTATTTGAGTATACTAGCTAGTTTTCCTTTCATTGCTACCTCTTAAAATGCATGTATTTTAAAAAGCCATTCAAAATTGCAAATGTAATGCTGGTTTGAAGTCACGCTGAAGGATAATGCATTAAGAGTAGAAAACTGTCTTTGGTAAAAGAGTGAAAGTTAAGTGTATGCTGCAGTGCACTCTACTGGGCAGCTACAGGTGCTCAGCAGTGACCAGTTCAGAGCATGTTATCAGAGCTTGCTAAGAAAAAACAGTGCTAAGCAAGCCTAGTAGTTCCTGAATGCAGAAAGTATTGGATTCAAGAAGATACTTCCTGGAGACAATTTTTATTATAGATTAAAGTAGACTGCTAGCAAAAACTTGCCATCAAGCAAATAGTTTTTCCAATTTTATCTCAAACTGAACTGATTATCTAATTGATCGTTGAGATACCAACAGAATCAGGGCTGGGCATAATTTCTTCTTTATATTCTTATATTCTTCTTAGTATTCACTTTCTCTTCAAGTGTGGTTGACAAGACTTCACATATCATTCTTTTCTTTTGGTTGTTAGAAAACTCTGGCTTTTGCACTTTTGGCGTGGAGAATAAGCAGTACCCATCTCAGCAAAACCTTTTTATATCTTCCTTTATGTGGGCAGGGTTGGTGTTCAAAAAACTAAATTACAAAATTTAAAAGTCTGTTATTCTAGTTGAGAACCTTTTCTGTATGAAATGAAGTGTAAACAAACAGAAGAAAAAAAGTTTACTAAGACATTTGTGTCAATGAGTCCTCTTAAAGAAAGAGTAGTGCCCTGGCTAGCCTCTGGTTCAGATGACTGATGCAAGAAAGATTAAAATTTAAATGTACTCTAGTACAGTATGTTCAGTATACATGTCCTTTCTTCAGATTGGTCTGAAACCCCAGCAGTGTGCCTGAAATGCCACAGTAGTCATTCTAGGAGCAGCAACTGAAATGTGAAACACACCAGCCTGGAAGATCTTGCTTATAACTTGTATTTTAGTATGACTTAGATCATGATTGTCTAACTAAAGCATGCTAATAATAGCATACAAATGCACAGAAAAGGAAAGAGTGCTTCAAGTAATTCTGATTTATTAGGGTTTTTATGGTCTTCTCTCTAGACTCATTTCCATTTACAAAAATCTGGAACAGTTGTATTTCTGGTTTAAACTGTGATGGTTCATATGTATATTGCAGGTTGAGGTGAAGTCCTGGGCCCCAAAATTCACATCTGGGTGTTGCATTGTTTTGTCCTGGTGCCTTTCCCTGATTCACCTTAACAATCTCGGAGAGCTTGTAAAAGCAGAATAGTGATTATTTTCATCTTCTAAGTAGCACTTCTTTCCCTGGCAAATCCTCAATAAACAAAAAAATTTATTCTCCTTCTATGGTACTTTTCCTCTCATGTATGTTCATGGGTTGAAAGCATCGGGATCTGTGTGTGTGGTGATGTGGAGAGAATATGTGTCAATTAGTAATGAAGGCTTCTTTTTCTCTTGTACTTTTATTTTCCAGATATTTCAGTATGGTGATGAAAGTTCTCTGTGTAAAGATGTACCTGCTTTGGAAATAAAAAAGCTACAGGAACAGAATGCCAGCCTTCGGGCTGCTATTGCACAAATGAGGAAGGAAATGGAGAGTCTTGATGAGCAGATGTTGTCTTCTTTTCCTCTAACAGAAGACAGACAGCTTACAGAGCAAGGTGACAACTCTTGACAAAGAACTTTAAATTCAGTTAAGAAAATTTAGTAGTCAGGGTCACAACCTATGAGGGCTGCCCAATCCACGAGTGTGTAGAAATTGTTATTGTGGGCTTCTCAAGATTGCACCATACACAGGCACACAGGAGTTTGAGAGTCTGTATCACAAATTACTATAAAACAATAATCACTAATAAGTGAAAACAGATACACACACACATGTGCTATAAGTCACTACAAAATTATCAGTAGAAAAGCAATCACGTATGTATTTTGCAGGAGTGAAGCAATTATATGTATATTACAAATTATGACAGAATTCCTGATAGTGAAGCCAGTATGTTGAATCACAGAATGGTTTGGATTGAAAGGGATTTTTCAAGATCTCCTAGAGCAAACCCCTCTGCCATGGGGGTTTACAGTATATCCATTTACAGTATATCTACTGAAGTGGAATGCAAGAGTAGGTTCAGGGGGAACTTACCACTGTCTACAACTACATGAAAGGGAGTTGTTGTGAGGTAGAGATCAGTCTCTCTTTCCTAGCAGTAAGCAATAGGACAACAGAAATTACCTCAAGTTATGCCAGTGGAGGTTTAGATTGGATATTAGGAAAAATTTCTTTTGAAAAGGCTTATTCAAGCATTGGCACAGGCTGCCCAGGGAAATGGTTGAGTCACCATCTCTGGAGGTGTCTAAAAGGCATTTGAGGACGTGGTTTAATGGTGGTCTCGGCAGTGTTAGGTTCCTGGTTTCACTTGATGATCTTAAAGGTCATTTCCAACCTAAGTCTATGGTTCTGTGATTCTGTAACTAGACATATATATGCATGAGACAGTGTTCTGAAGCAGCTCTTGCTATGAAACCCTAAACTCTCTATAAATACATATACATTCATATTATACTCCTCTTTTAGGTTCATTGAGCACAAACAAAATTTCAACTGGAACCACACTGAGCAACATCAAAGTCAGTTCACCTAAGTTGGATTGTACAGTAAACCCAAACACAGAAGAGGTATGGTGAGGTTTAAACTACCTAAAAATATCTGTATGTATGTGTGTGTGTGTAATTAAATACCTAGTATATTATTTTTGAGTAAATATTATAAATGGAAGTAATATGTGCTTATGTGATTGGTCAGATGAGAGCCAGCAAAGATTTTTCAGCCAAATGTACTCTTATTCTTTCTAGGCAATAGATTTTTACTAGTCATCCCCTGGCACAAGTCACTTCTGATCTTGCAAGCCAGTTTTAATGGGTTTTTTCCCACTTGCAAATGCTTAAGCCACTGTCTATCAGCTCTTCAGGTTTTCTGTTGTAAATCCATATCTTAGTAGGTTTTTGTTTGGTTTGGTTTGGTTGGTTTAGTTGGTTGGTTTGTTTTGTTTTGGGTTTTTTTGGGTTTTTTGTTTTGGTTTGGTTTTGGTTTTGTTTGGTTTTTTGTTTTGTTTTGGTTTTGGTTTTGCTTTTTGGGGGTTTTTTGGTGTTTTTTTTTTTAATACCAAGTGCAACTCGGTATGACCAGGAGAAAGTACCAAGCTCCAGTACTGTCTTGGAATGCTCACCACCCATGAAGGAAGAACCCACTGGGTGTGGGAGCATATTTTGCTCCATTCAAGGGTTTAGAAACACCATTCCCACTGGGTTATTTTAAAGGGTAAGAACAACATCAGCATTAAAGGGACAGTGACATCTCTTGGAAAAAAATCATTATGGAATTGAAAACTGGGACAAATATCTAATTCTGTGTAAGGAGTAAGTCACTGTATGTTCTCCTCTTCCTCTCTCCCAGCAATTTCGTGACATAGTAAACAGAGTCTGAAGTAAGACAGTTTTAAAAACAATTTAAAAACCCGGGGTTTTCTAACTGTCATCTGTAAGATCTGCCAGTATCAGTGTTTTAATCTTACTGTTAAAACACACCTGTAACCATCTGAATTCAAGAAATTTGAAATAATAGCTAAGTAATAAATAAGCATGAGAAGTCTTGATTGAAAAGTTAAGAGCTTTAAAAACTGAAACAATATCAATATTTAAATAAAACTTATGAGCCTTAGGAACTTTATGCAGAAACATGCATAACCAACCATGCACAGATCATGTTTAATCTGTTTTTTCTCTTTGCTGAATACAGAAGGCAAGTTTTTGTTCATGCTGTCATATTATATTTAGAAAATCATTATGTGCCAGTATAGACAGTGCAGATTTATTTTTTCTCTTTGGCCACTTTCAGAATTAGGTGACAACTGAACTCTATACCAATTTCCCACCCCCCGCCTCCCCTGTCAGAAAATAGATGTTTTACAAACTACTATCCAAGGGGCATTCTGATTTTCTTTGCATTTCTGTAAGTGAGGATAGAGCCTTTAAAAAATAGTCACTTTGCCTTAAAGACTGTGAGATAAGAAATGAACTTTCTCTGTTCCAGAGGCTAATCCTTTGCTTCATGATGCTAAATTATAATTGAATACTCATGGCTGGGTATGAGAACAGGAACAATTTCAGGCAGTGATTTACACCTGCAGTGTGAAATGCTGAATTACTGATGCTTTATATGTATAGACACATAGCAAATAGAGGATATTCAGGGCAAAACTTCAAGTGAATAAAATGCTGGAATTGTAGTTGATGCTGTCTTCACTGAAGTTGAACTATTGTTTCCTGCCTATTTCTGCTGTCTGCTTTATTTTTTCTTTCTTGGTACATGACAAGCCTTCTTAGATGTAGATTGAGCTGGAAGCAGTCCTGCAAATATCTTAAAAACAATTTAATCTTCATTTAAATTTTTACTGGATTTTGCAGTGCTTATCTTTAGCACTTTCCCACATTTTCTCTGTGCTTCTCGTATTTGTTAATTGCATGCTAAGGATGTACTTAAGGCCATGAAGAATTACAGGCAAAAATATTTCTATCTCAGGAAGCTCAGAATCTCTTGAGCAATAATGGTAACTAAACACAGGGGTGCAGGTGAAGTCAGTAAGGAGAGCCATAGTGAGTTTTCTTTTTTCCACTTAAAATAACAGAGTTTCTGTCACCGTAATCTAGAAATTACAGGTTCCAGCACTGAAGAAGAAGAGGAAAGTTTATTGTGGAAAGTAGTAAAAATAGCATGTAAATTTTTGCATGTACATATATTTTTCTTTTGTATCAGCCCTGAGGAGAGTTTTTCCTCCCACTCTTCTTTAGTACCCATCTTTTCAGTGTTTTTTTTTCTTTTGTACTGCAGAATTTAGCTCTGGACATAGATCTAAAGGTAAAAAAGATTTCTGAGTTCCACTCCTAACTCTACAACTTGTCACTTTAAAAAAAACATCTTCTGTGCAATGCTGTGGAATGTTCTTCTGAAAAGTTTGGTGAAAATAAAAGTTAAAGCAAATGGCCTTCCTTGTTCCAGCCAGGTGATGTGCTTTTGTCTTTTGATCTGGTGAACATGATCCACAGTGTGACAATCAGTGGTGCCATAATTGGTTATTGCCTTCACTTCTCTTTATGTTAAGCTTTACTATGTCAATATCACTGACAAAGGTAGACTCTAATAATTTGTGGCTACTTGTATTACTTGCTTTTATACAAATTGCTAGATGTGTATCAAAGTGCTGTTCCTTTCTCTTTGGTGTCTGTCTTAGTATTTTTAGACTCCAGTCCTGCACTAATTTCTCTACTTTTCTCCTCTGTACTGTTTGTAGGCCTGCATGCTTTTCCTGTAGGTTCTCAAAAGCCTTCCATTTTATGTTAAAACTATCCAAAGAAATAAGAGCATGGGAGTTGCATGGCCCAAGAAGGCAACAGTGGTTTTTCTCAGTATGATTACTAGCTTTCAATGTGTACTTCTTGAATCACATTGTCTAGGGTGATTTAGTTGAAAACTGATTTGGATTGCACAGTTAGTGTACTAACAATTACAGTTGTAAAGTACAGTTAGTGTACTTTACAATTATATGTAAAAGAGTAAACATACCAATGAGGAATTGTAAAACAATTATGGCTGTGTGTGAAATGTAAAATGTTTATAGGGACATGACTGTTCAGTGAATGATGACTAAATAGATATCAAAAAGTCTCCTCTTTGGGGGCTGGAAGAACACAGTATATAGGTCTTGAAAAACAAGGATGTGATCTTTTGGGTATATACCTTATCATTATGTTTATGTGCAGGTGGACTCAGGTTGGCAGAAACAAAACAAATTACAGAATCTTTACTTTTCAGTAAATGTTTTAAGTCATATCTACTCCTTTTGTTTGTCTGTACAAATGATTAAACAATATACACAATGATTAAACAAAGAGAGATTTGCAGCAGATTGCTATTTGGTATAAAGAGTTTTTTTCCACATTTTATCTTAAAATTAAGTGCTCTTTAGTTTACAGTTATACATTACTTTACACTTGCTGTTTCCAATATCTGTGGGAATGTCTCAGGCTGTTACACTGTTTTGCTCCACAGTTTAATTTGCCCTATACTGCTAACAAAATCTTGAAAACGGGCCCTTAAAAATTGACTGTAGCCTTCAATTTTACACTTTTTCTTCAACTGACCCCTCATGAACCTGCAGACTTCACTTTTAAAATATTCATTATAAGCACTGTCTGTTTTATTCAGGGCCCAGAACCCAAAGTTCTTGAAGAAAACATGGTAAATTTTGGACAACAGCTACCTGATGTAGATGCTGGTGTTGGTTGTCAGTATAGTGTCAAACACACTCTACAAGGAATGCAAAATAAACTCAAGGAAGCAGCAAGAAAAATCTCAATTCTGAGCCAAGAAAAGCGGCAGCTGATTGAAATGGGAAACAGACTCAGGGCAGAACTTGGATTGGTGTTAAAGGAAGGTAAATTTATTCTAAAGAAAAGTGCCAGCCTATATATTTAGAATAAAATAGGGTAATCAGTTAATCCATTGAGCTGGAGAAAGCTAGGTTTTATTATTAAAAAAAGCATGCTGGACCTGACTGATCCTTGATCTGCATAGCTCATGTGAGACTGGTACTTATCCTTGCAAGTAAGATTATCCTGTGATAGGAGATGCTAAGATATGTAGTGACTTCTGTTGATAAGCATCTTAGATGAAGAACTCCCTGGTACCTACATGTCAGTGTGGGAACTGGAATTTTACTTTAAGACTTTATGAGCAAGAAGAGAGGTAGTGTATCTCTTGGAATAAAAACTAATGCTTTGGGAAAGTGGAAGAAAATGCAGAATAAGCTTACTGTACAGTAAACTTGAATTAAGAATATATATAATATAAAAAGATTTCACTGTGGATATTTAAGTTCCATAGTTTTTCTGGCAATGAAGCAAAGGGAAAAAAAGCATGAGGCCCATTTCTGCATAGCATTGAAACCATCTGCAATGAGAAGGCCTGTGTTCTGTGGTTCATTTATATCTGTTGTAAACACTTGCTGGAAATGTAATATTGTTGACAAAATATCAACTAGGAATGCCTTCCTCAGTATATTCTCTCTTTTATAGGACTCTGGCATCCTGTTAGATCTAAACACTGCATGGTTTGTATTGCCTCTGGTAGTCTTCTTCCAAGAGAATGCATAAAAAGAACACAGTGTCAGCTATCAGCTCTAAAGCATCTACAGCACAGACTCTCAAGAGAGGTAATTATATGCTGTTTGAAATCTACCAATAATAAGCCATTAATCCAGTTCTAATTCTATGAATACAACTTAAAATTCTACATTTAAATTACTCTTACTGAGTTTAGCTCAAATTTATTTTTGGAAGATTCCATAGAATCACTGCATATCCAGAGCTGGAAGGAACCCGTGAGAATCTTTGAATCCTGATGTCACACAGGACAACCTAGAAGTTAACCCATTAAGCTTAGAGGCATTGTCCCAAATATTTTTTTGAACACAGAAAGGCTTGGGGTCATGACCATGTCCTGTGGAGATTGTTCCACTGCTTGACCACCCTCTCAGGGAAGAATTGTCTGAATTTCCCGATGCTGATTTAAGCCATTCCTCCACATCCTATCACTGGACACAAAAACCAAAAATCAGCACCTCCTACTCTTCTTCCCCATCATGGAAGGAAGTTACAGAGAGCAATGAGGTCATCCACCAGCTTCCTCTTTTTTAAGCTGAACAAGCCAAGTGTCCTCAGCCACTCCTCATAAATCCAGCCATCTAGTCTTTTCACCATCTTTGTTGCCCTCCTTTGGACATATTCTAGTATTTCTATATTCTTCTCATATTGTGGAGCTCAAAAATGCACACAGTAAGGTAAGGCCATACCAATGCTGAGCATAGTGGGACATGCACTTCTTTTGTCTCATTAGATATGCTGTGCTTAACACACTGAGGACACAGCTGACACTCCTGGCCACCAGGATACACTGTTGACTCACGCTGAGCTTGCCAACAATCAAAACCCTCAGATCTCCTTTTTCAGGGCTGCACTCCAGCCTCTTGTCCCTCGAGTGTATACAGACATTCATGACTATAATCCCCAGGTACAGAATCCAGTTTTTTTGCTCTCATTAGATTTCATGCAGTTGGTCATTGCTAAGCATTCCAGTCTGTCAAGATCTCTTTGTAAGGTCTCTCTACCCACAAGGGAATCAATGAGTCCTTCTCATTTAATATCATCAGCCAGTATAGTGTACATTCAATTCAGGTGTTTAGGGCATTGATCAAAGACTGGAGAGAATTAACCCTAAAACTGAGCCTTGGGAAACACCATTAGTGACCACCCACAAGCCAAATGGTTCCCCATAAGTTTAAAGGGCTTGGGACTCAAAAGTAATATTTTTAAACATGAGCTTCAACCCGAGCATTTCAGAAACATGTGTTTCTGAATGTAGTGTAAACATGTAGTCTAAATGCAATCCTAAATTACAAATTTCATAAGGCTTAGTTTTAACCAAGCAAGAAAGGCCTTCTGAAGGATTTGCACTCTGTTCTAATATAAACTTTAAAAAGATTAATCAGTGAGGATATTTCCAAATACTCACAGTGGTGGAATTTTAAAGCACTCATGTCCAAATGACTGTAAGAGCACCTTTTCCATGTATGAAAGCAGGATATATATTTAACCTATCTCATATTTTGTAACTAAAATACAACCTTTAATAGTTAAATTGCAGCTTTTATCAGAGAGACTAATGAATAAATCCTGGCTTCCTTAGAAGCTAGTGGCAGATCTCCCAGTAAATTTGATAGTCAGGATTTCACTATGTACTTTACTTAATTGATCAGCAGATTTGTTCCTGTGAGGATTGAGTCAGAACGGTTGATGGTCATTGTAGTTTTGAAGGCAGTAAACAGTGTTTGTTAGAAAGGGTGAGGTATAAAAACTCCAGTAGAATTATTAACCAAGTTTAGCTGGGGAAACACTTCCTCCAGGAACCACTCTGGGCAGTTGTTCCAGTGTTTGGTTACACTCACAATACAGAAAGCTGCCATTTGGTTGGGGTTTTCTTTCCCCTTATACTTAAGCAAGGTGTCTTGTACTTAAACTTTTTGCCCATTGTCACTTGGTCTTCCACTGTATACCACTGAGAAGACTCCAACTCAGTCATCATTATTTCCTTCTAATATCCTCATGAGATACTTTTACATGTTGAAAAGATCACTCTTAGTCTATCTCTTCTGGAGGCCAGCAAGGCCAGCTGCCCTAACCTCTCCTTCTGTGTCAGATGTTCCAATTTACTGGTCATCTTTTTGGCTATTTGCTGTTTGGCTGTTTGTGGCTGCTGCATTATGTTCATGTCTTTCTCATGCTGGGGACCCTGAAAGTGGACAAAATACTCTAAATGTGGTTGCACCAGTGCTTGGTAGAGGGAATAATCACCTCCCTTGACCTGCTGGCAGTACTTTTCTTGGTGCAATTGAGTATGTTGTTAGCTGAAGGTTTCATGAATGCATTGCTGCCTCATCAACTCGCAGCCCACCAGGTTTCTTGTTTCTTTTCTGCTGAGCTGATTTCCAAACAATCAGCCTCCAGCATATCAATTTGAAACTACGAGCTCCTCTGCCTTTGGGGGGGAAAATCAGCTTAATTTAAGCTAATGTCCTCTATTCTTAATTCTCCCTTTATGTATTCCTACCTGGCCTAATTGAAACAAACAAATATTTGAGAGCCTAGACTAGAGTGGATTTTGTGGATTACTAAATTTCATTTGGGAATATGTAAGAGATTAAAAGTTAAAGATTTCTCTTTTCACCTACTAAGATCTGTAGAATTACCTCTAGGTAATACGAAACCACACAGGAAATAATCCCACTATTGGTCAGATTGCACTTAGAAATCACAACTTTCTGCTATCTACTTGAAAATCTTATCATCTGAATACATTCAAAAATTGTCTTAAATATTTTCAAACCTAGACACATTCTAAAAAGATGGAATAACCATGCATTTATGTTGAGCATGCCATCCTGTATGGTTTATAGCTTGTAATTATCATTAATTCTTCAGATGTTATCTGGTTGGCCAAGGTCTATTAGGTATATGAATCATCTGGCCAGACAATTTGAATGACGAAAGTGAGTTTCTTAAAAAACAACCAATGTAAATACATTCTAATTAATATTTTATTTTTCTTACAGTTAAGAGTAATGCTAAAAAAAAAAAAAAAAAGGCATATTAACCTCTGTTGCTCAGAGTAAGTGCTACAAATTAGGTAAAGGAAGGCTAAGTGACTCAGCTGGCTCAACTAAATTTTTGGCAGTTTAGTTATGCCAAAAGCAGATATATTTATTTTCCTGTGAAGTAAAACAGCACTACAGATTAGCCACATGACTGTACCCATCAGGGCTGTTAGCTGGAATAATTACAAAATCTTCTGGATTAGTAGATCTAAGAAAATACTGTAAAAGTTTGAAGGGCAAAGATCATCCAGCAATTAAATATGAGAACAAGTACTGACAGGGTCAAGTTCCATAGTGTTTAGGCAATCAGGTCTTTAGACAAACAGCTATGCAGCTTTGGCACAGGATTGGTCTTCTCTTGAATAAAGAGCAGTAGTAAAAACAAGTAGGACTGTTTTGGAGGGCTCACACATTTGAGTCTGAAAGGAAAAAGCTCTCCAAGCATCCAAAATATGCAGGATTATTTCACCCACAAGAGGCATATTATTTGTGGAAGAAGATGAATACATATATTTATTGGCTAAGGTGAATCTGTAAGAATCTATGGCAACATTTTCAAATATATTCTCAGGGAACCTGGCAGGGACAAACACTGCATTTGGACATCACATCACAGGTACTTGAATTCCTCTTAGCTTCTGCATGGCAGAAGGGGGCACTCCTGTCTGGTAGAGAAAGGTTGCCTGAAATCCAAAAGGCTGTGCTGCTAGAGTCAATTGTAACCAAATCTGAACTGATTGTTTGAGTGAAAATAAGTCTCTGTTCTTCTTTACTACCCATTAATCAATGAAGAAGTTTTAAAGGTTGCAGTGTGAGCAAACGTTGTAAACCATCCATCTGACAGTGATAAACTGTCATCCTGCTGTAGCTTTCCAGAGCTAATGGAGGCTTATTCTTCCTCAGATATTGCAGATAGTCTAAGACAGCAGAAACTGAGGGATTGTAACATGTCAATCAGATAAATGCAATGCAAGCTGGAGATTATGGTATATTTTATCAAATTTATCTAATCGAGTTCTTTTGATGTCAAAAGTATTAGTGTCTGCTTCAAAAATATGAGTGAAGACATACCATAGTGAAAGCCCTCTGGGCTGTGAGACTGGGGAAGATTCAAATTACTTGAGTTCTGTGGCAAAACAGAAATGCAGCACTGGTTGTCAGCTCTTCATTGACAGTCTGAGGACTTGATCAAGAGTTGTAACAACAGCACTGCCACAAGAAGTATTAGCATCTTGCTGTAGCATGAGGAGGATTCTCAGAGAAAAGAATTAGGGAGCATCACATACGTAGCCTCACTGGCATATCAATGCTGCATCCTAGGGCACAGTGGCATGGGCTACTTCTGGAGCAATAAATCTTTAACTTTTTGTGAAATCAAACTCCTGGTGAAAAGTTCAACTCTGGCCTAGGTGACAGTCCTGAGCATATGATTCTGATCTCCCTCTTGTGTGGTTTCAAAGAGAATAGGTGAGGCAGCTGTTAGAGTGTGCAGGATGCCTGGAATGTGGTCTGCCAACAGATGAACTTACTGTGGAACACCTCAGTGTGCTTGTGGATATATAATTTTTTTCTGGGTGCTTGTGATCACCTCATTAACCTAAAGTCACAAGGATGGCATCATTTGTTCACTTGAACTTTCAGTTCTCTGTTTCAGAAATAGTGACCTGTTTATTAAACTTTAACACTGGAAATAATTTTTACAAAAGAAATTAGGATTCAGCAAACCAGTTGAGGAGACCTCTTGTGACCTGCGTGTTTCATCTGTCCACTGCTGGGATTGAGGTCTGAAAAAGATTAGCTAAATGCTTATACCAAACATATGTAAAAGTGACTTTCAGATCTGGACAAAACTGCCACAATTCAAAACCACTCTTTTTTTTTTTCCTTTTCCACCTCTTTAATTATTCTTTATTTCATAGCTCTTACAACTTAGGTGACTCTCAAATTAAGACCAATGAATCATATCCATCCATCCCAGTCTTCTCTTGCCTTATTTTTAATGAGCAAGATACTGTATTTGTATTTTTCTAAGTATCTCATCTCTCCCGTGTTATGTTAAAAATATTAAAGATGATTCTTGCTTATGTAAAAATAAATAGATTTTAAAAATACAGTATTACTGTGGCACTTGGAGAGATAGAATTTGACTGTGAATTTCCAGATGGTGAACTAAACTCTGGAAATTCAACCTCTTCACCTGATGGGTTTCTTGGAGGCCATAGCTGAAGTGGCTGTCATTGAGGATCTTTCAGCCTCTGGAACCTTTGAGTTCATCATTTGTCCAGACTATAAAGGATGGTCCTTCTTATATCCAGGCTGTTCTGTACTCTCATTCCAGGCTGCTCTTTACTCAGAACATACCTGCTGAGGCTTCACTCCTGCACTACAGCTGAGCTCCCGGTTGACTTTCCAAAGACAACTATTCTAGTCTGGGTGTTTTTATTCTAGGCGATGACTCTTACTGGACAGGCTACATATGCTCCCACATTCCAAGATCTCCATCCTCACAAAGAACCAAGACAATTAGTTACTGTCAGAGCTACAGGAATTTCACTGTCAATTATTTACATAATGGGCTCACATTTTGTTTCTTTAGTCTTAAATACATAGCAAAAGACTTCGATGTTTATTTGCATCTCCTTTGACAGGGCTGAAGCAGTTTGCTTTTCATCAAATCTCACTTTAGTTGCCACAAGTTGAAAGTTGGTGAACCTTCAAGAAGTAAATTAGTTTATTTTAGCTGCTGACAATTTACTTTTCCATAGCTGCTTTATTTTAGTTGGGGTTTTAGGTATCGTTTTGGAGGTTTTCTTCTCTAATTTAATCATGGGGAAATACAAAAATGAAAAAGGACCCTGACAATATAAGCTTGAGCAACAAGCAAGGTGATAGTAACAGCACCAGGAAATGTAGATTTTGAACAGATTTGATACTAGGTTTATTAGAAAGGTAGTTTGGCCCTGTTGATCTGAAGGGAACATAATTTTGTTTAATATTATTTATAACTGATTATTTTAAATCTAGCAGTGTAACAGCGAACTGAACTATAAGGGTGTTAGTTTTAGGGAACATGAGTTACTTGTGCTAATGTTAATGTTAATCACATTAGGAGCCACAGTGTGCAAGGCAACAGCATCTTTCAAGGTCTTCTTCTCTTACTGCCTGCCGTAGCTTAAAGGAAGAAGCTCCAAGCAGCTGTGGGGAAGAACCAGAATTACCATCTGCTGAGGTACTGTGCAGTTTTATGATAAATGTAATTGACTTTCATTGGGATTTTTCAATTTGAATTGCTCAACAGTCATCTCCTGGAAGACTTAAAAAACTATGTCTTTTTTAAATTATGCATTGTTCCTGTACAAAATAATATTTGTTAACACTAAATAAACTAGGGTTTCTCAATCACTGCCATGATGTTGTAATTAATCTTTTGTACAACCTTTCAAAATTAAAATTAATAATTTTCTTTTATCTTGCCTCTTGCTGAAACCCTCTATCTTTCCAAGTCCAAGATGCCACTATGAAATGTAACCAATTTTCTGATGTCTTTGATGTGAAAAGTATGTATATCATTAAGATCATGTTTGAATTTGAACAGGTTCAGCAGAGATTCGGCAGTTTCTCTATTGAAAATGATGAGACAGATACATCCACAAAAATTGTTCAAACTCAGCTGCTCAGTCAGTGTCCTAGTCAAGTCCTGCAGGTCCAGCTTTCTTCCTCTAGAGCACATAATTTCTGTCAAATTTTAGACATGGGATCAAGCCTTTCTCTACTCAGTCCTCGAAAGAACAGCAGCCAGGGTAAGCCTGCTTTGTAAAGCAGTCTCAATATTTGACTCTTCTGGAAGTGTGAAAGTACAGTGGATTCTGTCAGTGTTCACTAATTCTTTTACATACTGCTCCTGTAGTTACAGTCCTATGATCAGAATCTGAATGAGTTACTTGAAGGGAATTTCACAGTTGCCAGCAGAAGTAGGAATTAAGAGGAATATGTGTATAGCTGTCTGGTTTAAATGCCATCATTGCAAATACTTCTCACTTTTATTAAGTACTCCTGTAAAATGCAAGTTCTGTTTTGACCTAGTCTAAAACTTAGCTAGGGCAGATATGAAAGTGTCTGTTTGAGAACTGCACACTTCATGTGTTGACAAGTAACTGTTATATCAAATTGTAATTTCCAAATCCTTATTTAATTGTGGTTTTTTTTGGCTGGGTTTTACTACAATATACTGCTTATAGTGCTAGGACCTAAAAGCCAAAGGTGACAACACAGGCATAATGCTGGTATATGCTTAGGGATTCCATAGAATTTTATACCCACTGCAGGAAGTTGGAATGGGAAAAAGTAGAAGCAGGCACAATTTTTTATATGTGAGACAGTGCCAGGATTAGGATTACAGGAGAAGGTAAAACCTAGGTCATGGACTGAACATGAATTAGTGTTATACTTCTACAAAAATCAACACGTGTTCTTGGAAATTATAGCAAGAACACCATTTGTAAGATATGTGCAGTAAAGTGTAGCCTCTTTACAGGGGAAGTTGTTAAAAAACTTTTTAATGGCAGCTATTATATATTGAAGCTTAATTTTTCAAACTACTGGTCTGTTCACGAAGTAACCCTTCATTGGCTGAACTCTGGTAAACTAACACCTGCTGTGGATAGGACAAAAAATAATGGACTTAGATTGTATTATTGGAAAAGCTTTAGGGATGGATAATAGTGGAGTATGTTCCCTAGAGGCATTGTAGACCTTTCTTTAATCTTTATAAATGGACAAACATTTCTCCAGAATGTTTCAGTAAAAGTGGGTTTGGGTTTGGTTTTTTTTTTAATAAGAGGTTAGCTTTCAGTAAGTTATTTCTTAAAACGCTGTACGGTTTATGTGAAGTGCTTGGGCTATTTGCCTTGATATTATTATTTTTATCATCATCATTACTCCTGAGATCTGACAGTATCTGTGTAGTAATATGACAGCCATTTAGGCTTCTCAAATGAGCTGCATTAACATTACATAGCTATTAATATGCTATTAATCACATACGAACTTCAGGAACAAGAACGCAATCTCTGGATTAAGGAAAGTGATTTGTTCCCCTCAATTTGGTACTTGTGAGGCCACAGTGTCCACCTTTGGACCCTCTTGTACAAAAGATTGACAAGCTGGAGTCCAGTGGCTGGGGCACAGGAACACAATACACAAGGAGTTTACAGAAC
Source organism: Sylvia atricapilla (assembly GCF_009819655.1). Taxonomy (NCBI): domain Eukaryota; kingdom Metazoa; phylum Chordata; class Aves; order Passeriformes; family Sylviidae; genus Sylvia; species Sylvia atricapilla. The sequence continues at coordinate 7,752,631 of NC_089157.1, forward strand.
TGGGTTGTTCAGTGTGAAAAAGAGTCGATGAGTCGTCTGACTGCTGCTTTTTAACTACCCAGTGAGGGATTTTGGAGAAGACAGAACCAGACTCTTGGTGCTGCACGGTGAAAAGTGGCGGTGAACACAAGTTGTGTCAAGGTACATTCTGGGAAGGGCGTGATAAGCACTCTGACATTTCACCCACAGGTCCTATCCAGCCTATGTTACATCTATTTTTAAACCAGTGTATGAAGGCAATGAACCATCTTTAGTAGCTCACAAGAAAAAATAATACTTGAAAGGGCTTTCAAAATGAAGAGTGGATTATAAGTGTATAATAGTAACAGCAGTGCATTGCAGGGACAAAGTAATGTGCACTGACAGACCTGCAGGACTGGAATGGACATGGTGCTGACACTCATGATTCATGTGCTTTTTTTGTGAGGCTAGGACTGAAATAGGAAGAGTATTTCACGTCAGGCCTATATTGACAGGATAGGCAAAAGGATGTATTTGAAACATTACTGATAGTGCCATGCAGTTTCATGCTGTTGTATGTATGATGCAACAGCTCTGGCAGCCTTACAAGGACATCAGTTTCTTAATGCCTAGAAATTTCCAGCCACTGTTGCAAAACTTAATGTAGATTTTTGGGGATCTAGAAATAGCAAAAGGGACAGAGGATACTGCCAACGTGGAACAAGTGAAATGTAAATCAATATGGGAAAATATTTTCCTGAGACCAAGTTTAATTTGATCTCTGCATCCAGATTTATGAGGCACACCAGAGTGGAACTTCTCACTCAAACATGCAGGCCCTGAAATACTGCATTGCAAGAATACGATTTTTTGTTGCTTAGCTTTTTTCTCCAGGAAAAGATGGCCTTAATTACACAAGACTGAATTCTGTATTTCAGAAACAAAAAATTATGAAAGCAAAACTTTCTTTTTTTGGAAAAACATCACCTTAGAAGCATTTTATACTAAATTTACAAATTCTGCTTCTGATTTTTAGCAAAGGTTTGTATTATTTTTCAGGCCTGAGCTGTGGAAATTAATTCAATCTTTCCTGTTTAAAACCACTCACTTGAATTTAATACATTCATCAAATTTAATACATTGTTACAATGGATAGAATTCAGACAGAGTGACTTGGAACTGAGCTTTCAGGTACAAGTGACAGACACTGAGGCTTGCAAGTTCAGTGACAAAAATTTATTTGCAACAAAGCATGCAATTTAGTTTGCTTATTCAAACCTTTTTTTTCCAAGTTCAACTCTGTCCAAACTGATAACACCAACAGATGCTTTTTCTGGGAATTTCCGGTTAAACAGAGAACTGTAGCTTGAAAATTATTTTTCTGAACCGGATGAACAGTTTCATTTTTTTCATGTTATATGTACAAAACAGCCTTCTGGCACTCAATATGGTTTGCTTGTCAAGTAAGCCCTGCAATTTGCTGGATTTCCAACATATTACACAATGCAATGACTAAATGTGTTTTGAAGAGTTAATGACTACATCTGAAGTGGACTGTTATATACTTTATTCATTTCACCATCGAATTCAGACCTTGTGTAAGCTTCCAAGCAAGTCAAAAGGCTATGAGATATTTTCTGTCTCCTTACTCTATGTGCTACTTTTCAATTTACTGTAGAAATTAGATGGATTTCATAGCTTGTATATAAATTCTGCAGATAAGTAGAAGGAAAGTGTTTAGAAGGATCATAGGTCTCTTCTTCAGGTATTTTTATTGTTCTATATTACTGAAAGAAAAAGAACCTCCTAGGGATAGATAGGTACAAGCCATGATGATATTAAAAGGCTACATAGGGATGCATAGGCTGTACAAGTAAGACATACACCTCTGTATTTCTTTACTTTTTAAATGTTCTATCCCAGAGGTTCAGAGCAGGTGGAGATTTTGATTGGTCATCCACATCATATGCTGATGACAAGCCACCCTCAAAGGAAAGTAGAGCCTTTTTTGATTTTAGAGTAGATGTTAGGCAGGAGGAGGGGGAGCTTTGTAAAACCTTTAGAAAATGGAAATTTATTTTCTTCTATTTATCTTGATAAACTTATTATTTGCTATTGAAGATACTTCCTAGTTTTTCAGAGGGGAAAAAAGTAAACATCACCTATTGAAGTTCAGCTTCATTTAGCATGAAGCCAGTACTGTGAAGGGTGCAATGTGGTCCTGTGTGAAAAGCTCCTTACCAGCTTCAATCAGCTCTCCTTGGGTCAGCAGAGGCTGGGCTCCATGCAGGGGGAATGAGGCTGTAAGGCAAGCTGTGTCCCCACTAGCCATTTGGCTTATACATATTTAGCGTAGATGAAACTTTGTATTTTCATGCCCCATACACTTTTGAGAAACCCCACTGCCACAATTACTCAGAACTGTGTCCTGGGTTTAATAATTTGGGTTTACATTGTAGCCTAACAAAGAACGGGGAATGAGCTGCTTTGAGGTAAAGTAACTTTTTTGATTTACTACTTGAGCTTAGATAGGGGAGTTTCTTGTACTCTAATTCTCACTTTAACTTGCAAAGCTCAGTCGTCTGAAATTCCACACTTCATGGATCAAAAGTTACCTTAAGTGTTTCCACACTAGACAGAATTTCAACAGCTTTGACATCACTGACAGTTCTAAGAGCCAATCCATGTAGGTAAAAAACTGGCCAGAGAAAGAGTCTGGTAAAATATTAACAAACAGAAGCAGTGGTCAGGCTCTGGCTTCATTGCAGCTCCAATCAAAGAAATACTCCTGGATCTCTCTTCTGCGTTTACATAAAACATCATCTCTGAAGTGTTTCACAAATATTAACTAATGCCCTAGCTACATTTTCTTTATTTCTACGTTCTTCTCCTGAATAGGAACTTGTTTGAGTTGGTGTTCCTTCAGAAGCACTTTTAGCCATACGCAAACATCTAGTGACAAATTTCTTAAATGAAACTTCCATCTGAGAAAATTTCAGTTTGCCTGTACAACAGGTCTACATATATCTCTTTCATCCTGGAAAAAAAAAATCTCAGAATGTTAATTTCTGACTGAAGTTAACACACATCAAATAGAAGAAATGTTAAGCATTTCAATACAATAAGCAGTTACATTTTCAAAAGCAGTTTAGGTGCTTAGCTATGATCTTGCTAGCTCTGGTTGCCACCTTTACTTGTGAAAGTAAGTTGCAGGCTTGTGAATTTGGTGTGTTTTCTCATTGCTGCATGAACCAAGCTACTGCATTTAGATAGTATTTCTAATTCTGGGGTATTGATTCTTTATCTTTTCCTAATTTTTGGAACTCACCTTACAAGTTTGCAGTGCTTGGTTTTAAATTTCTTTGTTAGTACACATTTTTGATGGCCCAGAACTTAAAATAGCCATATAGAATGCTTGTGTTCTGTGGTGTTGTTCCAAATACCTCACTAAGTATCCTGTACTAGTTACAACTATAGTTTCTCTACTAATGACAGGAGACAAATATACAGAAGTCTTCACAGGAAGGGATGCATGTGATGCATTGGTGCTTGGCTACTTTGCCTTTGCAATGACATGATTAGGGCCTGCCACATTAATTTCTGAAAGTCATCCCCTTGCGTGAATACAAAAGGACCCTTGAAAACTGAGTGAGTATTTAAAAAACAGACAATCTGTAAGCAGTGTTAACTGCATGCTATCTGTGGATCTGCTCATTCCTGTTATTTAGACCACAAACAAGTAGTAGTATTCTGCTGCTGTTTCTGTTCAAGAAAGTAATCTTTGAAGCCATACCTTTCAGACACTGCTCCCTGCACTTTTCTAAATGGTCGATGTTGTGAAATTCTGCTTTCTTATATGCCAGACATGGTAGTGGTATTCTACTGGTGGTATTCTACATGATTAAAGTCCATTTCCCAGGCAGGAAAATACACTCAACAATCTTCATGGGCTCAAGCATGTTCTTCCATACCTTCTACATCTGTAGGAAGCCACTAGGTGGCAAGCTGGACAACAGGATTTCTCATCCACAGCTCGAGTCCACTGAGCTTTTGTCACCTGAGATTCTCTGCACTGAATCAGCCACTATGGCAACAGTATATTTAGAGGAAAAGAGTAAACCAGCTCTCTTCAACTATCCAATCTCATAATTGAATACAAACATAACTACAAAGTATTTTTCTGTCTGATTTTTTGAGCAGTGGAGTTTGAAGCTGTACATTCCATCAAGCAATCTGAAGAATCTCAGCAAAATGTCAAAACCAAGGATAAACTTGAAACATCGACTGAAGATTTGACAGTCAGAGGAACAAGACTGGAAGTTCAGCAGAAGTTAAAATCCAGGAGTTTATCTTGCCCTCGTGTATTAAAACCAAAAGTCTCTTCTAGCATGGCAAAAATCCGCAATTATAATATTAAAGACTGATTTCTGTGTTAACAGTATGTTGTAGTTTTGCGCTCGCTATTAACTTACTTTGACATCTCTATATCAGGTCTAATTATCAGCCTCAGTTTTGTATGTTAGCTTGAGATATTTGCAGCCAGAAGAGAGAACAAATACCCTGCTTCATACACTGAGGGCTAAAATAAAGGGTTAATCTGTGTACATTATGAGATTACAGTCTTCACTGTTAATACTGGTTTATTTTAATTATATATGTAAGATTTTCTTGCATCATGGATTTAGAAATGCCCAGTTAACACATAGGTAAAGCCTTGTGCCTTTAGGCAGGGCTTGCAGGACTTAAGCAGATACTTTGTTGAGAAACTGTAGATGTGATTTAAGCATAGAAGTGGGATGCCTCAACCTACTTGTCTTCTTCTAATTAGCAATGCAACCGTTAATCTTGTGCAGCTATCTTTCTACTTAAAAAAGAAAGGGCTTTTAAAACATTACATCTGAGTCTGTATTATTTCTCATCTTCTGTAGCTCTTTCCACTTGTTCAGAGAGCATGAAAGAGTAAAAAATTAAATTTCTACTGTCACACCAGATTGTATTTTCCCTTGACAAGAGATTGTATGGACTTTAAAGCAGTGAGAAACACTGCTACCATGTTAGAATCATATCCTCAGAATATACAGACACATCATAAGAATTGCCTTAAACCAGATGAAACTAAAAGAAAACTTGAATGAGTTGTGATGTAACAAAGGATAGCTACATAGTAATGAACATGTCAGGACACTAATACAAGTAATCAGTGTATTTTTGTAGTATTTCCAGTAATGCTGAGCTGTCCTGGGATATTACAGAGATTAACTTTCCTATAAGTAAAAGAAATGCACATGAAAAATACAAGAAAAAACTTTTAATTGTGGGAATGGTCAGGCACTGGAACAGATTGCCCAGATGGGTTATATGGAGTCTGTCTATGGAGATGCTCAAAACCCAACTGGACGTGGGCCTGGCCAGACTGTTCCAGCTGATCCTTGAGTTGAAGCCTTGGACTAGGTGATGTCAAGAGGTGCCTTCCAATCTAAGTGATTCTGTGATTCTGCAAGTGGTACTACTGAAGCGAAGAATATTTCTCGGTTGCTGCTAAACATATTAAGTCTAAAAAGGATAAATGAAGGAAGTGAGCTACTTACCCATGAGTGTCTTTTTTTTCTGGAGCTTTTTTTACAGAAATGCGTTCTTGATACTCTTTGCAAAGAGGTTCTCTCTTCAGTACCTGATAATGTGGTAGTAATCTGTTTGAGAATTTGAATAATTATTTTGTACTTCCTGCTGACAATCTTTTGTTTTGGTGCAAAGGTGCAGTGATATTATAATCAGATGCCAAATCGGCAAGAAATTTCATGAGATGTTACTAAGCCAACATAAGGCCTGAGAGACCTTGTGAGATTCTTTCTAAATATTTTCATTACTTGAAAATCCTGTCATTTGATTCAACATTGTTCATGAGCCAGGACAACATGATGCACTCCCTTGAACCAGCCCTGAAAGAGCTCTTTCTGTAGCACAAAGCATAGTGGTTTCTAACAAGTACAGGAATTTTGGCCCTGATCACACCAGTTAAAGCACTCACTGGTTATTTCTAGAACTCAGTGTGTAAACTCCACATTTTATAATAGCTGTAGATCATCCTGAATTTTTTTTTTATTATTTCCATGATTAATATTTACCTATGGAAATGCACAATAGTTCAGTGGTATGAGATTCTGTGCATGTGTTAAAAGCAGCATAAAAGAGCAGTTTGTTCCATATTTGTAATACTGCATCTGAACCTGAAAAACATTTCCCTTTATTCCTTACACTGTGAGTGTAAGCTGATGGGCTGCAGACTTCAGAAATGCCTTTGTATGGGTTTGTATGCAGGTTTCTGTGGCTTTTTTTTGTTTGTTTGCTTGTTTGAGGTTTTTCTGGGGGGTTTTTTGTGGTTGTTTGGTGTAGTGCCCCACTTACTCCCCATGTCCCCATGTCACCTGGCATGCCTGTCTATGCAGACCTCTTGCCAGTAACACAGCTTTAATTTATTGAGTTTCCCTGAGAAACAGGTTTCCTTAAGTCAACTGTAGGTAAGGAAATACAATAGCTGGGGCGTTTATTTTACTTGTGGTAGAATAGTTCCGTTATGGTACATTTGTTTCAGAGTACCTCTAAGAACATAGCATGTAAATACGAAAATTAACAAAATATGTATAATAATAAATAATATGAACATACTGCTTATATCCTTGTGTGGGGAGATTATGCTAAGGGTGTACTAAATACAGCAGGAAAATTCTCATTTATTTCTCTTATGACCAGAATATTTAACAAACTGGGGACTGATTTCTAAGAATCAGAGTACAAGAGTGGGAGCAAGGTACAAGTGTGGATACCATTGAATTGTACAAAGAAAGGAACGCCTATAAAAAGAGAATTCAGGCAGATCAGAGAGTACTGAAAAGGTAAAAGAGGACATTATTTAGTGTTGTCCTTACCAAAGGGTTAAAAACCTGTTATGTTGAGGAATATATAGAAAAAGGCAGAAGGTCTGCCCCGAGAAGGTCGAAATGCAGCTGTATTGCGAAGGGCAGTGCAAGCGCTACCCGGGAGTGGGGCCTCTGCCCAGAGCCAGTTCAAAGCCACGAACGAGAGTCAAGGGGACTTTTCTTTGGTCCCCGTGTTCAAGCCCACATTTGCCGACCGAAAGGATTTCTTGTTTCGGGAGTGGCAGTCCTAGGCAATACAGGAAGAAAATTCAGCTTCGTTACTGTTCAGGTTTAACTGAACGAGTGCAAGTGACAGGGAAAGTGGATGAAAGGTGCCCACACGCAGAGCGGTCCGCCCCGTTCCGTCGGTGGCACAGGGGGCGTAGCAGGGGCACGGCGGGGAGGGAATCTCCGGCGCCCGCCCCCCGCCTCCGGACTCGCTGCGCTGCCGCCAGTCAGGGCGGCGCGACGGGCCCGGGCACGGGGCAGCGCATCCCCGGCCGGCGTGCCTGCTGCCCTGTGGTAACCCCGGCACCGCGCTCCGCCGGGGTGAACGACCGCCGCCCGGAGAGCTGCTCGCTCTGCCGGCGGCCCCGGCCGCCCCTCCGCCGTCACCACATCGCCTTATCGCTTAGCAACACCGCACGGGCCGCGCCATTGGCGGGGTCGCGCCCCCGCCCACGTGCCCCCGCCTCCGTCGTTGGGCGCCGTCCCGGGATCGCGCGTCCGGCCCCGCGTCCCTTCCCTTTGTGCGCCGCGGTGCTGCGCCATCCCAGCGCGCTTGGAGCGGCGCCCGCCGAGCCTCCGCCTCAGCCGCCGAGCCACGGTGCCGGCGCGGCACGGTCGTGCCCCTAACAGTGTACCTACCCGCGGGGAGGTGGGAGAGGGACACGGAAAGGTCCGCGCCCGCGGGGGGTCGGCGCTGCCTTGCCCCCGGCCAGGCCAGCCCAAAGGCAGGCACGCCCGCAGCGCCTGGCCTGCCACGGCCTCGAGTACGGGGCGGGGCGGAGGCTCTTGGCCCGGTGCCGCGGGCAGGGGGCCCGCCTCTGTCCACCGCGGCCTGGCCAGAGCCCCCTCCTCCCGCGGAGCGGCTCCGGCGGGCAGGGGTTGGCATCACCCCGGCTCTGACCGGGGCGGCCCTGCCCCGGCTCTCATTGGACTGCGGCGAGGCGTAAACTGTCAGCCCATGTGGCGTGGCCGCCGGAGGTGGCGACTGCTTAAATAGCGGTGGGAGCTAGAGGGAGATAGTGAGGGGAGCGCGGAATATCGGCCGTGCGCAGCTCGGCAACAGCCGCCGCAGCGTCCACCCGCAGCATCCCGATCCCGCACTGAGCTGACGACACGAGTCTTAACGACACGAAGCCACCCACAGCCGTGCAGGTATCGGCGGGACAGCGGGTGCGCCGTGCTCAGGAGAGCGGCAGCTCCTGCTCCAGGCTCCTCGGGCCGCTGCGCCTCGCGGGTGCGCTGGGGAGGCTCCATCTTGCCCTCTGCGCCGGGTGGGCGATGAGGGTCCGCGGGCTCGTTCCGCGCGAGCGGAGGGTTCTGCTTCCCGGCGCTGGGCTTGCCGCGCCCTGTTGCTGCGGGCCGCTCTCCCGTGGCCCCGCGCGGCGGTTCCGAGGGGAGTCCTCCACCTCAGCGGCCGGTTACCGCGCCGCAGCCTCCCTCTCCGCCCGCCCGGCAAGGTGGTGCTGGCGCTCGGCCATCTTGGCGGCGGGCGGGGACCGCCACAGCCGCGGGCCGTGGCCGCCGGGCCGGGCCGGGATCGGGGTCGCGGCCGGGCCCTGCTGCCCGCGGTCCTCCCCGCGCCCGGCGGCGCCGTGAGGGGCCGCGCACACCGTGCGGCCTCGGGCTGCCGCAGCTGGGGCGCCGGGCACCGCGGACGGGCCCCTGTGCCCGGGTCACCGCCGGCCCGGGTCACCGCCAAGGCACGGTCGTGGCAGGCTGAAGAAGCTTGTACGAGAGGAGATCGGCGCTCGATATTGGGAAGGAAGATTCGCCAATAGGTTCTGGGAATCCATCTGAAGAAACGTGCCCTGTATACTGCTAAGCTGTTTTTTCCCACTTCGGTATAAACCAATGGCCCAAACTAAATAGCTTGGTGATGGTAGGCCAGTATTGGTTTGATGATGCGATTCTGTTAGGAACGTGATCATCTTCTCTCTTTGGCTGTTTTTGCGCCTGTTTCGTTCTTATTCCACATTCCTTCCTTGACATACGGCCCTGTAAGATACTGAATACATATTTTCCTAGCTAAAAGCTTTATTTGTATGCTTAAATTTAAACAGGCAGTATTAAGGCTGTGTAAATTAACTTGCGTACTCCATCGGACCACCTTTGGGGACTTTGGAGCATATCTTGCCTTAAAAAATGGGAGAAGAAACCTCAAGCCACATGAGCAAAGAATTCAGCTTTTCCTGCAGCCTCTAGCCTTCTTGAAACAAAGTGAAAGGAGTAGTACATTGTGAAAGGCTGCATTTAGTGGGTGAATTCAGAGAATGAGAGCAGTTATGAATAGATATTTTACAAACATGGTAAATACTTGGGACTTAGATTTTTATACGGGTAATTTCTGACCACTTGGGAACCACAACCAAGTTGTGTTGATTCCACAAACAAAAAATTAACTTACTTTTTCTCCAGTAACAGCTTTGAACCACATAGTGTTTCCCACTAAGTAGTGCGTTTTAAATACAAACACACTCTACTGTTTTTCATTTTTGTGTTGTGATCAACAGGACAAATACTTACTTGAAACAGAGGCATGTGAAAGGTCTTTGTTAAATTGAATCTGTAACATATAGATTGATGGTAGCTAAATGCTTTCAAAAGAATGAAAGCCAGACTGTGATTGCCTCTACTCTTTGAAGGGGTTTTTGGAGGCAAGCATTATAGCTTTTCATAGGTGAAGTTTCTGTGCAAGGACAGCTTTTTATTTCAAATTTTAGGAATTATAGCCAGAGATTAGGAAACCTGGATTGTGATGTAATCATACTGAAAAGCAAAGAAAATAGTCCTTTCGTCAATATCTGTGTTGAAAAGCTATGGGGGAGTCATGAGTGTTTCATTTTGCAATAATGAGAGCTCCAAAACAGATGAAGATTTGGACTGTCTAGAAACAATAGCAGAGCTGATTTTAAGAATTCTTCTCCACCATGATGACAGCTATGAAAATAATAGTGAAATAAGTATTTTGATCCTGTCTAGGAAAAGGAAATGTGCATCAGGCAAAACAAAGTTTGTGTTTTATTTGTCATTTCTTTGTGAACAGCTGTTTTTCCTTCTCTGTCCCCTTCCTTTCTTCACCAAACCCTAGGTGAACAAGTTATAGCAGAATAAGTTTATGTTCAGTGGTTGGCAAGTCAGGTATGAGTGGGCGAAGGCATCAGATTTTACCTTCACTTTGGTTTTGTACAGGTTTTGGTTTTGGACTTTTTGGCTTTTCTTTCCCTCTATAAGCTCATATGCTTAATGGTTGGAGGGTTATTTCTGTAGGGAAACAGTAGATAAAAGTATTGTACAAAAGTTGTACAGCTGCCAGGGATGGTGGAAAATGATGGTTAATACTTTTTTGATTAATTTTTGGCTGCCAAATTAGTGAGGGACTGGAAAAAATGTTTTAAATGCAATGGAAAACAATATTTCAATGTAAGAGTAGCTTTGATACCAGACAGGATTGGCCATTATTACTAGTCACAAACAGAACGAGTCAGCAACACAATAGAATTGCTGAAAAATATTGGGCAAATCCAGTGATATGGTGCTTTAGGCTTAACTGAAGTGTCTACTTCACTGATACTTCAGCAGGGGGAAGGAGTGTTGGCTATAGTGTGGTTGTTCTCCACTCAATTAAAACCACAAGCTGTCTGAGGAAAATTGCACAAGTCAATTTAAACAAAAGCATGGGATAAACTGAGGAAGAGGGATGTTAGATGTTTGACTGGATTCAGAAAATACAGCCTTAAGAAATAGAAGACTCCGGTTTGTCCCTCTTTATCTTTATTTCCTGAATTGACCTGTTGCTTTTGAACACTTTTCTCATGAGAGGTAGTAGGAGCAGTCTGTATGTTTGCTGTAGTCTAATCTCCTTTAAAACGTGTGGAAATAAATGTTCTTTCTAGATCTGTGCTATGCCCTATACTTGAAAATCTGTCAATCTACTGAGTTACTGTGTATAGTCAAAAAATGCTCTATGGAAAACAAGTCACTGATAAAATAAAGTAATAATGCAGTACACCATTTGGGGGCAAAGTCAATCAACTTTAAAATTATTTACCTGCTTATTATCTGCCAAGGAAGACTGAAAACATTATTGGTAGCTGTAACAACTGCTGTAATCACTATTTAATCGGGAATGGCTTAATATTAATGACTTTTCTTCTGACTACTTTTGTTTTCCAACAGCAGATCCTCTCTGCTGTCTGCTGCTTAATCCATAATTTGTATGTTATCTTAGATGTATGGATTTGGAGCTCTTTGTGGCAAATCTAAATCTTCCTGGTTCTTCGTGTATTAAAATATTTTAATTCGCGAGTCTTTTTACCCGCGTTAAAATTATCTTCTTGGCTCTTGTTCTTCTGATTTTGATTACTGCAGCATCTTTTTCTCCACCTTTGACATAGTCTTGCTCAACTACATTTATAGCAAGTTGGCAAAAGTTGTTTTGTTGTTGAATTTCATTACTTCACTGTCTGAAAGGAGTATTTTGTCGATTGGTTGTACCTAGATAGAGTTTTTCTGATACTCCAGGGAAAGAGATGTGGGATGAGAGGGAACAATTGCAGAAGTCATGTTTCAATCCCTTGAAATAGAAGTTATATTTCTCTCCCTAGAGATCATCACCCAGAGATCTGAGGTATAAAATTGAGTAATATTTAAATTATCATTTTCATGTCTCATATCTTAAGCTTAAATAGTAAACTTTGTGCCCGAGATCTCTTTCCCTGCGTCAGCACAGAAATGCTGAAAGTGTAGTAAACTTATGGCCCTTGGTTGATTTATACAGGTACAGTGGTGAGGCCAGTAATAAAACTGATTTACTAGTTTTGTGTGAGGGGGAAAAACCTGAGAGGTTTCTCTTCACTGAGTGGACTGGTCCTATTACAACCAACTTAAGTTTTGGGGACTAGTTTCTTGGTAAGGGCCTTGCTCAATTTCGCCCTTAGTGTTTCCCTTTCTAAATGAACAAGCGTAGAATAGACCTTCTGTTGTTTGGGTGTTTAACCCAAGATCTAGAAATCCAAGATATCCTTTTGGAAGCACTTCTGTTTCTGCTCCCAGAAGGAATGGCCTGGGTGAAGTAATCATCTCTTCTGTTTCAGTGTTGGGTGTTGCATAATTCCACAGTTACTCCACAGATCTGAATCAAGATTACTGCTGAAGGAAAGAAGGGTGAAAGAAATCAGGCAGCCTCTGTGGTGTTACGATCTGGCAGAGCTACACCTCAGCAGTGCAGAGGGCTCTGCTCTCCTTCTGCACACCCCAGCAGCCTCATGTGGCTATGGGAAGTGTCACCTTGCCAGAGCACTGTAGTGCCTGGATGGAAGAGGGGCGTATTTCTTGCTCAAAAGCATGAGGAAGTCCTGAAAGAGGCTGCAAAACGATGCTCAAATGAAACATCTTGGGTTAGAAAACAGCCACTAAGCACTCATCAGAGAGTATCTGTTAGTGCTGTATTTTGGGCAAGATGATCAAGCACCAGCAGCACTTAAGCAATGGGCCTGCAGGCCACTATGTAGCATAATACCTTCTGGAAGTCAAACTTCAGCTCTTTCATAACAAACCTTTTCCTTCAAAGTTTTTAAGGCAGACTTGTAGTTGTTTGAATGCCTAGTTTTCTTTGTATTTTTTACTTGTTTAAAATCCCAAACATTGGAGAATATTTTACTCCTACTTACCAGAAGGATGATTTAAGGAAGTACTGTGAATGCTTACTATCTCTTTGGTTCCTGCAGCCGTACTTTTATTTATTTTCCTATTAAAAAACTGCCACCATATGGGAATTTCCCCTACTCCTTTAACTTGTCTAGTTAGGATCTAAAATTATAATTTGAATTTAACTGAAGCATCACGTTAACTTGCCGCATCTCTACTTAGTTGTTAATATATTTTTACTGTAGAAGAAGTTGTTAATATATTTTTACTGTAGAAGATAAAGAAGTTTAGTATACAAACTGTCATTTGGTGCTGTGGTCTGATACAGGTGCCCTGCCATGCTGTGTTATGCAGCATCATGCTCTCTTGTGGTGTTCGAGATTGGGGTCTTGAATGCAAATTTCTTGAGACAACAGCTGAAGTTTTTCATCATGTCTGTATTCCAGATCTGTTCTGCCAAAGCATATCTTAAAGCACCACCCTCTGTCATGTGTAGTCTATGTTCCCAGTTCTTTAAACATGTGACACTGCAGGGTCCAGTTAGGAAACAGTTTAGATGTAATACTTATTTCTTTGGTTTTGGCATTTCAAATTATGCTAAATTGGGGAAGGTAGGGGGTTAGGGTTGTGTTGTTTATTTGAGGGGGGTGTGATTTTGTGCAATCTTGCAGTTTTGTTTGTTGAAGATTTCTTTTTTTTGGTGTCCAACAAATCTTTTGATTATTGATTCTTAAGTTACCATTTAACTTTGGAATGATTGTAGAACTTGTTTTGCTACCTGTTAGGTTTGCCTTGTAATTAAGTGTTTTACTATGTGTATTTCATAATTTCTCCACCCACCTCTGCTCCAGCATGTTAATCTTTCTTCTCTGCTGACTTCACAGAGGCTATGCATTTAGTAGAGGTAGACTTACTCATTTTCTGGTTGTCATATAGAAACTGGTGGTTCTCAGAGTCTAATGCTCCTTCAGAATCGGTTTTTTTTATCCTTATCAACCCCATGCATCTTGTGGTCTGTTTGATTAGTTGGGATTTATATTTTTTTTTGGTTGGTTTGGGGTTTCTTTTTTTTGTTTTCTTTGATATAGTAGAGACTCCATGGGCTGTTCCTGTGTGGGTGTTCCAGCAAATACACTTGTTTGTCACAACACGTCAGGAAGACAAGACACATACACTTTGCTCTGTGTGAAATCTTACTAGCCTTACTGCTTTGTGGATCTCAGCAACAGGGAGAAGTTAAGAGATGGAGGACGTGGTGATTGCAGGCATAGCAGGAAGGCTGCCAGAATCTGAGAACTTGCAAGAGTTTTGGGAGAACCTGCTTAATGGAGTTGATATGGTCACAGAGGATGATCGGAGGTGGAAACCAGGTGAGTGCTTATTGTCCCTCCTTTTGGAGTTCTGAGTGTTTTAGAGGAGTTATCCTATGAAAAGAGAATTTATGAGATCGAAATCCTGCCAGACCTGAATTAACTTCTGATAAATCATTAAGAAATTCAGTTACAGAATGCTTTTATGAACGTCTCACGCAATCCATTTCATAATGTTATGTCCTGCGCAGTAGCAGCTTATAAATAATATGTAGCTTACTTTTCAATAAAAGAGCATTCTGACAGAGCAGCTAGGCAACATTAATCCTGTACCTGCTCTTGGTGGCTGTGACAGTAAGACAGCTCTGACATTTTTCTGCGTTCAAAAGTAGCACAGGGATTCCAGTCCTGTGGTTTATGACTTTTTACAGTGTTTACATCCTTTACAGTTTTACATCCTTTTGAAGTGTTTGGCACATGTCTACCTAATTCAGGCTAGTGATTTGCAGAAGTCAAAAGTAGCTTTTGTTTTTCTTCTAACTGGTGAATGACTGGAACAACCATTTAGACTATATTTGCTTGGTACAACTTGCCAAAGCAAAAATGGTTAAACTAGGATGGATGTCTTTTGCTGCTATATCCAGGAGGTCTTAAAACTTAGAATTGTTTTTGCTAATTGTAATTAGCAAAAACATTCCCATTTCCAGATGAGGTAAATACTCATGCAGCCCTCTGGGTACTGCACAGGGGAGTGAGGTTTCATGTGTAATTGAAAATCAACTGTGGTCATTCTGTACTGTGTCTCTCAGCTTGTAGCTGCTTCACCATTGGTGTGTTTTGGGACTCAGTGTCAAATTTTTCTTTACAGGAATTTATGGACTGCCTAAGAGAAATGGAAAGCTCAAGGACATTAGCAAATTTGATGCATCTTTTTTTGGGGTTCATCCCAAACAAGCTAATACAATGGATCCTCAACTTCGCTTGCTGTTGGAAGTTTCTTATGAAGCTATTTTGGATGGAGGTAAGTGGATGAATGACTGAAGAGGGAGAATTAAGCTGTGTTGTCTTTCTGTAACAAGTGCAGACACACACCTGTGTGAGGAGAACTCTGACAAGAGAAAGCCATCATATTAGAGAGGAGATCCAAGACATGGTATGGGGGTTACCAGATCCCACTGTAAGGGTTAGAACAAAGCTGTTGTCTCTGGAATGCAGACAAGGAGATCAGTGCTGACTGCTAACAAATCTGTACCTGCATCATATGGTACAACCAGTATGACAGAATCACTTCGACAGTCAACAGTTCTAGAGCTTTTCAATGTTCTGCTCTACCCTAATATTCCATAATAATTCCTCTGTAAGAGAAAAAGAAGGATGACTTGATTAGAATTCTCATCCATGGTCTAAAAGAATGACAGATGGCCTGGTGTATTCCTGTCTGTTGGGCAGATTCTTGGAAAGCCTATAACATTTGAGCTGTTTCTATAGAAGGTTTTCCTAGGAAGTGTGCTTTCAGAAATAGGAGCTTCTCTTTTCTATCACTGCCAGTGTTTTGAGATTTTGAGTTACTTATCCACCTAGCCAAGAAGTTAATTCATCATGTTAATGAGTTTCATGTCAGAACATAAGCACATAGGGAAAAAAGTTGGAACTACCTCGCTGTTATTGACTAGATACAAATTGAAAGAAGGCAAATTTAGGTTTATATGAGGAAAAATTTCTTTACTATCAGAGTGGTGAGATATTGGAACAGGTTGTCCAGCGAGGCTGAAAACCCTGGCAGTTTTCAAGGCCTGGTTGGGTAAGGTCCTGAGCAGTCTGGTCTAGTGTAAGATGTCCCTGCCTGTGGCAGTGGGGTTGGGACTAGATGATCTTTTACGGTCCCTTTCAACATTTAACGTTATGTGGTTCTGCGATTTACTGAAATGAACTTCTGCTTTTCTGCTTGTGAGCCTCCATCTGGAGATGGAATATTCTTTTTGTCTCCAGAATGCCTGAAACTCCGAGAAGAAACAGCAGAGATTTCTGACAGTTGACCTTGCTATAAGATTTTTTTAAGAGCAAAATTTTTTCTTGTTCTGGTTGTTGGCTATTTTGTTGTACTTAAGAATTCTCATTTCTGTTTTGTACTCCAGATCTGGGCTGGAGATAGATATTGATGTGCTCACATGACATTTCATGGGCCATGATTTTTCTCCCATTCAGTCTGCTCCTTTTCTCTGTACTGGAAGTCAGCTGTTAGACTCTCCTGTCAGTGTTTGTACTTTTCATAGTCCATGGACTTTTTCACACAAGACTTTAGCAATGCCCAGCTAGGCTGAAAACCTTTGTCACAGGACAGTATGTTCTGGCCAAAAGCCAATACCAAACTTCTGATTGACTCTGAAGTAAAACGTGTAAGGTCTGCAGCTGAAAGTTGAAACAGTTGAAAGGTTTGTAAAGGTAGTGGAACAATGCTGCAGGCCTGCCAGCAAGGGACAATAAGTAGTGTTTGGTGAACTGGTGCCAGTGTATCTGGTATTTCTCCACTTTGCCCCTCATTTGGCTTACTGTAATCTACCTTCCACTCCCCATAGGTATTAATCCAGGCACCCTCCGTGGCACAGACACAGGGGTATGGGTTGGTGCCAGTGGGTCAGAAGCTGCTGAAGCCCTTAGCCAAGATCCAGAAGAGCTTTTGGGGTACAGTATGACTGGCTGTCAGCGTGCTATGCTTGCCAACAGGGTTTCCTACTTCTTTGACTTGAAAGGTAAGTGCCCCCCAAACCTATTGATGCTGATCAGCAATTGCAATTTCAACATGATTGTAGCACAGTTGCTGTAGAGGACCGGGATGGATATTATGGCACAGACCCCTTTTGGAAAGAGAAAATAGCAGATAGCTATTCTAAGAAAGCATATAGAGAAGTATGAGAAGTAAAAAATATATAGTGACTATATGATAGAACTCCCTGTAAGGCTTTATAACTCAGCTGCTGCTGCTGAGTAGAGCTGGTGTTCAGTTGAAAGATGGTGATGTCAGGAAGCCTTTGTAATAAAGTCCCTTCTGGCCTTTAGACTGCTATTTGGTATCAAGATGTGTGGAAGTTTGCTATACCAGAGATAAACTGCTACTGACTGTAGCAGTCGGCTTTGGGTAAGGTGGAAGAAGTAGGAGACCCATGGAAATGATGTGATTGAAGGCATGGGTGTTACTCAATCCGTGTATGGTATTGAAAAGAGCAGAGGTGGAAATTGATGTAGATTGCAGCAGAGAACAGAGATAATGGCAAAGGCAGCAGCATCAGGAAGGACAAGGGATTTTTTATTAATGAGAATGGGTAATTAGGTGATACTTGCCTGTAAAGTTGTGTTCTTTTTTAGAAGGAGAGACAGAAGCTTTTTAAATGCCCTTAAAGCAAATCTGTTCACAACTTTTTCCCCATTTTTCTCGTGCCTTTCCTTGTAAATAGGCAGAGGTGGTGGTTCTAGCCTCCCATTGCATCAGGTTTATCTGCTATGTTCTGAAGCAACCCTTATTTAACATTGTTTTTAATATTTCTTGTAATCTGTTCTGTAGTCTTTGGAGAAAAATCTAGGAAATAAAGGTTATTTTTCCTTATGTTTCTTAAGGACCAAGCCTAACTGTTGACACAGCCTGCTCCTCTAGTCTCATTGCTCTGGAAAATGCTTATAAGGCAATTCGTCATGGGCGGTGCTGTGCAGCCCTCGTAGGAGGGGTCAACCTCTTGCTGAAACCCAACACATCTGTACAGTTCATGAAGCTGGGTATGCTTAGTCCTGATGGTGCCTGCAAGGCTTTTGATGTTTCAGGTAAGGCATTAGTAGAAAAGCTTATGTTGTCTGAGAGTAACTTTCTGTACAGTCTGTCACCAGCTGCTCTATAAATACAGCAAAGAGCTAACCTTGTAGTGGTTCCAAGGTGTGCTGTGTGGGACATAGCCTGTACCTGATCTATGTTGCATCCTCCATTGAACCTGGAAAACTAACTGTGGGGGAGAAACTGATACCATATGGTTCATCCCCCTGCCTCTGGGGAGAAAAATTAGCTTCTCTTGACACTGTGTCTTTCTAGGTTATGACATTTTTCTTTAAAATAAATAGATATATCAAATTCTCAAATCAGTCTACTGTAAGAGGTAATCTTACTGCATGGTGTTTGGCAACATTTTACAAAGCAGAGCAGAAGTCATGACTCGTTCTCTCTCTGCTCTCAGGAAATGGATATTGTCGCTCTGAAGCTGCTGTTGTTGTTCTTTTGACCAAGAGATCTATGGCTAAGAGGATCTATGCCACAATAGTAAATGCTGGAGTGAACACTGATGGCTTTAAGGAGCAAGGTAGGTCTTGAGCTGCTGAAAAGTGAGATGGCTACAGAACTGTTCAGTCTGGAGTCTTTGCCATAAAAAATGGTCTGTTGTAAGGTTCTTTAGATGTGTGAATGATTTTTTGTGTTTGAGGGATTTTTTTCATTTTCTGATTTTGATAATGCAAAGTTCAGGACACTGTTTTGGAAGTGGTGGCTTGTACTGAAGTAACAGTGATGTACTCTTGCTAGTTTAGCACTCCTCATGACATCTCTGCAGTAACTTCTGCACTGATGGCAGAAATGTAGGTACAGTGTTATAACTGTAAAGCTCTTACCCTACTGTTGTCCAGCTTCTCCAGCTCTCCAGTTGTGGTGACACAAAGCTTCACATGTTTTACTTAATCTAGACATCTAGTATTCTGTTAACCTGTATCTTTCCACCCTTGTCTATCTCATTGCTTTAGGTTAATTTCTGATCCCTCTGCTCTTCTTACAAAGAGCCTGAGAGTTTGGTACTAAGGACATGATGAAAAAGTCTTTAGTTTGGTTTTTTGGGGGAGGGACCTGGCAGCCGAAAGCAAATGAAAGGATGCTAAAATCAGAGCAGGAAGCACCTGATAATAGAGTGGAATTGATGGAAATTTTCATCCTAGGTGTGACATTCCCATCTGGAGAAGTGCAGAAGCAGTTGATCACATCTTTGTACAGTGAAAGTGGTGTCAAACCTGAAGAAGTGGAGTATATTGAAGCTCATGGAACAGGCACCAAGGTCAGCATAGTCCCTTAGGGACTGAATGTTTTCTTCCCTTGCATCACTTGCCACACTCTTAGTTAAATTATTCTTTGTTTTCTGAAAGTGAAATCCTTTTGCCTTCTACCAATTAGTAGAATATGTTCTGCTTCACTACTTTTGGACTTTGCCCAAACACCATAATCTTTCTGATTTCTCTTTTGGGGTGTGTTTTGGAAGTGCTGGGTAATAGCCATTCTGATTCTCTTCGTACTAGGTTGGAGATCCACAGGAAGTAAATAGCATTACAAGTATCTTCTGTGAGTGTGAGCGGGAACCACTGCTGATCGGATCAACCAAGTCAAATATGGGTCATCCAGAGCCTGCCTCAGGGCTTGCTGCATTAGCCAAGGTAACAGGAAACTTGAGAAAGAAAATTCGGGATGGTGGGTAATGCCAGTGTGTGGGGTTTTCTTTGTTTGGTTCAGAGAAAATCTGCATTGATTCAGGGTAAAATGTTCAGTGATAATGATAAGAACTCAGATGTTTCTCATGAGCTACTTGCTTCACATGTGAATACTTTTAAAAGCTCAGGTGGATGTCTTACAAAACACCAGTTGCTCAGGTTGCCCTCTGCTGTGTGTACACACTTGAGTTCTTGCTGAACTCTATATGAGCATAGCTCTGCTCAGAATGAAGGCTTTGGGATCCTTTTGTTAATCCTTATTGATTACTTTGTCAATCCTTACACCGGACCTTCCAGCAGAACTCTGCTGTAAGTTGTTTGAAGCACATACACATAGAGGGATTTAGATGCTTAGAGTAGTTGACAATGACTAAAGATGAGGCAGTGTGGGCTTTCAGTGCCAAAAGAGCAGCTGATCCTTCTGGCTTTCTGTCAGGGATGTATCATCTCTTCCTCTTCTCTCTTAGGATGGCAAGACGCCCGGTGAGTTCTCTGGGATGAGGCTACCAGCATGAATAACTCTGTCTTAGCAACCAGCTTGCTAACTACTGCTGTAGGCAGACAGTCATCTATTGGCTCTGGCTGCTAAACTGCTTAGCAGAGAGCTAGCTGATGTTCACACTTGCTTTTAAGCCTATTACCACAGAACCCTGCAAACCAAAGTCACGTACACTGCCACTGCTAGAATTTTTAGACTGTTCAAAGTGGTTACTTGTGACCCAAATACAACTTGCTGTGAATAGCCTCACCTTCATGGCAATAGCAGTGTCCATCTCTCTGTAGAGAAAAGTTTAAGGTTTTTTTAGGGCCTTTATCTCTGACTGACATGTTCTTCTTAGAAGGACTGATAGCTTAGTCATAAAATAAGTTTCTCAATCCATATTGTGTTTTATGTAACAAACAGTTTAATGTGGTTCTGTGATCTGTCAGGACAGGATTATAACTTTGAGGTACTGTAGCTCCCACCTCTATACCAAACCCAGTGTTTCTTAGGCAGTAACTGTCTCAGGATGTCTGCAGTTTGTGTAAATGTTTTCTTTCAGAATTCCATAAAATGCTGCTGTGTGAGGTGTCAGGAAATTAGAGCTTGAAAGTATCAGATTTCAGACTTGAAAAGAGTCCATTAATTAGATAGATAGGTAGGAATGAAAATAAGGCTTGCTGAGGCCTCTTCAGTCAAATTCTGGTAAGGAAGGGAAAACTCACCTGCATGTTTGAATTACTCAGCCTGTCTAATCACTTGCTTTGCAACAAAGACAAAACTTTTTGGTGGCAGTGGTGGTATGCTCACTGTACTGTGCTCTTAAACCTAGGTAGGAACCACGGGAAACTTAAAGTACAATATGTATCAGTGTAAAGCAACAGCACATTCAAAGTGCATAGTATTGTACGTGTAGGACAATATGCATGAAAATATTTAGACTACAGCTTTAAACGTGTTGACTGTGAGTTGAAGTTGTATATTTATACTGGTTGTTCTCCCAGGTAAGCTGCCATATCTGATAATCAACTTGGAAGAACAGTTCCCAAGACAGCATGTGTCTGACCATTCTGGGGTGATGAAGAACTGTCAAACATACAGAGCACACTGTGTTTGCAGCTGACCTTGTAGTCTGCAGTTTGCTGAGCTTGTTCCACAGATGAATGTGGGCATGGTGTGATGAGGTGTATATAGAGAGAAGCTACTGAGAGAAGGGAGCTCTTGCATTTTTGGCACAGATATTTTGTTCCTCACACTGTTTCAGTACTTTCTTTTGGCTCTGCCAGTTCTGCCCAGTCTGATGTTTCTGCTTTTTTGAATGAAGAAGACAACAAATGGGTGTAAAGCACCAAAACAGCCTTCTTAACAAGTGTTTCAGCTTGATTCTTTTGCAGCAAAGCAAGAACTAGAAGCATTTTGTTGTGATGAGGAAGAGGATTTGTGACTGTGCAAATGGGGAGGGATGAAGTAGAGTGTGATAAAGAGATGGGATCTGAAAGGGGGAAAAGATGATGTGATAGTCTTAGTATCTAGACTGCCTTTCCAGCAAGACTGCATGGTTTGCCAGTTAGAAAGAGACTGGAAGCTAAACTTTATGCTACTACGCTCAAAATCCCTGCTGACTTCCTGCATGGTCTTAAAATTTGCCTAGGTGATGCAGTTGCTACCTCAGTAACATCAATAATGCTGTTCTCTGAAATGTCCCTTTGTCCAAACGTATACAACTGCTTCAGAATATGCTACATGGTCAATTATTACAAAATAATAACAACAAAAGAGTGTTTGTCACGAGACAATGTGGAACAGAGAACATTCTTGTTTTTTCTTTCAGGTCGTTCTTTCTCTGGAACATGGAGTGTGGGCTCCAAATATTCATTTCAATACCCCAAATCCAGATATTCCTGCCTTACAAGATGGCTCTCTGGAGGTAGTTTGTAAACCAACACCAGTGAAAGGTGGCCTTATTGGTATCAACTCTTTTGGCTTCGGAGGTGCTAATGCTCATGTCATTCTGAGGCCAAATAAGAACAAATGCCCACCTCTGAAAACTTGCAACATCCCCAGGCTGGTTCAGATTTCTGGCAGAACCCAGGAAGCTGTGGAAACACTAATTAACGAGAGTAGAAAACATGGAGAATGCAGCCCATTTGTAAGCCTGCTCAGTGATATCTCTGCAGTTCCTGTGTCCTCCATGCCCTTCAGGGGCTACACCCTGGTTGGCACTGAAAGTGACATAAAAGAGGTTCAGCAAGTTCAAGCATCTGGTAGACCACTCTGGTACATCTGCTCAGGTAAGTGTGCAGCATCGAGTCCAGGCTTTTCCATTCCTCTTTAGATCTGGGGCTTGAGCAATTATATCCTGTGCTCTAGTGTTATTTTACAGTGTAGCATGAGGAAATATTTTGCAAGTCTGTGACATGTCTAGGAGTCTTGTGTTTCCTGTATTTTTTCAAAACCTGCCAACTTAACTGTCTTCTGATTATAGCAAAGTCCAGCAAAATAAAAAACAGTGCTTAATTTAAAGAATATAAGAAATGTGCGGTGTTCTGCTCTTAGTTAGAATTCTTCAACTGCCAGAGGAAGTGTGTTGTGTCTACTCCTGTGTTCAGAGTATTACTAAAACCCCTCTTTCTCCTTGCCTATCCTGCAGGCATGGGAACACAGTGGAAAGGCATGGGCCTGAGCCTTATGAAGCTGGATCTGTTTCGCCAGTCTATACTGCGTTCAGATGAGGCTTTGAAGAACACAGGCCTGAAGGTCTCAGACCTGCTGCTTCAAGCAAATGAGAACACTTTTGATGACACTGTCCATGCATTCGTTGGACTAGCTGCTATTCAGGCAAGACTCATAGGGCTAGTGGAGGGGGATAGTGAACTCAATCTGCATTAAGCACCTTCTGCTAATGTGTCTGTTTGGCTGGTAACACTTTATAGCAATTAATGGAAGCTTGTTTTGTGTAATCAGCAAGTGGCAGCTGTAGGAAAAATTTCTCTGAAAGGAGGGAGTGTATTGTGCCCTTGACTGTTTTGGGCTTTGCCACTTACAAGTACATAACAAACTATTTTGTACAGACATGCTTGGCCTCACTGCTTTTTTGTTACAAGATGTTTGGACTAATATTGGTCTGAACTGATTTGCATGTGTATCTGTGTGTATATGTGGCACAGTTTCTTCCTTTAAGAGATTTAGGAACATCTTTAAGTTTTAGGCAAATGTTTGTGCCAAGGAGCAAGATTCCATTTAATATCTTCTAAAATTTGTTCCGCAAATGAACAGATTTCAAGTCAAGCTGAACGAAGCCGCTTGATTCTAAGTGTCAATGTGGGATTTATAGTTTCTTGATAAACTAGAGGCCAAGCTTTTAAAGCAGTCTGGAAAGCTGGTCTTGCCTCTTACTTTGTACAGACACATTCTTGGCAGCCTCATGTTGTTGGAAATACTTTCTTAAAGGAAAGTTGCATTGTGAAAAGGCCCAGACAATACTAGGGTTGCATGTTGATTCTCAGGATTGCTTTGAAAGAACGGAGCTATAGTTGTGGGGGAAAAAAAAGCAGTGAGGCTAAGAATGTCTGTACCAAAAAGTTTATTGTGTACTTGCTACTGCTGTGTACCTTTGAGGCCTGGCACCTGCTTACTCTGGCATGGAATCAGTAATCTTACTTCTGCTTGCAGATTGCTCAGATTGATATGCTGAAGGCTGCAGGTCTGCAACCCGATGGGATTTTGGGCCACTCCGTGGGAGAACTAGCTTGTGGCTATGCAGACAACTCCTTAAGTCATGAAGAAGCCATCCTTGCTGCTTATTGGCGAGGGCGATGCGTTAAAGAGGCCAAATTGCCTCCAGGAGGAATGGCTGCTGTTGGTAGGTACACCCTTACCAAAAGAGTGATTCAGGCAGGTGCATCTGATCTCTGTTGTATGCCATTGGGATAAAATTGGTCTCTAAAACTATCAAGTCTGTAAAATCTTGGCCACTATTGCCTCTTCTTTGTTTTCCTCTGATATAGAACAGGTTCTTAATTATTTAAGTGGATACAATGGCAGTGATCTCTGTCCTGGAATACGTCAGGATTTTGGTAATTTAAGTGGAAATGAAGGAATTTATTGTTAGGTAACCAATGACAGGCTTCATAAATAACCACTTTGAAACAAGGTGAAAATGTAAAGCACTGAGGTTTTTTGCCTCTTGATAGCTATAGATCATACATACACAGATGTGTACATTTTTTGGTTTTTTGGTCATCTTTTGTACTTTTCAAATGGAGACTTCTGATTGTCTGCAAGACTAATGAGATGTGAAAACAGTACAGCACTATGATGTAGCAGGCCACTGGCTAGTGGAATTTACTAGGGCCTAATAGCACTTAAGAATAAGCTTTCTCCTGAACAAGCTTTGCTTTGTGTTTGTGTAAGTCGTATAGTTTTGCCCACTGTGGGGTAAAATTTTGGATCCAGCAGTTTTGCTTTGAGGTGCAGCTTTATAGTAATTTACTTTAAGGTAATTCACTTTTTAAAAGTAAAATTATTTTTGGTAGCACTGTTGGTCTTCTGTTTCTTATTGGACACAGTAGTTAATTAAAACCTGAAACACTTGGGAGAAAAGCTGTTGGAGGTATAATGCAGTATATTGGACTGGATCACTTGTTACAATCTCAGATTTCTTAATTTAAGTAATGCTACAAAGAATACCTACCTAATTCAGCTTTTTTTTCCCCTTGAGATTAAATAAATTACACTCTTATCATGAAACTTTGAAAGCTGCATATAGTATGTTTTTGATAATCTGATGCTGAGTTCAGGTTTTTCCTGTGACTTGTGTCTGTGTAATGTAGGACCAGATGCTTCATATGTTATCCTAGTATACCATTAGAGTTACTGATCTCTATGGGTATTTGTGTCTCTCAGCAATCCAAGCTAGGACAGGGGAGAGAACAAGTGGACTTGACTCCTAGAAACTAATTGACAGCATGAGACTAAACAACCAATTCTGTAGCTTCTTTGAAAGTGTGGGGGTTACCCCCACCTCATTTATTAATGGGATGGTGCAAAGATTTGGCCTTCTGTTCTTGTGTTCAGCATAGCGGTGATAAATGTCATGTTAAAGCTTTAGGGTAAATATTCTAAGCTTTTGCAGAACTGCTTTGGAGGGGAGGGGGAGATACCAGTCAGTCTTTTGCAAGTACTTCCCAATTTTGCAAAGAGCTGAACTGAGCACAGTGACTGTGCAGTTCAGATTGCCTCCTCTTATGAGGCTCATAGCTAGAAACACTTTTATTGTCCTGTGGTCTTCCTTCTGCAGGTCTGACATGGGAAGAATGTAAACAACGCTGCCCACCAAATGTGGTACCGGCCTGTCACAACTCTGAGGACACTGTCACTGTTTCAGGGCCTCTGGTGAGCATGGAACTGATACAGTGCATACAGGGGATTGTGAGGGAGACCTGTGAAGTTCAGGTTGGAAGAAAGCATGAAGCTTACTTAGAGTTCAGTTGCTTGCAAAGGGGAGCTGAATTGAGGTGGTGGAGTGGACATAGTACTTTGCATAAACTTGCACACTCAAACAGTCTGTGAGAGGAAGTGACACTAAGGCCTCAGTAAGCTAGTAATAAAATGTCTCTTATATCCATGGGCATAGAGGATGATAAATTATAAGACTGAGAAGGGCAATAACCTCATCCCTGCTGTGGCAACTTATATGGCAACTGATGAAGGGTATGGAGGGAGTACAGTGGCTTGTACAGATCCCAAGTATTTCGTTCATTTATATTTCTCTTCTTAGAACTCTGTGAATGAGTTTGTGGCCAAACTGAAGAAAGATGGTGTGTTTGCAAAGGAGGTGCGCAGCGCTGGCGTCGCATTTCACTCCCATTACATGGCATCTATTGCACCATCACTGCTCAGTGCGCTGAAAAAGGTAATACTGCCACTAGATGGACACAAAAAACCACACTCACTTATCAGGTTGAGAAGCGAGAAAAAAAGGAAGTTTCTTTTGTTTTGGGGTTTAAATAGGGTTTGGACTTTGACCAGTGATTGGGTGACAAGGTTGACACCTTTCTGACCCCACTGGTCAAACCAGAAGTCCAGAAGTTTGTCTTTCCCCCTGGAAAGGAATATTTATGAAACATCAGTCTTTATGTTACAAGTGTGAGACCTGCAGTACAGAAATGTAAAAACATTAGAAGGCTGAAAAATCACGACAACATCTAGGCTATGTTGAGCTTAAGGCTTAAGGGGACTCTTTTCTTCAGAAGGAAGAGAAAATCTCTTGAGGAGCATGTAGACCTCTGTGAGATCTAATGTTTGAAATCAGGTGGCCTGGAGCAGAACGATGTCCTCAGCAGTCAGCCTGGGAGAAATGACCCATGAAAAGAAACTGCTTGCTTTTGTCTATCATATTGTCCTCTATGACTCGTAACTCTTTCTCCTGTCCTTCTTTCTTGACTGTCTGTAGGTCATTCCACACCCTAAACCTCGCACAGCACGATGGATCAGTACATCTATCCATGAATCTCAGTGGCACAGTGATCTGGCTAAGAATTCCTCTGCAGAGTACCATGTGAACAACCTGGTGAATCCAGTGCTGTTCCACGAAGGTCTGCAGCATGTTCCAGAGAATGCTGTTGTAGTAGAGATTGCTCCACATGCTCTTTTACAGGTATCGTATTTGATTGTTTTAGTATGACACTATATTGATAGTATCATTCTGTTACAAGGAGTTTGAGGGTCTGAGAACTAGGGAAGACTGCAGTTTTTTGTTTTGGTGTGGTTTTGTTGTTTTGGGGGGAGTTTTTTGTTTGTTTTTTGGGGTTTTTTGTGTGTGTGTGGTTTTTTTTGTTTCTGTTTTGTTTTGGTTTTTCCCCTTTCGCCTAGTTCTAAGAACATTTGCTTCCTTCAGTACTTCTGAGCTTTTCCCAGTTTTAAGGGTTTTTTTTTGTTTGTTTGTTTGTTTCTTTGTGGTTTTTTAGGGGGTTAATATTAAAAATAAAAAAATCCCTAACACACTACCATTTCCTCACCCAGACACTCACATTACTGCTGTTATTTGTTCCTACACACTTCAGATAACTGATAGCCAGCTTTCTGAACTGCATAATGAGTAAGGAAATCTAATGGAGAGTGTGTGCAAAAATTATGGTAGAGTGAGACATGCAAAGACCTAACAGGCCTTCTCTATGAAAAAAATCTGTTTGGCTTGTGGTTTTGTCTTAAAAGGTGGTGGATGGCAGTGGTGTTTTTCACTTTTCTCCTACACCAAGTAGTGTGAGACCACAGGAGCTTTCTTTCTTCTTGAACTCCTTTCCCTAATGAGATCAGATCATTACTCCTTTCTCCCCACCCTATAAAAACTGATTCTTGTGGAATTAGCTCCACAGTAGAGAATGCAGAACATGAGGTGCATTGGGAAATACTTGGTCCTCAGGATCAGTGGTGTGGTGTTGTCTCTGTCCCTTAAGTCTCAAGGACTGGTCTTTTTTATTTGGTCAGTGGCACGCAAGAGAAGTCTTAGGGAGAATATTAGTTATCCACAGTGAGTTTTTTGGTCTAATAGCTTTTGCTTGAAAAATGCTCTAGGATACTTCAGACTAGGTGCTGCCCCTGGAAGGGAGTGTGTGCAAGTGGGAGGCATGAGAAGGTCTTCAAGTGCAGGTTTTGATTTCAGTTCACAGTCTGCTTGGGAAAGGGATATTTGTGTTTTGGCAGAGTTACATTAATATTCTGTAGGTTCTGCTTTAAAAGATGTGCAACAGCTTGGGTTGCTGGAAGGGTACTCTTCCCTGTTAAAGTGGTGTATGAGCCAGCAGCTAGCACAGAACTCTTGGCACAGATACATAAGTGGTTTGAAACCTATAGACAAAAACCAAGAGACAGAGTAGTAAGTAATGCCTTCCACCAGTGATTTATGGATTCTGCCTCACCAGGCTATCTTGAGGAGAACTTTGAAACCAACTTGCACCATTCTACCTTTGATGAAGAAAGACCACGAAAATAATTTGGAGTTCTTCCTAACACAGATTGGAAAGATTCATTTAACTGGGTAAGAAGACTAAAGGAGGAGGGCGAGTGGGATAATGGAAGGGAATTCAGGTCTCTTCTCTAATATGCATGTCTTCACATGGATTCAAACACTCCTTCTAGAAACCTTGAAAAAAAATGGGATGTACACTTGTGCTTTACATACTTAGCATGCTCACTTGTGAAGTGTTCCTGTGGGTTAGAGACTGCTTGGGCAGGGAAGGTGCCTTATAAAGACAAGTCCCATTTTAAAGGCCTAGGAATCTGGAACTAGCTTCTGGAAATAAACTTTGAATCTTACTGAATGCAAATTACCAAATTGGCTGCAGTAAGTGTTCATGGTGCAGCTCAGACATGGAGTCCGAGACAAATTACTGCCTGACCCCTTAAGTATTATGACCAATTTTTTTCCTTACTTTTTCTTCCCATCCCTTTCCCCACTGTCTTGATAATTTTTGTCTTTCTAGGATAAATGTTCTTGGAAATAACTTGTTCCCGTCTGTGGAATACCCTGTCCCTGTGGGAACACCCCTGATTTCTCCACACATCAAATGGGACCACAGTCAGGACTGGGATGTTCCAAAAGCTGAAGACTTTCCAGCAGGTTCCAAAGGCTCTGCATCTGGTTCAGTCTACAATATTGGTATGTTGCTGGTTTGGGATTTTTTATTTGTTTGTCATTCTCCTGCTTTACATGTGTGTTTCCTTTTGTAAAACTAAGAAAAGAATACTCAAAACAACATCCTGGAAGCCATCCTCTGAAGCTTAAATGTTTGGTTTGGATTGAAAAAAAACTGTATCTGTTTCTGAAATGAGATGAGAGAACATGAACTAACCAGGAAACCTCTGTTGCTTTAGACTAAGAGTAATTTTAAGTGCTGCATATTGCCAGGCAGGATAGTTGGGGAAACTAGCGCCTCTTGTAGATATTGAGGGGTAAAAACCTCTCTATTAGAGTGTTTTTATTATTTTTATTCTGCTCTTTGTTCTTTGACAGATGTGAGCCCTGAATCTCCTGACCACTACTTGATTGGTCACTGCATTGATGGCAGAGTTTTGTACCCAGCAACTGGGTACCTCGTGCTGGCTTGGCGAACGCTGGCACGATCTCTTGGCATGGCCATGGAGGAAATGCCTGTTATATTTGAAGATGTCACAATTCATCAGGCAACTATCATTCCCAAAAAGGGTGAGTGAGGAGTGCTGGTATAACTGCACAACTGTGTAGTTAAGATGGAGGGAGTGGGAGGGAAGGAATGCATGGCAAAAGTGAGGAGAAATGAAGGACAGAGGTTATAAAGAAGAATGTAGCAAAGGAATGGGTTCATACAGTTGAGTAGTATACATTATGGTCATGTTTACTATGTGTTGTGAGCAGTGAGTCTAGAGATAGTGAAAGAAGTAGTTCTGCTTGAGGATGGTAGAAATAAATGACCTCACATTCCTGTCTTCCTTAATGTTTTTTGCAGGATCAGTACAGCTGGAAGTAAGACTCATGCCTGTGTCCCACTTCTTTGAGGTCTCAGGAAATGGGAATCTGGCTGTGAGTGGTAAGTGAAGGAAGTGTATATATATATATATGGTCTTAGTAAAGTCCATTATTTATAAAATTGGTAATGATTGTTATTCTTGTTACTGTGCCCTTCAGGGAAGATTTCCCTCCTGGAAAACACTGCTCAGAATTCCTCTAACCAGCCAGACGGCTTTCGGACTCAAGTAGACAGGAGCTCAAAGCCCGGGCTCTTGAAAGAAGATATTTATCAAGAGCTGCATCTGCGTGGATATAATTATGGACCAACTTTCCAGGGTGTTCTAGAATGCAACAGTGAAGGTGAATTTCCTGTCAAATGAGCCTGGATATTGTAATGATGACTATTTGATCTTTTAATTCCATTTGTATTAACAGTTTAGCTGCCTGTGCCTTGTGGGGTAACTATACATTGTGTGATAAGAGAGAACAACCAGAAGTTCTAATAGAGAATTGGGAAAGCTGTTCTCTCCAGTGTATAACTGTCTGGTGGAGTTCACAGGGGAAACTGGGTACATACATCAAACTTGGCATATAATAAGCAGTGACATTCTAGCATCTGATGAATGATGAAATAGTGAGGCTTTCTCTTCCTCTTCTGCAGCAAGTGCAGGGAAAGTTCTGTGGAATGGGAACTGGGTGACATTCCTTGACACTCTGTTACATATGCTGATCTTACCTGAGGCTGGCCGGAGTCTGCGCTTACCCACCAGGATTCGCTCAGTCTCTATTGATCCAGTGCTGCATCGAGAGCAGGTGTTCCAATACCAGGACAATGTGGAAGGTAATGTCTCCCATGCTTGATCTTTTGCTGGTTGCTTTGAGTACTGGGTGAATGTGTGAATTCTGAAGTAGTAGGATGGACTTTGGTGGGGCCCTCTTAGTCTACAAGGTGTTCTGCAACTCTGTAACCTCTCTGTTAAGAGCCTGACATTGTGCTGTTCATCAGATCACCTTGAACAAAATATTTTTTTGTTTTCAAACTTACATTTCTTTCCTGACTTTCAGCTTTGGAAGTTGTTGTGGACCACTGCTTTGATAGCCTTAAATCAGGAGGTGTTCAGATCAATGGTCTTCATGCTTCTGTGGCACCACGACGACAACAGGAACAGATACCTCCCACCCTGGAAAAATTCTGCTTTGTGCCGTACACTGAGAGCAGCTGTTTGTCTTCCAGTGCCCATCTTCATGCTTATCTGGAGCGCTGCAAAGGTAGAGTGGGATTGCTTTCTTGTCATACTAGGAGAATCTTCCAGGCTGAGAGAAGTGTCTGAGAGAAGCTATTGGTACTCCTTCATCAGAATATCCAAGATATTAAGTGTTGGTCTCTGTAGAAGACTTCAGCAAAGGTTCTCTGTACAATTGCTAGAAGCTAAAAGCTAGTTCTGCCTGAGATCTCTAGAATGTGGGAAAGAGTAAAAAGACATGAAGAACACCTATCCTGTAACAGTCAGATGTGGTGTCAGATGGCACAACCCATTCTGTAAGTAGGGAGGCAGAAATCATATTTAAGGAGAAACCCAACCTAGTTGCATTAGACACTGACAGGAGGGCTTACTTAAATGAGTTTTTAACCTTGTTTTGTTTTTGCCTGTGAAGTGCCATGATAGGCAAGGTGACATCCTTGTTCCCATTTGATTGTGGGCACATATCCAAATAGGGAAAATTATTTAGTGAGGCACACATCAAAACAATTGTTTGCTACAAGAATAGAATAGGAGCAGTTCAGTCTGTTGTGAAACTGGTACCTAAATACAGTGGTTTTGGATGGGGAGACATCCACTGAGCTAATTGCCTTAAGTACCTTTTCATCAAGGAGAAAAAAGTTACTTTTTTAAAAACAATTTTACTCTAATGGTGAATTTTGCTTCATCTTGAGACAGTGGGGGTTTTTTTCATTCTATGTTGGTAAAGTGTCTTCATGCTCATCCTTACGTTTGGCAATCGATTTTAAAGATTTCCCTTTTTTTTTCCCCCCTTAGTTTTCTCCTGCAGTGTCCAAATACTGCCCCCATAGGGGTTTTTTCTAGGCTATGGTGGAATATTTTATTTCTTGTAATACAGTTACTTATCCTCAGTCAGGATGAACTATTTCTCATCAGTTTATAAGGCAAAAAGGCATTTTAGTATTTTTGTATCTGCAGAAACTTAAAATTTTCCTCAGCTCCCTAAATCAGCTCCCTAAATCAATCAGAAGTTTTATGTTAGTTGCCCTCTTTCAGTCAGTCTTACCACAGGTAACTATGGGGGGTTAGTTTGTTATACTACAAAGCCTACTTGTTTGGGGCAACTACTGCACAGTACATAATCATGTGAATGTACACACACTGTATCTGTGTGGCTGGGCTAATGTATGTGATGCTGATCAGCTGGTGTAGCAAATGGATGCAAAGAGGAAAAGAATTCTTGGAAAATCTTGACTCTTCCCTTCATTTCCCTTTCTATTCCATAGGTCTGATCCGGAACTTGCAGTCTAAGGTGGCAGTGCATGGGGTCAAATTAGTCATCCCTGGACTAGAAACTGCAGTGGCTGCTACAGAGTCCTCATCCACACAGAAGGGCCTCCAGCATATTATTGCTGAGATCTGCCGTCTGGAACTGAATGGAAACCTCCATTCTGAGCTGCAACAAGTTGTGACTCGAGAGAAAATGCACTTCCAAAATGACCCTCTTCTCAGTGGATTGCTGGATTCTGCAGAGTTGAGGACTTGCCTGGATGTGGCATTGGAGAACATGATCAGTCATAGGATGAAGATTGTAGAGGTTAGTTGGAAGCCTGGGATGGGACTGTGGTTAGTGTTTCTAGGCCTTCCAGTAACCTGATAACATACTGCTATTGTTTGGGTTATAATTCCAGATATCACTCATGTTTTGATGTGGTTTCTCCTTTTCCCTCCCCTTTCTTTTCCCACAGGTTAATGCAGGAAGTGGACAGCTGTTCTCTCGTGTGAAAAGTATTCTGAATGCTCAGCCGCTGTTGCAAGTGGACTACACTGCCACTGACTGCATCCTGGAAAACCTTTCAGCTATTGAAACAGAGCTACAAGATGCTGGTGTTGACTCTAAGCAGTGGGATCCATCTAGCCTTCCCTCTGGAAATCTGACCGATGCTGACCTGGTGGTATACAATTGTTCAACAAGTGTTTTAGTGAATGCCACTGAAATACTCCCTAATTTGGCAGCTGCTGTGAAAGAAGGAGGATTTGTTTTGCTACACACTCTTCTTAAGGGAGAAACTCTTGGAGAAATTGTCAGTTTCCTTACAAGCCCAGATCTGCAGCAGAAGCACACCTTCCTAAGTGAGGTAAGCCTCCTGGAAAAACAGATACTTTCACCATGGAGAGTCTGAGTCTGCTGCTTGCAGATGCCCTGATGATGAACCTATAGTAGTGTTGCTTGCATGCCTTTCCATTGAGGCCTTCTACAGAAATATCTAATAAACACTTCTTTAGGAGAGAGGACTTGCAAATTACTATATATTAGGTTGAGAGAGTGAACTGTAGGTTCAGTTGGGAAAGCCTTTCATAATGCACTGAAAATAGTTCATTGTCTTTTGTATATCTAACCTGGCACCTGAGTCTAACCTGGCACCAATAACAAAAAACATAGATCTGTCATTAGTATCAGCAGCCTGGTATTAGCAAGTCCCTGGGAGAAGATACATGTCAGTTGAATGCACCTTCTCTGAAGGAAATTATGCAAGCCAGGCAAGAGTGTGCAGGACTTAATATAGTTCTCAAAGTTTTCTATATGCAGACACTGTCCCTGGCCCTTGATATAAGAGATCACACTGTAAAAACCTTCTGCTGGTCTATGCCTGGCATATGAAAAGCAAATGGATGCTTTTCTGAGAGGCTGCAGTAATCTTTATTTCATTCATTCAGTAGATCCTTAAGTGTTTCTGGATGTGCCGTACATACATTTTCATTCTTTTATTTTTCTGAAATGCCATTTCTGTGTAACTTGGATATATGAGTGCTCCTCCCCATCTCCGTACAAACAGGGCTTATGTGACATAGGGTAGACACATTCAAATACCCTGTGGAATCTGATGGCATGGTCACTGCTCAGTTTTTTTGCACACCTGCTAGTGTGCTAAGACTGGTTCCTTTACCAGGACTTTGAGATACTTGTACTTCCACTTTTGGTAGATCCTTTAGAGAAGGAGTAGTTTAGATGTGGATAAAACACTATTATGTTAATCAAAGATGTATTTGTACTGAGACAATACAGAGCAAGTTTTCAAGAAAAAGCAAGAAAAATTGACTTCTGACTTTGCTGTTAATTTGTTTCTTTGCTGATTTGACAGGCACAGTGGGAGGACTTATTTAGCAAAGCTTCATTGAATCTTGTTGCCATGAAGAAGTCGTTCTTTGGCTCAGTTATTTTCCTGTGCCGTCGGCAAGCTCCTGTCAAAACACCCGTTTTTCTGCCAGTAGATGACACAAACTATAAGTGGGTTGAATCCTTAAAGGTGAGAATTTCTGTGTCCTAGTTATCTGAATTTCTGATAATGAAATAATTATTCTTTCTAAACGAGATATTTAGGAATGTTAAAAGTGTGTGTTCAGTTACTTTTAATAAAATAGAAGTTAATAATCTATGCCAAGGATATGAGGGCTATTTTCTTCGTGGTTCATAGTAAAACAGTTTGTGGTTTGTCCTGTAGGAGGTCTTGGCTGACCCATCAGAGAAGCCTGTGTGGTTGACTGCCACCAGTTGTGCCAACTCAGGAATTTTGGGAATGGTGAACTGCCTTCGCCTTGAAGCAGAAGGCCACCGAATCAGGTACGTATATGGGCATGCCCTTGAGTCACATTTGGGAGATATCTGTGTTAGCTTCTTCTCGGGCTGATAGCAAAACAAACAAAATGACAACTCCCTTCTTCAGGTGTGTGTTCATTTCCAACCTGAACCGTTCATCTGCTGTCCCACCTGTGAGTCTTTCTTCCCTGGAGATGCAGAAGATGATTCAGAAGGACCTGGTGATGAATGTGTATCGTGACGGCAAGTGGGGCTCCTTCAGGCATCTCTCATTGCAGCAAGGTACAGCCTTTGAGAGCTGAGGATCACTTGCAAAGCCTTGGATCTGAATGAACTTTGAATAGAAAATGTGTAGTCATTGTTACTATAGTTACCTTTTATTGCTATTTTAAATTAACAATTTTGAATTCTTCTGCTCCAGCTCAAAGTGAGCAGTGGCACACTGTGGTGCCAGGAGGAAGGGATAGGCTATTTAGGACATCAGTAGTATTGCAAAGCAAGAAAGGGCTCTCTGGATAGCAAATGGAGAAAGAGTTAGAAATTGCACACAGAATTTACTCATTTTGGAAATCACATACCTTTGTGAATGTGTATTAAGTTCTTACTGTTCCTTCTTCTGCAGCACAACCTCAGGAGTTGACAGAATATGCCTATGTAAATGTGCTAACTCGTGGAGATCTCTCATCTCTTCGCTGGATTGTCTCTCCACTTCGACACTTCCACACCACTGATCCCAATGTTTTACTCTGCAAAGTCTATTATGCATCTCTCAACTTCCGTGACATTATGCTGGCTACAGGAAAGCTTTCTCCAGATGCTATCCCTGGTGAGTTTAATACACTAGAAGGAATTGTATTTATGTGTTGTTGTTCTAGAATTAATCTCTTGATTGCTAGTTTAGCACTGGCAAGATTGCATGCTAGTATGCCAGTAAGCATGCTTTTGAGAAGGAAGTACAGCCCTGCTGCAGGGCTGTACACCAAAAGTTTCCAAGTTCTGATGTCAGTTCCAGTTCCATTTTTTTTATATGGCACAATTAACAAACCATTCTCTGAGAAATGCTGCTTGCAGCGTTGCATAGATACCGAGTGTGAGGTAAAACAAGTTGATGGAGGTTCCACAGATGGGCATGGTAAATACCAAGGTGAGAATGTTGAAGTTTCATGCTGCCATGCTGTTGGACATGTTTACCTGTTTATAAAATGGAAGTGCTATTATCTTATTCAGAGCGAGTTGAGAATTAATGTGATCTCTATGCAATGGTTTTAAAATATATATTTAAAAGAGAGGATATGGAACATGTAAAAATTCAGTGATTTGAGTAAGTCTGGGTTCCACTTCATGACTGAACCACCTGGCATAATGGAAGGTGCTCCTACCCATGGCAGAAGGTTGAAAGCAGATGATCTTTAAGGTGCCTTCTAACACAAACTGTGCTATGATTTTGTGACTGACCTAAGTGTCTGCCTAGAATGTGACTTAGCAAAAATTAATAATTTGCAGTGTATTTTTGAGTGATCATCCTTTCTAGTTTATGTATTATTCTTTTTCTGAGAGACAGAATTTCCTCTGAAACAAGATGTTTTCATGAATTTTCTCAGATGAAAACTGGAAACTAAAGTGATATCATCAAGGATAAATGCTTCAGATTTAATGAGACCAAGTGCTTTTCAGCTACTCTTGGAGTCAGACATTAACTCTGGCAACCTATGAACTGTGTACAGAATAGCCACATCCCAGCACTCTTCCTGTCTCTGGGGTATAGACTGTCAGGGACTGCTGCTATAGTAAAGGAATTTTAGAAGTTATTTTTGTTTTTGTAAAAGGTGTTAATGTTCTTTCAGGTAACTGGGCTTTGCAGCAATGCATGCTGGGTATGGAGTTCTCAGGACGGGACCTGGCTGGAAGAAGAGTGATGGGATTGCTGCCAGCAAAGGGACTGGCCACAGTGGTAGACTGTGAGAAGAGGTTTCTGTGGGAGGTGCCTGAAAACTGGTAGGTCAACTTCTGTTTTCTGGTTAAGATTTGCCTTCCTGCCTGAGGCTGATGACAGCCCTGATCAAACCTGAGTGCTGCACAGTGGGTAGATTCCCCTTGGGGAAATGTTAACAGAGCTATAGTGTCCCAAACAACTGTAGGATTCACTGCAGGGGTTCAGCACTGGCTTTCATACAGTGGCTTGCACAAGTTTCTCACGTTTTTTTGGGCTCTTAGCTTCACGTATTTCAGTATACACTGGGATATCAGTGTTGGTCATGTTACTGGTTAGTTACTGAAATATTTTTGCAGACTGATGAAACTTGTCTGTGCTTGGCACCTGTGGTAGTCTGCTGTATGATTTACAACCACTTACACTTTCTTATCTGTCTCAGCAGCAGAACCTTTCCATTGCAGAAAGACACATTTTGTCAGGAGAATCTACTAGTCTTTCCCAAGGCTAAAGATGCCTCTTTCACTTTGCTCCTTAGGACTCTGGAAGAAGCAGCTTCAGTGCCTGTGGTTTATGCCACTGCTTATTATGCTTTGGTGGTTCGAGGTGGTATGAGGAAGGGTGAGAGTGTCCTTATTCACTCTGGCTCAGGAGGTGTGGGTCAAGCAGCCATTGCCATTGCCCTGAGCATGGGCTGCCGTGTCTTTACTACTGTAGGTGAGTACTGAGGGCCCAAAGTCATGGAGAGAAATCGATTATAGATAATGACTAGAGGAAGCATGTGTACACATCTATAAGCGTGTATACGTGTTTAGGTATATGCTTATTCCCCCCCCCCCCCCCGCCCCCAATTTGATCTGCTGTAGCTTTGATCTAGTTTCCAGGCTTAAAACAGGTTACACGGTAAATACAGCTACTGACTATGTGCTTGAAAATTCCACAGCAGAGTCGAATTTATCTCTCTGTACACTATATAATCAAAAGTATGGAAGAAGATCATGGCTTCCTCGTTTTAAATTTAGTAATGTGAATCCAATGCCTGTCCATTCAGAGGCTCTGATCTGGTTTTGGTCCTTGCTCTATCTCATAAATGAGCAGTAGCAACTAGACAGCCTTTGTCCTAAAGTCTGACGTCTTGAGAGACTAAAAGCATGGAGAAGGCTTCCCAGACATACAGTCCTTGGTGGAAAGATGTGCAGCAGCAAATGGGCTGTTTCATCACAAAAATGAGTGACATCTTTCAGCCTGTCTTCTACTTACTTCCAGGTTCCACTGAGAAACGCAAGTATCTCCAAGCAAGATTCCCACAGCTAGATGCTAATAGCTTTTCCAGCTCCAGAGATACTGCCTTTGAGCAACATATACTTCGAGTTACCAATGGAAAAGGTGAAGTTCAAGAAACATTTTTCCTTTTTTTGTCAGCTAAGCCACCCTTAGAATGCAGTTGTGCATTCTAAAGACAATATGAATCTCTAGAAGACTGGGTTAGGCTCTCAGTTAAATAGATGCTTCTCCTTTCTTTGCAGGTGTCAACCTCGTGTTAAATTCCTTGGCAGAAGAGAAGCTCCAAGCCAGTTTGCGTTGTCTTGCTCGACATGGGCGCTTCTTGGAAATCGGCAAATTTGATCTATCCAACAACAGTCCTCTTGGTAAGATGGGAAAACACCTTTCATTAGGTTTTAGCTGCTGCCCAGCACCCCCAGGTCCTTTTCTGCAGGACAGCTGTCCAGCCTCCCCAGAATTTATGCTTGTGTCTGGTTTACTTGGTCTCAGGTGCACAACTGGCATTTGTTAAATTTTATATTACTGATTGCCCAGTGTTCCAGTCTATCCAGACACCTCTGCAAGGCTTCTTATCCCTGAAGGCAGTTAACAGCATCTACCATTTTTGAAGGCACAGGGCAAGATAACCCTGACTTCTCTTGCATGGGAAAAAAAATTTTGAATGTTATAAGGTGATGTGTTAGTAAAAAATTACAGCAATGTTCTCCTGTTGTAGAATGATAGCATATAGAGTTGACAGCCTGCTTCTTTATTCGAATTAAATTTCAAAAGATCCTATCATGTTGGAAAAACTTGCTATGAAGAAGAGTCTCCTGTGGAGATAGACCTGATATATGTAGGATTCTAGCTCCCCTGTGACTCTAACTCAGCTGTCACTAGACAAAAAAAAATGTCCTTTTTAATATCAGACTGACCAAGATAGAGCTTGTCCTCTCAACACACAATTTTTTGGAGTGGAGTGTCTGTGAAACTGGCCTGCTTGTAAGAGAACAACATAATATTATGTATTGCAGACTATATGCAAGAATGAGTTTGGAAAAGGGAGAATTCAAACATCTGACTGCTTTACTCCTGTGACCTGCCCAGAAATGTTTCTAAAGCAGAGGATAGGCTGCATTTTGAAATGTCAGCAGCATCAGGTCATAACCAAGTTCCTTTTTCTAGGAATGTCTCTCTTCCTCAAGAATGTGGCATTTCATGGGATCCTGCTAGATTCAATATTCGATGAGGGGAACCAAGAGTGGGAAGTAGTATCAGAGTTATTGAAGAAAGGCATAAGAGATGGTGTAGTAAAGCCTCTGAAGAGTACAGTCTTCAGCAAAGAAGAGGTAGAAGCTGCCTTCAGATTCATGGCACAAGGAAAACATATTGGCAAAGTTATGATCAAGGTAATGGCATAATGGTTTTGATTCTCTGATGCATCTGGCCATCCTCTGGTGTCTTGGATATTTTGATCCATTTTGAGTTGAAGTTCTATGATTAGGGCAGCACAGGGCCAGTTGTTTTAACTGTGACAATTGTAACTGTCAAGTCTGGCACTGATTTTACAAGGTTCATTCCCATTAACTGGAGGAGCATAGCATGAAAAGATAAGTGATGCATTATGTATCTGATTATCTGATTGTAACTACCTTTTTTTGTGTCTGTGTTGTTTCTGTTTTTTTGTTGGTTGGTTGTTTTTTTTTGTGGG
The DNA here is from genome assembly GCF_009819655.1 of Sylvia atricapilla. Lineage (NCBI taxonomy): Eukaryota > Metazoa > Chordata > Aves > Passeriformes > Sylviidae > Sylvia > Sylvia atricapilla. The sequence goes on from NC_089157.1 coordinate 7,791,891, forward strand.
TGAAGGTCCAAGAAGAGGAAAAGGAATATCCTCTAAGAAAGTCTGAACCAGTTAAAATCTCTGCAATCTCCAGAACCTCCTGTCCAGCTACCAAGTCTTACATCATCACAGGGGGCCTAGGAGGATTTGGGCTGGAGTTGGCACAGTGGCTTGTTGAGAGAGGAGCACAGAAAATTATACTGACATCTCGTTCTGGCATACGAACTGGTAAGCAAAAATTGTAAGGGAACAGGGAACATGTCTGCTTTTAGACAGACCTCAGTTTGTAGTTTCTCTCCATTTTTAAGTATCCTGTTGGTGACTAATGATATCTTGATCTCTTTCCTTTCCTAGATTATCTCGCTTCAAGCTGTTGTCTCCTTTATTCTAAAAGAGGAACTATCTTTTAGCTTGACCCTTTTTTTAGCTACTACTTTCCCCTTTTTATGCTTCCTAATTCTATCAACCCATTTTCTCTCTTATACAGGGTTGTTCTGTAGCCTTTCTTTTACCTTTATGGCCTCTGCAAAGTCTGGCTACCTCGCTGACTTGTCCACTGGCTGTAGAATGTTGGATCACATACCACAAGGAAGGGCGTAAAAACTCCTTGTTAAAGATACTTTGTTCCTCAAGTTACATGTGTGGATGCACACTTATTCTCCTTACCTAGAGCATCTCTAAATATGGACCTTGCTCTCTGATAGCATCCATAAACATTTTTACTCAGATTTAAGGCATTGGTTTGATTACAATGGCAGCATTGAGATTTATCAGTGATAGTCTTCAGTATTTTCTCTTACAAATTCAGTCATAGCACAACTTCTGTCTCTTACAGGTTTCTTCGTTCGTTTGGCAAGTTCACAATCACACCACTTGTGTGTACAAACACATAGATCAAGTACTACTTCTCAAGTTCTGGCTGTGCAGCTATGATCTGTTGCTTTGCTCTAATCTAGCCAATTTTCCCAAATTTTTGTTCATTTCTCTTCACAGTTGTATTTTTCCTTCCTTCCCCCCACCACTACCCTAACCATTAGGTTTCCCCAGTGCTGTTCTCCACTTCATCTATTTAGAATTTCTGAAATTCAAATGATTTCTAGCTACTGTTCAAGTTCTGTCCAATTTTTATCTTGTAGTTGAATCAGAAATTATTTAGCTATTCAGTCTCTATCTAATCAGAAAAGCATAAAGGAGCAGCTTAAACCAAATCCTTATGGTTGGGATGCTTCATCCCAGGACCTGTCCACCTTTATTTTTTCTAGGCTACCAGGCTAAACGTGTTGAAGAGTGGAAGGCACTGGGAATCAAAGTGTTGGTATCTACCAGTGATATTGGAACACTAGAAGGAACACAGCAATTGATAGAAGAAGCTTTGCAGCTTGGGCCAGTTGGAGGCATCTTTAATTTGGCTGTGGTAAGTGACAAAAATGCTCAGGACTTGAAAGCGGCAACATCCATTCATGTGACTTTTTTACTAAAGGCAGTCAGGCTTCATGCAATGTCAGTTAAGTTCTGTATATTTCAAAGCACACTATGCTTTGGTCTTGCCTGGTGACCAAAGGCTTATGGGTCTGTTCCCTTGGCCTGAGAAGCAACAGTATTCAGCAAGTGAGTTCAGATCTGTGGTAAGACAGATGTTGCCCTAGACTCCTAAGGACAAGAAAAATCCCATGTAGAACTTGTCAGAATTTCTGCAGTGTCAATGCAAAAAAAAAAAAAAAAAAAAAAAAAAGCCAGACTTGGCAAAAGCTATTTTGTCATATTTTGGGATATTCAGGATATGTCTGTACTGTGAAGTTACAAAAATACATTGCTTAGCAATATCCTCTCATATCTCAAGCTGTATGGCATATTTAAACAGAGAAAGTGGAGATATTGAAACTACACTTTTTTTTTTATCCCTCTCCCCACCCCCTATAGGTCCTTAGAGATGGCATGATTGAAAATCAGACCCCAGAATTATTCTGGGAGGTCAACAAGCCAAAGTATTCAGGCACCATTCATTTGGATCGGTAAGTGTCTGTAGAAGGGACAAATAAGAACTGCTTTTTAAGTGATGGAACTGATCAAATGTAGATGTTTTAGTCTTGCACTGGCCTTCGACAGTAACACAGTTAGCAGGTTTTTCTGATGGGGTTTCTCTCTCCTGCTCTGTTCCAAGGGTGACTCGTAAGAAGTGTCCAGACCTGGACTATTTTGTTGCGTTCTCCTCTGTAAGCTGTGGAAGAGGAAATGCTGGGCAGAGTAATTACGGCTTTGCCAATTCTACCATGGAGCGTATCTGTGAGCAGCGACGTCACGATGGACTCCCAGGTGAGACCACTTTACTCATTGCACAGTATAAACTATCTTGCCAAACATCCAGATGAGGACCAGCTCACCAGAAACCTGTGCACTTATCTGGAGTGATAAAGTATGTTGAAGGCTGTTTTCTGTTCCTAGATGTTACCCTGAGTCATTCATGTCTGAATGAATACTGACCATTTAACAGTAAAAAGGAAATGCAGGCTTTAGCATAGATCATTAAGTCCCTTTTTTAATAACTCACTCCTATTGCTGCCATGTGCTTTAGTTAGCCGCTTAGCGTGTTCTTCTAATTTCTTCTCTAGGCTTGGCAATCCAGTGGGGAGCCATTGGTGATGTGGGTATCTTGATGAAGACAATGGGAAACAGAGATGTTGTGGTGGGGGGAACAATTCCCCAACAAATGAGCTCATGCCTGGAGGTGCTCGATGTCTTCCTGAATCAACCTCATCCTGTCATGTCCAGTTTTGTCCTAGCAGAGAAGGTCTCGGCAAAAGCTGAAGGAGGTGGTCAGCGGGATCTTGTAGAAGCTGTTGCTCACATCCTGGGTGAGTGCTGTCACTCAAGCACTACTGAACAGTGTCTACTGTCTCATTACTTTTGGAAAGCAGTGGTGTTGCTGTAGGTGCTCTATTCAGCATCTCTTCCTGAGCTCCTGTGGTGTGGCAGTGTTGCTGTTGTGAGACTGTTTGCCTTTTTTTTTTTTTTTTCCTTTTACACTGCTCTTTCTCCCAAATAATGACTGTTTCTCGTATGGGTTTTTCTCTGTTACTGTGTTTACATAGATACGCATATATACTCCGGTGTCTTAGGTTTTATTTAGAGTGAACTGGTACCTTTCTCCAATGGAGAATCAACAGGAGCAGCCCCCAAGAGCAAAATTCTGAGACAGCACATACATAACTAACATTCTGAGTATTATTTCAGCTTTCAAACATTCACCTTGGTATGTCCCCATGCCACAAAAAGTAACTTTTCTCTACTTACTGCTTAATTGGTAGTGCATTCACTTACCAGCTCTGTCTGTAATTCCATGTGAACATCTAGTAACCATAGTTAAACTGTGCATTGCAAGTGCCACATCCTTCTGTCTCGAATCTTTCTTTTATCATTGTGTCTCTTATTTTTGTGTTGGTAGCGAATAATCGCTGTCAACTCTATCTACTACTGTCCACTTCAGCTGTCTCTTTCGCAGACAGAACTGTCTGTTGATACTTTGTTTTCTACCAAAAAGGTACTAAAAAATGAAAGGCAGTCTCCTGAGGGTTACTTAAGGAGTTGTGTGCAACTCTCTGACAGCAAATCTGATCTCTCAGAGCAGATGTGGCTTTTAGAAGTGATAGAAAAGGGTCTGGGAAACTGCACCAGCTATAGGGCTGTTTTGGAAGAAGTGAGTATGAAAGCAACAAAGGGAGGAGCTAGTAATTAAGACTAATAGTGGGAAGGGTGTCAACATGGGGCAGCACAAGGTGGAGGAGGGGGAAAAGAGCTGTAGATGCAGGTGTTATATTATGAGAAGCCTTTTATAGGTAAGGAAAGGGCGAGAGATTGAACAGTCTGAAAATTGAAGGGGAAAAGGCAAATGAATCCTAAATGTATCACCTCCTCCTCCAGTGTCATAGACATCAAGTGTTGTAGTCAACCATCACTGACACGCATAACTTTCATGTCGTTGTAGCTGAGGACTAGTTGCATTAGGTCTAGGACTGCAGTTTCAGTTAGAGCCTGCAGTGTGTGGAATTTGTCTAGCTGACTGACTATTCTGATTGGTCTAGAGCTGATGTGAAAATATTCACAGCTATTTAGTTGCGACCGATGTATCCGCTGTCATAAATCCCTACGCATTTAATGGGTACTTTAAATACTAGATCCCATATGACAAGGTGAGGTTGTAGAAGAGGTAACTTATGAAAGTATTAGATGATCCTGGAAGGTAAACTGCAGCTCTGCAGCAGCAGTTTATTGAGATTTTAGGAGAAAGAAGAAAGTGGAGAAGGCTGCTAGAAAGGCCTAGAGCTGAAAAGAAATTGGTATTTTACTAGTATGCTCTTTTGTTCTTAGGGGTCCGTGATGTGAGTAGTCTGAATGCTGAGAGTTCCTTGGCTGACTTGGGCTTGGATTCCTTGATGGGTGTGGAGGTGCGCCAGACGCTGGAGAGAGACTATGACATCGTTATGACCATGAGAGAAATTCGACTCCTTACAATCAACAAACTGCGGGAGCTTTCTTCCAAGTCCAAGACAGCAGAGGGTAAAGTGTCTGGATTAGGGTTGCTATCAGTCATTTGAGTCCAAACAATGTAGCTCTCAATCCATTGCTTTCATCTCTATCAGTTCATGAAATCCATGCACATTTAAGGTATAATTGAATAGCTTCTAAGTGACAGACGTGTCACAGAAGTGTATAGACCATAAGGACAGGCCCATCATTTCTGGGGGCAGGGTGTATGAGCAAGGCAAGTGCGAAAGCTGCTTTCTTGCTTGGCTAGCAGCTGCATGCATGGGTACTCTTATGCAGGTGTGTGTGGGATGCAATTTGAGACCTTTTACTTGTTTGGGGAAAAACAATGTAATGTCACACTTAGAGGAAGCTAAAAGCATATGCAGTTGCTGCAGAGCAGCTGATAGTAGGAAGATCCCTGTGTCTATGACCTGATGATGTAGTGAGGCAACAGGCTAATCTAGGGCATGCCTGAGATTGTCCTTTAGGATTATGACTTCATGACCAAGACTGACCCTGAAGCTAATTGGGATTTTTTCGTGTGCTTTTCTTCAAAGAACTGAAGTCATCCCCACTGATGAAGGCAGGCCCAGGCAAACCTCCAAAACTAGATTTGAACAACCTACTGGTGAACCCAGAAGCGCCAACAATCACTCGTCTCAATGATGTTCAGAGCACAGAGCGCCCTCTTTTCCTTGTTCACCCCATTGAAGGATCCATTGCAGTTTTCTACACTCTGGCCTCCAGACTTCACATGCCCTGCTATGGGCTCCAGTGCACAAAAGGTATCTCAGTTCTTCAGCATCTTGAATTTGCAAACATAACATTCTGAACTGTGGTTGCTTTTGGAGAGGGCTCTGTTTCTAGACTAGAAAACTTGGAGGAACAAGTATCAGGCCCATTAGTTTGCACAGGGTCATGTCAAACATCCCTGGTATCAAGAGGAATAATAGATTAAACTGAAGAGTGTATGTATGCAAAACTCCAAAGCATCCTGTTCAACCTGTCCTTGGAAAGCAGGAATATTACTATTGCTTGTCCTAAATGCAAGTTGTTAACCATAGTTTAGTAATTTACCTGCAAAGTAACCTAGAGGTTTCCAACAAGAATATTTCTGAGTGCATGAAAACATATTTGTCTCTGCCAGTGTCTTCTCACCAGTCTTTCTAACTCACTTCCATGTTCTAGCCGCTCCTTTGGACAGCATCCAAAGCCTGGCAGCCTATTACATTGATTGCATGAAGCAGATACAGCCTGAAGGACCTTACCGCATTGCTGGATACTCTTTTGGTGCCTGTGTAGCCTTTGAAATGTGTTCCCAGCTGCAAGCACAACAAAATGCTTCCCATGCACTCAACAGTTTATTCCTTTTTGATGGGTCTCATTCCTTTGTGGCAGCATATACCCAGGTAAGGGGCACAAAGAGAATCTTCTTTCTGGCAACCATCCTCTCTCATCAGGGCTTCTTTTACTTGAAGCTAAGCATTCTAGATATGAGAAATCTGAAAAGCTGTGGCAGACTTTTATTCGGGGGTGGGGGGGGGGTTGGAAGACAGCTGTAGACAGTGGATGCTTAGAGATGGCTGAAGAGTAGAAGCACATGAGAGGTGGTCTTCATTAAATGGCAAGAGTTCAGGCACAAATGTTGTTCCTGCTATGATAAATCATAACAATGGTATGTCTTCTGGAAGGTCCTGGTGCCTGCAAGTCAAGATCCTCTTGTAGTGATGCAAGGAAACCTTGCTTCAGGCTTCCCTTTCATTTTCATTGTACTTCAGAGAATACTAGGTTCTAGGTAGTGGCCACCTGTAGATTTGCTTTCTAATCTGTCCTGAAGGGATTTCCCCCCTTCTTTTTTTTCCCCAGTTCACACCTTTGGTTCTGTAATTGTTTTTATCTGACTTCTAGCATCAGGCACATCCCTCTCACGTTCACATTGTATTCTTCTCACTTCCAGAGCTACAGAGCCAAACTGACCCAAGGAAATGAGGCTGCACTGGAGACTGAAGCATTGTGTGCCTTTGTTCAGCAATTTACAGGCATTGAATACAATAAGGTACTGTTCCTTATTTTCAAAATCTGTATGTCTTGATATTGTACAAGAGGGTGTATGTCTTTTTGTTTAATGGGGATGGATTCTCAGCTGTTGAGACTAATGTAAAAAAATGTTAATATTTCCAGCTGCTGGAAGTTCTTCTGCCCCTGAAAGATCTGGAGGCTCGTGTGAATGCTGCTGTAGGCCTAATAACTGAGGTTCATACAAACATCAATCGTGAAGCACTCAGTTTTGCTGCTACTTCATTTTACCATAAACTGAAGGCTGCTGACAAGTATATACCAGACTCCAAGTATCATGGGAACGTGACACTGATGCGGGCAAAGTCTCACAATGAATATGAGGAAGGTCTGGGTAAAGACTATAAACTCTCAGAGGTCAGTCTCTGGCACACTGGTAACTGTTGAGTTTCTTCTGATATTTGGGGAAGCCAAAGGAAAGCATGGGAAATCGTCCTTACTGAGAAAAAAAGACAAAACCAACCTTAAAGAAATTACCATTCTGCTGGTGTTGTGCTCTAACAGGAATTAGCAATCTCCAAAAGCAAATGAGTTGATTGGTTCCAGGCATTTTCTGTGGTTAGTGAGGGCCAGAAAGTCTTGCCTGTATATAGAATATGTTTTCTATAGCTGATTCTTCCTGCTCTCTAGAATGACTTTGGATAATAATGATGTTAAAAGAGAGCAACTTTCAGTCTGTTTTCACTGTGGACCCTGAAGTTAGTTCATTGAATGAGGGCAGCCTTCTGAGGAGCAAGTGTCAGTCTTCTGACAATAAAGGCAGCTTTTTCTCAGTTACCTCTTTTTTTCATTTAGAAGCTAGTACCTAGAAATGGGTTTCTTGTGGGCTAAAAAAGGTTGAGGTTTGGCCCATAGTCCAGATAAGGTCACTGTTCTTTAGCCCCTGCTCACATACAAGGCTTAAGTTGGTGCAAATACCAGGGAAAAGGAAGTGATTTTCAGAATGCCTTTCCTATTTCTGGCATCTCCTATTCTTTCAGACATCTTAATTTAGTCATTATTGATTCCAGGCTAACTTTTATGTTATTAAAGTTACATAATGACCTTAAAGGAAGATTTCTGGTGGTGAGAGAAAGGTGGTGGGGAGGGGGGCGTGTTTATTTGGTTTACTTAAGGGCTTATCTTTCATTCTTTGATATTGTAGGTAAATTATTCTTTTGGTATTAGGTTGATTAACTTCCTTCCCAGCTTGTATTTGAGTGCATCACCTGTCAGGCTGTCAAACTGTTGTGCTTTAAAACACTGGTTCCAAACAGTGCCCCACAGATGACCTGTGAAAATGCATCAGAGTAAAATAGGGGCTGTTTTTCACTGAGTTTGATAGAGACAGTGGTCTGAATTACAAGTAACTTAGAAGACTAACAAACCCAAAGTGGCTAGGTGACCAGCTGGTTATAAATGGTGAATGAAAATTTTTCTTTTTTGTATTTACACAGGTATGTGATGGGAAGGTATCTGTCCACGTTATTGAAGGGGACCACCGCACCTTGCTGGAGGGAGATGGTGTTGAATCAATTATTGGGATCATCCACAGCTCACTGGCAGAGCCACGTGTCAGTGTCAGAGAGGGTTAAATTCTACTTCCTCACTGTCAATGACAAAGAAAATGCCAACAACATTCCTAGTTATGACAGGCCCCAAGGAACTCTTCCTGTTCAACATCTCATCTGCTCTGCTGCCAGAACTGGGAAGTCCAACTGGACTCAATTGGTGTTTTTCTGTCTCTTTCTTCCTTATCTTTTCCTTTTCCAACTTTCATGAGTTCTGTCTCCTTCTTTTCCTATGGCTGTTTTTCCCCCTAGTCTCCCTGTCCATGTTAACTGTAATGCTGTGACTCTGTCACTGTGCACTGCAGTGAGGGTTCCCACAGATGGTTGATTCCTACATCCCTGGCAGTATAAAAAACAAATTTAGGAGTAGATTTCTTGTGCTTTTTTATTGTTTTTGTCTTAACAGTATTCCAAAGGGTATGTGATAGCACTTGTTGACCAAGCCTAGTGAACAGGGAGAGGAGAGGAGCTGCAGCTGATTTTGGAGATACTTTTTATCTGTGAAGAATCTATCTGCAGTTTAGGTCAGAAAGAGAATTCCATTGAGGGTTTTGTAACTATATTTTTTAATTTGCTATATTCTAAGTATTTATTGTGTCAAACCAGAGACTTCTTACTTGGTTTTAATTTATCGTGGGTTATAGGAGCAAAGAAACATCCCTTTTTGGAGGGGAAGGTTTATTCTACAAGGGAAAGTTGCCCATCTTTGAAATAAATTGGTTTCTTGTCTGGGTTGGGTTTTTTTCCCCTTTCTCCACTTCCCTGCCCTTTTCAGAAAGGAAGAGGTGGAAGGAAGGATTAGTGCCATCATGTCCTCTTCAGAGGAGAGAGGGGCCTGGGGGAATAGGGTTTGACATCTGGTTTGACAGATGCTGCTGTACTGAGCAGCCATAACTTGGGCATGATGAAAACAGGCAAAGTACCTAGGCAGGTACTTTATTTATATTTGTGCAGGGTTCTGTGGCCTGCTCTATCAGAACCTTACTAAAGCATTAAGATTATTGCTTTACTTTATTCCCTCTCACCTCCAGTCTTGCCACCCAATGAAAAATTTGAAATGGGGAGGCATGGAATAGAATTCCTTAATAATCACTGAACAAATCCTCCCACCCCTGCTCTCCCATAATCAAAGCTCAGGCAGATATACAAGTATCTACCCAGGGCCACTATATGTTTTATTTAGCACAGGGCTTGCTTAAGCCTTGTGTATTCATTGTCCTTTCAGTAATGAGACTGGAAATCCCACATAAGTTAGCTAAGTAATCAGTTTGATGGTCTGATTTTAGAATACAGTAGTACCTTTTTAAAGGAAAATTGCATAAAATACAATTGAAAAATTTCTTGGCTTTGCTATGCTGGATCTGTCCTTTCTGAGATCAGTAAATCCTTGTTACACTTATGATACAGAGGAGGCCTGGGTAGCAACAAAGCACCAACTAGGAGGAGCTACTGTGCTTCTCAGAACTGCTGTAACACCCTGGTTCTCTCCATCTTCATCCCCCAGTACAGTATTCTGGTAGTATACAGGAGCATTCCAGTGACAGGAATGGATGGCTCTTCACTGCAAGTTCTGACCTAGTGTCTTTTGCTTATACCACCCTCTGTTGATAGTGGCTGGGTTAACTGATTTTAGTTTTATAAAATATTTCTTTTGTGAAATCTGAAATAAAACAACATAATGTCAGCTTAAACCATTTTGAAATGTCTTGTTCTTTTTTTTTCTTTTTTTTTTTCTTTTAATTAATACAATTTTTGGTCTGAAGAGTGTCCTTTTGGCTTTTCTAGTATTAAACAGAATTCATCATTGGTTGGCTTTTGATTTTCTACCATTATTTCTTAATCCCACGTTTCACCTGCAATCTCTCACTTCCTGGTATAAAGCACAAACTGCTGCTGACATATTGTAGTCTGTAGAAATAATAATAATAACAAAGGCTTAGTATTCTGAAGCATGGCTTCTTGTTGCCATGATATTGGTACCCTAGATACAACCATAATATTGAAGTAGAAACTTTTAGATGGGCTTTTATTTGCAGTATTGGACAAGCCATTAATACTCCTGCCTCAGTTTTCCCATCTGTAAAATGGGACAATAGTGTCTACCTCAGAGTCTCTCTGAGGGTTCAATAGGCAATGGATATAATTGCTCTGAAGAAAAATTTAGGTAGAGAAAATTTAGGAACAGAAGAAGGAAAGTGTGTGATGTGAGAGGGATACTGATACTGGAGTGGCTGTATGAGCTATGTGCATACACCATGAGACTTCATTACATCTACTGCACACTGTCCCTGCACCTACTGGCATTGGATACTACATAAAACAAATGGGACTAGTTAGTTCGGTTTAACTACTGACAGCTGTAGTGAGCCTGAAAAAAAAAAAAAGGTGAAAAAATCCTACTTGTGTTGGTTATATTTAAAACTGGAAGGAAGAAGAAAGGATTAAACATAAACGGGTACAATAGTGTTCTGCTAAAGTGTGTGATATCTGAATGGGCTGTGTGGAAGGAGCAATGCTGTCCCATCTCTTGAAGCAGGAGTTTGATGAGTTCCCTGTATAAGCAAATATGCATGGTTTCATGTAAGCAGAGCTTGAAGATAGTGTTTTAGTCATAGAAGTTGTTGAAGAATTACTTACAGCTTATATACTGTTAATGTTCTTGTGGTTGTTACTTGAAAAGCAGAAGGTTTTGTTTAGGGCTTTTTTTCCCCATGATTATTATTATGAGATTATGAGCTGCTGCCATGTAACCCATTATATAACTGGCTGCTGAACACCGTGTGCCAAAAATAAAAACCTTGTTAGTGCTTGTATTTCTTGTTGTTTCTCAGTAGCCCATCAGATTAGACAGATGTAGAATAGTATCAGAAGGCAAAATCCAGTGTTGCAGTTTCTTGTTTTGAGAAGACAAGGACAGAAGTGAAGGCCCTCACACCTACCCTTTTCTGTGAAACTGAAGTGGGGATTCTTGTCAGCTGATGCATTCCATCCTTTTCAGATAATTTCTCGCAGGCTAAAATCATGCTGATCTTAATCTCAAAACTGAAGAACAGTACTCTGGCCAGGGAACTGTTAAGGCTCACAAATGCACATTGCCATTTTGAAATGATGGATTATATATCTTGTATCTGCAGCAGAAAGAGTTCAAGAATGTATGGCACACAGCCTCTGTTATCACCAGTATTAAAGCTATTATTTTCCTTTTCTAGTCTACCACCTTCCTGAAGGCAAAGAAATACACCTCTTTTGCTGAAGATAGCAGTAAAAACAATGCAAGAAGGGCCACAGTTTAATAGAATTAATTACTTAAAATAACACTACCAGAAAGTGAAATTCTCTGGTGCTGAGATGGAGATCAAGTAAAATCCAAAAGATAAAAGGTAGAATAGGAACCAGGTGTTTGTTTCTTTTGCACTTAAACAAGTTAACAGACATCATGCCTGCAAATCAGGGTCAAAAGGAAGAAAAAAATATCCCTGGAGCAACTGCATCAGAGAAAAAGGGAGTGTTTATGGGGGGGGGGCATGGCAGAGGCTGTATATTTGAAATAGCAACCTTGCTCTTTAGGCTGTGGAGAGAGAATGAAAGATGGTAAAACCTAACTAGAAGTTTGAAACAGAATTACTTATTGCAACACGTTCATCACAGCCAAGAGTGCTAGAAAGCTGGAGAGTAGGTGAAATGCAAGCTTTGACAATGAACTTGAAATGTGGAGGCTTGTCAATGGACAGACTAACAGGCTTATGAGCAATGGGGTGTGTGTGTACATGTAACTCTTCTTAGGCTATGGTGCTTTGTTATGATTTTGTTGGAGTTTTTCTCTTCTGAAGAAAAGAAGTCCTGTAACTCGTTACATTCCTGTTTTGACTGGCGTAGAGATGTAGCGTTTTTTATGTGCTGGAAGATATTGGCCAGAAGAGGCAGAAATCCTCCACTGTGCTTATCCTGGCGATGGTCAGTAGCTTTATAGAATGATGCAGAATGAACGATTTTGTCATGGATGATGTTGTATTTGGTTCAGTCAGGTGGACCATTTTCACCTCTCTACCCCGACCATCCGGCACCAAGGACCTGACGGGACTCTCACTTTGTCCAAGCTCTTGCAATGCTCAGTCACGGCGTTTCCCGTCGGCACCGGCTGCGGCGGAGGCCCAAGTGCTCAAAGACGCCCGGCTCGGGGCTCCGGGACAAAGGACGGCAGCTGCTGCGAGGCGCGTATCGGCCGAGTGCCGGGCTCCTGCGCCGCCAAGAGGGGAGGCCGCCCCTCTGCCACCCCTCACCGCCCCTCAGCCGCCCCTCACCGCCCTCTCAGCGCCCCTCAGCCGCCCCTCACCGGCCCTCAGCCACCCCTCACCGCTCCTCAGCCGCCCCTCAGCCACCCCTCACCGCTCCTCAGCCGCCCCTCACCGCTCCTCAGCCTCCCCCTCACCGCCCTTCAGCCGCCCCTCAGCCGCCCCTCACCGCCCCCTCAGCCTCTGCCGCCCCTCAGCCGCCCCTCAGCCGCCCCCTCAGGCTCAGCCGTCCCCTCAGCCTTCCCTCGCCGCCCTTCAGCCGCCCCTCACCGCCCCCTCAGCCTCTGCCGCCCCTCAGCCGCCCCCTCAGCCTCTGCCGCCCCTCAGCCACCCCTCACCTCCCTCTCAGCGCCCCTCAGCCGCCCCTCAGCCGTCCCCTCAGCCGCCCCAGGCAGCCCGAGGCCCAGCGGCCGCCGCTCCTCTCCCGCTCGCGGCCCCTGCTGGCAGCGCCACGGTTTCCGGAGGGGACGGCGCGCGGCTGCACCGCTGAGCCAGCCGGAACGAAATGGCGGTGGTACCGTCCGGCTGCGCCGGTGCCCGGCCTGGGCGCAGCGGTCGCGGCAGCCTGCGGGCTTCAGGCCGCCAGCCCCGGAGCGGCAGCGCGGAGCGGCAGCTGACCGCCACGCTGCACGGGCGAGCAGGCGGGAGATGCCGAAGCTGCGCGGGGAAGCCTTCTGGAGGGAGACGCTGCGGAGCGCCCACTACGTGGTGGCGCCCATGGTGGACCAGAGCGAGCTGGCCTGGAGGCTGCTGAGTCGCCGCCACGGCGCCCAGCTCTGCTACACACCGATGCTGCACGCCCAGGTCTTCCTCAGGGACGCCAATTACCGCCGCGAGAACCTCTACGGCGAGGCCTGTCCCGAGGACCGCCCGCTCATCGTGCAGGTGAGCGCGGCCCTCGCCCTGTCAGCCCCAGCACCGGGAGCGGTGGCGGCTGCCGGGAGGAGCTTCCCCGGGCTCACCTTGCGGTGCCGTTCTTGGGTAACGTTGAGGACACGTTACCAAACGCCCCCGCGCCATCCACCCCGGTCGTGCTAACAAATCCAGGCGTTTTCCAAATGTGCGCGAGTTGAAGGTAGTCAGTTTCATCCACGTTTTAACTTGTGGTTATATAGGATGACAGAAATCTCATTTTCTGCATCTAAATACTGCTGACAGTACTTAGCTCATGAAGATGTGTGTTTTTCTGTTTATCCCATGTTTAGCAGAGGACTTGCTGTCTTAACCACAGGGGCCTGGAGCACTGGACTTCTCACAGGGTTTCAGTCCCCTGCACCTCATCTTTAGAAACAGATTGCAGCTGGTCTTGTAAAGTCAGGGTGTGTCCTGGATCTGGTACCACTCAAGGAGGGTCACAGCTTTTTGAGTAGTTCTCTGAAGCCCTGAGCTCAATGTTTAGCTATAGAAAAAGGATGCAAGGAAAATAGGACAGACTTTAAAGCATGTGTTGCTTCTGCTTCTGGGCTACTGTGTGATGTCTAGGTATTTCACTCTATCCCAAAGAGGGAAAGTGGCTTGTGGAGCTGCTGAATAATGCAGGGAAAGATGGTTGTCATGAGCAGAGGAATGACTGATTTCCACATGTGGAGCAGTTAAATGGATGAGGACTCTTTACCCTGGAAAAGAAGTGTCTCACTTGACTGAGGGGAGAGATAAGAGAAACCTGTGGAAGTATTAGTGACTTGAAGATGATAAATGGGAAACAAGTAAGCATAGTGGTAGTTATGAACTGCAGAATTCATTGCTGTGGTATGTAGTGGATTCTGAACAATTACATGAGTTTAGAAGGCAAATTAAGGAAAACACTTGAGGGTCCTTAGGTGCAACAAACACACCTTGTGCTTCCGAAGTCCCTACGGACACTCTTCCAGCTTCTGCTGTTCCCTGTACATTTTGGTTTTGACCTTTGATCTGTCTCAAGTACAGCTTTCACAGAATCATGGAATATTCTGGGTTGGAAGGGACCCACAAATCCACAAGTACATTGAGTACAACTCTTAAGTGAATTGCCTATACAGAGACAGAACTCACAACCTTAGTGTTACTAGTACCATGCTCTAACTAAATGAGCTAGTCTCAGCATGTACATTCTTTTTCTGTGGGAGGTAGTTTCTTTTGATACAGAAAAAAAAGTGGCAGAAAATCAAGTAATCTTAGAAAGCTATAAGTCATAGATCTTCAGCTCAGTAAGCTGTGTGTTCTGGGTGACACTACCTGAACAGGATCAGTTGCTGTGTTACCCTTCTTCCCATTGGCCACCGTTGGACATAAAGGACAGAACTAACTAATCTTTGGATGGATCTTGTGCAGCAGTCCTTACAGATTTGGTCACAGAGTCTCAGAATTAGATTAGGCAGAGGTACATCTGAGCTCAGCCTGCTCTGAAGACTTTGTTTACTGTTCTAACATTCTCATTATAAGGCATGGTTGGAAACTTTCCATTGTTTCGGTCATGTCAGAGAAAGCAAATGATTTTTCTTATTTTAGTTGCTATCAGTCATAATTTTATGTAGTGCTGTAGGATTTATGTAACACCTTCTTCTCAAAAGTGTTTACGTTTTGTTTCAAGTTCATGTAAAGACCTGATGGCATTGGTTTTTGTTAAAAGTGTGATTAAGAAAATCTCTTTGAAAGCACAGATGAGAAGAATAGTCTGTCTCTGTCCTCTTCAACAAAGAAGCTTCAAATTAACCTATTTTATTAATTTGCTTTTTCTGCTCTATGTTTTAAATGTAATATTAATTACATTTGGTTAAGACCGAGCATTTGACGATAGCCAATGTGTCTGTTTCACATCCCATGGGAATTCATTTTAGAGACAACTGTACTTACTGATATCTACAAAGTTTGAGCTGTCTCAAGACCCAGAGACATTACGGGTAACTCTTTTCTTAAGCACTGCCTTTCTGTATTAAAATGGTATATAGCTGTTTCTTCTACAGAGAATTTTAAAAGTTGTTTCCACTTATTCTTGGGTACCACATGTGAAATATTCATCTGATATTTCTTTGCCTCTTGAATGCTCATCTTTCTCATTTTATCATTTGAAGGTTGAGGATCTTTAGCTGGTAAGTGTCACAGATTTTGTTTGGAGTTTTTTTTCATAGAATCGTAGAATATCCTTAGTTGTAAGGGATTCAACAAAATCCAGCTCCTGCACAGAACAGCCACCAGAATCCCACCAATGTTGTCCAAACGGTCCTTGAGCTCTGGCAGGTTTAGTGTCATGACCTCTGCTCTTGAGAGCCTGTTTCAGTGCCTGACCACTCGATGGGGAAGAGCCTTTTCCTGCTCTCCAGCTGAAACCTCTCCTGCCCCTCAGGTGTGTCACACATTCCCTCAGCTCCTGTCACTGGTCACAGAGAGCAGAGGTTGGAGCTGTCCCTCTGCTGTCCCTTGTGAGGAAGTTACAGACTTTTATGGAGTCTCCCCTCTATCTCCTCTTCTGTAGGCTGAACAAGCCAAGTCACCTTGGCCACTCTTTGTTATGGCCCCTCCAGACCTTTCATCATCTTTGTAAGCTCCTTTGGACACTCTCTAATGGCTTTGGATCTTTCTTATATTGTGGTGTCCCAAACTGTCCCCAGGACTCAAGGTGATGCAGCCCCAGTGCAGAGCAAAGTGGGACAATCCCTTCCCTGGCCCAGATGGCAATGCTGGGCCTAATGCACCCCAGGACACAGCTGGCCTTCCTGGCTTCCAGGGCACTGCTGACTCATGTTAAACTTGCCATCAACCAGGACCCCAGGCCTCTTTCTGCAGCACTGTTCTCCAGCCTTTTTTTCCTGGCTGTCCATGGGTGCAGAGTCACCGTGTCCCAGGTTCAGAACAGGCTGCTTGACTTCATTAAGCTTAATATGGTTGGTGATTTCCTAGCCCTCTGATTGTTTTGGTCTCACTGCAGGGCTTCTCAGTGCCTCGCAGGGAGTGGATAGCTCCTGCCACTGTAGTATCCTCAGCGAGGTTACAACTGTCAGCAAAGGTTACAAGTAGTTTATGAAGCTGTTAAAGAGCTCTGGCTCCATCTAAGATGGAGCTCTGTGGAGCCCTAGTCTTTACTGGTCACCAGCCTAGTGTCATCCCAGTCCCTTATAACCCTTTGCAGCTGACTCATGAACCAGTTGTTCGCCCATCTCACAATGTGTTTATCCAGCTGTAGGCTGGATATTTTGTCCAAAACCATCCTGTGAGAAACAGTATCGAATGCTTTTACTGAAATCCAAAAAGATTACATCACATCACTTCGCTTGATCATTTTGAGAAATAGTGTTTGGTATTATTAACTGTGCATATTTGCCTGTTTTCTGTAGCAGGTAGTTGCTTCATAACTACATCATAACATTTTGTCAGTACTTGAAGAAAGCTATTGCCTGATTATTCCACTTCTCTTTGGTTTTCACAGTTCTGTGCCAATGATCCTGAAGTGTTTGTCCAAGCAGCACTGTTGGCTCAGGATTACTGTGATGCCATAGACCTAAATTTGGGTTGCCCCCAAATGATTGCAAAGCGAGGTATGTGCAAATCTGAACCCTAGATAAGCAGAGAAATGGCAAATGATGTTTCAAATGTGAATGCTGACAGTAGAATATGAAGGGGGCTAAATCAAATGTTGGGGAGGGGATGAAATACTGCTGAAGTCAGGCTTAGTTACACCAAGTGTAGCAGGTAATGCTTTGTAGAACCTGAAACAAAAACTAGATGTAATTAATTCTAATTTCTCTTAAGTGACAGCTCCTGTGTCTAGAATATCCTTCAGAAACATTATTTTTAGTAAGAGCTTGATTTTCTTTCTAATTTTTGCTCAAACAGCCTATTTTTGAAAAACTGCACTAAAAATTACATAATTCAAACACTTAGGGTCTCCTATTTCCCTGATACTTGCAGTTTTTTCACAATACTGTAGAGGAGGATGACACCTGCTGAATCCCTTACATACTATATGTTTGAAAACCAGAACCAGTGTTTGAAAATTTTCTATCAGTTAAGGTGTTGAGAAAATATTTGTTCAGTAACTGCCCATTTTTCTTCTAAAATATCTTTCAAAGACTAATAGGAAATTATTAGTAGTGCAAATAGATCTTTCAGTCTGATCATCTGTTATCCTAACGGGATTTATTAAACAACTTGTATAAACCCTTAGAAGTTGGACTTTGAGCTGCAAGTGTCAACATATCAGCCTTGGAGAGCAGCAGTGAAAGTAGGGTGTGGGGATTCCTTGTTTATCCTGTAAATCTGGGGTAGCAGAGAGAATAGAATGATCCCACTCTTCCAGCTGGGGCAGGACAGAGCAACTCTGTTTCTGCCAGTGAGGTATATGAGTGTCTGGATCTATGTTTGTGAGAGTTTATGAAAAGTGTGCTTCAGGATCTTAATCTTCTGCACAAGTCTGTCATATGCTATTTTATCATAGGTCACTATGGAGCATTTCTGCAAGAGGAGTGGGATCTTCTTCAGAGAATGAGTAAGTATTTAGAGAGGAAATAGGATAAACTAATTATCGAGAGGAGGTTTAGGGATTTTGGGGGAAAGGAAGTTCATCATGGTTTTTTGGGCAGAGTTGTGTTTGGGTTTTGAAGGGGCAACTGTGTTCTTTTGTTCTTTTTTCTTTTTTTTTAATTTCATACCATATTCCAGTGGCACCCTCAAGATACTCGTTGGTATCCCACGGCAAACTCACACTAGATCTGTGAAAAGACTTTTGTACCTGAAACAGACTTCAGGTGAAAATGAGTCAATTAAGTTCCTGTCTCATATGATAGTTTAGTGGCTCTCCAACTTTAGAAACAGTAGAAGTACCAGTGCCTTTTTCACTTTGAAGTTCTGAGGTGCCAAGAGTCATGTTTCTGCTTGAAGCCACAGTTGCTGTTTTCTGACCAACTCCATGTACTCTTCCTGTCCATAGTGTAGCAAATTATGCCTTTCTTCTCCTAATTTGTGTAGATTGTTTTCAGGCTATGAGTAGCTGTTGTGAACAGTTGTTGTAATAATAATCAGCTGAGACTCAGTTTCCTCATGCAGGGAAAAAAACCATTCTTCATTCACATAACTCACTTTATATAGTTTTTACAGACCTCGTGTTCAACTCTAATTGGCTAGTAGTTTTCTTGTCACATAATTTATTGGTTAAAAGGTGTTTTGTGTGTATTTGCTCAGACTCTCTCTTTCACTCAGATGTTTACATATTTCCTTTGTGGATTCTCATGGGATAGATCTATTGTTTATGCAGGTACAGACTTATTTTTCTCTCCAAGAATAGGTTGCTGTGTTAATGAGTTTTTCATTCCCAAGATTGTTTTGCATGAGAACTTACAAGTTATTGCTAGCTTAGCTAGGGTAGCAGGGCCTAAACCATATTTTTTAAGACCTTTCTTTAATAATATCTTTACTTGTCTGCAACAAATAGTATCATATGTTTTTAAGAAATGCATTTGTAATTGATACAAAAAGCAAGGTTTTGGTCATTTTGTAGAACTGAGAATGTGCCTTCATCCCTCTTCAAAGCAAGTGTTGGAACCATGAAGTTAGAGAGTCTTATTTCTGTTTGCATTCGCGGTGGTCTGGGGAATCTTGGGTGATGTTTGGTACAAAGACACTGCTGAGAACCTGTAAGATAAGATAGTGCTTCCTTGCTCATCATGTAATGTGGCTGTTGAGAAATATGCAAATCAGAATCGCCTCAAGGTGTGAAGAGAACCGAGGTCATCTAGTTGGGTGAGAACCCAGGCTGTCTAGTAAGAGAGTTGTCTTAGCTGTCCTCTTCCTTCTCCTTTCCCCAGCCACCTTTAAAACGGTGGAGCACTCTTTTCTGCTTGCACCTGTATACACCTTGCTTGCTCCTTTGAAAGGGTGATGGGAAGTACCAATCGTTAGAGCTCCTAGGATTTGGATTAGAAGACAGTAGGTGACTTCCTACATTGCATATCCAAGCTCTGGAAAAGAAGAGAATTTCAGATACAACATCACTCACTGTTTTCCTGTTGGCTCTCTTTGTTAGCTCTCTTTTTGGTAATTTTGTGATTCCATGCACTGCGTAAGAACTGGGAGTTTACTATGTTGTTCTAGATTTCACCCTGACTCTATAACCTACATTTACTACTTGTTTACATCCACAGCCTACCTCACTTGATAACCCTCTGCTTGCCATGGATCAGACTATACTTAAAATGATTATTTTGGTGATAATTTGCAAAGAAGTGAAGCACCTTTTTGTGAGAAAAATTAGTGTTGGAGGAGTACAATAGCCTGTGATGATAATAAACTTGTATTAATAATTAAGTTGTGAGGGGGTGGTCTTTGAAAGTGAAGGTTTAATGCAGTGGAAATGTTAGGGCTATTAAATGGATGACTATTTTATGCTAGCTTGTTAGAATGCAGATTCTGTACTTCATGTGTGTTACTGTTACATGATTAAACTATGCAATAAGGATTGCAGAGGACACTGCTGATTTTTTTAAGCTGTGAGAGTTACTGCATAGTAGTAACTTCTCAGGCTTTTGCCATACCACACTCAGTATCAGATCTTGAGGGGAGCAGACACTTTTCATAGCATTGTGCAGCCCACTTACCTGTCTTTTCAATCTTTCTCAGTTTTACTGGCTAACGAGAAGCTCTCTGTTCCCATCACATGCAAAATCCGCGTTTTCCCAGACATTGACAAGACAGTGAAGTATGCACAGATGCTGGAGAAAGCTGGCTGCCAGGTAAGAAGGCAGCTGCTCCCTCTACTCTTGCACTGGACACATAACTTTGTGTAAAGTATCTGATGACCAGTTCTTGGTGTACTGTGGAGATGAATAGGCTGCATTATTTTGCAGACAGAGCAAACAGGATGCAGACAGATTCTGTGTGTTTGCATTCCTAGGCCACAGGTAGTGTGGTACAGAAGACACAGTGATTTCAGTCTCTTGTAATCACTGCACTGTGCAGCATCCTTCACTGGGGCTGAGAATCTCAGTCTTCACATAGTGCTGCAGGAGACAATGTGAATGTATGAAATCCACAGTGCTGTAGAAGAAAAAGGGTATCAAAAGGTATCACTAGAAGAAATAGGCAGCATTCTAGGATTTAATTCCAATTAAATTGGAAATATGGTCTATAGTTAGAGACAGTACTGATAGTATTTGGGCCTTCTGCTGAGTTGAAAGCTAGATAAATAGATCACAAATTCCAAAGTGAGTCACAAATGGAATCCGGTGCAAAAGGAAAGCTGTAGGTTGTTCCATGATACAATCTTGTCATGCCATGGAATAGCAAGATAAAAGAAGCCTAAGACCATGCCACGGTAGGTGAGCTGCTAGTATCTTTCTGTGTTGCTAAACTCCCAGCACTGTTGAAATAGCAGCAGGAACTCAGTGGTATCCATAAAGTGTAGGGAGTGAAAGGAAGTTTTGTTCAGTGGATTTATGCCAGTGGTTCATACACATGGAAAGTCAATGTAATTTTGTGTTCCAGCTGCTGACTGTGCACGGCCGTACTAAAGAACAGAAAGGACCACTCGCTGGCGTGGCATCCTGGGAGCACATTCAAGCTGTAAGGTTAGTGAGCAGAACCAGTCTTAGTGGATTCCTACTAACACTCTGGATTTTAAACAGAGTATACAGTGGCATTGAGGAGCAAATAAATTTGTGTGACAGGAGGAGAATTTATGGGTTGATTCTGATTTCTGAATTTTATGTATGTTTTATTCATTGGTATAGAAAAGCTGTAAACATTCCTGTATTTGCAAATGGAAACATCCAGTGTCTCAGTGATGTGGAAGAGTGCATCCGTAAGACAGGAGTACATGGCGTCATGAGTGCAGGTAAAGAAAATGAACTTTTACTCAGATGAGAATACAAATTATTTCTTATTCCCTTAGCAGCCCTGTATACATTTATTAAGAACTTATGTCAGATTGACTTGGTGAACAGCTTTGCTTGACAGCTGTGTGGCCATTCTCCCTTGTCTTATACTGGCCATCTCATCACCAGGAATCACTTAAGGTTTGTAAGAATTGTTTTGTTGGACTTGCAATACCATTGACTCATTGAGCTCAAATCATTGACAAAGGCATACGGGGCTTCTGTTATCCTGGAATACTTTTGTAACATCTGTTAATCAATGGAACAGTTTTGAATAGTTCTTGATGAACTAAGTGCATCTGTGGATTAATATTCCTGCTGATGATTCACTTTGGGTTGGGACAAGAAAGAACTGACATAACTTCCTAGAAGAAGAGCTAGGATAGGCATCAGAAAGAGCTTCTTGATCAGTCACACAGTTAAAGAAGGGTTTTGTCGAATCTCAGTTTTTGAAAATGGTTAACAAAAGGCTTGTGAAGCCAGTAGAGAAAAGCACACTGAGAAGCTGTATCTGTAAACTTGAGCAGACAAATATCAATACAGGCATAAGGCAAGACACCTGTCATTTCAGTATTTAACCATTGTGCAACAAAAGCAGTGATTTCTCTATTTATTAATTGATTTACTGTCTTTGTGTGAAGGTTAGATGCCTTTTTAGAAACTGTACTTTAATTAGATATGAGCTGTTCAGTACAATTAAGAATTGTATAGTGAAATACAGTATCCCAAGGTCAGGCTAGAGTTTTATGGACCCTGTGTTCTTCTTTAGAGTACATGGGTGATGTGTCTGTCTGTGGCTGTAGAATCACAAAAGGGATGATCAAACTCCAGAGCAGAGATTTTGGCCTTTGCTTCAATCCTGAAATGAAAATTGGAGTATTTCTTTTCATTCCCTAGAAGGAAATCTTCATAACCCAGCATTGTTTGAGGGCCGGAACCCCCTGGTGTGGGAGATGGCTGAGGAGTACCTGGAGATCGTGCGGAAGTACCCTTGTCCATTGTCTTACGTTAGGGCTCATCTCTTCAAGCTCTGGCATCACACGTGAGTATCTCCATAGAACTCTTAATGTTTTCAGAGCTCATCCTGCTTAGCAAATATCTGGGGTTTTTGGACAAGGATTTGTTTGGCCAGAATGAATATGCTGCAAGGTCTTCTTTCCTGGACCTGGCTGGAGAGGGTGTGGGCTGAGGCCTTTACCCTTCATTCCATATCTGGGAAACAGCAATGGGGAATGAACAAGTTGCCACAAGATCAGCAAGGGTGTGAGCTCACAGCATGCCAGTTGCAATGTGGTAATTGCCCATATGCACATGCACACTTGATGGCAAACACAAAGTTAACTATCTCCTTGTTCATTGTGAGGCAAAGTGCTCTTGTATTTATCGTGGAGTAAGAGCATGGCTATGGGCAGTTACTGAGAAGCAGCTGATGCACTGTACATTCATGGTTAGCTTACGTCACAGTACAGAGTACCTTGGTGTCTGCCAAGTATTTATCTGGAAGAGACATATGTGTACTTTACTCTGGATTTACAGAGAAGAACATAAGCTTCTATCAAAGGCAAATGAATCAGGAAGTTATAAAATCTTTTTATACAATTACTTTTAGTTGATTGCAGTCTAAATATAACTTGATGTTTGCGATTTGCCTTAGGCTTCAAGTTTACCAGCAGCTGCGTGAAGAATTAGCAAAAGTGAAGACTCTAGAAGGCATTGTAGATGTCAACAGGGAGCTGAAACTGCGATGCCAGGTACCAAGATGGGCCCTAATCTCCCTGAACAGTACTGCTTGCACTTTGTGGGAATGTACCAGGGATGTCATAGAGTTGGCATCCATTAGTCACTTCTCTAGGACTTTGTGACTTACTAACCTTGATATTGGTGGCTTGCTACATCAGCATCCCTTTAAGCCTGGACAGCTTTACATGGGATAAAGTTGATTTATGAGTTACAAATGTGCTTCAGTTCATCTGCCTTTGTAGATAGTTTTTTGCCTATATGTAACTGTGAGTAATTGTTAGCTTAAATTTCGGTTTGTGATTTCCTGGAGGTTGAGTGTTTAGTATATTTTCTGACAACTCCAGGAAGACTGACTGTAACTCTATGTTGCAGGAAGAAATAGCTAATCAGAAAGAAGGAGAAAAGCCAAAAGAAGGGTTGCCTTTTTTCCACTGGATCTGTCAGCCATACATCAGGCCAGGGTGAGTTATGTTTTGATACTTACAGGTACTCATAAGCCTTTCCCACCCATACCATCAGTATCAGCCATTGAGTCTGTTCTAGAAGCTTACATTAATAAAAGACTTTGGATTATTTTTATTTTAGTTTGGTTTTTTTTTTTTCAAGTTATTGCTTTGTTTGTGAGGATGTTGCTCACTGTTTGCATCTTCTCCTTTGGGTCCTCCTCAAATTTCTCTCTGAAAAGTAAAAATCAGGAATCCTACTGCAGCTCAGAACAAGAATCTGATGTGCAGCAAATATGCTACCTGACACTGCTTTATTTTTAGCTGACCAACTTTAATTGGTTTTCCAACTGATATATTTGATAATATGTCTGTTAACTGCCAGTGTTAATCAAAAAAGCTAGGTTTTTCTATCCCACTTCTAAGGGTAATGTTGCTTCACTGTAGCCATGACAGAAAGGTTTATGGTGTACCCAGATTTCTGTAAATCAGAACAATGGTCAGGGAACAGCCACTTCTTCCCTCCAGCCAATTTATGATGAAATTCACTGTTTCAGGCCAAAGGAGAGATGCAGGGAGAATGGAGATAGTGCAACTGAAAAAGGTGTTCAAGGGAAACGTGCTCTGGAAGAAGAGGAAGATGGAAATTCTGAACTTCTGTCAAAGAATAAACAAAAAAAGAAGTTAAGAAATCCAAATAAAACCTTTGATCCATCTTTAAAACGTAAGTTCCATTTATTGGCATAAATATATGGAGAGTTATTGATACCACCTTTGACATAACTTGCCACTAAGAAATTTCCTGGCTTGTGTACTTGTAGAAACTTCTTGAAAAAGAGGAGGAATTGTTGCTATTGAAATTTCAGTAGCAGGCAACATGATTCAAATAGTGTTCACTAGTAAAGGAAACAAGGATCGAAGTAGTAGGTCACTGATCTCTCTAAGTATCTTTTAAGATCAAAGTGGTTTACAAACTGAATTGTAGCTGTCACTAGCATTTGAAATGGAAATTTTGTATGAATTTCAAGCTGATGTCCTCCTGTTTTATGCTTGACTTGAAGATTAAAACTTTCATGTTTGTATTTTAGCATAGGGGCACTTAAAAATTCAAAGTATTTTTACCTTAGTGCTGTTATTTGAGGTTGTGTATTTTTACTTCAGAAGAACTCTCTGGCTAGAAAAGCACCAAGCTTTGTCTGGTTCTGACTTTTTTTTTAACTTACTTCTTCCACTTAAAAACACCATTGATGAAACCAGATTTCTCTCTCTCTCTCTCTCAGCCAAATATGCAAAATGTGATCAATGTGGAAACCCTAAGGTAAGTCAGTACAAGTGTCCATAAAAACATTTCCATTAAATGAAATTGAATGACCATGTAGGGATCAGTCACACAATGTCTGGATGGAGATAAGTGGCAAGTGGTGTCCCTCAGGGGTCTGTATTGGAACCAAGAGCACTACTCAGTGTCTCCATCAATCATGTGGACAGTGGGATCAAGAGTGTCCTCAACACATTTGCAGATGTCACCAAACTGAGTGCAGTGATGACAACCTGAGGGACAGGGCCATTCAGAGGGACCTGGACAAGTTCAAGCAGTGGCATGTGGGAACCTCTGAGATTTAACAAGGTCAAGTGCAAGATACTTCACTTGGGTCAGGGCAACTATGGTATCAAATCCAGGATGGGGAGATGAACAGATTGAGAGCAGCCCTGCCCAGGACTTTGGGGTGCTGGTGGTTCAGAGGCTGGTCATGACTCAGCAATGTGTGCTCACAGCTGTGTTCTAGGCTGCAGCAAAAGCAGAATGGGCAGCCAAGGAGTGGGGGATTCTGTGCCTTTACTCTGCTCTTGTGAGACCCCCACCTGATGTGCTGCATCCAGCTCTGGGGCCCATGATGCAGGAGACACATGGGGCTGTTAGGGCAGGCCCAGAGGAGGCTACAAAGATGGTTGGGGGATGGAGTCCCTCTGCCGTGGAGACAGGCTGAGAGAGCGGGTGGAGTTCAGCCTGTAGAAGAGAAGGTTCTGGGGAGCCTCACTGCTCTTCCAGTGCCTAAAGAGGACTTGAAAGAAAGACAGGGATAGACTTTTTAGCAGGGCCTGTTGCAGTAGGACAAGTGCTAATGGGTTTAAAGTAAAAGAGTAGATTCAGACCAGCTATGCCTTAGATTAGAAGTAATTTTTATGGTGAGGCAGTGGCCCAGATTGCCCAGAGAGGTTGTGGATGCCCCATTCCTGGAAACATTCAAGATCAGGTTGGACAGGGCTCTGAGCCACCTGATCTAATTGGCAATGTCCCTGCTCTTTGCAGGGTGTTGGAGTAGATGACCTCTAAAGGCTCCTTCCAACCCAAACTGTTCTATGATTCTATTGTGTTATTCCAAATTCTGAGGTAGGTCCGTGCCAGTGCCCAGTCACACAGGTGCATGCCAAGTCCTGCTGATAAGTGTGTGTGTGGGGAGGAAAGTCCATACTTGGGCAAAAGCTTTTTAACCATTAACTGTAATGAATCTCTGAGGTTGAAGATGCTGTACAAAATTCCTTAACAGACATAGGTTCTTTGAGAGATTTTGCCTTCCTTTCCCAAAAAAGTGCAGTCCTGCTGCTGCAGAGAGTAATTATTGCTAAGACAGTTGAGTGAGTTGGTTGTATTTCCCAAAATATCTTGGAAACAAATCTCCAGACCTCCACACATGTATGACATGCATATTTTACTGTGAAATGAAAACCAAACCCCTCTTAATATGGTTAGTGGGGAGTGGAGTTTATCTGCGAAGTGAAAATTTGAATAACTGGTGTGGTTCTCAGTGTACTAATAAAAATACTCCAAATGTCATCCCAGTACAGCCTGCAGTGAGTGTCAGGCAGCACCTGCAGCTCTCGTTTGTGTTGTGTTTGGATCTTTGCATTTATCCAAACAAGCATAAGCACCTCCTCGTCCTCAGTTCTGCCTTTGCAGCAGATTAACACTGGCTTTCACTATTAGCAGTGCAAAATGAGGCTGCTGGTTTTACAGGTTCAATTTGAAATTGAAATTTCAAATATTTTGATATTTGCCAAGAGTTCATTTTGCTTTTGCTTGTTTATTTTTTTCCCTTGGGGAATATAGGTGTTTGCTTGATAGGGTGGTGTTGCTGAGCTGTGTGAGCAGAGTGTATTTATTGCTGCTAATATACCTGTAAAGCAGGGTGTAAGATGCAAGTAATTTTGTGTTCTAGCTTAAAAATTTGCATTACACCTCAGAGGGTGGAGGAAGCCTGCAACACAAGCATGGGATATTGCTCTCTGTTGAAACACTGTTACCACAGCACAGCAGTGGCAGCCAGCTGGGGCTCAATTTGAAGCTGAAAAAAATGGGATATTTTTTGCTGTGCTCATTATTGGGAAAGCATTGAGCACTGGGCTGGCATGCTTTCAAAGCCATTCTGTTTCATAATTATCCAGGTGACATCGCTTGGTGCATAAACCAGGATTGTCTGCACCAGGGCTTAGACTTATTTTTGTTTTGCTCTTGCATCCCTGTATTGTTGCAGGTAGCACCTGAAATCTCCTGCCTAGGCCTGTCATTTTTGTCCCCCCCTAGATTATGTGTTTCTGAGCTGTGTCATGAAATTAGGTGAGGGAGTGTGGGGATGTGGAGAAAAAGAAGGAGAAGGAACTCAACTAAAGCCTCCCTAAACATGATGATTTTCTGACTGGGGTGGAGGGAACCTCGCTGAACAATGTCAACCCCCTTTCCTAAAATATGTCTGAGTAAAGCAGCCCAGAGACCCAGGCTCATAAAGCCACATCAGCTAGCCAAGACTCAGCTGCTGCTGTCCCCTAAGAGTCATACATTATACTTTAATAAATATGCAAGTTTATTTTAAGATACAAATAGGGAAGTAATTCTGGTGGTAACATATTTTAGCCATAGCTGCAGATGGTAGCACATCAGGCACTGTGTTTCATGGTGCAGAGAACTAGAGCAGGCTCACCAGCACCAAATGTGTTTGTGCTTGTTCCAGAGAGCTTATGGCATGCCTGCTTGTAGTGGGTAACTGGAGCTTCCCAACAGGCTGTGGGGGTTGCACAAGTTGAATGTGAATTTTTTTTTTTGGTTGGTTGGTTGGGGGTTTTTTGTTCTTTATGTGCAAACAGTAGATAGCCCCCAATATGGCATCAACTCCATCATATTCATTAGCCTGAGTACGTTTTTTTTCCAAAGATCAGAAAGTGCAGAGTTGTGTTGTTACTATAGTAAATACAAAAAAAAATTATTTTCACTGACACAAGCTTCTTTATGCTGCTATCCCAATCCAGGGCAATAAATGTGTGTTTAATATGTGCCGAGGATGCTGTAAGAAAAGAGCATTCAAGGAGGTAGCAGATTGTCCAGGTAAGTGTATCCAGCCTTACCAGGCATCAAGCAAACATCTCATCCATCTCCCATGTATATTCATGACTTTAATCTTTGGGTTATGGGGTGTAGATGAGTGTTAAAATTTATATACTATTTAAAATGCTACATGCTATCTAAAAGCTTATAATACCATTTTAAAAGACCATTCTTTCTTCTCTGTATGTTGTTGAGCCTTGAGATGCAGTTTCCATTCTGTAAAGACCCATTCTTTATAAGGAATGTTTACCTGTGTAGTCATCTCATTTCAGGATGTTGGTTTGGAGGTTTTTTCCCCTTTTCCTTTTTCAGGTCATGGATTACTTTTTAAGACCAAGTATGAAAAATCCCTTTCCTGGCAGCACAGTCAACGAGGAATTCAAACCCCAGAGATGAGTCAGAGGGGAGATGCAGAGGTGGGGGAGACAGCAATGCTGAAGGAGGCTGGTGACAGTACAGGGTGAAGCTTTGGAAATGAACAGTCCAAGAGCTGCTGCCAGACCACCACTTCCCTGGGCCAAAGAATGTGTCATCTCCAGCTCACTGTCAGCTGTGTGAACTTTTTCCACATGACTTTCTGGAAAAGTTTTATTTAAGTAAAAAACTGCTTACTCAGGGAATTATCCTGCATTTGAAATAAAAGAGATGCAATTAAATATGTCTCATACTGTATTTGAAAGACTGAAAATTCTGCATTTCAGAGTGAGGCAATTTCTTTAAGCTGTCATTACACTCTGCCTCCTGTATGCCCATTAACCCTTCATGTTGTGTTTTTAATACTGGAGACTAAAAGTATTGTATTAGAACAACCTTCTGGCACACTAAAAAGAGCAATGTCAGTAATTCCCTCACTAACAGAAAATGTGGCACATCTGTTAGTGTTTTAGTAGGTCACATTTTCAGTGCAGAAAGGAACACGGCAGTACTTGGAAAATGTGAATGTAAAACTCTAAGATCTTGCTATATCCACATTAACAATTACTAGTTTCTTACATAATGATGAAACTTAACGGTCTTCCATGAGCCAGAGGTTGGGGGAGGATGAAATCTCTATTTTAACAAAGAGGGTTGTCTAAAAACATGTGGGAAGGTGACAGGGGAAAGAATTATAAATGAAAGGCCTCATAAAAGCAGGTGCCTGCTCTGCTAAATTGCCAAAGTTAGCCTGTCACTTTTTCTAAGTGACTTCCAAGTTCCCATGCAAAAACAACAATCGTGGTATGAAAACTTGTTAGCCTAACAACCTATTCCTGGGTAGAGAAACAAATGCACCTGCAATAACAAGGGATTTGTCCCTTGAGAATAAGTAAAGAAAATATGTGAACAATCCAAGAACAGATAGATTTGATGGACAAGTAGAATACCTTTTACTAACCAATAGAGTAATTGGCAAGAAAGCTATCAACCAGTTAAAGTACACATGAGGTCTGTAAAAGCTGTACAAAATAAGTTATGTGAAGAAAGAATTGGCTTTTCCCAAATGAAAATAATGAAGTCTCGGCTAGCTTATTACAATATCTAATGATCCGACGCGATGGCGGGAGGCGCCGGCCGAGCCTGCCGCGGAAAAGGACACGGGCCAAGTCGAGAGACGGAATACACAAAGTCGCGAACCAACAGCCCGCAGCGAAACGAAATTCCAGCAGCGAATATACAAATTAGCAAAAAGCTGCGGCTGCAGCCGGCCCCTGGACGACACAAAATACACAAAGACAAGAACCGGGCGGAGGAGCGGGACCTGAGCGGGGAGCGCACGGGGCCGCAGAACGCTTTAAGAACCAACCAGAGAAAGGAGCAGAGTTCCCGGGAAGGCGCCGCCCGAGGGGTGAGCACGGACCGAAAACGGCATTGCGGGCACTGAGAGGCGGGGGACAGCCAAAAACCGTGTGAGAGCACGGTCAGAGCTGGAGGTGTGGGAGACACGGTCCCGAATCGCGGCAGATCACGGCTCAGAGTGGCGGGGAGCGCCGAGAGCCGGGAAACAGACTGAGGCGGAGCAGGGGCTGGGGAACCGCGGGAACAGCGCCGAGCAGAGCCAAGGAGCCGCGAGTGACAACCGGGGGACCCCTGCGGCCAAAAAAAGCCCTGAAATACGCACTGTGCAAAATACGCGCCGCGGATGATCCGCGCCGCGAAGCGTCACAGCCGCGTAACTACGGACATACGCCGTGGAGTAACGTGCAGAGTGAGAGTTTAAAATAGGGGTAAAATACAGGAAATCTTAGATCACGAATTTAGGCTGGGGAAAAAGCGCGAATTCGTCTGTGGGCACTTATATTGGACAAACGCGGGATAAAAGAAATCGCGAAGTTTTTTACTATGGTGTAGAAAACAATCTGAGAATTGATGTACAAAATGCCTTTTCTACCGAAAAGGTGGGACGAGTTTGGGCAGTTTTTGTGGGCAGCGGCCATAGGGGAAGACATAGTAGCCACAAAATAGTTACCTACATGGTATATTATTAGAAATTCGTTTAAAAAATGACAATTTGCCGAAGGGACCGCAGCTACTGCGGCAACCGACTCCCCGCGGGCTCCAGAGACCGCTCGGTCACTATCTCCTGTGTCTGCAGGTCCATTTCTGTTCCCTCTACCCACGAACGAAGGAAAAGTTACTTTTTAAATCCGTTTTTCCTGTTGAAAAGACTATTTTAAAATGTCATACCCAGTTTAAAACAGTTTTCAACCGAAGCCGTGTGAAGCCACCGGGCGCGTGGGGATCTGGGTGCCTGCGCCTCTCTAAAATGGTTCCGGCGGGACACAATGTCCCGGGAGGCGCGGGGGGGCCGCCTCCCGCTCTACGGGAAGCTGCGGAGGCGGGCGGTGGCCGCGGTGACGGCGGTGACCGCGGTGGCAGAGGCAGCTCGGCCCGGGTGAGTTTTATCCTCCAAAAAATCCCCGAGCCCCGGTCCGTTCGCAGCTACATGCGGAACCCGCGACCTCTGCAGATGGCAGGAACAGGACCCCATTTCCTGCAACACAACATCCTCCCGGGGCTCACGGTTCCATTACCGATCCCTCCGGAGCTCACGGTTCCATTGCCGATCCCTCCCGGAGCTCACGGTCCCGTTGCCGATCCCTCCCGGGGCTCACGGTTCCATTGCCGATCCCTCCCGGGGCTCACGGTTCCATTGCCGATCCCTCCCGGGGCTCACGGTTCCATTGCCGGTCCCTCCCGGAGCTCACGGTTCCATTGCCGATCCCTCCGGAGCTCACGGTTCCATTGCCGGTCCCTCCCGGAGCTCACGGTTCCATTGCCGATCCCTCCCGGAGCTCACGGTTCCATTGCCGGTCCCTCCCGGAGCTCACGGTTCCATTGCCGATCCCTCCCGGAGCTCACGGTTCCATTGCCGATCCCTCCCGGGGCTCACGGTTCCATTGCCGATCCCTCCCGGGGCTCACAGTTCCACTGTCGTTCCCTCCCGGTGTCGCTTTCCAGCAGCCCCGTGGCTCTGCCGGGCCGGGCCCTCCATCGGCGGCTCCTCTCGGCGGAGCTCCAGGGCGGGAGGTGGGAGCCACAAGCGCTTTGTGTGTTTTTTTGGTTTTTTTTGGTTGGTTGGTTGGTTTTTTTAACCTTTTCTGTATTTGTTTTCGGTGTTTTCCCCCTTTTTGCTACGTGCGGTCTTCAGAGGATTTTTTGTGTTGGTTTTCCCTTTCCGGGTTTCCCCCGCGGGTGTTTGGGGCTGTGCGGGGCCACAGATGCAGGTCCAACACATGCCTCTTGTAAAGATG
This sequence comes from Sylvia atricapilla, assembly GCF_009819655.1. NCBI lineage: Eukaryota > Metazoa > Chordata > Aves > Passeriformes > Sylviidae > Sylvia > Sylvia atricapilla. The sequence continues at coordinate 7,823,444 of NC_089157.1, forward strand.
GGAACTTAAAACCATCTCTCCCCTCTCCTGTGGAAATAGTCCACTTCTGCCCTCGCACGGGCATACATGCTAAAGCTGTCAAGTATTTTGAGTTTCCTGGTCTGTTCCCCCCTCCTGTTGTAAAAAAGCTAAATATTCATTATTCTAGAATTTCAAACTGTTTTAATTGACCTCTCCTCATTTACAGTTTCCCCAAAAATATCAGAAAGCTCAGTCATTCTCCTTGCTCAAAGTCTGCAAATGTGAAACAGCTGGTTCCAGCACAAGAGAACTGGGGCTGAGTGAGAGATCTGGCTTATCTTCTTACCCACACAGATTTTAGATCACACCTCCCTCTGATAGATACAGTCTCATCACAGAAGCACCAGTGTGAAGGAACAATCAGGGTGGCTTTAGGCTCCTAAATTCAGGAGATGCCTTACACTTGAGTGCGCTAATTGGACACCTTTCTATAAAGAATTAGTGTTTAAAATATATTTGTCCCTCCCCCCATCCCAAGGCATTTCTTAACAAGCACAACGGAGAAATGCAGAGAGACCTTATGTTGTTTGCTCCAGCCATGGCATGGCTGGAGGCTGCCACAGTCCTGACACAGGACTGGAAAATGGCTCAGTCTGGCACTGCAACATGGACAAATCACCACGCTAATAGAAAAAAGTTTCAACCTGAACTTCCAACAGACATGCAAGAAGATGCCAGCCTTGCATCTAAGGCAAAGCTGATGATCCAGATGATCCACGGCTCACTAACTGATGCTTGTGGACTCAGAGGCCCAATTACAACATGAACAAAGCCAAGGCACTTACTGTTCACACTGAGCACACCTACACCTGCACTAACAAGGGATTACTTTCAGGCTAGGCAATATACTAATTATCTGGTTTATCTCTAATCAAAAAAATGTAGTTTGCCAGCTTGGCAAGGTCAAGCTTTGTTTCTGTTTCACAGGCCCTTAAGGAGGTATACACAGTTTAATTTTCATAGAATAGGGGGACAAAAAGGCAGTACCCTGAATGTAGAATGATGCTGAAAATGATGCTCAGTCTTCAGGAAAACATATTCTTACATCTAAATTCTTTTCAGAAGTACAGAAGAAAAAGCTGATGTATTTCACCTGACCAAAAAAAAAAAAAAAAAAAGCCAGTTGCCCTTATTTGAGAAACAGGTTATGAAATGAGAAAGATTTTTCTAAAAAAGTAAAAGAAAAAAATGCATCAAAACAAGGACTGAAACTCCAAGATTTCAGTATGTATTTGTGGGGTACAGACTTTATGTGCAGAGGGTTCACAGTTATACCAACTACAGGCACAGGGAGTACAATAGTCAAGGCCAGAGCTGAAAGCTTAGAGAACTGAAACAGTAGTACCTGTAGGAGCAGGGACAAAAAGAATACCCAGCCTGATCCACTACCTAAGCCAGATTTTTCAGGTCCTGGAACTTAAGTTCTTGTTTGAATTAACTCTCTCTTGCTGATGCAGCTGCCCTTCAGTCTGTAGCTTTAATAACTCTGCTAAAACCTAAGCTTGAATTATTTCTTTCCTGTCAAGAGACTTAATTGCTTTATGAATTTACCAAGCTTCTAATCTTATACATTTTCTCTTAGAGCTTGACATGCCCTATTAGCCAGTTTCTGTTCCCTTTCTAACTAATTTAGCCTGATCAAGTTATCCTATGACAGAATCAAAAGCTACACAGCAACCATATGAAATGTTGAATGGAATTCAGAGATCCATAAGAACACAGAAGCCAAAATAACATTAGTTTAAGTACAAAGTGCATTTGCAAAGCAGACAGTAATCCTTTCCCTATTCCCTAACAGCATCAGAGGAAGCAGAAGTCAGTTCCACACAAGTTTGGTGTTTTTCACCCTACTGTAAATTTACAGCTGATGAGAATCTTCACCAGAGAAGTGAAATGCTGACTTGGCTCAGCCTCAGCTGTCACAAGAAGGTGGTATAAATAATACTAAGAGCATTGTCCTGTGCAGCACACTGCTGCCCCACTACTATCTGCTTCACAAAGAATAATAAAGATGGCACAAGAATCTCAAATAGTGAAATTAAGTTGGCTGAGACTTCAACAGAAAAATGAATCAGTACAAGAACAAGCACTTTCCACCAACAGAAAATGGGTCTTCATCAGATTAAAGTTTTATCTTTTTTTTTCTTTTTTTCCTGAAAGTTTATATTACACTGCATGTGTCAGAAATAATACCTTACTCATTGGTAGTTTTGGGAGCTATCCAGAGGATGGAACAATGCTGAGACCATTGCTGCAGAGTCCCAGGAGAGATGTACAGATCATACCCACAATGGCACAGGTCAAAGACTGAGCTCTCTTATTTTCTCCCTCACCCACTGACACCCTTCAGCCAGAAGCAGCTCACAGATGATGCTGCACCAGCCACGTTCCATAATCACCTCTAACAGATCTCCCCCCTGCAAAACTTGGCAACACAGACCACTGTGCTGGACAAGTTCTGGGTAGAGAATAATCAATCATCTCCAAATACTCTTAACACAAATCTCACAATGTCAGCTTCTACGTTACCACTAAGAATGATTGTGGTAATCGAAACTGCCTTTGCCAAAAGAACAAAGTTCTTTCCAACCATTTCTCCTTTATTCCTAGCAACGTCATGTAAAGAAAGCAGGATTTACACCACGTGAAGAACCTCTCATGGCCTACTGCTGGCATTTCCTTAACAAAAAGTTGCTGCACAAATTCATTAAATCCAAACAAATGAGCCCCTCTGATCATATCTTAGACATACCAACATGCTACACATTCCACAAAACTTCATCCCCTGAATGACCTTGGTGGTCACAGGGAATCACTGAAAATTCATTCTATGTGGGTCACTATTTTGCCATTTATTACTTGGGAAATAACACAGAAATTCAAGGTAAGAATAATTTTTACTACAGGAAACTACTTATGAGTGCAATTTACCTAGAACTATACCCACAGCATGTTGTATTTTATGGGGTTTGGGACTCACAGGCAGTTAGGACTGAGGCAGAAGAAACATGCCCTGACTCCCATCTACAATATCCTAAAGCAACAGCAGCTTCTTTCATAGGCTAAAGGACAGAGTTACATGCCAGTAATTCTGCACAAAGCACCCACAATGCCAATGCAATAAACAGAAATTCTTGTTCACTCCTAAAGAGGCTGCAAGCACTTTTGTCTGGGGGGACCAAGAAAATTTACCACCTGTGCCAAAGCTACAGAATGGCCTCTGCAAAAAATCAATGGCTTGAGATGAAAATACCTAAAACCCAACTTTAACACAAAACTCCACTCAGAACCTTTTTAATCCTGCTATTTAATGCACTAGATATTACAACTTAAATTTTTTTTTTAAAAAGGCATGAACACATTAAAAGTAACATCTGCAGTCAGTTGCCAGACCAGTCAGGGCTGGATCAAATTTCTATGCTTGCCTTATGGGTTAGATACATACAAGACTGCAGTGACTTCAGAAAATTCAGTGCATATCTCATTTCATGAACACAGGAAGAACACACACAGAGGGCTGCTACATTTAACCCCTTTATAAAAGGAAAAGCAGAATAAATGCACCTGGAGAGTGGGCACCTAGACTGACTCTCTTCAGGGCCTCCACAAGACTTGAGTGGCGTTTCATGGCATTTATCCATTTTACCCAAAACAACTGTTGCACATGTGGGGAAACCATCACACACTACGGCAGTAAGACTGGGCAAGAAGCAATATTTGCATGAAGTAGAGATTTACTACTATGATAACACTGGACCCCAAAGCCAGGTCACACACAAGAGGGAAACACATCAGGAAACATTTCTTTGAAAATAAGAGACCAGAGAGAGAGAACCTGGCTGCAGGTAAACATAAAACCCTACAATAAAGGCCTGTGGCTGAATGCACGGAAGTAATGCCATGTTTTCTGGTACAGGTGAAAATTCTCCAAGTTTCTCAAAGGAAATCTCCTCCCCCATCAGAACTCTAGCTCCATAATTGAGAGCAATGCACTTGCAAGTTTATTTGGAAAACAGAAAGCTCAGCATTGCTCAAAATCAAGACAATACTTTCAGGCCAGCAAAATTCATCTTATATCATGCCTGTCCATTCAACTAACTATTTTTGCAACTTTTAAACAAGAAAACTAATAGCAGCTGAAAAACTCTCAACTCAGCATCTGTATGAATAACCAGACAGCTCTTTATGGAGTGGTGGAAGGAGAATGAAAGTTTTCTACCAAAACTGAAATGATGACCCATTTGCAGGGATGCTTTTTTTAAAAATAATTTCTTTTCAAGGAGAATTGAAGTTACTGCAATATTCATATTATCCTCCACCAACCCTGACTCTCTCAATCCAAGTAAGAAGTGAGGGAGATAGGGACAGTTTGTGAAGCTCAGCAGTTAGTGGGTGAGACACGGGGTACAGTCCTGAGGGACCATTTCTTTTGGTAGTGCACGAAGTCTTTCACATGTTGGTGCTCATTCTGGATTGGCTGTTAGCTGGAGTGAGCTCCCCTTGGCTACCTTCCCTCGGAGGAGACTGCAACAAGACCAAACCACATCATAGTTAGTGATGTGTAAATATTCTGCAGCCTGTTCCCCCAGAGACAAAATAAGGCACTGGTGAAGCACAGCAGGATGGCAGCAGGGGGAGAGCACACCCCCAGATTAATTAATGATGGCTTTGTATTAACAACTTTTATAGCTCACAAAACTTCTCCTAAAAAAGTCAAACCAGAACTTTTAAGCCATTCTTATTTACTGTGTACAAGGTGCTGTTGATCCCAGACAGTGAATCCTATCTGGCATTTAGTAATCACAGGGACTAATATACGATAGAAATTAACACATTCTGTGCAGATGGCCTATCCTCCCTAAAGGATCCTTTTCAAACTGCATTCCAGAAGGAATACTCCTATCAATCAATGTGTTTTTTACTTCCTCTGCTGAAAAAATTGCTTCAAACAATCTTCACTGAGAAGGTAAAAGATACGTCTGTCAAGGACTGAACCAAAGAATTATTCAGAATTAACCCAACAATATAAACTTCAAAGGAGATTCCGAGCTGTAAAAGCAGGCTAATGTACTGGCTAGAAACACCTGTTCCTTATGTATTTGGTACTTACTATTGTAAGAATTTGTCCAATCAGGAACATGATAGATCCATTCCCTTCCAGAATCTTCAATTCACCAACTTTCACAGTTTTAGTTTAAAAAAAAATTAAAATCTTAACACTGCCTTTAAGCGCCTGTTTGGCACGCCCATACCTTGACATGTATCTGGTTGCGCAGGACTGCGGCTCGCAGGATCATTGCTTTGGCACGGCGCTGAAATTCTTTGCCCATTAGTAAAGACTTCTCAAAAGTTGTGCTGCGCTGATCTACATCTCGAGCATACAGAATCTGTAACCAACACAGAGAACTGTACATGGGAGCTGTGCCAGGGTTCCACAGCAGGAAAACAACTGAGGCATTATGGAGCCCGAGGTCACACACAGCTCATCCCTACTGAACGCACCAGGCCCAAGAGATTAACGCACCTTCCAAGTGTCTCAGGAATGGAGAATTTCTATGCTTAGTAAACCTGTTCAGTCTCTAAATGCCCTCACCTTACTGTGCGAGTCTATTCGGGCATTGATCAGTCCCTCCAAGATCAGCTGAGTGAGTTCATCTTCCAGAGCAGCCACTGTGGTGTTAAAAGCAGTGGCCATCTTGCGCATGTCTGCCGACACATAGGGGCTGAAGTACTAAGGAGAAGAAAATACTTAGTTGCCAAGAGCACTCCACCCTCTAAGAAACTAGGGGAAAAGCAATTGCAAAGAGATGGCCTAGCTCCCTGTTTATCCACCTCTGGGATGACAGGAACAATTACCTGGATAAGGGCACGATTTCGAATCTGGGTATAAAGTGTCCTGACATGAGGTGCAAGGTACATATCTAGAAGCAGGTTGTCCTATGCAAAACAATAAATCACATCAGAACATGAGAAGCAATCTAGAAAAATATATTATTCCTGTGTTATTTATGCGTATATACTTAAACCTTAAGAATATTACACTACAGCAAGACAATACAATAAAACAAGAATGAATAAAATAATTAGGAATAAGTTTTAAATGTTTATAATTTCTCTCTACTAATAAATTACTCCCAATTTCCATGCGCCACATCAGGAGACACAGAAGGGCTGAACATTTAGTATCTGCTTTGGACAATCACTGCTTCTCACAAAAGGCTAGGCAAAGGGAACTTTTAGGGTCTGCTCTGCACTGCTCTCCTACAACTCACCTTCATCTCATCCAGCATCTTCAGGCATGAAGCATATTTAGATTCATAAAACTTGAAGATGATGTCACGAACCTGTGGCTCCAGCTCCAAAAACAATTTGAAGGAGCTACAGATAAAGATGGCAGTGATCAGACATTGGAACCCACCACTTCAATACCCCATAACTCCATCACTCCCAAGTTGTAAGGTTAAAAACTCTCACTATCATCTGAAGATTGCAATTTACCCTCTAACAGACCAGACACCCCATTTTCAGCAGGGCTGGGAGCCTGGAACACAGAGAGATAGTGCACAGCATCAGAGCTGTGATGAAGGAAGATAAAAGACTTTTGACAAACCAAGTAGTAGAAGTGTTTGTCCACACAAAACAAAATAATGAATGTGAATAGGTCAAAATCAGGATACATCACCAGCAAACAAATGCCATACTGTAGTCTGTGCTGGCAGTTTTGTGTCCCTTTTCAAAGTACAGCCATCATTAAGTACAGCATGCCATAGATAAGTCAAACATGCCAATTTCTCAGAGAAACAACTTATTGTGAGCGTGGTAAATTTTAGGGATGTATACTTTTACTCAGCACACTCCCAATTCTCCATCACAGATGTTTAAACCTTGGGATCTCGCCCTACATATCAACCCACAAAAAAGGGTAACAACCCCTTTTCCACAGCAATTTAAGATTACAGCTTCTGTACATCTACCTCACAGGAATTCAGTGTCATTGCAATTCAATCTATGACACACAAATACCCACTTTCTTCCAAAGACCGTAATTCTCTTAATCTTCTGCATGTCATAGTTAGATTACACTCCAAGGTGTACTAAGTATTACTAAATTGTTTTAATGATTAACATACACCAGAAAAAGGGACAACACAAAGGCAAATGATCCTAACAGCCGCCTTTGACAGAGGGCTGTGTCCCTCAATTTAATATCTGATATGAACTACTGACAGAGACAGACAACAGATGCAGATGCTGGATTTAACCTGGGTTGGAACTGCTTCACTGTATCAAGCATCCTGGGTTGGAAACTTATACTAAGAACATTTTCAGCTGTGATTAACCATTGTGTTTTAGACAGTGAAACACCACTTAATGCTAAATCCAAACTAAAGCTCAGTGATTCTTTCTCTCCTGTATGAGAAATACTCCTGCCAGAATGCACTCTTAACAAAAGTCCCATGTTCCAAAAGATGTCCAGTACATACAAACAGCACTCAAGGCACCACTCACCTACTGGAGATAACATTTCGTTGCAGTTCCTGACGGTCAAATGTAGCAAGGGCACAGAGCCCACCATACACAGCCACATTGCTGGGAGATAACAGCTACAGACAGAGGGAGAGACAGAGAGTGAGCTTCACTGACTACCAAAATGGTGTAAGGGTGGCATTGAGTCTTCTACCCCAGGCCCTTCCTCCATGCAGTGACAAGATTAGTCTTTATCAAATGCAGTGGAAGCACTCAGGCTGCTCTCACCCACCATGTGTGGGGTGACAGGGCCAGAGAAGTAACACTGCTAAGAGAGCAGACACGTATTTCAGGAGGTTTTGGCTGATTGAGCAACATGGAATTATAAATCTCACAAGATTTATAAGAGTGATCTCACACATAAGAGTGATCTCATAAGATCACTCTTATGTGATCTAGAGTAGAACATTTAGAGAAGCCAAGAACAGAGACCTAAAACAAACAAACAAAACCAAAAAAAACCCCCAAAACAACCCAACAAAACAACACAACCCAACAAAAACAAACCCACAAAACAAAACCAACCAATCAGCACAATTCACAGCACCACCAAACTATACAGGAATGCTGCAAGAATAACTACAGTATCTGAATTATACAACCTAACACTTAGAAGAACTATATCCCCTCCAAGACTTGCACACAGCTCCCTCTTGATCCTCACCTCAGGGAAATCACAATGATCAAATGATGCCAACAAGAAGCACTTTGCTGCCTGTTTGTACTTCCGGGCAGCTAGTTCAGCCAAGCCTAGGAACCAGAAAAAGTTAGTCTTTTTTTATGACAATATACAAATTAGGGAAAATTGAAAAATCTGGGGAGTAGGAAAGGCGCCACATGGTTGCTAGTGCCTTCACTATTGAAGTAAAACAAGATCCTCAGGCTGTATCACGCATCCTTTGAACTACATTGACTCACACAGGTATCCTCTCTGAAGAAACTCAGGGAGAAGAAAGAGATGGCAAAAACCAGCAGTTCTATCTCACCAGCTTCATTAAATTTTGCATGTCTGGTGTGGAAATACAAAGTCTGTCAAATACGAGAGAAAAAATAAACCCAAGAGCCCTACGGACAGCTAACAGGTAGAAAGACAGGCAAACCATAGAGGAAGTTGAAGGACTCACTCACCTGCTGCACATTTCAGTTTGGTGAGAATTGCTTGTGTCTGGCTATCTCTTTCTCCTCTTTGCTAAAGCATAAAATAAAGCAATAGTGAGCAAGCAGTATGAAAGCTGTATTGCTTCCAACTGTCCCCAGGATATCTCACCCTGATAATTAACTTGCCAATCTCAATGGCAAGTTAACTTAATCTTATTCGTCTTGGGAAATATGGCAAAACTGAGGACAGACACCCCATTTTCGGAAAATGCATCCGTTTTTACCGTGAGTCAGATTTTGTACACATGTATCATGAGAGAAGTCATAAAGGGGGAAAGGAAAAAAATCACTTTACAGATTTTGAAAACAGAAAACAAAGGGAAAATGTATGCAATTTAAAGAGCAGGAGCTTACTTCTGCAATTTCTGGTGTAGACTCAGCCTTGCTTACGTAGCTCAGAACGTGAGACCAATTCTGGAGGTAGACACTGACCTGCAGAGAGCCAGAAACAGTGTGGGGCAGCCATGGATAAATAGTGCTCCTCAGATAAGCCACATGATTGTAGACACAAGAACCAAGTATGGGGGGCAATTTGCAGCAGGTATCACAAAGACACCAGGTACCTTTGCCTACAAATCCTCCTACCTTGATAACATTGAGACACATGTTGATGACATGTTTAGCACTGGTGCAGTAATCTCGGGCTCGTGAGTAACACTTCAGAGCATTGCTGAGGTCTCCACAGTCCAGGTAGTGATCACCTAAATCATCGTGGCCTCTCCTGGAGGATGGGAATTAAAACATCAATGAACTGGATGCTCAGAAAGGGACAAAGTCAGTTTTTTCTAAACATGTAAGTCAACACACTGACCTAAGGGCATATCCCATGTTAAATGCATGGAGGAGCAGAACGCTCTTCCTTGCTCCAGCAGAGCCTTCTGCATCTCACCTGATACTTTCCTTGATAGAGTTCCCTTTGTAATTTTTCAGGTCTGTATCAAGTTTCTCCAGTTTAAGAAGAGCTTTTTTGCGTGTAGCTTCAACCCAAGCTGTGTCAAGAGGAGGGGGTTCAATTCCACTCTCAGGGACAGCATCAGGTGTATTTTGCAGTTCTCTGAAAGGAAAATATTTGAATGAGGCTACTAGGCTGAAAACATTTCAAAACAGAGGTCTGCTAAGTGCCTGGCACTGTTACCCTAACAAACAGTACTGCATCCACAAAAAGACCAAAGATAAAATAACGGTAGTGGGGAAAAAAGAAACATATTGCTAAAATCTTCAGTGCAAACAATAACACAAACATCATCGATGTTTATGACCACTTCACAAAATTATCCTAATGATCGTAGGATGAACATACTGTCACACACATGGTAAAGACTCCCCATTCAAAAGAGACAAGAAATCATGAAATAAGCAGAGCAAGAAAAATAATGCAAAGACGGGAAGCGTGGATGGGTAAGCAAGATGTCAAAGGTTATCCTTAACAGCAAACCTGTTTTTAGAGGGGGAAGAAAGGAAAAAAACAAACCAAAAGAAGGCAAAGAGTTAGATTACATTTTAACTTATGAAAACAAAAGCATCTAGAACAGGTCTCCATAAAGAACCTCAGGAAAAACAAATACGTTCATTAATATTTGAGGCAGTTGAAAGGACTAAATTCACCTCAATATCTACCTGCAGCTTTTTAAAGCACAAAGATTTCAGAATGAGATAATGCCTTCTGTGCTCTATCTTTCAAAAAAGCATGAACACACATTTCACTGCTATTGAATTCTAAGGACAAAGACAATTTGTGTAAGGTACATGCTGGTATTACATGCAAAGTCCTCCACTGCGGCACATCACTCAACTGTCAGGAAAGCTCCCCAGGTTCCCATGGCCTCTTAGTACCTCGTGGCCTCAGACAGCTTTCTGTGGATTTCTTCATACACATCAACATTGAAAGTTCTCTGGACAAATGACAGAGCCATCTTGAGAGCTTCCACCCGCAGCTGTGGGCAGTGATCAGCAATGAACTGCAGCCGCTCGATTCGCATCAGCCCGCTGTAGCTGGACGCATACTGCTCCAAATCCTGCCAACAAAACCTGGCCTCAGAAGGTGAAAATGGACACACCAATTCAGGCTACTACACTGTCACCTGCACAGGTTCTCCTGCAGACCTGACCCTCTCAAGGAGGGTAACACCCCTCAAAAATCACTAAGATTAATCCATGTCTGCTTTCTTTAAACACTAGTAATTCCCTCAGAAATATGCTCTACACTACAATTTACCTTTTTAAAATTTCAGTTGTGATGCTTTTGGTTAAGACTAATCACCTTTAAGCTTTTTCAGAAGGGATTTTTTTCAAAATTCTTGAAGGAAGTGACTACACACAAAAAATATGCCCAACAGCCCTCAAGCAGTACATACCAGTGTGGGGTTCTCCACCACATAGTTGATATCAGGTGAATTTTGCTGATCTTCTTGTGGATCTACGTCAATCTGCATGGGCTCCACTGCACCCTAAAATAGCAAAACGCGGTCAAAAGTAGCTTATATTTGAGCAGGAAATAACTATGTTATTTGATCTATTAAGGACTTTCTTAAATACATGTTAAATTTTAAAAATGAAAAAGCACTCCTCAGTCTTTTGATATCCTTGGGATTTTTCTCTAGCAACACCAACAGTCAGCATGATGCTTGGTCTAACATGCTGCAAGCAAGCAGCATGGCTTAGCATTCACACAGAGCAATTTATTTGGGTTGGTAATGTATCACGCAAAAAAGTGAAGGGGTCAACAAATCTGATTCTACAAAGTATCTGAGCATTCATATGCATATGCATTCCATTTCCCTTCCTTGAGCAAGAGCAGGTGTTAACACTCAGCTCAAGAAGATCCAGAAGGCAAAATGTACCAAAAACTCACCACAACTTTTCAAAATTGTTTTAATGCTTAGAAGTAAGATCTTTTGGGGGAGAAAGAGGCAAAAACTGTTACATTTCTTTGGAGTATTAAAAATCATAAAGAACAGAACGCAGAATGACAATTTCAGAGTTTCCAACATAGCAAGGAACAATTTGTCTGCACTGCAGAGACCTGCCATTAGTTGAACTATCTTACTGTAGTTTTCAAGTCCAACTGCTCAGACAGAGCCTCTTATGGAGAAACAACAGAATTTTATTCTCCCAGTATATCCTGCACTTCTTTGAGCCAGAAGGACCCACACCAAAGCAGTGACTTCAGCACAGCTGCACTGTTACAGCCACTGCATGTATTCCAGGTAAGACCAGCTTACTATCCCATTCCACAAACTAACTGGTCTGCTGGCACAAAATTCTTTGTCCTCTCCTAGTGCTGAACAGTCCTGTTGCAAATTATCCATTTAAAGTGAAGAAAACTTAGCTGAATGTCTTCTTACACAATGCTGATTTTACACGTTATATAAGCTTGACTTAGTGTAAATTGCAAAAGTGGATCTCACAAAAGACAGACATGCCAATCACCTTGTCCCCATACACATCTGATCATTTCCATATTTTTACTGATTTTACAGTCTGTTAAGAAATCAAAGACTGAGGGTTTGGTATTTTTTTTTCGACTGGGTTGATTGTTTGGGGTTTTTTGTGAGCAGAAACAGGGCATATCCAGACTTCCTATCTAAAAATTACACTCACCCACAGTCTGGGGGTCTCATTCTTTCACAAACTGGTATATATCAAACCCGTATCTCAACACTGAAATCTCCCAAAACCGGAAGCAAAAGCAAGTGAAGCACAAAAATGTTTGTTTCCTAGTTTAACAACTTTTCCATGAAGAAAAGGGAGGGCACAAAGGAAATTTTGATTGCATCGATCGCCCCTCAGACAAACTATGCATAAAACCAGGTAAGTCACCATATGCTGAGACCATTACTTTTTCCACTTTCTACTTTCTGTCTTTTCTTACATCCCAAACACTAAGTGCCAAGGTTAGTTTGTTTAGGCTGCGTTTGCCAACCACAGTAAAAACTCAATTACACACTCCTTAGAAAGCAGCATTACAAAGGTAACTGTAATTCCAGCTGGTGGAACAGAACAATTTGTGCCTTGCTATGCTGAGAGGCTGCACTCTGCATTCCTCACTTAACTCCCAGACACGGAAAAAACACAAGTGGGCTGGAAATCCCAGCAGGACAAGCAAACTCAAAACATTTTCAAGCTCTTTGATTCAAGCTCAAAGATGCAAGGTTGCCTTAAAAACTACTCACAAAGTAAATAACATAACAACCACTCCCCAAGATTTCCTGAGCTCCAATGAGTACTCTGTTGAGGGTATCTCACCAGGCCTCAGACAAGCAGAAAAACTGGTGTCTGAGCTGAAGTCTTCAGCTGCACTCGGCAGGAATTGATCAGTTGCTGGAGGGTGTGCAGTACAGATATGCCACTAATCCAGGAGCTGAGTTGGATGCTGCACTGTCCCTCGTCCTCTCCTCACGTCCCAAAGCCCCGCGCCCTGACACAGAATTGTTACTGCTAAAACTTGCATAGGATAGCTTTCGCAGGTACCTAGTGTCACCGACCCACTCGGCGCTCCTGGAGCTCTCCCCTGCACTGCAGACTCTCAGTTCCTCCTCACTAGGCCATCTCACTGTACCCTCCGCCCCTACGCCAGCGCTGCCTACAGCAGGGACAACGCGGCAGATAAACACGGAGCCACCGCAGCGGCGGGGGACGCCAGGGGTGCCGGAGGAAGCTCGGCTGAGCATTGCTCCTCGCGAGCCGCGGCGGAAGCGACAAAGACCCGATAGAAGAGGAGCGAGGGCCCATGGCCAGCCGAGAGCCGCTGCCTTCCCGTGGAGTTCAGGGAGAAGGCCGCACGGCGCCCCCAGAGGCCTCGGTGGAGCGGGGGCCCCAGACCCGCCGTGGGAGGGACGCGGAGGGCGGCGGAGCGCGGCGAGGCCCGGCGGGCCGGGCCGGCGGGAGAGAGCTGCCCCATACCTGCAGGTTGAAGACCTGGACGGGCAGCGGCATCCTCCCTCACGCCGCCGCTTCCGGCCGCCCGCCTCTCACGCTCCGCTTCCGCTTCCGCTTCCGGGCCGCGCGTCGCAGCCAGGCCGCGGCCGACAGGTGAAGCTCTTAAAGGGGCCGCGGCCCCGCTCGGCCCCGCGGCGGCGGCGGCGCGACGACGTCCGGGCGCTCCCTCCGCGGGGCCGCCGCCACCTCGCAGAGTGTGGGGCCATGAGGTGGCCGTGCTCTGCCGCGGGGGCCCGCGGGGCTGCAACATGAACGGTCCTTGCCTGGGGCTGCGCAGGGCCGGGGTCCTCCTGTCCCTGGGCGCCGCCGCCCTCCTGCTGTTGCTGCTGCCGCGGGGGCAGCGCCCCGCCGTGCCCCGCCCGCCGCCCGCCGCCGGGCCCAGCGCGGCCCCGCCGCACCGCGCGGGCCCCGAGGGCTCTGCCGGAGCGCCGGGCGGCGGAGGCCTCGCGGGTAGCCCGCAGCTTGCGCGGAGGGGCCGCCTCGGGGCTGCCGGCAGCTCGGCCAGGGAGAGCCTAGAGCTGAAGGACATCTTTATTGCGGTGAAGACTACGAGGAAATACCATAAGAGCCGTCTGGACTTGCTCCTCCAAACGTGGATCTCCCAGGCGAGGGGACAGGTGAGAGCCTCCCCAGCCAGGAGCCTGGGCCCCGCGCTTTCCAGGGCAGCTGCTGCACTCTCAAGGAGTTTTTTCTTACTTGCGTTAAAAGCGACTTTCTTTGTAAGACTGTGGAAGGTCGTCTTATATAAACGGTTGGTATGAACGTGCTTCCAAGAGAGTTTGTTGATGATTAAGCCAATTACCTGCAGTATGGGATCGGTTGTCCAAGCAGACGTAGTTTGCTGATTTTTGTATGACTGTGGATAGTGCTTTCATGATACTGAAAGATTCCTGGTGATGATGCATCTGAGCTGACATTTTGGACTAAGTAGTTCAGCCGCCTAAATTTTCCTGAAGAACATAAAACTTGTTCCCTTGTTTCAGAATTTCAGTCCATTCAAGTATATTACTGGGATTTTGTCCAGCAGTTGGAACAGGACCGTTTTAACCAGCTGCCACTTCCCACCCTGACTTGCATTCTTTCTTCTTAAACTGCTTGAGAGCTGTGGATGATTCCTAGCCAGACAGAGGAGGTAGTACCAAAAAAGACCAAAATTCTTTCTATCTGGAAATCAGTTGTCTCTACCCTGAGACAAAGAGGGTAAAATACAGCCTGCTTTATTGAAATGACACTTGACACTCTTCTGGTTTGTAATGAAAAAACGTAACAAATGAGGCAGGAGTTGAAGTTGGTGGAGGTCTCTGCGCCCCTACTCCCTCTCCCATTCCAGTGGGTACTGTGAAACAAGCTACCAAGACAGGCGAAACATTCTGAATTCTGACTGAAAATGAGAAAATTTAAAATTAGAATCCGAATTTCTTAAATGTGGACACACTGTTTTTGTCTCCTACAGACATTTATATTCACAGACTGGGAGGATCGAGAGCTACGCCTGAAAGCAGGTGAGCTGTGTAGCAGCATAGGTGCATACTGTCTATTATAACTGAATTTTGTTTCTTTCATACTTTCTATAGAAGTCCGTGCTGTACAAGCAATTAAGGAAGTTAAGATGGAGAAAATAGATAAAATTTCTCTGTAATTGCCAACTGGACAAGGTGCCTGGAACTTCCAGAATACCAGGTTCATCTTTGCACCCCCTTTTTTCTTGTTAGAAAGCTTATGTTTATGTGGTTCTAAGTTATAGTAGGTATTTCCTTTGTGCACATGTCATTACACTGTTTATATACGCTCACTTGTCTTTATGCACTCAACAATATTATGACCTCTGCAGCTTACATGCCAGATGGATAACCTGTGAGCCCTGCCTGTCTTGCAGTTTCTTCTCCATGCATGCACCATGTGTACCTCAGATGTACAGTATTAGTGCCAAATGTGCTCTTCTTTTGTAGTCTTTTTTTGACTACACATGCTTCTCAAACCCAAAAGGGCTGATCTTTATTTTTCTAGGGGATCATATGATCAACACCAACTGTTCCGCTGTCCATACCCGGCAAGCTCTCTGCTGCAAGATGTCTGTGGAATATGATAAATTCCTGGAATCTGGGCAAAAGTAAGTGAAACACATTGTTCTGATTGACTTTGTTTCTTCCAGTTCTGTGCTTACAGGAAACTTGAATAACCATGTCTGTTCCAGTAAGGAATGCAGTATTAGCTAAAATGTAGGGATGAGTGCAGGAAAGGGAGCACAGCATGCAGTATTTATAAACAAGCATCATCTGGGAGGTGGAAAGGATTATAAATCTAAGGGGGTTATTAATTTCAGCCTCTTCACAGATTTAGCATATGTAGGTGCTTTCATCTTTCCTATCCTGTAATTTGGGACAATAAGAAATACTTTCTGCTCCAAGCCTGAAAGACTGTGACTCAGTTGTAAACCTATAACTCATTTCTTTGTCCCTATGACTTCTTGCTTTGTTTTGTTTGAAGATGGTTTTGCCATGTGGATGATGACAACTATGTGAACCCTCGGACTCTCCTACATCTCCTGTCTGCCTTCTCACACAGCCAGGATGTCTACGTGGGGCGACCGAGTCTGGACCATCCTATCGAAGCAGCTGACCATGTCCAAAGTGATGGATCAGTAAGCAAACTTTTTCAGTTTGTCTGAGAGACATACCAATCTTCTAAGCCTTTAAAACCTTGACAATTCGTAAGATTCCCCATAAACCCAAGTGATTTCATCTGCAAGAAGTGAACCTGGTGATGGTCATTTTTAGAGGCAGGATGCCAGGTTAAATGCACCTTCACTCTGATGTTGTATGCATAGGTATGCACAATGGAGTTTGTCTCCTGGATGGCTGTTTCTGTTCCTTTACTCATGTATGCCATGATCTCCCTCACACTGAGCTCAGTAGGGCCTCCTCACCTTGACTCTTACTTTTCCTTTGATGGCTTTGGGGGCAGTGTTCCTTGTTTTAATGCTTGGGAGTTTGGTTGGAAGTGCAAGGGGTTTTTTATTTATTTTGAGTGCAGTACACACACATCGTCATCACCTTGAACCAACCTCAGATGGGTAACCAAAGCTTTCTGGATAAAACAAAGCATTCCAAATACAAAGTGGTTACTAGGTTTCCAAGAGCCAGAAGCAAGCATATCTCCATCACAAGATACATGTGCTAAGGAAAAAGTCCTAACCAGGTCACCTGCACTTGCAGGTGTCTTTAAAGATATATCAATCCACTGGCCAGAAAGTCAGTTTTAAAGCAGCTTGTTAGGGAAGACTTTGCACAACAAAATAGTCTCCTTGGACATGGAGGCAACATATATATGGACCACCCTTGACATCCTCAGTAACACTGAGCTGGCTATGACCCTTGGTTAAAATGAGCAGGAGACAGATGGAATTGGGTAGAAGCGGGACTATCATTTTCCATTTAATGTGTGCTACCTCCCTTATGCTAATTTGATGGTTTACCTGCTGTCTGTTTCAAGTGTGTCATTTGAGAGAACAGCTAGCTGCACTTTGAGCAGCCTAAACAAATAGAGATTCACCCGTAGCCTTGTTCTGACTCAGATGTAGTGACGTGATATCAAATAGAACGTTGAGTTCCCTTCCCTGCCCAGCCAAATGCAAAAAGCTGATTATTGGTAACTGTTGTGTGTTTTTCCTTTTTGCTCTTCAGAAGACAACCGTGAAATTCTGGTTTGCCACAGGTGGAGCTGGGTTCTGTATCAGCCGAGGTCTTGCCCTGAAGATGAGTCCCTGGGCCAGGTAAGCACTGTTTCTAGCTGAGCTCCATCAATACATAGTTGGGAGGCTTTAAAACACATTTTAGCTTGTCTCCTATGCTCTCTGTCACAGCCTGGGCAATTTCATTAGTACTGCAGAAAGAGTGCGCCTTCCCGATGACTGCACTATTGGCTACATCATTGAAGGGCTGCTGGAGGTAAAGCTGCTACACAGCCCATTGTTCCATTCCCACCTGGAAAATCTGCAGAGACTGCAAGGCGAGTCTGTGCTGCAGCAGGTAGGGCTATGCCTCATGTCCTGTTCTTATAATAACACCTGTCTGATCAGGAAGAATACTCTGCGTAGACTTAGCGCTCTTCAGCAAAGAAGGATATCTACAGCCTCACTCAGAGCTGTGTCCTTCTTAGGTCCTTCATTTAGGTAAAAGGCACAGTTTCACCCTAGCCAACTAGGTCATGTAGCTGTCCCCTCCTTTGGGGACACATTCTGCTACATGAAGCCTAAATAGCGTGTTCCCCATCTCCTTCTGAATCCTGACTTTTGCATGTAGCAGTATTAGAAAGTGGAGAAGTTTGCTAAATAGTCTTCCTGCTTTTGCCTAACAAAGTTTGTCTTAATTCATGCTGTTCAAAAAGGCAGCTACAGTAAGTACTTCTTCAATAGCTAAGACCTAATTAAATGTTTGATCATTTTTAAGAATAATTTGTCTGAATCTCAAGGAACTTATAGTCGCATCCAAAAAATCAAGTTGTTTTTTAATTGTTGTGATACATTTTACCTCCCAGGCAGCAGATGGAGCCACAAGGCCATCCAGCAGTGTTGCCTGCATCACACTGCTTGGCACCATAAGTAAACAGGAGTATGGTTTTGCCCCTGCATGGTTATATTTTTTTTTGGCAGTTGTGTTAGGCAGCAGAAGTGTGTGCCTGGGGCCAAATTCCACCATGATGTAATCTTTTTAATGCTATTGAATCTGACTGTAGCATTAATATATTGTTTCACTGGTGATCACTGATTCCATGAGATGAAGACAGCTAACACAAAACCTGGGAAATGTACAGTTACAAAGAAAACATAAGTCTTCTTGTACCTGACACCTTAAAAATTCCTAATGCAGTGCTTGTGTGGAGGAACAGCCCTCATCTGGTGTTCCAAAGATCTAAATTTTGTTCCAGATTTGAAATAGGACAATCCTTTCCATGCCACTTACCATGCAAATATTTATATTTTCCCCCTGTGCTAAAATATTGCTATTGCAGACTTCAGGCATCTGGTGAGGATGAATGTGTCATTTAGTGAAGGTACAGACAGTAGCAGGATTAATGTCCTTACAAAGCTTACAAGTGAAACTCGTCATTCAGGCCAATGCAACTTCAGATCTTCTGTGTATTCTCCCACGTTACCCTTAGTGCCATTCAGTGCCAGCATTGCTTATTGTCAGAACTAACTGCTGTCCTCCAAATGTGATCCATGTTCAGATTAGACAGCATCTTTGGAGACTTTCTTGGTACCTCATTAATTACCCTGCTGTTTATACTCTGGTTTTCTGCATTAGTGTTAAAAATACTGAATACTTATGAATACTTATTTGTTTTGACAGGTAACCCTGAGTTACGGTGACCCTGAGAACAAGCACAATGTTGTGAGTGTGGGAGGAGTGTTCGGCCTTCAGCAAGATCCAACCCGGTTAGTGTTCACTTCTAAAACAAGATCTCTCTGCCTTGTTCATGTTTGTCACCTGTAAGATGATCAGGTCCACTAATGGGGTTATTTTCTCATGTCAGCTCTTGTTACTGTGCCAAAAGCAGGTAGACCCACCCTCTGCTCCATCAGACTGCTGCACATTCAATGCTAGTATGTTCCATGTATGGTGAATTCCAATCTAATGCTGTCTTTTTTTTTTTTTTTTTTAATATAGATTTAAATCTGTCCATTGTCTGCTTTATCCTGACACTATCTGGTGCCCTGCTAAGAAGATGTCGTAATTCTTGACCAGCCACTGACACCTGTGTTTTAGCTAGTTTGCTTAAGGAGTTGTGGAGTTTTTTGGTGGTTTTTTTCTTCTGGGAGACAACCAGTGGTATCTACAAAGGAGGCAGACAAACTCTGTTTAGAAAAGCAAAAAGGTGTGGTTTGTTCAGCTGCTGCTTTGGGCATTCCAGGAAGAATATTTGCTCTTTTGTTAGTGGCTCTTCATAAGATGACCACAGTCCTGTGTATAAGTCACTTTACACTTTCATCTGATGTCATGTGAACCTGTGCTTGGGCACATCTGAGGCAAATGCAGTACTGGGAGTGAGAGTGTTCTTACTACCATAAGGAGTTTTTAGAAACCACTGTTTTGAAGCTGGAGTGCTAGAGGAGACTGTAGTCCCCATGGTGACAAGAGAGGGGAAGTTTTCACTCATCTTTCTTGGGAACAGAATTACTTAAGAGCTTGTGGCCTGCCAGATTAAAACTCCAGTGGACCAGAATACAGAAATCCTGGAATCACTAGGGTAAACAAGTCTTGAAAGCCTTTGTCATGAGAAAACCCTGTGTGAGGGTAAGTTTACTCAGGACTGGATAAGTTGCTTACAATGTACATTCTCCCCTGTCATCCATGTGTACCTCCTGTGGAGGTAATTGTCATACCTGGCTCACATGCCAGCTGAATTGCAATGGTTGATGTTTATGATCTATTCCCTTAATATTTGATATTGAAGAAATATTTGCCTGACAAGATGGTAATTGTTCCTCCCACTTGGCCGGTAGTTGGTCACATGAGCTGGAGAAGCTTGTGCTGGCAAAACACACCCTGTTTCTGAAGCAGTGTGAGGGAGGAGGAATGCTAGATAGCTGCAATGCACCGAGGAGGGCTTTGATGGTGTCATTTGAGGACCTTTAATTGTATGACCATTAGCTGGTTACTCCAGCTTCTTCAGATAATCTTTTAATTACCATAAAATAAGATGAGTGTTCGGTTTTACTCCTTAATGTTTCAACAAATAGTTCATGCAGTCACTAAAAGGAGATTGCACACTCACAAGCAGAAATTCAGTGCTCTAGCAGTGTCTGCTGCTTTTTAAAGAAAGTAAACTTAGTTTTGAAAGTGGAAGGAATGCAGCTCAATACGTTTACTTTTTTGTTAGCCCAGACTTTGGCCATGTGCAAACCCTACCTGACCTGAAGAATACCATTAAAAATACCTTTGCGAAATCACTGTTTACTCTTATAAAAAATACTTGCTGGTTTAGTGCTAGAGTTCGAGGCAAAATTAAGGGAAGAATAATGGAAAGCCATTGTATGATCTGGAGCTGTGATTGCTGACTTGATTGTGGACCTAGCAGAAGTTTCAGGTTTCTAAACGGCTGTGCTCAGCCGTGCTGTGGGCTTCAGCTAGTTACTTAACTTCCTGGCAAATGCCTGTAGTGTATTCAAGTATGCCACTTAGCACAGATGTCAGCCTCCTGAAGTATACAGTTCTCTGCATTTTAACAAACCTTTCAGTGTTTACCTCAATACATTGTCCTCTTTGCATGATTTTAGGTAGCTCCACTAAGGAGCAAACAAGCTGACTGCTACTTACTATAGTCCTGCAGCTCATTCTCATATTTTTCCTTTCTATTATGTGTACTAAGGTACACATGAGGTATGGAAATAAGAAAGCTGCAGGGGACTGGATCAAAGCCCAGCTAGCACACTGACTGTTCCATAATGGGCTGTCAGTGTTACAGGTGTGCCTGTCACAGAAAACAGAGGAGGATTTGTGGAATAGTAGGTTCTACCTCTTTGTTAGGTGTTCTGCTAACTAGAATTGAGGCATCCTGTGATTGAATTATTTATCATTAATAGTTCTGGAGATTCCTGGTATCCATGTATTTTTTTTACAACACTTGTTAGATTCTTGGTTTTAACATCTTGTAGCAGAAAACCATGAAACTTCATGAGCTCTTGAGGTGATTTTGTCTTCAAGCACTGCTTCTGAACTCTCTGTTGGTACTTTTTCCCCTCTTCTACTGGAAGCAGCCTCTTGTAAGATGACACAGACCAAGCAAGGACTGGGCAGCAATTGTGGCAAATTGCAGTTTAAAAATTACTACACTTTATACTGATGGCAGTAAAATTAAACAGTAGAAGTTTCACACTGTGGTCACTGGTCACACTAGGTGTGCCAAAGAGGCAGTGCCCTCAAAGCTGGGAGTGTGTTTATGGAACTTAAAAATGACCATGTTCTCCTGCAAGGCAACAGGAAATTGTTCAGAGTGGTCAGGCTCATTCCAAGGTTTCTTGTGTGGAGAAATACAGTAAGCTGTGTGGATCTATCAGGATGCAGCTTTTTTATCAAACTACTTTGTCATACATAAAGTGATTCTATAAAATAAATATTTAAATATGTCGAAGGCTGTGTTTTGTCATATTTCTTCACATGTGCTCTGTATCAAAAATGTATCTGCTAATCCAGAAAACTGTGCCCTCCTGTCAGGCTGATGTGCTGCCAAGGGCCAAAAGGCAAATAAGCTCAAGGACGGGGATGTGGAGAACAGGGATGGATGAGAAGAATCCTTGCACCTGCTTCTCAACAGAGTACAGTCAACGAATTGAGGTATTGACGATTTTAGTTGTCATCTTCATCAGGAACCTCGAGGGGGCCGAGCTGGCAGGTCTTTTTCATCAGACTATAAAGCCTGGTTTTCTGTGGTCGCTCAAATGATACTTCAGTCAAGACTGAGAGCCACGAAACTTCACCTCTGCGTGCTTCTCTTGCTGGATGAGCCTGCAGAGGGCTTCGTGCTGCGTTCCCTCGGCGACGGGCAGCGCCCGGCCACGGGAGAGGGCAGAGATCGCGCTGCTCGCTCCCCTATGAAGCCGCCCCGCTCCCGGAGCCCGCCCCGGCCCCGGGCCCGCCCCGGCCACAGTCCAGCCGAAGCATGGAGAGGCTTCTCAGCTTCCGCGGCCGGCGGGCCCTGGTGACTGGGGCCGGCAAAGGTGACGGCGGGCGGAGGGCCGGGCCGGGGGTCGGGCCGGGGCGAGTCTGACGCCGTGTCCCCGCAGGGATCGGCCGCGCCGTGGCCGTGGCGCTGAGCAGGGCCGGGGCCCGCGTCACCGCGCTGAGCCGAACGGCGGCGGACCTGGAGAGCCTGACGCGGGAGGTACCGGACCCCCTCCTCCTGCCGCCCTTCCCCGCCCCAATGGCCCCGCAGCGGGCCCCCGGGCTCCATCGCGGCCCCCCGCCCACGGCGCCTGCCCTCGCCGCAGTGCCCGGGCATCGAGCCCCTCTGCCTGGACCTGGCGGACTGGGAGGCCGTGGAGGCGGCGCTGGGCGCGGCGGGGCCGTTCGAGCTGCTGGTGAACAACGCGGCGGTGGCGGAGCTGCAGCCGTTCCTGGAGGTGACGCGCTCGGCGCTGCAGCGGTGAGTTCCCGGCCCCAGCCCGCAAGGGACCGCAGCTCCACCGAGAGCCCTGGGGCCGACAATGCCCGCCAAGGCATTCTCAAGTCACAAAGCTGCGAACATCAAAAACGGTGGCAGAGCTTTCCAGAAAAGGATGTTTTTAGAGGGGAAGCAGCTGGGAAGAACAAAGACGGCAACTGGTATAGAGACACCAGACAGGCTGACCTGCAATGTTCAGTGCTGGTCGATTGTTACTGCATCTATCCTTTTTCTTTTACTGTCTTCTCATTCTTTATATCGTCACTTTTCACCCCTTAAACAGCAAAAGGAAACAAAGCAGTGGCTCTTGTATCCATTTCTAAGTAGCCAGAACCTGCAGTATCACTTCCAGAATGGTGGGGTGGACCTGCCATCCCCCTGGCATGAGGGGAGAGTGCCTTTGCTGCTCATCAAGCTCAGAGCTTCCTGTCTAGTTCCAGCTCCGTTAAATTGAAAGGCAGGTGTTGCTAAGACAATTCAGAAATAGACAACAAAGTCAGGTAAGGAAGCAAAAAGTGGTCATGGTGGGAAATTGAATTTGCTAAGTACAGTAACATGACATCTTTTTTTCCTCTGAAAAGCTCCAGTTTTGCTGTATGCTTTAGGATACAGGCTATCTTGAGTCCACATCCTTCTGAGAAAATGGGTAATGCTGTGTCCCTGTGTTAAAAATGGGTGCTGAGAATCTATAATAAAGGTTTGTGACTACAACATCAAATGTATGGATTCTACTAAGATCATTCTGAAGAACTGGCAGGTGGAAGTCTGACTAAGGAAGCACAATGTGTGAACAGAAGAAATGCTGCCTCTACCCACCTTAAAGCAGCTTTGCTTTATCAATCTGTATGAAGGGTTTACTTGACCTAAGAGTCATCTGCCCTGGCTGAGGCCCAGGGCTCTGTTTAAACTTTGACAGAGGAATTCCATTAGGCTGCATAAAAGCAGAGTCCTGTGCAAAATGTGCCTGATGCATGCCTGCATCTCCCCACACACTGCCAGGCTTGCAGCAAATGGACAGTTCTGGTTCATTGCTGAGATCCCAGCTGACCATTCTGGCTCTCCTGACAACTTGGCACTTCTGTCCATGTCCCAGAGTATCACCAGTGTTTCCAAGAGACAAGCAGCACTTATCCTCTGCTGCCTCCCAAAACAGCTCCCCAGGCACTCTAACTTAAATTTGACTTATTTATTTGTAGGTCTCTTGATGTGAATTTTGGGGCTGTGCTTCATGTTTCCCAGGTGAGGAAGAGTTATCACTACAGCTGCCTCCATGAATAGCAGTGACTAAATTGTTGCACATAGCAGGGGTATGTGTCCACTGTGGGGGTTAAAAAGACTGCAGTCCAAAGTCAATCTGACAACTACATGTACAACCCCTTCACACTCTTGCTTTGACTCTTCTAAGCAGGAAGCAGTGAGGACTTGCTTCCTCCAGATGTTTTTGGTTTTTTGGCCTACCATAATAGCCCAGCAAGATTCCTATGGGGTGAAATAATGATTTCTCTTGTTAGGATTCTGGCATTCTGGGTTTTTTTTCCTCTTCTCCCCCTTCCCAGATAGTTGCTCGGCAGATGATTGCACAGGGGGTGCCAGGGGCTATTGTGAATGTCTCCAGCCAGGCGTCGAAGCGTGCACTGAGGGATCATGCTGTTTACTGTAAGTGTGTGCAGCTTTAGCAGTGCCCCTCTCAGTTTTGACCAGCTGAAGACCCACAGTCACCAAGTGGCCGGCTGCCCATGTGTTCCAGACCAGGTGCTATGCATTTAAATACCTCCTCTTCTCTTCAAGGTTCCACAAAAAGTGCTTTGGATATGCTGAGCAAAGTAATGGCATTGGAACTGGGACCTCACAAGGTAAGAGTCTGAGAGAGAAAAGTGTGAAAGCTGAACATGAGCACAACCACAGCAGCTGAGTTTGACTGTTGCTCCTGGTCACAGATTAGAGTGAACACAGTGAACCCCACCGTGGTTATGACTGACATGGGGAGAATTAACTGGAGTGACCCTCAGAAATCTGCTGCCATGATTGATCGGATTCCCCTGGGAAAGTTTGCAGGTCAGTGATGTAGTCTGTCCCCAGGCTGTGCTCTCATGTTTTTCCAAGCCTTCCTTCTCACTAACAGTACAACCAGAAGTTGCTGATTTTTGGGTCAAGTCACAGTGCTGTTGAATGCCTTTTGGCTGAATTCCTGCAGTATTTTATCATGACAGGGTGAGAATCAACCCTCCTCTTGCTTTTTCTACAGCCTCATCTTGGGACAAGTGAAATGAACTTACTCTGTTGTTCATAAACCTGACTGAGTGGTTGCTGTAACCTAAGCACCATTTGATCACAAGGACACTTTGATGTCCAGCTCTCAGCCACACTGTCCCAGACACTTCATCAAGCACAGCTGAAAGGCAGAAACACTTTCTGGCTCTAATTACCTGTAGAGGTCAAAGGCAGACCTTCTTAGGTGCTTGTTTTTCTGGTACAATTTGAGGCAGGCATCAGCTATTCTCTGTGTTTGATTGCAGAAGTGGATGATGTGGTGAACAGCATTCTCTTCCTGCTGAGTGACAAGAGTGCTATGACAACTGGCAGCTCACTGATGATTGACGGGGGCTTTCTTGTCTCTTAAGATGATAGCCACATTTCGCACCTGGCCTCAGTTTTCGTATGAATACTGCCTAGATGTAAACTGGATAGAAAACAGTGACACAAGACTTCTTGCTGGAGGGGCAGCAGGGCTGAAGACTGTATTAGAAGTGAGGCAGAAAATCAGCTTTGCAAGGCTGCCGTATAATAAAGCTCACATACACCTTCATGGAGAATGTTTATTGCACCAAATAAGGTTTTATCTTGTCACTCTACATGATGATTAGAAATTGGACCTTTCTTCCAACCCTGTTCCCCCCCCTCCCCCCCAACCCTTCAGAAGCTCTCCCTGTTCCATCCAAATCCACAGAGTGTCTGCATTTTCAGTGGGAAGGGAAAGAAGTTAGCAGACTCCTCATTGCTTCCTTTGTTGTCTTTAGTAGGAAAAAAAAATAGAGGCAACAACGCCAGCCCTGCTCTGCAGAGACTGGATTCTGGGGGGAGGCCCTGCTAAAGACTAATGGGGGGGAGCAGCACCATGCTGTCCTAGGGTGTGCACACACAAAAAAGGCAAATGCATTGATTGCACAGAGCTGTTTCACTCACAGAGTTTGGCTAGTACCCAATAAAGCACCTAATGATTCATTTTTCAGCTTGTCATTTACTTTGACCCCTTCCAGGGCTGCTTATGATTTCTTTAACAGTCTCAGGAAACATTCTGCTAGAGCACCAGTTTGTTAACTGTTAGCCACAGCAGGCTGGGCAAGGAGACCCTACCACCCTCCCAGCTATTCTTGTCTTTCAGCACCATTGAAATCAGCTCCCTCCCCACTCCCACCAGGATGTTCACCACCTGTTTCACCTGCAGGCTGAAAACAGGTGTTTCCAGAATAGGATGGATGTCTCAGCCCTTTCCACTTGGAGTTCAGGAGAGCCAAAACAGCTTGTTGCCCGAAGGAGCTACCTTGCCTTCCCCGCTGTACCTCCCCTGGGGGCTGTATAGTCCCCAGCTGGTCTCCTGTCCCCACTGCCCCTTCACATCAACACTGACGTTAAATCAAAGAGACATTTAAAAAACACTGACTTCATACATGATGAAGGGCCCTACACATCCCAGCCCCCTTCAAAAACACCCAGCTTAATATGCAATCTGTCAGAGGATGACAGCATGCTGAGCCAATACCTAGGCCACAGCCCTCAAAACATGGTACACTTTTTGCCAGGCTTCTTCACAGGTGGTGGGCAGAGCACAGCCCGGATGGCTTCATCAAAGACTGTCTTCAAGCCCCTCTGCGTCAGGGCAGAGCATTCGAGGTACTTTACCGACCCTGGGGAAAGAGAGCTCCAGCTCGACCACTCCAGTTCTACCACCATACACAGTCCCTCACCCACTCACCAAGTTCAATGCCATGAACATCTGCCTGCTCATGAGACTCACCAATCTCCCGCGCCATGGCCAAGCCTTGGGGATAGGTGATGGGGGCCAGTTTCTTATCACGTAACCTTTCAATGGTGTCCTTATCATCCCTCAAGTCCAGCTTGGTGCCCACCAGGATAATAGGCGTATTTGGGCAATGGTGTCGGACCTCAGGATACCACTGAAACACAGAGGCATTATAAGAAAAGTAGTTATATGAATGGCCATAATCATGAGGATGCATTCTTACTATTGGGAATGAAGAGGTTCACTACTGAAATGGTGGCGATACCTGAACAGGATACTGCTGCCTACAGTTCTAATATGTTCTGCTAAAAGAGACTGGTGCAGATGTAAGACACAGAATCCTAACAGACAATGCCAGCCAATTCCGCACACAGTACTTCCCTTAACTGTACTTTAGCTTCTAAGACATCCCCTATCTTATAACACAGATTCAGAAAGGCAATAACTTAGCCAAAGAAGTAGCGGACAAAAAGCAGGCCCCACTTAAAACCTGCAGACAATGATTTTCCCTCATCAAAAAATTACTGTTGAAGTTTTGGCCTTGTAGGTGTGGTGCTGGGTGGGGCAGGGAGCATCACTGGTTCTTCCCTTCTACTGTTTCACCCAGGAGGAGAATACTTTACCTTAGCTCTGACATTCTCAAAGGAGGCTGGACTCACAAGGGAGAAGCAGATCAAGAAAACATCCTGTGTAAAAACAAGAGGGTCAGCTGTGCAGAAACAAACAGAGTGAAGGAAGGCTGCAGAGGGAGCCTGAGAAAGGACAATCTCCTCCCACAAGCAAGGACTGCTGTGGCTTTAAGAAATTCTTCCCCACTAAGGGTGTTAAACTAATTCAGAGAGGGGAGGAATGGACCTTGAGTGTATGATTACATCTTTCACAATGCTGGCTCTACATCTGTTAAGAGCTTGAGGCCTCAAACACGTTAACAGTGCTAAGAGCTCCATCAGCAGCACAGGGCTTAGGAACTGCTAAACCCAGAAACACTCCTAGGACAGCCCAATGGGGATCTGTTCTGCTGAGAGAAAATGGGAATATGGAATTCGCTATGCTGCACAGCAACCCTACAGCATTCCTTTTACTTGAGCCTCCCTGGGGCACCCATAACTTTTCAAAGACCATTACAAAGAAAAGACTAGAACAAGACGACCTCTTAGGAGAAAATCAGCTGTGATACTTCTTAAACAACCAGAATTATGGGTGTAGCTGCAGGATCTCAGAATTTCCTCAAAAGAAAGAAAAGTGCCTGTCCTTGGGAGCCCCCCTGTCTCTGAGAGGGACCAGTCACAAGCCAGTCCAAGCCCAGCACTCACCGTCTGTGGATAGGAAAGAGGCCGCAGTCGGTCATAGTCCTCTTGCCCTGCTGTATCCCAGAGGCCCAGGTTCACTGGCTTTCCATCTACCATCACATTGGCAGAATAATTATCAAACCTGCCAATGAGGAGTGCCCATCAGTGACAATTTTGTGGAGACCTTCACCTCTTTATAATTCATAGGGGCAGTGAATCAGGAAAGGATACTGCAGCACAGTTCCAGTGGGGACAATCTGCCTTCCTCACACACACAGCAACAGCACCAGCCTTACCTGTCAAGTTCACAGTCTGATTTGCAACAGCCACCTCCTCACATACAAACCAAACTTTTACACACACATGCATCCAGATCAAATGAAGCCTAAGGCCATTACTTACACGGTGGGAATGTATTCTCCAGGAAAGGCATTTGTGGTGTAACTGATCAGCAAGCAGGTCTTCCCTACAGCTCTGCAGAGGATAAGAGTGACAAGCATAAAGAAGGGTACAGCATGGAGCACTAAGGCAGTAAAACTCACCCTTCTCCTACAAAAACACATGGTTAGGTAAAAAGTTACCATGTGAGAAAGCAAGCCTGTTGCAGGCTGGAATTCCCCACCTGTGGCAGACATGGCCTGAACCCAAAATATGCACCTTGCTGCCTGAGCGCTTCCTAACGCTGCTCTCTGCCACTCCCTTTTCCCTACCTGTTCAGCCCTCAGCAACACATCAGCCAAAATACAGCTGCTCCATGAACCAAGAGAGGGAATAAATTAGGGTTGTGTACTGGGCTCAATAGCTGCATGGTAATTTAGCAAAATGGATAACCAGTGAGCTTAAAAAATATGCAACAATGCAGAACTCTGCAAGGTCCTCAGATACAGGAATTCAGTATCAATAAATACAAAAGGGAAAAAGTAAGTTTCCATAAACAAAAATGGACTTTAAAATTGATCACTGTCTGTTTGGAAAAAGATTAGTGAAGAAGGATAAAAATACTGGCTCAGGGCTTTGCTAAAGGTTGGTGGGATTGGTCAGCCCAGCAGTGGCAGCTGGCAAGGACCAGGCCAGGGCTC
Source organism: Sylvia atricapilla (assembly GCF_009819655.1). Classification (NCBI taxonomy): domain Eukaryota; kingdom Metazoa; phylum Chordata; class Aves; order Passeriformes; family Sylviidae; genus Sylvia; species Sylvia atricapilla. Next base: position 7,852,639 of record NC_089157.1, read on the forward strand.
GCTGGCAATAGCATAAGCACATAGACTTTAACTAGTCCTGTAGATTTCCTAATGGAGAGCTTCACTGTAAGAACAGAAGAGTACCAGCAGTGTAAGCAATCTCTTTATCCTGGACAAAGTTGTGAATGGCAGACAACCTTCTAGAAAAAGACTGAGTGCCAGTGCCAGGGAAAGCTGGCTGTGAGGTGCCTGGGTGCAGCTGAATAGGAGCAGAAATGCATATCCTCTACTCAATTCTGCTACCAGAAGGATGTAAGAGAGGATGTCAGAAGAGAGGAAGAGAGTTGACAATTCCCTGTACACACCAGGATGACAGAAAGCACACAGAAGATGAACCACTATTACAACTTTTCCTCTGGATTAGGTCCCCTTGGTCTGAGAAGAGAGAAGTTTTGTCATGAACCACTACATTGACTGGTCCAACTTTCCTCCTCAACTGTGACTTCTCTTTCCCACCAAACAGGGATGCTTGTAATTCAAAAAAACCTATGTATCTATGTCTTTCCAATTTCTTTTAGTCTGCACTGTTGATTTGGTCTTAAGGCAAAACACAAGAGAGCAAACCTTCAGCTGAACTCCATTTCCAACATCCTGAGCTCCCAGTCATTCCTCTCCCTTCTGCAATAAGGCTATGCTTTCTCCTACTCCCTTCTTTAGCCCTCACAGGCCAGACCCTGGAAGACCTCATCGCAAATGTGTATTTGAGGGGGTGGCATGCACAAGAAAGGGGAAGTCTGCTTCCTCCCTAAGACCAGTTCACATTTAGGTCTGAATACCTCAGCTCTGTTCTTGCTGCAGTGAGCAAACTGGAATTGTGAGGAAAAATATGAGGATGAGCTAGGAAAGTTATAAAGCAGCATAAACCTAGTGCATGCCTGGATCTTGGAGGCAGATGTGTTCCCCAAAAAACGCATTTAGGAAGAGCCTAAAGGAAAAAGCAAAAAGCGTGACAAGGAGCATGTGGTGAAATCAGAGAGAGCTAAGCATTTCACCTCGGAACAATCAACAAAAGGACATACGAGACCTGCGAACATCAAGATTTTCGGGACGACTCTTGTCAGTAATAAAGCAGGTACAATGAAAAATAGCAAAATACCGGCACCTAAATAAAACAACAAGGAGGCAAACGTAAAACCCAAGAGAAGCCTGTGTTTGCTAGCCAGCAGCACCCAAGTTGATGAACTACGAAAGGAGCAGGGCCGGGTTGCGCGGGCGGCGGCAAGGCCCCAATCTCCCGCCGGGACTGAACGGCAGCTCGGCCCGCCAGCCCCGCTCCCGCCGGGCCCGGCCCCACCCGAGCCAGGCCCTGGTCGATCCAGGCCGGACCGAGCATCGCCGCCCGGCGCGGGGCCTCCCGCCGGCCGAGCAGCTCTCCGGGACGCAGGCCCGGGCCAGCCCTCCCTCCTTCCCTCGGCGCCGCCGGGCCCGTTCGGTGCGGGGCTGCGGGGGCCGGGGCGCGGCCGGAGCGGCCCCTCCAGCACTCACCCGTCGCCCACCACCACACACTTGATCGCCTGCATCTGCCCGCGATGGCGGCGCCGCGACTGCGCCGCAGTGAGCGCCCGCGGGGTGGGGCGGGGCCGAGCGGAGCGGCGCCGAGCCGAGCCGAGCCGAGCCGAGCCGAGCCGAGCCGAGCGCCGCGGGCACGGCCGAGGGTCCCGGCGGCCCCGCCCCGCCGCTCCGCCAGGGCCACACGCCGCCCCGCCTCGGCACCGGGGATGAGAAGCGGCGGCTCCGCCCCACGAAAGAAGCGGCGGGTGCTGCTCGGAGCCGGGCACTGCATTAGGGCCCACAGGCTCAAGGACAAAGCTTTAAAACCTCCTTACGTTGTAGCTGCACAGTTCACCGTGTTCTACCCAGAGCTGCTGAGGAACAAAGATGGAGTAGCCAAAATCCTTCAGGAAGATGGCTTTTGGCTTCCCCCAGCTCCCCATGGTACCCTACCAGGAACAGAGGTGCCCACAGTAGTGGCCCTGTCTGAAAACAACAGTTTGCTTTTCCCTTACCTGCGGGTCTGCAGTGCTGCCCAGCAGCCACAGACAGAGCAGCTATTGCCCCAGGCTCTCTTCGTTATGATAGGGAACAGCTTCCCAGCTTCTTTGCTTTTATCTTAGTCCAGAAGCAAAACCATATCCCCGTCTTATCCACCTATAACAGCCTTTTAGCTCCAGGGCAGGCTGACAGGATCTTCAGGAGAGGAACACAGCAAAAGGCCCCACCCTGCACATCAGCCAAACATCCAGTTTGCCACTGTCCAGTGTTAATGGCAAAATGCAAAAGTTCTTTATTAAGCAGAGCAAAACCCAATATAAAAAATCGTGAACACAAAGCAACCAGTTCACACAGAAGCTTTCATTTTCCAGGTGTCTTGTAAAATATATGCTCTAAGATAGGTTCCCACCCCAGACTCACAGGAAGAACTCCCTCAGGGTTCAATACGGGTGCCCTGACAACAGCTCCTGCTTTCTCCTATTCAGACTCTCTTAACCCTTCCCTTTCTCCAGGTCATGCAAGGACCTGTGCTGTCAGGAGAGGAACCACCTTTCCCCTTTGTGCTCTGAGAAGCAACTCCCTGGTGTCACACCAGAAGCAACTCTCCTCCCTCGGTTAAGGCCACAGCACTCCGTTCTAGGAGTTCTGAGAAGCCAGAAGAGTTTTGCCACTGGCCAGAGTGAAACTAAATCCTGTAACAATACTGGCCACAACATCTACAGCTAAGGGCTGCAGTTCACAGTGAAGCAGCACAGATGCTGACAGCCAATCACCCACTCACCCTTTCACCACTGCCAAAGCCCAGCTGTCCCACAAGGACATGGACAGAACTGCACCCAAAGCCCTTTGGTACAGCACTTGCTGTCTATTCTGAACGTGCACCTATTGCCACCAATAGAGCCAGAGCCACAGCAGAGAGGGTAAACAGGCCAGAGAGGGCCCCATCAGACTCTGCTTCTGTCTGTAAACACTGTGTAAAAAAAAGCACAGGTGGGTAATATCTGGTGTTTCCAGCAGTTTCAGGATCTCATTAGCAAGGCAAATTGGTACAGCCCACAGAGAACTGTAAACACTCCTGTCACTTTTTCTCATGTTTGTCTGTGAACAGTCCTGGCATCCAAACAAATGCTGCACCAGGACCCTGCCGGGAAACATACAAACTCCCCCAGTAACCACTAACCCCCTGCACCAACAGGCTGTGGCAGTGCAGGGGAGGGGGCTCCATATCGTGGATTCACACCCACAAGCCTGGACGGTTGTTTCCTCCTTTATGCCATCAGGAGGAAGATTTCTGAATAGCAGGAGTATTTGTCTGTTTCCAAGCCTTTGCATCACCACACTCTCATAAAACTGCCCCATTTAGGAAGGAGGAGTTGTACCTGAGTTGCTCACTCTTTCCCTGACAGCAGGTATTTGGATCCATTAAGCCATGCTCTCACTTCCTAGAACTGTGGGTTCCCAAGGGAGATCCCTGCACATATGCCATGATGGCATTCTGCAAGAAACTTGCTCGCTGGGCCTCCTCTTCCCTCATCCTGGAGATCTCAGCTTCCTTCATTCTCAGCTTCTCCAGCAGCAGAGAGATCTCACCCTCCTTGTCCAGCAGCGCTTCACGGTGGTTACTGGATAGGACTGTGAAGAAGAAGCATTAGTAAAGAACGTCAAGGAATCCCTAGAATAAATAAGAAAAGGCCAAAGGCAATGGAAGTGGTATGGTCAACAAGGACACAAGAGGAGCTGCATGAGACAACATGAGAGGTTTTGCAGAGACAGCGTGCACACTACACTGTGCAGGAAATCCAAACATTCCGTTTGCTGTGCAACTTTGGGTGGTCATCTGAGTCTTGGTCTCTACAAAATGAGGACAGGAATCCCTGTAAATACACATGGATGGAGAGCACAACTCATAGGTGTACACACAGGCAGGAAGCACTTGCTGTCACTACCTGTAAGCACAGCTCAGTTCCAGGCCCAATGCAGGGTAATTCAGTGTTACCATTTGAGAAGCATAAAAGCATCCATCACCTTTCAGCTGTCTTTCCAGAGCTGCAATCTTCTCTCTCAGCCCATCCTGGGCTGTGCGTTCAGCCTCCAGGTGCCCAATCTGCTCCTGTAATTCCACTTTCACCTTATTTAGCTCTGTCACTTTCTCCTCCTCCTTACTGTCCAGCTCCTGGCACACAAAGACAAATTCATGAACAACCACACAACTTTAGCAACTTGTTCTGGCCCTGTGGTGACTATCTCTACTCCAGTCCAAACTACCTGCTGAAGTTCATCCAGCCTCTTCCTGAGTCCATCAGCATACAGGCTCAACTGTTTGGCTTTGGCCTGGGCCTCAGCAACCATTTCTTTTTGCTTAAGGCAGCAGTTCTGAGCTTCATCCCTTGACTCAGTCATTAGCCGCAGCTTCTCTTCTAGGTGTTCTAATCGTTGCTGCTGTAAGACACAAAGGAAAATGAAAATTAAACAGTCCCACTTCATTCCTGTGAAGAGATTCTCCCCTTTATTCCTAATACAGTGAACCCTTTACTGAGTCAACTGACACTGACAAGCACAGGACACAGCCCTGCTCCTTGCACTCAGGAGTGACTCCAAGCTGCTTCCTCTTGCCAGGGAGGACACTGACAGAGACTGAAAACACTCAGCTGAGAAACACAGACAGGTCCTTGGCAGATGCACCAATACCACTGCCAGTGTTTACAACTAATGCTCCGCCTTCACTTCCTCCACACCTCAAATGGATCTCCATACCTCAAGTGGCAGCACCACTGCATGCAGCTAAGCAACTGCTAGGTCTCACACATCAGATTTGTATGTCTGTAACTCAGTGAAGACTTTTCTTCTGTGATGTTACAAGTAAGTAAATATTCTAGTAGTTTTTTGCGTATTTTCCTCATCCCTTGCTCTCTTTCACAGGATATTAACTTCATCGCCATTTTCACGGAGTTCAATACTACAGTGACTATTTATCTACAAGCAGCAGCCACCTGAAGAAATTTCTCAAGAGTTCAGAGAAACAGGACCACCCCATGAAAGCTGTCATTAAATTGAAGGATCAACACCTGGTCATTGTCTTCAGACATTGGCAACTTAAATCTGCCACAACAATATCCACATCAGTTCTGTTACTACTGAAGACAATTCAAATTAGACTTTTAGGGCTCCTTCTTTACAGACCCACATTTGTGGGTCAGTCAAACAGAGAGAGAAGTTATTTAGCCGTTCCCCAAGACTAAAATATAGACTAGGTAGCCAAAACACTTCCTTCCCACAGGGGCAGGCCCACAGACAGGTCGTGTCCTTACCTCCTCCAAGCGTGCCTGACTCCGGGCTTTTATCAACTCCTCCTCTGCTTGTCCTCGATCAGTTAGTGCAGCTGTTTTGACTTGGCTCAGCTCCTGCCACAGAAACATGGAAAATCATTCCAGACAGAGAAGCTGCATCACTGCAACACTGACCAGAAAACACTAGCAGCTTCCAGTCACAGGCTATAATATGTTCTCACTCAGAGGCTGCAAAAGCAAACAAAGATGACAAACCTTTCCTCACTTCAAGACCGTTATCTAAATTCAATGTGAATTTCACTTATATGAGAGCAAGTATTGGTTAAAGCTTTTCAAAACAAGGAAACAGGAAAGAGCAGTGGCTGATGTAGCTGGGGAAATAGATATGGATAAACATGCTACACTTGTGACAAAATTAGAAACTATGACATCAAATCTTAGTAAGACTCTAACCATGTTCAATGGAATCCTTGTATTTGTCCAATCTCAACGTACAAGCTTCTCCTTGGAATCGTCTTCCTTAGTCCAAAGCAGTAAAAATAACTTTAGCTGATATACTGCTGTTTTCTGTTCCTCCTTACAGCACAAGACAGTATTTAAAGGTCTGCAGTGGGAGACTCCACAAAGCTTTCCTGGCAGCTTTCTCTGTGCACTGCTGTATGAGCGTTCAAACATGCCTAGAGCACTTTTTCTCACCTCCTCCAGAGATGCCCTGATGGCCTCCAGACTCTGGATCCTGTTGTGCATGGAACGTTCACTGGCCTCCATGTGCTGTGTCATACGACCCACCTGCAAAGCAGTAGAAACCACTAAAGCAAGTGACAGAAAACCATTCCCATCTCCTGTCACAGCAAGCAGCAGGACTACTTACTTACTTGCCACAATAGTGAAGCATCCTGTCACTGACCACCCACCAGCAAAGAAAAATACTTTCCCAAAACTCAACTAGGAAACTGTAATACGAATAGAATCTACCCTCTTGAAACTGGGACTTTTTAGACAGAGATCCTTCCCAGGCCACAAGGAAGATACAGTCCAAGCTCTCATTGTCAAGTGAGACAACAGATTCATTTTCTAGTTGTAATGTTGGTGATCTTCCTGACCTGTGACTTTTCTTAGAAGATTTCAATATCTACACAGTACTCTTTTAGTACAATTTTATTTTGGAGAGATTTCAAACCTCAGTAAACACTGCAAAGAAAATTGGTTGTAGTCTGCTGGCCTGTCCACACTCAGACACAACCCCCTCTGAAACATAATAGAGAAGAAATAGCATGCTGAACCCTGTTAAAGGACTGCTTATTGTGTATAAGCAATTAAAGCATTAAAATGTATTTATTTCAGAAGCAGGAAAATATTTCTTATTTATAATTACCTCTGTGCACAGACCAACACAAAGGCCAGCCTCCCAGCCTCTCTTGTAGCATCACATATCACTCTGGCCCATGCTCTTGAAAGCTAGAAAATCTTACTAGCTGGTAGAAAGTCTTACAATCTCTTCAGTCAGGCTCTGCTTGAAGAAATGGCCCATTATTCCCACAATTAATCTGAGCCCACTAACTTTTTAATTTTTTTAAGAGCATCTGACAGCAAACAATGACCTCCAGTGGTGATGTATGTCAGGACCAAAGAAAGACTAAAACCAGGATGCTGCAGAAACCCCATCTTTACCTCTTTTATCCGAAGGGATTCCATATCTTCAAGGCTTTGTTTAAATCTTCTCCTCTCCATTTCCAGACGTTCTGCAGATTAAAAGCAGGTACATCACAATACTGGCATTCCTGCCACACAGCTGTATTCATACTTTTTCACAGTCTGCCAAAGCTGTTGACCCAGGACCAATGATCCCAACAAGAGGTGTCCATAAGATGTTTCTACTCCTCCACTCACCTTCAGCCTCCACAGCCCGCAGCTTCAGTTCTGCTGTTGTGTTGGTCAAGTCTTGTTTTACCTGGAAGAGCTGATCCTGCTGAACTTTGCACTTCCTTTCCAATTCATCTACCTACATAAGGAAATTACCACCACAAAACTTTATCTTTTCCTATTAGCAGAGAAAGTTGGCTGTACAGGACAGTGAAGAGACACCCAACCGAGGATCAAAGTAGAGGCCATATATATGGAGCAGATGTTATACATGTTTAAGTGTCACTTCTCAGACTTGGACTTGGTTTCCTACCTGGTTTCTCAGCAGCAGATTTTTCTCGCTGGCAGCAGACAAATCATGCAAAAGCCTGCCTTCCCGATCAGCACCTTCCTGCAAACAGAATCAAAATTAAAAACCTGTACTCCCCCTAGTTCTTGCACTACCAACCTATGCCAACCAACATCACACCCAGCTAAATTCAACCTACGCTGTAAACACCAGAGCTCCTCTTCATACCTGGCAACTATTTATCTAATTTATACAGAATTTTTGTCATGGTGGCTTTAGTTAAACCAGTCATGGTAAAAATCATGTTTCCCTATTGCATCCAGCATCCCCCAAATCTACACAAACCAGTTACGACCTATAGCTCTGCTCTCAAACATAAATAGTACTTATCCAGCTCACCTGCTTTTGTTGCTGGAGCTCCCTGAAGTGGGACTCAGCCACACAGTTTTGTTCCTGTTTCATGGCATTCAGCAGCTCTCCCAAGTTGCGCACCTTCTGCTCAGACAGAGCCAGGGCAGCTTCAGTCATCTGCAGCCTATAAAGAAAAGCACTTTATGGAGTCTTTTCCAAGGCAGACACTGCAGTAAGCTCTCTATGCCGTCTGGTACAAGGTGCTAATGTCTATCCTGCAGCAGATGAAATCAGGCTACCTAAATGAGGCATTTTTTTGCTTTTGGGAAAAGGACACTGCTGACCTTTCCACGGACCAGCATCTGTAACGACCTGGGACTTCTCAGGGCCCACTGTCCTGGTGCCCATTGCATTTGCCCTGCATTGTCTTCCAGGAGGCATTTTCCCTGCCCAGACCCATCCAGGATTTACCTGCTCCCACAGAACAAAGTTGGCTATTTTATATCACTGCAAAGCTGTTTAAAAATAGACAGGACTTTAAACGTGGGTAGCAGAGGCAATTTGCTTGTCCTGTCCAAGAGGGGTATGTCCACATCACTGCATGGCATAGTAACACTGCCTTTACCTGGCAGAACTAAACTAGGCAGGCTCAGCAGTGTTTGAAGTCAAACCATGGCCAAGTGCATACAGCTCTGCATAATCTAAGACTTCTTTTGTTTTTTCTTTTGTTCAGGAACACTTCTTTTGTTCCTCTTCCTCACTGTTCCCAAGCCAGGCTCCTCCATACCTGCAGTGGTTCCCAGAGAACACTGTCAGCTGGCAGGGGAAGCAGGTAGGAATTCCTACCAGGCTATAAACCATGCAAGGAACATGTCCCAGTCCCATCTGCACAATCCTTTTTCTTTCTTCCCATCTTCTGTAATTCACTTGCTTTTACGCCAATGCACTGTAATTTTACTTAAAAGCAGGCTAAGTATCTAGTGTGGCAAACTCAAAGGCTTGATCTGACTGTAATTTCTGGATATTACGGCAGAACTAACCAAAATAGTAATCCAGCTACCCTACAAGATTATCCCCCTTCTTAGAAGCTCTGCTCGGCACTGCTTATACAGCACAAACAGCAGGAAGACAAAGGTTTTCCTCCTCCATACTTGGATTTCAGTGAATTCATAATGGAGTACTGCTCATCCAATGCCTCCTGCAGCTGGCTGACTCGTGCTGCAGACATTCTACATTTGGGAGAGAAAAAAAAAAGGAAAAAAAAAAAAAGTGGGTAACTTCTGCCAGGAAATAAAAAGTGCTCAATTCTGTCATCAAAGAGCAGAAAACATTTAGAAATCTAACTCACTTCTCACTCCTGGCTCTTTCTTCTTTCTGCTTGTCTACAGTATCCATAAAATCCATGAACTGTAAGCAAGGCAAAATTCAGTGAGAAAATGAACTCCATCAGCTACAAACCTTCACATTTCTCATCCTTCTCTTCCCAGCAACAGCTGAAGACATGTAAAGCCACTCTACTGGAAAAAAAACTGGAAGCTTGATTGTTTTATTAGCACATTTGAATAAGGCCGTCAGCTATAGAGACTCTGCTTCAGGTGTATGATGGAAAAACAGATCTCTAGGTTTACACTATCTGAAAAACACCAAACTAATTGCAAAAGAAGAAATGAAAGCACAAATAACCAAAACTCCTCCAGAATCCAGAGTGAATATGTTCAGGAGGAATTCTTCCATACTCATACTGTCACTTGATTGCTAGGCAACTTAGCTCAGAGGATGGACTCACTGTACTAAACCATGCTGTGTGCCTGCCCATAAAAATGTACATGCAACTTCAGGTGCACAGTAATACTGTCACTGAGTGTCCTATGGGGACCTCAAGGGAAAGCAAAAGATTCCAGTTACCCCATGTGAACAGCCAATATCTGCTGACCTGCTTGTTCTTCTCATCCTTCAGACTCAAAACCTCCTTGCTGAGGATGTTCACTTGGCTCTGGGCCTCACTCAGGATAACCTCACGGTCTTGGTTGTGATCCAAGGCTTGTTCTGATGCAGAGAGAGCAGGAGAACATGCACAAGTTTCTAAAGCAACAGAATAGCAAGAATTGCTGGAAGAGACAGCACTCAGGATGACCACGGTTGTCCTTCTCAGGCTGGCCCATGTAGAGAGAGTCCCACCTTACATCATGAGGTGGGATAGGATCAAAGAGAGCCATGTGTGTGGTGTAAACAGCCTCAGGAAAGCTGTTAAACTCTGCTGTGGGCAGGACAATGTCACAGGATATGCTGTGTAAGCCACATCAAAACTTGGCTTATCAGAGGCAAACTATGAACAAAAGTCTTAAGTTCTCCCACATTCACATGGCACAGCTATCTCTAATAACTCGATGCAATTTATTTTTTTGCCTTTGCTGGTGACAGCAAAACTTCCAATTTGACTAGTCCTCATTAAAGGGCAAGAAGAGGTGACATATGAGAAAGGGAAGGAAAGAGGCTTAGCTCTCTTCTGGAGCACTAAGTGACCTATAATCCCCCAACTGCTGAACTGGGAAAGGAGTTAAGTGATTCATTACTGTACACGCATCATACTTACCCACAGCTTTCAGGATGTCACCAGGAACATTGTTCCCTGCCAGCTCAAGCCTCTTCAGGGTCTTGTTGCTGTGCAAGCAGTTCAGCAAAGCTCGGCCACCCAGAAGCCCAACGTTATTCCATCGCAAATCTGCACAGAAAGCAAACTTTCACCATGGTAGTCACATACCTACTGAAAAACCCAGGGCTCAAGAGAACTCATGCTCTTTATATATCTACAAGCATGGTTATCTAATCCCAGGTGGTCTTAGCACGAACACAGGTGACCCTCTTCAAGATGAATGACAGGGAGAGAAAGAGACGAAGCAGGAAAGGCAAGGCTATATCTTTAGTAAACTGGAGGAAGCCATGACAATTGAAATTCTACACAAGTATGCATCTCACATTTGGCTCTCACGAGCCTTACTTCCACAGACAGAATCTGTGGATGAGAAAGAATCAGCAACAAAAGCCACATTCTCCTGAAAGAAATTCCAGGAAAATTCCATATAAGGACAAAGCAAGTGTGAATTAAGAGCCTGTCATGAGGCAGGCCAAGAGCAACCACAAACAGGAATGAAAACATTTCCTCCTCCACTAAAGACTGTTCTGCTCCAAGTACACAATTTTTCATCTGCAGTTTTGGCTCCAGAAATTCCAGTTTCAGTTACCACTCTCCAAAGGCCATGGGGTTGTGACCCCTCCCTGCACAAAGCAAGCAAAGCACTTCAGATCGACAGGAATTGGGAATGATACCGACCACTTGGAAGAAATTGAGACAAGAGACATAAAGATACAGGTGTGTTTGCAAGCATGTATATGTGTGGGCAAAGAACTCTTACCCAGCTCCTGAAGACTGGTATTCTGTGTCAGTGCCATGGCCAGCTCTCCAGCCCCTTGATGGTTAATCTGGTTATTGCGCAGATCCAGACGCTGAAGAACGTTGTTTGCTCTCAGTCCTTGGCAGAAAAAGGAGAAGCCCTCCTCCCACATGCCGAGGCTGTTCCATTCTAAGGTTAAGCTACAGAAGGCAGACAGGATTGGTGTTTGTGGAGTGAATGGACAGCTGTGAGAACTTGAATGACACACGGATCACAGCACACCCGGTCAAACACCCAGCTCTGTGAGTTTTCAGTTTCAGCAAGCAGGATGCTGCCAGGGCCCAGCATCCTCCAACAGAGCACCTCCAGTTTTCATGCCTTTGCCTGTCCCACCCCTCACATGAAATTGCACCACTTGGCATTCCTCCTATCCCAACAAAAAACACCCTCAACCCATTTCAAATGTGCTCCATCCGGCAGGAAGAGCACAAAGATAGGCAGATACATTTTTTTTACCTCCTGATGGATTTGTTCTGCCTAAGAAGTTTTCCCAAAGCCTCAGCTCCCATGCTTCGCAGGTTATTTCCCTGAAACAGAAGCCCCAGGTGATCAGTAGGCTAAGCCTGTCCCAGTCCACCTAAACCACAAACACCACCAGATGCATCCCAGCTGTAATGCTAATTTCAGTTGGGCAAAGACAGTCCAATCAACATTTGTTCCATGTTTCAGTCAGTCAGCCTTCCACAAAATGACAAACCCTGGAGGAACAACGGATCTGTACTGCCCTTAGGAGGGCACCATGACTGAGAGCTTCCAAAAATCACAAAATAGCACAGGATCAGCATGGGCCACAATGGAACAGAAGAAGGCAATTCTAGATAAGCGTAACTACTTTACCACACTTCATTAAGAAGGGCTCTGTTAACAGTAGCACAAATGAAAAAGAAAGTTATGATGCAGTTTGTGACTGTAAATTCAAGGAAATAGCTGTATACCAGAGGAATACAGACAGAAAGTCACTCTCAGGAGAGAGACAATCACATCTGAAGGCAGATGCTTAGTTCAAAGCCCAGGGACATCAAAAGACAGGAACACAAGTAGAATAGCTAGTAACTTACTGATCAATACAGTAATCCCCAAAAAAAGCCTACATACACCTCATCTACCCAAGCAGCACATGACAAAAGATATACAGCAATAACCTCCTATCAAAATAGAGTAACTGAATAAAAATGGATAAACTGAAAAGTAACTTCAGAAAATTGTAACATGGTGTTAATGAGTCAAGGAATGAGTCACCTGAGAACACAAACCTTACAGAAGTATGCATCTTGTTGAACAATCCTGCACCAGGACTGTCCAGTTCTATTTCTGATTAAGCCTGTGCTCCTTTTTTCTTCTCCACCATAAAACACTCTTAATTGTATCCGAACAGACTCACCTTCAGATCCAAAGATTTGACTGTGGTGTTGGAGCAAAGACCATGCAACAAAAGTCTTACACCTGAACAGAAAAAAAGAGATGTTAATTTCATCTACAAAACCCTCTGCCTAAAGTGGCAGTGTATCATCCCAGCGTATCATCCTGTTAAACAGCCATCTTAGGAGACGTGGCTGCGAAAAACAAATTACTTGGTAAACTGGCACTGCTACTAGAAAGCGTGAGCACAAGCTTTCACGGGAGGAGACTTTATATATTTTCAGAAAGATACCCAGGTAGAGAGCTACCTGTCAGTTTGTGCCTCTACCCGACTCAGCCCTGAAAAAAGCCCACGTCTAGACCGGCTCTGCGAGCACTGATGTGCTGCCCACGGAGCCCCCTCACTGCCGCCCACTTCAACCGGCCGGCTTGTCCCGTCTGCCCACGGCCAACAAAAGCAGAACCACCCTCGCCGCCGGAGGGAGAACCGAGGGGTTTGTGACCCCCCCACACGGTCACGGACCGGGCACCTGCGCCGGCCTGAAATACGAGCGACTTCCCGGCCCACCGCCGCCGGAGGGAGAGCGGGCCCGCCGGCCCAGCCTGAGGGGGCAGCCGCCGCAGGCCCCGCGCGTACCTTCCTCGCTCAAGCCGCAGTCACCGAGCGCCAGCGCGGCGACGGGCGCAGCACCGGGCAGCAGCCGGCCCAGGGCGCCGCACGTCTGCAGCGAGAGGCTCTCCGCCGCTAGGTCCAGGCGGCCCCGCGCCCCGTCGAGCTCCCGCAGGCGGCGCAGCACGGCCTCCTGCGGGGCAGCGCCGGCAGCCGCGCACAGCCGCGCGTAGTCCTCCCCGAACTGCTCCATGGCCGCGGGCCGCCGGAACCACTCTGGGAGCGCTCGCGTTTCCCCCGGAACTGCTCGGGCCGCGCGCGCTCCCGCCCCGGGCGCGCGCACGGGGGCGGTGCCGGCAGCGCGCGGGCCATGGAGGAGCGGGGCGCCGGCGGCTTCAGGAAGGTGCGGCCGCTTCGGGCGCTGCCCCGAGGGCCCGGCGCGGCCCCAGCCCCGCTCATCTGTTCCTCTCTCCTGCAGGACACCGTGGATCGGCTTCTCCGCCTCCATTTCCGAGACGCGAGGACCCGAGGTACCGAGGCGGCGGCGGGCGGGTCCGGGCGGTTCGGGCCGAGCTCCCGCCTCCCCTGACCGCCCCGTCGTTGCAGTTAACGCTGACGCGCAGCTGCTGATGGCCGAGTTGCTGAAGGTCTTCGTCCGAGGTGAGCGCGCAGGGGCTCCCCAGCCTTAGAGCGATGGGGTCCCGACTCCTCCCCGAGCACCCGCCGATTTGCCGCTCCTCCCGTCCTGCTCCAGCTCTGCTGCTTCCCGCCCGGCTGCAGTCCTGACCCGGCTTCCCGGACTATCCGGGGCGCTGGGCCACCTTCCTCCCGCCCAGCACACCAGCCCGGCGTCCCGGATGAGACGCCCCAGGTGACAACTCCCAGACCCCTCTCACTGCCCTCCCCTTTCTTTCCCTTGCGCTGCAGAAGCAGCAGCACGGGCAGCTCGGCAGGCTCAGGCAGAGGACCTGGAGAAAGTGGATACTGAGCAGCTGGAGAAAGTGTTGCCGCAGCTGGTATGTAATTGTAGACCTGAACTGCGTGGGAGCAGGATAAGGATATGAGCTGAAACAGCCTAATCCTCATCCTTTTGGGAATTGTTTTGAGAACCCAGCCTTTGTCCTGACTTACTTGATGCTCTTTTCTTACAGCTTCTGGATTTCTAGAGGCTTCCTGAAGCACATGTCACCTCTCAGCAGACAGTCCCAACCTGACGCGTGCCACAGGCTCAGAAACACTGGGACAAACTGTCTCAACTTTTTCTTCCTCTGTTATTTTGCTTTTGTTCCCTCTCTCCTTTACAAGCACAACATAATCCAAAGCAACGATGCTGTCAGATACTATTTTTGAGAAGAGGCTGCCAGGGGCTTATTTTGTTCAGCTGAGTGCACAACTGCTTTCCGTCTTGCTGCCTTATTCCTGGTAACAAAGGCCTGTATTTCACAACATGGTAAGATGCTGCTGCTTTCTTAGCTAATGTGAGAAAGAGATGCATGGAAAGACTTAACGGCTGGAAATATCATCCAGCTTTCAGGCTCTCACTGCCTCAAGCAGGCAGCTGTAACAGCAACTCCAGGTGCAGCTTCAAGCCTTTCTGATGAATAGATCATTAACAGGAGCTTAGTCACAGGCTCTTGCCAAGAGTAGGTAACTGATCTTTATTTTATAAATAAACAGTGTCTGTCCCTCACTACCTTCCAGTATTTCTCCAGGGCTGTGACATCAAAGAATGCTTGAAACCTTTTAACCATTCAGTATTCTCCTCAGAGGCTGCTCCCCCTGCTATAAATTTGTTCTCACAAAGAAACATCAGTAAGTTAAAACCAAGTCTCCCTTTCTTGCGTAGGCTCTTTGCTGCAATTCATCATCAAAAGTCAAGTTGCTTCAAAGACTTGCAGTTTTCCCCTCACCCACCCTCTTCCCTAAATCTTTGTAGGACGAAAGGAAAAAAAGGACAAAATAACAAACAGCATGTGTGAGAATCCCACATCACGGGACAGCCTGGCCTCTCTGGCAGCAGGGGGGCCACTGTGAAATAAGAAACCTTACACATGTGGGCAGGACCCACACAACTCAAGTGGCCCTGCTGGGAAATGCATGGCTGCCTGCACAGAGCTGCTTCACTGCAGGATCAGCAACAGCGAGTACTCCTTTTCTCAGGAAGAGCTGTGACAGGCAGAGGCTCAGTAGGTCACTGTGCACTTTGAGCTAGGAGCTATCAGGGTCATCCAAGACACCAACCACTTGGAAACCTCACAAAAACTTCAATTTTAGTACACATTCTAGTGACAGTCCCAGCTTAAGCAGTCCTGCAGCTTCTCACCCAAATCAACTGTTCAGCTGTACAACACATGCAGTGAAGGAACTGACCTAGTTCAACCTTCAGCCCCACAACCATTGGTAAAAAAATAGAAAGAAAAAAAAGGCAAGTGATATGCCCTAAAACCCTGGGGATGAGTTCAGCTGTTATAGCAGAAGTTACACTGAAACAAAACCAGTTCATCAGGTACCTGCAGGTACTGTTCTTCAGCACAGCAGGAATCCTTGTAGCAAGTACCTTAGTGAAGAACCCCTCATTTTAAATGTGGATGTATCCTGTCCCCCTTAAAGAATTCAATCCTACTTCCTTGCCTTTTCCAGATTTCAGATCTTCATCTCTGCCTCCACTCTGACTCCTACTAAAACAGCAGTCCCAAAGTTGCTGCCCTAAAAAGGCTCAAGTTCCCTTCCCTGACACACAGAGAAGAGACCTGCCCATGTGGACATCCACAGTAAAACAGCAATTGAATAGCAGCAGCAGCTAAAAGTAACTCTTTGTATAGGGAAGGGGAAAAAGACCTCTCCGTTAGCTACTGATGGTAGCAATTTTTCATTCTTGTTGTTAAACTGGGTTTGATGCATAGCTAAGTTACACAAGGGACAAGCATGGGCAGAACTGCCTGAGGGAACACAGTCAGCAATGTAAAATCCCTATATTTAACCCCTGAAACTGCCCCAGAAACACTGATATTGCTGCTTATGTCCCTAAACTTGTTTTCCCATGTCAGGTACTTGCAGGGGATACTTGTGGTGCTAACCCTTTACAAAACCTGACATAATTTAAGCAGCTAAGCAAATCAGTTAAGCAGATTGTACTATTTGATGTCACCTGTGCTCTTCAAAAAATAAGGACTGGCACATCTGAAGGCACACTGCAACTTCTTCCCAGCCACACTGCTTCTGCATATTCTAATCCTAGAAACCAAAAACACCAGCACAAGTGTTTCACCACCAATCATTAGCAATGGGTCCTGGTTTCCCCACAGTATATCCTGCTTAAATTCAGCAAGGTGGCTCTAGCTACCTTGTTCCTCTGATTTGTGTGACAGGAATGAGCCTGACACACCCGAGCCAAGATACCAACAGTCCTATGCACATAGGCTCAGCCCACACTTAACCCACTATACAGTAATAAACTTCAAACATTATTTGACTGGTTTTTTGGTTTGCTGTGCTATGTCTGTTACAGCCTATCAAGTGGCAGAAGGGCTTGCTTTCCACAGGGAGGATTTAGTACAGGAGCTGCACACAGTGCTCTCACATTCTCACTGCCAGTGGCCACACACATTCCCTGTTTACGTTTGAGTGTCATATAAGAAATCAATCACCTTTTTTGCTAAAGCATTCTGCACTCCTGCTTTGAATCTCCTTCCTCTTCCACCTTTCTTTCCTTTCTTTCATGCCTCCCCCTCCCTCCAAGTTTCTTCAAAGCATCTGTGAGCATTTGGAAGTAATTAGACCTGAAGGGAAATGCTGGCCAGCCAGGGAGACAATGACAAGTGCCAGGAACCCAGGGTGCCCTTTCTAGCCACTCTGAAGTTCATTCAGATGGTACAAAGCTCCGTTTTGCTTTGTTGAAAAAAAAATGGGAGGAAGGGAATGAGGCATGACAGGCCTATTGAATAGAGAGCAGTTTCCTGTGAACTGACAGACACACCAAGGGCCAGGGCAAGAAGCTATCAAAGGGACCGACCAAAAGGGCCCCCGTGGCCACTCTGCTTTATTACATCTACAAATTGTGCAGATGCACATACAGTGCAGGGAGCAAACGAGGAAAATGGAAAACATGGTATTACTGTACCATGGCACCCCAGCTCTCCATGGATCACTGATCCATGGACAAGACTTCAAACAAAACCCAACACCATGACTGCCATGGCACTGCAGAGTTCATCTCCAGTGGAAGGGCAATTCTAATCAGTATTCATTCCCCCACGATGTCTGCAGGAGACAAAAATCTGGACCGGGCCTTTTCCCTGTACACTAACTGCAGTGCTGAGCACAGCTACCTGCTCTGGGAATACTCAGGCCACCAATCAGCTGTCATTTGAAAAGACCCTTTAACTGGGTGTTTTTTCCCTTGCTGTAACTAATTACTTTTTGTAATTATACACAGTGAAAATGAAACTAGAGCTTAGGGCAGAAACAAGCTGAACAGGCATTCCATGAACAGACACCTGTGTTGCTTGTTAACAAGATTCTGGCAACTGAACACAATCTAAGTGCAGCAGCCTGAGTGCTTCACAGGAAAGTTCATTCATCTGAACTCCTTTAAGTAACTTAAGTGCTTCCTCTTCATTCATTTTCCAGCCATCTATGTCCAGAATTATCAGCAGCACTAACCCTAATCACTAAGAGGCAGAGAGAGGTCTTGTTCTAGACACCAATTAACAATTAATTAAAGCTGAACCAGATTGTATCTTGCTGCTAGAATACAGGCAGCTAGACTCAGGTGATCTCTGAAGGTGGAATTGAGAGGATCTGAATTAAAAAATATGGGTAGAAATAAATTAAAAGTCCTTTGCAGAAAGTATATAGTAATCATGGCCCCCTTAATTATCTTTTCTTATTATTTGCATGCAAGAAACCTTAAATTTAACCTCTAACCTTGCTTCTGTAGTCACAAAGACCATGAACAGGCTCTCCACTCCTTCACCAGGTGCAACTGGTATCTCAAATAGCCATTCTCTTTTTATAACTAATGTTCATACAGTTTAGATCTCTCCAGGGCCACCAACAAATTTTAAACGTTCTTAGTAAGTTTGTGGAGGAAGGGGCACAGCTGACAGCTGCACAGTGATCCAGCAGCCCAGGATGCTTCATCTCTTTCCACCTACAAAATAAACATAGCACCGTTAAAACACTTAATATATAATTATCACTTACTAATTTCTCAATAACACAATCTAGTGGCTGAGGGTTCTGGTCACTGCTGTGCTCAGGAAGCATTGGGGACCACAAGAGAGCACTTGGGGAGATGAAATGGTAAATACATCACAACTTCTGGAGCAAGGAACTTCCTGTTATTCTAATAATCCTTCATGTTATTGACAGGCAGCTTAGAGCATATTATTAACCTTTCATAACAGCTGTTAAAAGCGAAACCTGCAGAGGTAAGTGAGATGATATTTTGTGCTTTATCCAGATAATCTTGGAAAAAAAAACTATTTCAAATGCAATGCTTCAAAACATACTAGAAATGGGAAACAGTGAAGATTCTGTTTCCCACTTCATCAGTATCTCAGCACCAATCTAAACCAGACCAGCCACAGCAGGGAAACACACTGACCCACTGTTGGCTGCCTTCACACCTTACCCTTTGCCTGCTGAAACTGATAGCCCTGCACTGTCTTCCAGAAACAAATACTAAAATTCTCATCCATGAAGTTAACATTTGGCATTATTAGCCAAGTCACTCCATATAAGAATTACTAGATTTGCTGCCATTAAGGGAGTACACTGAATGTCTCTCTTTCTTTTTTCCCCCATTTCTTTCTCTTCCTCTCCCCCCACTCCCCTTGTCTTTGCCACTGCATCAAAAAGGGAATATTGCCGATTGTTTAATTCAGGACATCTTTTTATAATTACTTCATATTCTGTATAAATTCTCATTTAAAATACACACATAAGCCATTTGTTCTGGGACTAAAAACAAGGTCACAGTTTTCTGATTAGGATAAAACAAGAAAAAAATCATAATGGACACTTGGTTGCAATCTGAATTATGGAAAACCCCTGGTTTGCAGTGAAGATTAAAAAAGGAAAACCAACTAAAAAATTCAAGTGTAAGTACTAAAACAGAGCACAGCACCAAAAGGAAAGTTGTGCCAGAGATTTAACAGATTACATGGGCTCTTGGGTATGTACAGTTGGTACCAACTGTACCAACTGCTGCCTATTAGTATTTGAACTACACTGGCAGAAATAAGAGCTCAGCACATGAAGTTCAGAACACAGTTAAAAATGCTACAAAAGCATATGGATTAGACATCAGATTTTCCAGTGTTCACAATCTGCATTCATATACTTCTCCAGTGAAGGCTGAGCTTCAAGTCACCAACAAATTTGTGACTGACATGCAGTGAACCAAATGTCCTGCAAGCAAAAGCTGACATCTGCAACAATACCATCAATATGCAACATGTTTGGCAGAGAGGAGGCTGTCTTTTGGGACAGTTCAGAACGAGCAGAGCTCTTCTATGATTCATTGATACCTGGAAGCTTCAGCCACTTGGGTATTTTCCCAGGGACCTTTCTAAACACTTGTGGAGCTCCCTGAGTGCTGGATGCTTCTGGCTGCTCAACAGTCTTTTTGTCACTTTCCACATCTGGTTCAGATAGGGGTGGAGCCACTGCTGCTAAAGTTGATGACGTAGAAGAAACTAATGATCTGGACAAACATTAGAGAAAGAAAATAAGCAAGTAGAATTAAGCTTCATTTTTCATAATAGCCCCCTGTATCACCATATTTAAACTTTTAAAGTTGGATTGAAATAGCTCTTCTTTATCCACAATAGAAGCACTAGTATTTACTTAAGTCACTGAAATCCTACTTTGCAAAGGACTCATAAAGCTATGAAGTCAAGTATGACAGTACAACTGTTTTCTAGAGAGAAGGAAGTCCTTGTATCTTCACATTTCTTTGCAGTAAGATGAGCTCATTTCATGCTTTCCATTCCTGAAATAATAAGGCATTTGCAACTCTGTTCAACCCCAACATACCTGCCTACTAATAAATCAGCTGCAGAAGGAGACACTGCAGAGCTCGCCAGGTCCGATTTCAGGTAACAAGCTGTTTAGAAATTAAACCAAATCACTTATTTGGTAACATAGATACATCAATCACCACAGTATCACATAGCTCTCACCTCAAAAAATACCAGCTGTATACTACAGTAAACCTACATCACCTTCCCCCAAAGGACACAGGACATTACAAACCATACCAGTTTCTTTTGTGACTCAGAGGTGTTCTATTTCATCATTCAAACCTCAAAACCTTCACATCTTTAAGTGCTCACTGCATCTCAGAAACTTTTCTGTGAAGCCAGAGCATACTTTGGTCTCTGGGAGAAACAGGGATTCTAAGCATAAACCAGAGATGCCAAAGAACCAAAGATTCAGATCTGTTCCACCATCTCTAGCCAGTCCACTACCACAGGAGCTCTGCAAAAGCATTTCATAGATATTTGTCCAGTTAACATTTTGAATGACAGGATTTTTTTAACAGAGTCATTCTTCTATCATTCTTGATCCATGGCAGACAATGCCTACTCCCCAGCCTATCAAATTCCATAAAAGAGGTGCAATGTCTCTATCTGTGCTCAAGCTAACTGATCAAACCAGATCTAAAGAGCTTTAGCCAGTCAGAATGTGGACATTCACCAGCATTCTCAAGGACTGCAGTTTCTTTTGACAGAACAACTCTGACAGTAAGGATGCAATACTGAGTCTACTACAGGAACTATACAGTGAGCTGAAGGAGAGAGGAAATGCACTCACCCCTGCACTCCTCTGATCCAAAATGAATGACAGCAGTTGGAAAAAGTTTAGCCTGCAGCAAAAGGGAAAAAGAAGGTATCACTATCTGTGGATACTTTCACAGTTCACTGGGAACATTAGAGGCAGGTTAGACAGCTACAGACAAATTCATGGAGTTCAAGCCAAGGTCACTAACCATCTGTATTTCAGAAAAACTTAAAATTTGTGCAGAGCACTGGCCACTCAGAGTAAGACATGAAGGAAAATTTTATGATTGGTTCTTCCTAACAGGCAATGAGACCTCTAAAGCAAGTGCTCACTGCAGGACACCAAGGGAAGAGAAATACACCTATGCCCTCCCAAAATCTATTCTAAATCATTTTATTATATTTACATCCTGTCTGTAGTTGAAATTTATCTAGTTTCACCACCTTTCCAGGATTAAGTATTTCCTTTTATAAATCCAATCTGAATTCCTAGTTCCTACTTATCAGAATAACTGTCATATTCAAACATTTTTTCTATCCAGTGGGTTTGGTGGTTATTTCTTTTTTTCTTTTATTTCAATGGAAGTTCCTGTAATTTGATTCTAAGGAATCACAAATGCACCTGCAGGTATAAAGGAGGGACCTACCTATGGAGGTTGCTCTGCCACCTACAGTGTCAGACCACATCTTCAAAAAACTCAGTGATACGTTACAAAGCACTACACCACCACATTTGGTGGTGCATCCAAGTGTTCCCAAGGGAAACACAGAGCAAGAGAGTCAAAGTTATCAAATTTCATGCTAAAAACAGACACTACTGCAAGCTCAGGCTTAGATTTTTAAAAGGGTATGATATGCAGAAGATTAATATGATATGACATAACCAACTGTACCAGAACAGATTCTGAGAAAATAATTGTTGTATTTATTACCTGTGTTATATGCCAGTGTAATACCACATAAAGAATAACTACCTGAAGCAATTCTGTTAAGCTTTTAGGAAGCCCTGCAATAACAGACAGGTACAGGTAAAGAAACCAAATCATCGTGCTGTAAAAAAGAGGCAAGTACTGCTACAACCAGAAACTGCGCAGCAAATGTTAAGTTATGGTCTATGTTTTCCCTAACACTAAACTTGTCCCACTAAATAAATAAATAACCAGATAAAAGCAAGTCACTGCCCCACATGGTATCACTCATTTGTAGTTGGGAACTGTGCGGGGCAGACTGACTGCTCTGAAGTTTTCTTGAGCCTCTGTTGCCACCATCAGCCCAAGCTGGATACTGGAATGATGGTCCTTGGACCCAATCCAGCACAGCAATTACCAGAACTCAACAGAACCCTAATCTTCACAGAGGAGGCTGAGGACTGCTGCCTAATATGGAGACTAATAAAATTGTATTAGCTGAAGGAAAAATGAAATAGCTTCACCTCTCCTCCTGTCTACAAGCTTCAGATGAGCATATGGTATTACACATTTTTTTGACATTAATCCAGAGGCCATAGGAGACTGTGTCATGCAGCACAGTCAACATCATGCTAGGCTGAAACAGGAGACATTTATCACTCTACTCCAAGACTCAACTCCTGCTAAAGCATCCAGGCAAATTCACATCCTTGAACTGACACTATAGCAAAAGAATTATTTATTAGGTCTTTTAACATTTCTTTCCTCAATCAACAGGGCCTAAGGTTGCCTGGTTGTGCTCCAGTTACAAAGACAGTTCACCATAAACTTTTTTAATTACAAAGTACCAGACATGGTTTAGAAACCCCAGAAAAAACTTTCACAAGAGCTTTGATGTTTCTACAGCATTCGTCTATTTAGGAAATGGGTGCCTTAAAAAGGGCCCCCCCAACATACATACACTCAAGCCCTTTTACACACAACATCCTTTTCATGCCAGCTGCAAGTTGGAAAATGAGGTTTTTGTAGTGTGTTAGTGTTGGAATTTTTTAATAACCTCCCCTCTCTTTTTTTTGCCTCCTGACCAATTATCTCGGTAAATAATTAACATTCTGAAGGAGATAAGTAAGCACAGAAACTCAGAACTCAAAGCCCTTTAGTTCAAAGCCCTGCCCTTTTCTCTTCATTTCCCTGCTGTTGCCACTGAAACTTCCTTGTCAATCAAGCTCTGGGCACACACATCAAAGCCTCATGTGGGAATGGCCCCAAGGGGTCAGAGAAAATTCATGGCAGGGCCTGTGTGAGGCACAAAGAGAGAAAGAGAGTGAGAAACAGACCAAGAGCTAGACAGACTCACTGGACCAACAAACACATAGACAGACTGTGCCCCAGTATAAACCTCTACCCTATTTACTCCCAGGTCGTCAAATAACCACAGTTCACAGTTTCAGGATCCACGTCCACAACCATTTCCCACTGCTGGCAAAACTTCAGTCCCAATGCCGCAGTTCAAAATCTTAATTGAAAGAAACTTAAAGGAGCTAGACAGTACAGAGAATGCAACATCCTTCCCATGGCTCCACTCCTTGCATCCCTATCCTTTCCTAGGGGTCAGCTGACATGGGGTCCCCTCTTTGTAAACCTCCATCCATTAAGTTATTTTTCTTCAATTCAAACAGACTATCGGCTCATGCACAGAAGCCTTGATTTAGCTTCCTTTGCAAGAAATTGTCCAGTACTACCCCAATCCCAGCACTTCCCAAGGGTGCAGCACAGAAGGCAGCCAGCTACCCCTCACCTGGGAATTCTCTAGCCAGTCAGTGGCAGGAGCTAATGCTGTCCCAGAGCTTTTTATAATCTGGAAGTATTTAAATCAGCAGCAATTTCACATTAAAAATAAAAGCAGGCCAGTAGAATGATCCCACTGTCCAAGGACTGTCTGAGCATAAAGATGAGGAGGTTTTAGGAGATTCTGTCCATGAAAACATACGATCCCAAAGTCAAAGCCTTTAGCATTCTCTAACACACCTAAGAATGTAATGATCAAACACAGGGCAGACCATCACCTGAAAACTGTATCCTCAAGTCAGCTATTCTAATGGTTGCAGTTGTTCTAATGCATCTGCCAATGTTTCTAGGAGAACATCTCTGCAGCTCACTGTGTACAGCCCTTGCAATAACATCTGTGAATCAGAACAGATTTTGAGAACTCTTAGAGTCACACTGAGCCTGCCAGATTGACCAAAATAATCAAAGAATATTCGAAGCAAGTAATTCAAAAAGCTCCACTCACTTATATGCAGATAATTACTACAATAGGACTAAGAAAACAGCCAGTTACTACACTCCAACACCCACCATTTCTCTTCCTTGCCGCTTTATTTCCAGCCAAAAAAACCTGCCATTCTGACTGGAGAAATAGATGCTATTAATCTATTGAACCATAACGTTAAAATCACACTGTGCAAAGCATATTTACAACATATAGTCAGATTCACTGCACCAACACCTAGAAATCCAGCTGAAAATGGTGTCCCATTGTGCAATTATATAGATGCAATATAAATAAAAATACTTTGAGGTTTTGGGTTGTTTTTAGTTTTGTGGGTTTCCATTTTTTTTTTGTTTCAGTTTTTTGGGGCTTTTCTTTTTTATACAGATGAAAAAACTGAGACCTGAAGAGATGACTTACTCAAGGTCACACAGGATGGCAGCAGTAACAATGAGAACCAAGCGTGCAAGTCTCCAAAGCCCCATCCAAGACCATAATCATAGGACAGTTTTCTTCTGAAGGGATTAGAAAGTCACTGAGGCAAGGAGAAAAGGAAGTCACTGTCCTGCCTATTACCCCCCTCATTCAGTAAGTATCATTCTAAATAACGAGCTCCTCAGATTTTAAAAAGATATAACACAGCTTCATCCATTTGCTTAGTTACAGTTGCAGAAGCTTAAATGAACACTTTCTATTTCAGAGATCTGAAGACCAGCCTGTTACTCATAAAGCCACATTTAGTCTGAAACTATGCAGCTGAGTTAACTCCGGTTTTACTCAGAGAGATAGCGAACAGTTACTTGGACACTGCGGTGGTGAGCGTGGTTTGTGACAGCATGGCATCCTGGCAGTGGAGTGGCACCACTGGGGCTGCTGCATCTCACATTCCACGATAAAAATATCCACTTTAGAACAACAGTCCCTTGTGAATCCAGCTGTGATACAGCAGAGAGATATTTCTGCTTTGTTTTTCTGCGTGTTTTAGTAACATCTTCTCTAGAACACGGGAAATATTTCAGGGAGAACCCTCCCCAAATAAGACCTCAACACTTCCTCTTTCTCAGACATACATATGCAAAAAAATCTTAGAGCAGAGCATTACAGATGATGTACATTATTCCTGGGAAGTCGTTCTCTTCCTTGACAGAGCAATGCTGTCAGACCAGGCAGAGGCTGCTGTTGAAGGGAACCTACAGTGCCAGAAGGAGCAGCATTCTTTCCGTTACACAATCCCAGAAGATCAGAGTGCCACAGGTCTGCTGTTAGACTGATGTTAGGAAGATGAATAAGAAAACAAGCACTTCAAAGGAACACGCACATGGAGGGAGAAACCCAAGCTACCAACATGAAATATTGCATAGTACACACACCCCAAACACATAAACTAGCTCTTGGAAAATTCAACTGGAAGACCGGTGGATCAAAAGTTTCTTCAGCAAGACTGCACAGCATTGCTGAAACAGAAATAAACACCGCAGTCATGGTGAAATAGGCAGATCAAGCGGTTCATGTTTATAACCTGAGAACAAAGCTGCCCAATGTGGACTTCAACTGCCAGAGGAGATGGATATTCTGTGGCCAACATGGAGGAAGTCTGATCCAGCTAGGCCAGGGGACTTTTAAAATTCATAAGGCAAAGATAAGATTTGAAAACACTTTGAAAACGGCCATTTTGAGACAGCTACTTATGACGGAATCCAAGTATAAAGGGCAATCAATTGAGACCTTGATAGCTGAGACCCAAAAAATCTGGCCTTCAAAACTGACAGAAGCAGTGAACATCTTGGGCAGGATTTCCACTCCAAACTCAGTTCTGCAGGAAGCCTGTCATTTGGACTGAAGAATCCAGCTGTCCTCAAAGCCAGCATCATGAGGCAAGCATGGACAGCCTCTGCAAGCATAAGTAACAGACCTCACCACAAAGAGAAGGTGAGATTGCTACCAAATGCAGTCAGATGATAAAATCCTGGATGCAGAAGACTAAGACTTTTAGGTGAATGCCATCCTCTGTGCTGGATGAATTTCAGTATTAATTGCAATTTTCTTTGCTAGTGAGTGCAATAACCACAAGGCCTGCCACAGGAAATGCCTCTGATGGACTGACTCTGATGAAGTAATTTTTTCTGAAATTGCATTCAGACTCTTGCCAAAAGAGAAGGCTTCGTACTGCCTGAGTTGTAGTCAGGTTCACTGAACAAGCATGCTCAAAGTGGCATTAACAAATTGGAGATGGAAAGAGAACCAAAGGCAAAGAAAGGAACAAACAGCTCATCTGGATTTCTGCCTCATGGTATGCAACAGAGGAAACACTCAGTGCACTCTAAGATCTGACTAGAAGACCTAAATATTTATGTGGAAGCCTGTGGATTCCTTTAGCTCCTTTTTAGACAGAGGATGGCCTCCTGCCCTCTCTGCTGCCTCGACTTTTCCAGTGACTGGTACTTCTACTTTCCGCTAAATCTTTCCTAGTATTAACACAGCAATCAATGATTTTTTTCCACTAACCCACCCTAGAAACCCACTACAAAACCGCCTAATTCTGGGAGGAGAAAGAAGCTAAGAAGTAACTCTGAAAATCTCAGACAGCCTAGAAAAAACACAAACAAGCCACTGGAGCTATAAGGAACCCAGAGCCAAGTGCTACAACAGGGAAGCCTGTGGTTGATCAGCTCTGGAGAGCAGAACATTATAAAACACTTCAAGGGACATGAGGAGAAGGCCGCCAGCAAAAACAGCAACAACAAAAAATCAAAGCAATGCCTTGAAGTCTTTATGGGTTCCAAAAACTCCACACTGCTGCCAATCTGTGTGTTCACTATACTGTAAATACACGCAGATTTTGGGAGAATTCACTTCAGACAGTTCTTTCAGTCCAAGTATCTTGCCAAACAAGTCAACAACATTTGTCTTTTTTCCTGGTTTCGCTAGCAGCGTAAAGGTTCTTCCTTCATTGTAAGTGATCAAATGTAATGAATGTGGTGCCAAACCTGTCAGCCTGAACGGAGGGAGAGGGTAGAAAGAGCAGAAATATTGGTAATGTGGTACTCCATCTGCAGTCATTTCTTTTATTGACTTCAGCACAAATTTCAGTAACTTATAAATATTTGAATGCTCAAACATGCTCACATTATTGCCTCAGACACCATCCATTTTTCCTTACCAACACCACCAACATAGTCTGTAGAGTGGAGAATAGCCTACTGCTAACTTAGGACCTGGGAGAACATGAAAATTAAAATGTTGAAAAAAATCCAGAATGGCTAGATACACTATGGTAGTACCTGCTTGGAAAAATCAAGAGTCAGGTTATATGCAGGCACCTCTGCAAGGGGAGCACAGCAGGCACCAAGCATCCCAAGAGGCCACAGCTAACCTGACAGACATGCAGCATTTGGGGCAAAAGAGGCAAATTTTGGCAGCTGCATGGTACAACCTGAACCCTTAAAGAGATGTATTACCACTAAAGACAAACCTCCTCCCGAATTTTTCACACATCCTCCAAACCCAACAAAGATACATCAAAACTCAAAAATCTTGAGCAATTAGTTGTACTGTTACTTTACCCAAGCTCTCTTTTTCCTATGATGTCCAGAAGAACTGCATACTCCTCAGCACTTCATCCACCTTCCCATCCTATGCACCACAACACTGTTATTCCAGAACAAGCTTTCTCACTACAGGGGTGCTGCATACTGCCAGGTCACCTTAGAGCAAAGCTCCTCCTTCTCCAACCCCAAAGCCACATTATTTTACAAAGTACCTTAACCATCTCCCTCCTATCTTTACAGAGCAGATTTGTCATTTCACCTCCTCCTTCCAGATCAGGGAACAGAAGGGGAGCTCTGACTAAAGTACAAGATGTTTCCCTTCCATGAACCACAAGATGAATGAAAAGGAAAAGGTCTTCACAACTCACAACCCCCTCCCCACAGAGCCTAGCCCCCCCCAGCACTGTCAGGCACTGCAGCCTGTTCTACAGCACTCAGTCTCACAGCCAGTGGGGACCCTTGGCCCACGCAAACCTCTTACCAGACTGAAGATTTCTCAGCTTAGAAGGCCACCCCCAGTGCTGCCCCTCCTACCCCAGCACCATAAACATTATCTCTTTTATTCCTGGTCCGGGCCAGGGTTATTTCTACTGAGTGACCAGAGACTCAGGCAGTGCAGCCTCATTCAGAGCAGATGCTTCTAAACATGGCAGCCAACAATGACACAGAGGGCACGCACACAACAGCTGGAGTGATTTCCACACCTGCTTTTGTCCAGAGAAGAAAGACCCTTCAGCCCCTTTCTTCCAGGCACCCAGACCCCAGCAGAGGGGAAAATTTACCCACGCAGGAAAATTATGGCATGGGGCCTGCACTAACATGGTGAAAGTTAAAGAGGAATAAGGATTTACATTGGTTAATGGCAGCAAAGCTCCTTCCAGAATCAGCCAGCCCGAACTGGGATAAGGCACCATCCTGGCAGGTCAGAGTTCTGTGGTCTTTGACACCAGTTTGGATAACCAGAACAGCATGACAAGCTCTCGTCAGGAATTGTTTTTTTCGTGTTTGATGCTTCATCCAAGTAAAATGTTTATAAACACACAGAATCATTCCTGCCATAACAGACCATGACCTGAAAGGGCTGAAGGGCCCCAAGCAAGGGACATAGGCTACACAGCCACTGACATTAAACACACTTCTCCCAAGGACAGAACAACCATAGACAGAGCAGAAGTCCATTCAATCCAGCCAGTACCCTAACAGTGAACAAAAACCAGATGAATAGAAGAGTATCCCTGCTTATAAGTGATTAGCTAGCAACGATGTTCAGCTTAGATGCCTCCTGAGAAGGTTTCTATATATTAAGACATACTTACTAAATATCTTCCTTGAACTTGTCCAAATTTTTCTCAGATCAGTACATACTTTTAGTATATAGTACCCTGTGACTAAGAATTCTATGCCTCAGTTTTCTGACACACAAACTATCTTCTTCCATCTATTCCAGCTCCTGCTTGCCTCACTTGATGCCACTCACTCACAGTCAAGAACAAGAACTCAATGCATTCCAGCTTCTCCTTGGCATGTTATTCCCTTTCCAGTCACATCTTTTACAGACTGACAAGTCCTAACCTACTCAGTCTTTCTCTGGAAAAAATACACAGGAAACATTGCAGATCTCTGATGAACCTCATTCCCCTTCTCTGCACCTTCACCAGATCCTTTTGAAGATGTGAGACCAGATCTGGATGTTATTCAGACAAACCCTGGTCCACACACAGTGATGTTCTCTATTTTGCTCTGAATACTTTGCTTTTGGAAGGAGTTTTTTTTCGATTTTACTGCTATTCAGTAATGAGCTGATGATTTTATCACCTTAAGTTTTTGCTCCAAAGCCATTATGATCAACATAAGAGCTCAATGGGCTGCACAGGAAGCTCAAATTATTTTCCCTGCACATCTTATTTACCTATGCTGAGCCAGCTGGGTAAGCCAAAAATGCAAAGTCATGCAACTGTGAACTAATGTAATAATAATCCCTTTGTAATGTTACAATCCCTAAAAAATATTCTAAGCATGAGATTATACTTTTTTTCCACATTTTGCAAGTAATTGTACTGACTATAGTTAAGATTAGATTTTAAAACTTTATTTTCCTTTAATTATACCCAAATTCTCAACATAACCACTAGTTTAATTTGACTATGGTGTGATTACATGTGGCAAGAATAAAAATGTATCTTAAATAAAGTTTGGATTCGACACCCTTCATCTTAGTTGGACATTATTTCTCTTTCATGGTGACAGAGAGGGTATGAGAAACAAGAAAAAATCCTTTCCTTAAACACTCCATTTTCAAAGAATTTTCCACTTTTGAGCATAGCATCTTGAACAGTCCCAGTTCTGTATCCAAGTCAAGGCTTTGCACCTTTGCCATGTGCCACAGCAAGCACTGCAGTCCATGGAAGGCCACCGTAGTCTGGAGATGTTTGACACTAAAATCAACCAGGTTCTTCACAAAGCTGTGATTTCTAATGAAGTCCCTAAGATTGGGCTGTAAGGCACCTCCAAGTCTCTAAAAAGCACTAATTTAACATGTTGTCATGTTTCATGGAGCTGCCACAAAGAATGAATTTCACAGTAAATGTCACAACTAGGAAACTGGGAAATTGCCACACATAAAACAAGCACCAGTAATGGTGCCAGGTACAGAACAAAGGCTTTAATGCAGCAAATTAAACAAAATTTCTGCCATAAGGTTTCTTATTTCAAAGACAACGAGATGTAATTATTCCTGTGATGTTTTACTAAAAAAGTCGTGTTTCAGGAGACATCCAGAGAAATATGAGACGTGCATTGAGGAAGCAAAAATAAAAGAACAGTACTGCAAGGCTGGGGAGGCAGGCAAGGCATAAATGGAGGTAAGCAGAGGATTTAGAACACTTTAGAAAACAGACCAAAGTTAACAAGGGAGACAAGAACCAGCATCAGAGGATCAACAGGAAGCAGATACAGATCTGAACATTCAATCATCTAAAAGCCTCTGCAGGTGTATTTCTTCCACATGGCCTGGTCAGGAAGTTGTGGAACATGAAAAATTCTGTTGCAAACAACTTCTGAGGCATGCTAATCACTCCCTAATTCACCATGCTGCCTGAAAAGTCCCTTTCCCTACCCCTCTCCCCACTCCCCTCAGGGGCAGCAAGAATTGTCACTGCCACTGCACAAGACTTTACTCTGAAGGATCTCTGGTGCATCAGCCTGGAATGGTCCATGCATTTCTGAATGACAGAACATTTTAACCAGTGTGAGTCTGGGGAAAGTCACTGGCAAAATCACTCCATCACTCCTAACATGTGTGATCTACACAGCCAATAGCCTCTGTTCAGGGACTTCAAGATCACCTTATCTGACACTTGCAAAAAATCTCCAGGAATCTGAAACTGAGAATCTGTAATTAAGCATTTTCAGAGAAAACTATACAAAAAGAATGCATATTCTTCACTGTACATTGACTCTCAAATAGTGATTTCAAAAAGGTCAGAATTTTGTCTAATATGGCCTCTAGCTCCTGCTGTAGAAATTGTAAACAGTTCCCTGTCCCCATCAAGTCTCATCACTTACCATCCTAGTCCAGCTACAGACAGAGCACGCTCAGCTCAGCTCTCACAATAACATTCCAGGTTAAATACAGCTCCAGCTATGTAGGGTACCCAGCGTGTACCAAACAATGTGAATCCCCACCCCTGCCCCCAGTGTGCCTCTGCCTATTGCTGCACAAGGTGGACCTCTTCTGGTGAAGAGCTTGTGCTCCTAAACACCTGGTTCCACTAGCCCTGGCTGAGCAAAAGCCTACAGGGATCACAGAATCATACAGCTGCTTTTAAAAGTAACTAAAGCCTGAGGCAAGGTTAAGGGGAGCACAAACCAGAGAGAATCAGAGCCCATGTGTGGGTCCTTACCTCAAACAGCGTCAGACTTTCATCGTTCAAGATGATTCTGGGAGGTGCAACAACTGAAGTTAAAAAACAAGTTATAAAACAGGACCACCTAGCAACCAGAACATCAAACACAGGTATGGGAGGCATCCCTGCTCTCTGAAGGGGTGACATGTTCGTATGCCCACAGATGCTGCTTTTTAGGCAGAAGCATAACATGACTAAGAGAGCAGGTTACACCTCCTTTGCACCGTGAAGCTGCATTTTAGGGAAGGCATCCCTTCCCAGGGCATATCTCAGGCATCAACATCCCACAGCTAGAAACAGGCTTTGTAAAGTAAGGCCAAATATTATCAACTGCACTCACACAAGTAAAATGGCAACTCTGCATCAGCAAGGTGGCTTCTTACAAAGTCTTTCAGAATGCCAACTGTGGAAAAAAAGAGAGAAAGGTTTGCTAAATTATATTTGGTTCTTCAAATGTTGGGCAAGAAGGCTAACTTGTAACAGCACAAATGCCCTCTAGAAGGTACAGAGATTGCCTTTTTCTCCAAAGTACACAGTTGCTATCACAAGTTTCTTGTAGAAAAAAACCAAACAAAACAAATCACTTTGACTTGGTGGTCCTTTGGAAAAATCTAAGGATGCCTACAAAACTATCAAAAAAGTTTGTGCAGGTAATTATGGCTGACAGCTAAAAATAAGAGGCTCTTTAGTAATAACAGTAAAAGCTACTTGGTGCATGGTCTAATCGCTTTTTGTGAACTGACAGAGGCATGAGGATACTCCCTCTCTTAGTACAGTTGGTAAAATTGGGTTTTTTCTCCTTCCTGCTTTTTGGGGTTTGTTTTGGATTGGGGAAGGGGGTGTTGTGTTTTCCCCAAAAATGTTTCATGCATTAACACGAGGAAGTCTTCAAATACATCCCAGTAACACATCATTTAGACATAAACAAGGGGATAGCAAGTGGGACAGCTTCCACACAAGGACAAGTATTTTGCCATCTCCCCCAGGTAGCCCTTAACTAACTTAACTAGCCCAAAGTCTCTTAGTCCATTCAGGGGCCCTACAACAACAGTGTAACTACCTATTGCTGCTTTTGCACAGCAGCTTTTCTTTGCCAGGCAACAAAAAGATCTGTTCAGACACACTCTCTGCTGTCACGGTGGGAGCCATGAGTTACAGCTGCACAGGATGAAGGGGTGATCAGTCTTACCAGTTTCAGTGGGATGGAAGAACCCCTGCAGAACATGGCGGTCTGGAAAACGAACTCTCAACACCACCTAGAGCAGAGACAAAGACGATTAGGACAGTGGTTTATCACTGCTCTGTAACACCTGTCCTTGGCTTAGAATCGGCAAGTTGGGATATTTTTTTGTTTTGGTTTGGTTTTTTAATGGGGAGACCTGAGGTATTTACAGGGATAGAAGAGCAACTTGGCTCACAGTGCTGTACAGCTTCTCAGGGAACGAGAAGCTGCCTGGGGGACACAAGAGCTCATCTGTCAAAGCACTACGATGTAAAAGGCAGCAGCACTTGCTCAGAGAGTAGGAGCTCCCTGTGCTAAATGATGCACAAACAGCAGACAGTCCCTCATGGACAGGTGCAGGCAGTTTATTGGCATCCTAACGTGTCCACAGCAGCAGGAATCCTCCTGACATACCTCCAGCTTGGTCAGAAAGCACTTAACTTGAGAACTGCACAATGATCATAGTTACAGAGTAAAATAAATCCAACTTGTAACATTTCAAACAGATACTAACAAAATGTCTACAGAGGCAGGCAGGAAGGCTCAGTCATACAGATTAATGTGTGCACAACAGAAGGGTTTTGAGACATCTGGAACAGAACAGAAAGAACTCTACTGCCAGTCCCTCAACCAGTGACATATTACCATATTACAGTACAGTGGTGTTCACATGGCACAACCCTTATGCAAGTCCCACAAACAATTAACAGGGATGGGATTTTGAAAAATCTCCCTATAAGTAGCTTAAGGGCCTGTGAATCGCAACTGAATCCCAAGGTCCTCAATCCCCAAGTCTGGACTAGCCAGAGGGACTGGAAAACGAACAAATACTACCTTTGGGTAACGCTCCAACTTCTCCTTCAGCTGGGACTCCTTCAAAGACTTTGTCATCAGTGGAGCTTCTTCCAGGCGTTTCCTACACACGTGGGAAGAAGGTAAGTTGTCTGTAATTTCACGATGTATTTTTACTTCATGAAGCTAGCAGAAGACCCAAGCAGGGCTGATGAGAACTGCTCAACTGTTCAGTGCATTTCTCACAGCATTTTCCCTACCTCCTGAAACTACTGAACATCAGCAAGAGTACTATAACATTACTTCTGCTGTACAAGTTTAAAAGTAAGTTGATGACAGCAGATGCAAGAAAAGATCCAAGGAGGACAGGAAAGTCTGCTTAGACTACTCAATATGAAAAGGACTTACTAATCCAAAAAAAGCAGAGACTAGGGTTGGACATGATTACTCCACACGGGCAGAAGAGCTACTGAACTTGAAAAACAATGCTGGCACAAAAAATTAGTAAGTATTAATTAGCAACAGGGGAAAAATATGAAAAGCTTCAGGTCATTAAAGAACTGGCATTGTAGATCATTATTAAAAGGAATAGTGGGTACAAAATAAAAGTCATCTTGTGTTTAAGATGAAACAATAAATGTAAGAAAGTAATTACATATTTGCCCATAAGTAAAGAAATTAGCTGACACCAAACATATCCCATACTCAGCTTTAGTATCTTTTCTTTGTATCCAAATAACTGATGTGTAACTTGCCTTTATTTTTATCCTTGGCTGTAAGGGGAAAGCATCAGCAAATTTGGAAATTGGGTATTTTTGGGGGATCTGTATTCCAGTAATCCCCAATCAAATTACTCTACGTTTGTACCACTAAATACTCCAGACCCACAAGCAGCAGAGCAATTTTCAGGCAATATTATGTGTACTCAGTGGCCTGTGGGAAAAGAATCAACGCTAAGTAAAAAGTTCAACTTGGACTTGGCTATACCATAAAGGAGACTGTTCCACAGTCTTGGAGAGTTATAGTAATGTTTAAAGGAATGCTTTGATCCACTTGAAACGAAATACATTCATGAAATTAATTTCCTTAAGGAACATACAGACAGCAAAATGCTGCTGTGACAGGAAGGCCAGTTTATCTTCATCTGAGTTTTTATTGAACTGAAGTTTGATGAAATAAAATCATGACTATTTGAAAGCAAGCTACCTTGAACAGTGCAATACATTGTTAGTCAGCTTCCTATAATTGCTCTATGTGTGTGTGTGAGTGCCTGCTCCAAACATTCTCAGGTCTTGACTTGTGGTTAAGTTGGTCTTTCTGATGAGGTCTAATAAAAGGTTAATTCTGTTACTTAGAATATAAGGTGTTCCTTACTGGCCAAAAATGCCATAAGCTCTGTGGATCACTGTCACTCTGCTCAACAACAGGACACAGCAAATCTCACTCACAGCAGAAAGGGAACTTGCCTCTCATTCTGCAGCTGTGCCAAACGTTTCCGTACATCATCCACTGTGACTTCAAAAAATTCATCAGGAAGCTCTTCTGGGCCACCAGGAAGTTGTTCCAGTAGGTCTAGGTGACATATAAGGGGCTCTCGTTCTACCAGCTACAGGAAAAAAAAGTGTACTTCAATTAGTTTTAAATGCATTGTTTTGCTTATCTTTTAAGGTTCCTGAAAAAGAGTAAAAGGACAGTATTTGCAAATACTGTCTTTTGATCTGTTCAGCTCTCTGAACTAAACCACTGCAGGGTTTCATTGCACACCTTTCAAAATTTTACCCTGGTTTCTGGTGTGCAGAAAGACCCCTTAAATAGTGAAACTTTTTGTTTTGCACTTACAAAGTAAGTACCTCACCTGAAGATCAGCCTTTGCTGCATCAGAGCACAGAGATGCAGAAGAGCAGTGCCCTGTAGGCATCAGCTGCAATAAAGGTACTTAATACATTTACTGGCAACTTCTCTACATACCAGAGCTGAGAGCAGGCACTCCAAGCTGCACACAGACACCCCTCTCACCTGCCCAGCAGGGCACAGAGAGCCTGGCTGCCTGCTCCCCCAGCCTCTGGAGCCCAGAGTTGGGTGTCATAATGGCAAACCTTCCAGTGCAACTGGGCCTAGCCTAGAACTGCAGTTGCAGTTATGAAAAAATCAAAACAAAACAAGCTAATACCAAGACTCACAACCCCCTAAAAATCTCAAATGGAAGCCACAACCACTAACATCAAGAGCATTTGCCATCTCTGCAGGCAGCAGGACTTTAATGGATCCCTCTCCAGGAAAGGTGATGGGCTGACTACTCTCTTGCCCAAAGCAGCAGCCGTGCCTGCATGTGAATACAAACCACAGCCAGAGTCAAGAATACAAGAGGCAGTTACACCTCCTGGCTCTCAAACAAGTCAAACTTTTTAAATTCCAAAACTGTTTAAAGGAACAAAGCTTGCAAACACAGAGAACAGCATACTGAAGGCTACAGGAGATGCAGGGAGGACACAGTTGGTGGCTGAAGAGGCTCGCAGGAACAAACATTTTTGGTAGTTAATCAAGCATTTCTTCCTAGTCAGCTGCCAGTTTAACAATGCCACAGGTTCTGTGAATGAACCCGTTTCCCATTTCTTCTCTCCCCATTCTCTCATACACTCTTTACAATGCTAATTAACACCCGGATGTCTTCCCTCCATCCACTCACCCCTCCCCCAGCTGCAAGTGCCAGGCATTGGCAACTTGGGAACAGGAGTCTTCTCCATTGTCTAAAGCATAACACAAATTACAAGGCAATGTTCACTCTACTTGTGGGCACTAAAGGGTAATTTGAGAAATTAAAAGATGGAGGTTGTGTGGGTGGGAGCTATGTCTACTTTTAGAAAGTTGAGCAGGGTCAGCCCTAACGAGTGGGTAAAGGAGCCTGAGTGCAGCTTTCCCCGGGCCCGGGCAGGGTGGGGGTGCCAGTGCTTCAGGAAGGACCCCAAGTGCCCAGGACCATCTGCAGGGAAGAAGCAGGCTGCACCATGATCCCAATCACTGCCCACTGATGCTCCAGTGAGTGCACATCAGAGGCCAGAGGAGAATTAATCAGGCCTCCCCAAGAACGTGTACTTTAATCTCCTCAAACAAGCTTGAGTTTCATTTCATTCTAAACACGTAGTGAAAGCAAACGTCTTCTGAAAAAGCCCAAACCCAAAAGACTGAGGAGGCATATCCTATGGCATGTGCTAGGATACAATGGAGAGAACTC
Organism: Sylvia atricapilla; assembly: GCF_009819655.1. Lineage (NCBI taxonomy): Eukaryota > Metazoa > Chordata > Aves > Passeriformes > Sylviidae > Sylvia > Sylvia atricapilla. The sequence continues at coordinate 7,889,508 of NC_089157.1, forward strand.
TGAAGTCTGCATTAGCAAATCCTAAAGCTACCATTTTGTATTGGCTCTAACAAGAACTTTAGTTGATAGCAACAGCAGTGGGATTCCACAGGGAAAGGGCTTGCCCCTATCCAAATTATGGTCACAGCTAATGGCATCTGCCAAGGCATTGGCAATCATAAGATGGCACAAGGCAGACATATATTCCAGTCCTAAGTGTTCACTCCTCTTCCTTGTTGTGGGCTTCAACAATCCTAAAGCATGGACAGAATCCAAAAATGAACTTCCCACAATGATTACAAAAGAGACTCCAGGAGTACTAACTCACTTCCCAGCCCACTGCACACACAGTGTTTTCTGCAACTGTGATAAAACATAACTATCTCCTGTAACAATAAATAACCACCACACGATGTTCTCCTTTCCATTATGTAAATGGAGGAAAGCAAGCAGCGCATTTTGCTGTTCTACTTTTTCAAGGAGCCAAAGACACAAAGATGCTAAGCTTTGGCACCTTCCTTCTTCAAAGTCTATTCTTCTACCAAAGCTGAAACGTCAGGCACTTTTCACCATGAGGCTGAAGCCATATGTTCACAGAAAGATCTACATAAGTGCAGCCTGTGTGACAAAGTCAGGCGTCAGGAGGAATGTAGTTCACTCTGTAGTTCACTCTGTAGTTCACTCTGTAGTTCACTCTGTGGTCAGGGAAGCAGGTAAACTGAGGAAAACTCTTATGATTTAAGTGAAATAGTGGTCATTGTGCTTTCCACAGCAGCAAACTCTCCCCAGAGACCTACTTCCTCTCTACCACCTCTGGGAGCTCTAATCTCATGGTGAATCTGGTTTAAAGTTACCTTCTAATAATTAACATTCTGACATCAAAGTCAGCTTGCAGCTGTCTGTAAACCATCTTTAGCCCAAGAAACTAAAGGATGCCGGCACAGATTTTATCCAGCCTCTCTTCAGCTTCAAAAACCACACACAGGCAAAGCATTAATGGGAAGATTCTTTTACAAAAATGGACCTTTGATGTTTAAAAATAATTTGTTTTGTTTTGTTTTTTTTTTTTTTTTTTCCTCAGGACTGAAAAAGGACAAAAAGCAGATGCCATGTGGCTAGCCCTACTTGGCTGTTGCTGCTGGGAAGAGAGTAGAAGATGGCAGGAGTGGATGAGGGAACAAAATGTAATCAATCAGCAGCAAAAGTACCAGAGATCAAAGGGCTTGAAAGCAGCCGTCAAAATCACATGCTGTTTAACACAAGGACACAACTCCCCCAATAGAATCTGCAGCTGCTTCCAAAGCTGCTCTCAGAGTGGAAGGACGGCTGGCTCCAAGAAATGGTTCGAACTGGACTGCAATTCTGAGAAAGACATCAGTTCATGTGAGTCCTTCAGTCACTACCACCCAGACCATGCCCAAAAGCACAGCACCACATCAAGCTGTGAAGTCAGTGAAATGATGGAGTTCTGCCTCTCCCAGCACACAGAGAAGTGTGGGCAACAAGACTGGTGAAGGATACCACCACAAACCCCTGCACTTCTTCTCCCTTCCCAGACATAATGGAAACTCCTCCTTCCCAAATTCCTCAGACAAGAGTGCAACTGAAGCAAGCAACATATGAGACTGGACAAATCACCCAGACTACTGTTTAATTCCCCATGTTAAGGGTCTGTTTCAAAAGGTTAAATAACACTGATTAGACAGACCCAAACATGTTTCTAATATACTGAAATATTCACCACTGCAGGTTGGCATGGCCTTTTTCTACTACTTTGACAGTTCATAACTGCTCCAGAGTCCTTTCCAGGGTCTGGCATCTGTTCCTAAACAATTCAGAACTCATCAAAAATAGGCTGCAACCACAAAGAAGTCAACTAAGGTACAGTCTTTACATCAATGTGAAAGCATCCACAGTCTTGCTAAATTTCTCCTGAACTAAGCTCCCTAGGCATCCTTTCTTTCCACTTATAGCTTTCTATTGTTCAATCCTGGCAGGATCAGACCAGAGGAGATTCAAACCTCCAACTCTAGGAGGTACCAAAGAGTCGGAAACAACCAAGGGGATCTCTGAACATGAAAGTTGGCCCCAGTGATGAGCCAAAGGAGCAAGAAAAGAGCTGCTGAGAATCCAGAATGGGAAACTCTCAGTGCATAGTAACAAGGAGTAAATTATTAATTGAATGGCTCCTGTACTTCATGTTATGCTACTTGCCAGACATACCCAATCTTCCTGAAGGCATTCGCTCCTATACAGCTGCCCTACAGAAAACACACTTCAATCTCATTCCCAGGTCACTCTGGGATGGCATCACAGCACTTTTCAACCATCAGTTCTGGTATCACAACATGGGCTCAAGCACTTTTAATTTTAACAAACACAGTTTTATTTCAGAGACACCAGCAATGGTGAGATGTGCAATTTCTGTCTTTCTGGAAAATAGTTAGAGAGAGGTAGACTATTTAAAAAGCAAGATATTAAGACAAAAAACACTTCTATAAGCAGCAGAAATACAAAAGGAAAAGGATGGAAGGTTTCTGCTTCATCTGCAATACTAATAAAATTAAGTCATAGGACACAGGTAACAAAGTGGGCATCTATTCATGAAATCTGAGGCACTGAGGTGGAGGATCTTCTGGACTGTGATTTAATGCAGTTGCATTGCCTCTATTTGAACTATTCATAAAGGACACCTAGAGATTCAAAGTTTTGCCTACTTCTGGACAGCAAATTCTTAAACTCAAATCCTTCTTTCTTCCTACTTCCTTTCTGAACTCAGGCAGAACTATATGTCATCAAGGCACCTAATCCTGTAACATAGGGAAGAAGTCCCAAATCTGGAAACATCATTTTCCTCATGGGAGTGCATCCTCAGGCAAGTCAGGATTTAAAAAAAGTCTTTGTTGCCCAAACTGCAAACACATTTTCCCTTACCTGTTCTTGCTCCTTTCGCAGTTCTTGGCAGTTCTTAGACTTCTTTGGCTTAGAAGGGCCTCCAGGGCTGGAAGAAGTTGTTGGCAGCTTTGAAGATGGTACAGCTGTAGGAGAGCCCCCCAGATGCTCTCCATCTCCAAAAAAAGGGACAAATGGGGTAGGCTCAGGCTCTGGGGAATGCAATGGCTCCTCCAAGCTAGCAGGAGGATCTTTAATTGAGTCTTGCTTGTGTGTGCAGCTGTTTAAGGATACAGCCACATCCTTGTGCTCCAAGTCCTTTGGAAATGCGCTTGCTTGAGGTAGAGGCACATCCACTGCTTCTTCCATAGAGCCTTGGCTCACTGTTGGCTCATTACAAGGCACTGTGGCACCCACAACTTCCTCCCCACCAGATGAGCTGCATTTCTTCATGACAACTCTTAAAGAAGACACCAAAAGGAATAAAAATAAAATCATAATCCTAAGAGTACTGCTCTCCTTATTCTCAATGTGTCCAGGACACATAGACAACAGATGCCTCAAATACACTCTGATCTAACAACTTTCTTCTTCCAGATGCTTACAGAGAGCAAGCTCCAGTTACTGTGAAGTGTGAGGTAGAGGGTCAGGGGGTTGTGCAAAACAACAGAACAGGGTCCTGCTCCTCTGGAAGAAAACTGTCTTCCAGAGAAAAACAGCAGTCAGTTGTAAAGCATACCTTCTAATCACTCCTGCCTTCTGCATATGCTGCAAAGAGCTGGCAAGGCGATCAAAGAAAGGTTGCCCCTGCCCCAAACTCACCCCTGCCAAAAGCCAGCAGGGCCTGCAGAGGCTGGAAGTTAAGTGCCTGAGATCCAGAGCAGGGTAGAATGAAGTGGTAGCTGATTGCCCTCTCAGAGAGACTTTTAACTTTTAATTGTCTGTTCCACTCAAAGAAGAAAGAAAAAAAAAAAAAGAAAGGAAAAAAAAAAAGAAACAAACAAACAAGCTCTTTTAATCTGCACATGACTGGTCAGTGCCAGCATCTGCTGCTGTGCAAAGCACATCTGGGCAGCAGTTTGAGATAAACAGGCAGATGCAATAATTTCTGAGTGCTGCAATGTTTTACTTTGGCATCTTTTTCTGTGACTTCTTTTTTTCTTTGTCTTTCTTTTGGTACTTGAAACAAAATAAATTCACCATCAGAGTTTAAATGGAAAATAAAGAGGCAAAACTTTGCTTCTCCCAACCTGACAATGGCATTGCCTCCAATCAGGCCAAGTGATTTCAGTGTTGTCTTCTCCAGGGCATCTTTTCCTGACACCTGCAACAAAACCAGAGGAGAGTAATTATGGCCTCTGATTCCTCAGGAGAACATGTAAAGCTCTGTATAGAAAGAAGCCTGTATCCAAAGAAACACCACACGACATAAGATACAGGTGAAAACACACTTCTGCAGCTGGAAATCAGACCCGAATCCATCTGTATCAACCTGTACTGTTTTACCAAATTCAGAGCTTATTAAATCATCTCTAATGGAAGATGACCTACATATATTTTCATCCCATACACACATCCAAGTGGGATCCAACTACAGCAAAGCTACTTTTATGTCAGAAGTTAAACGACAGGCAACATCTCAGAGCTGCAAGACAGACGATTTCCTTACATACACCTCCTATTCATCTGTAATGACCTATTCCAGAATAAAGATGATCTGTCCACAGAGGTCAGTGGGAAGTAAAGAGGACAGCTAGGGAGAGTGAATTCCATAATATCCACATACAAAATATTTAACAAAACATTAATAGCAAAAGATCAAAACAGAGAAAAGCAAATATTTACGAAAATGAAAACACTGTTTCGACTCAAGCTTTAAAAGAAGTTGGAAAGAAAAACACAAATAGGTCATTGAGCTCATTTTATGGGCTCAGAGGTCTCAACGGCACAAGGTTACGCTCCAAGAGAGCTTTTTTCCATACAGACACGTCATGCTTTGAAAAGACCAACATTTTTCTACTTCCCCTCTCAAGAAAGTTCAAAGGAAACACTTTCCAGGCTGGAAAGCAGAGCTAAGTTTTCTTATGTTTTAGGGACATGAGACAGTTGAGAGGCCTTTGCTGCCTTACCTCATCTCGCATGTAAATACAGACTGGAGACAATTCACCATGCTGTTCCATCAACTCCCTGCAAGAAAAAGCAAAACACTGCAGCATCTGCAGAACAGCCGACCCCCTCCAAAACCAGTGCAGAGTAACAGTACAAAGTGAAATCAGCTGGCAACACTGTCATCCAGGTTTCTCCATGGAGTTCACAGGAGCACTACTAGACATTAGGTAAACAATTTTCAATGCATTCACTTTTTCTTAAACACAGCATAAAAGTGTAAAAACAAAGAAATAATTAAAGTAAATTCTCAAATTAGCTGATCTTAGTAGATAAATTTAGCTCATCGTTGTTCATGTGCCTCAATAACCAATCTGAAACATTACTTAGTTGTATTGGCTCTTTACTTTCCAAGTAAAAGCTTCATTATGGCTTAGACTGAACTTTCAGTGGGGAGAGATCCATTTCTTTTCACATATGCACAGCAACAAACAAAATTAAATCCCGCTCTAAAGCAGATCAGCTAAGAACAAGAAACTTGCCGTAGTATCATTTTTAAAAAAGAAAAGAGAAAGCAAATAAACAAAAACAAAGAGCATAAACTTTCAGTTTCTGGAGACCATAAAAAAAGTAAAGCCAAATGAAAGGCTGCCACTGTAGACAAAGTGAAAATCAACCCGTATATAAGCATTTCAGTGATGTAGGACACATATGAGCAATGATGCAAACTCCCAACAGCCCATCTGTAGAGGAAGACAGAAGTGAAGGACCCAGAGCACTGAGATGGGGAAAAAACAGTAAGATGCTACTCTTTCCATTTTCCTCTAGATAAGCAATTCTGAGACATTCCAGTAAAAGAGAAACTTTATTATATGTTCTCTTGATCAAATACAAAAGATAGACAGGGAAAGTACAATCACAGCCTATCACAGCAGGTCTCAGTTGTCATCCAGCAAAGATGATGTGATTTCAAAAGGGGAAAAAAAATGGATTGACACCTTCAGCAAGAAAACCTCAAATGTCTACAGAGAAGTAAAAGGCCTAAGAATTAACCAGTACATTATGCTGAAGCACTGGAATCAGTGAGAGCATTATATTCAACACCAGAAGAAGCTCTGTCACATTGGTCTCCACCTTCAGCAAAGTGAAACTCAAACTGAAATCAGACCAGAATGTGGTAAAACAAGAGGCCAAGGAGAATACTTTGCCTCTCATCTCAAGCATGCCACTCTAAAAGGTGACCAGGAAAATACTGTCCACCCTAAGACAGTGCTGGTATGGAAATACGGCTGAATTCTCAAAAGCATTTTTTCAGAAGTTTCAGACTCAGACAATTCAGCCTACCTCAGCCTGAGAAACTACAAAAGGTGAGAACATTGCCCAGGATATTCCCCAACTACACAATGAGAAGTGACAAGATTTATCTTTCTCCATAGACATCAGTAGCTCTTCTTAGCACATTCTGCCTCAAACTCCCTGTGCTTGCAGTTGCACCAGGAGATCCCTTGGTAAGGAGCTGTACGTACCCTCCGCACTGCAACAGTTGGTTTATCACGAAACACAGACAACAGCTGTAACTCCTCCTCCTGTGGTAAACCCCCTTGATCTTACTGCTCTCTACAGTCCAGTCACAGGAGGGTAGGTGAGGGGAAAACCACCTCTCTACAAAGCAGATAAGGAAATCCACCTGGAAGCCCAGGAGCATGACACATCCTTGCTCACCTCCTGAGGCCTCTGGAGCCAGTTCCTGAGGTCAGCTCAGCATTTTATGCCTGACTACATCAGTGTTTGGTACCCAACACCTAAGGAGCTTTGCAAATGACTGACTTACAGGGTTATGTGAACACTTCCACTTACCTGTCTCTTTGGCCACCAGATTCTAGTCCCTGCAGTTAATTTCACAGGAAAAACCAAAACCTGCAGGACCCTGGTGGCCTGAAAAAATTCCAGTAGTCTTCAGTGAAAATTACAAGTTTTGGAAAGGTATTTCTACTTCACATTACCCTGCACTGTTTGTAATTCCCCAGTAGCAATAATAACCACACTTTCTTCTAAATACATCTGCAAAACATTGATCAACTTGGCATTCAAGTGTCACAAAATTTAAGCAGAAACTCAGACTGCTTCTATCTAGTATATCACTTACACCTATACTTGTACATTCCCTACCTTGTGCCTAAATTTGCAAGCATCTGGGGCATGGAACAGGATACAACTCTAAGAACATTATGTCAGTGATCAACGCTTGCTGCATTGTGACTTTTCCTGGAAAGGAGTTTAATGAACAGAGACCCACCACTTAAAACAGTGTGCCTTCAGCATCGCACAGTTTAAACACTTCTATTTTGAGATGCAATATTACCAGAAACAAAGTTCTGGCAAGGAGTTATGTAGGAAAAGGATCCCTTAAGTAACAGTCAACATCTACTCGGTCAATCAAGCATCTGGTTCTGAAGTGATTGCACATTATGTGGTCTGTCTGTGCTGCAGCCACACTGACTGCTGCTCTCAGAAAAGCTGGGAACTTCACAAACAGATATGCAATACACCCAGCCAGCAGGGAAAGACCACCCTAGGACACGGGTAACATTTCCTGTTTTGGTAACAAGGAAATAACCTTTTGCACTTTAGAAACCTGCTTGCCCAGCAGAGGATCAGAGTCTGCAGAGCCAAACAGGTCTTACTGCTCTCAATGCAGCAATTCTGATCAATGCTCAGTTAAGTATCACCATGTTCACAGCTACTTAACAACAACAGCTTTGTCAGTATTATCTCAGTCTTTCTGTTACATCCAAAACGCTTGCTGGAGGAGCAGATTAGAGGAATATATATAGAATCACTGTATTACACCATATTTTAACACATACCTATTTAGCCCAGCATGAAGTGACAAAAGAAACTGAACTGGGAGGGAGTCAACCAGCCTATGAAGTGGAAAATGAAGGGAAATAACCACTAAATTCCATGAAAAATCATCAAGAACATTTAAACTTAGACTCAAAACTCAACTACAATGATATGTAAGTGAAACCAAAAGCCATTCAGGATCGAGAGTGCCACTGGAAAATTATGATACTCAATCTTTGAGTAATTCTCAAGAGCCAGAGAACATCAACAGTTTCTAGCTGAAGGACGTGAGGGACCAAATCTGTTAAGCACTAACCAAAACTGAGATGTTTAATTGTAGCAGCCTATAGCCATCTTGATCAAATGGTTAAAAGCTTACAACAGCACAGTGGTACAGGACAAGGCAGGTGAGAAGGAAACTCAGAGGTAGAGCAAATCCAAACAGGGCAAGCTACAAAACCAGTCCTGAGGGTTAGGTCTATCTTAGGAAAGTCAGCAGCTGAGAACTACTTCCAGACCAGTTGCAACATATTCCAAAGAGTTTACAGTACCAAGATTGTAAGACTGCTATTTCAGAACACTTCTCCCAGCCACCACAACAAATCCCATTGTGCAGGAAGTAAGAGGCACACCAGAGCATCCAGAATACTATATTCAAGTCTCAGATTATGAAAAACAGTTAACTCTCTGACTCAAGGTGAACAACTAAACCAACACTAGAATAGGGTTGCCTATTTATGATCCTGCAATTAGTTATTCTCTTTCAGAAACAAAAAGCACTATACAATGCTCTGCAGGAATCAAGAGATTAAGTTGCTCATACAAAAGAACATTGTCTTGTGACACAAAACCTAGGCTCCAACCTCCCTCACTCCTCTGGCAGCAGTACCTGAGGAAATTCCCAAAGCAAATGCCGGATGATGAAAGGCAGAAAAAAAAAAATCTTGTCTCAACTGGAGAATTGGAACAAAAGATCACCAGAGTGCCTTCAGCACACTATAGCAGGTTACTGCACTCAGACTTCTCCAGACAATCCAGGAAAGACACTCATCTCCACTGTATTTTCAATAGGTTTTGCTTCCAATTAAGATTAGCTGCATCCCCTGAGGAATCCTCAATAACGGTGAACAAAAGATAAAGGACTGATGAGACACAGAGAAACAGTACAGAATCACAGAAAAGGCAGACAGAACAGCCCAGGGAATAAAAGCTTGAATCTCAAGCTGCTGTCTGTCAGGAAAGGTGGATGACAAACATTTACAAGAAAAAAAGTCTTAGGGACAATGGAACACATCCTCACCAAGGACCAGTAGGAGAGGAAGCCAGTTCGACTTACAGAATCTGGTTTCATTCACCTTTCCAAAAAATGCTTTTCACTTCTATCCAAGCAACTCTTTGAAGAGTCTCCTAAAAATGCATAGAAAATATTGAAAGGATGACCCCATAGACATAGTGAAGAATCATGACTATCAAGGACGTCCCTGAGTGTCCAAAGCACAACTGTTCTATGGACAACACCCTATAAAGCTGCTGAAGCTGCAAGGCAGGCAAGAATGGGAGATAGAAACACAGGCTTCTTGCTCACAGGGCAGACAACACTGTGCCCTCAACCAGCCTCTGAAGCACAGACTCCACGCAAAGCTCCCCAGAGACTTATTTTTGTCTAACTCTTGGAAGCAGCAGGCTCCTCCTCCAGCTGCTGCTAATCCATTACATGCACCCACTGAGGCAAGCACACACATCAAACATACTGTCCTCTCTTTGATGTGCTGCTCTTCAGAAGGGGAACGGCAAGCAGATTAGATTCCTTCATGTAGTGATCTGACAGGGCCTGTAAACATCTTGTGCAAGGACTGCCGCACGCTGAGAGGAGGAGCAGCCCTACAATAGCTTCCAGACCTTCTTCAGACCCAATTAGCCAAGATGGATGCTGGAAACCCACGGGAAATTCCAGTGGATTTAGAATGCTTCCCCTCACGCACTTAGAGCGGCTGAGCATTCCAGGAAAACATCTCCAGTTGGAAAGTCCAAGGAAGGATTCAGCAAACATCAACAATTAGCTGACTAGTTAGTCAACTGCATCAAAACACATTCAACAGCAACTCGGCCCATTAAATCCATACAGATGGCTGTAGATCCAGCTTGTTCTGTGACTAAATCACATGCGGCACCTTTGCTGCTTGTTGAACTTAACCAAGATTGCAAAGTCCATCCAAACATCTGAACTCAGCTTCCAGAGGGCAGAAAAGAGCAGCTGTGTTCTGAACTGAAGTTATGAATACTTAGTACACTGCAGCAGTTAAAAGCTTAAGAAGAGCAATGTGCATATTAACTAGTAATATTACAATGACCTGCAACCAATAAAGCTACCTCGAAAGAGCAGAATTTTATGAAAAGCTCAAAATCTAAACCAAAGAAACAGTTAATTAGTATGTGAGAATGCCACACAAAGGTTGTAATTGTGAATTACTACTGACTCCAACTAGTCTAGCAGACCTGAACTGCAACAGGCACTCCTCTCCTCACAGAGAGCACAGAGGATATAGTACGAGACAAGAGGGGTCTTAAAACACTCAGGAAAATTACACCTGTGTTTTTTGTCCTACCTCTTTCCTCAATTAAAAGAAAGATAATTCTTTTATCTCTAGCATTTGCAGGAATACTGTTCCTTTACTTATGAATAAATGTCACATTGTAGACCTGGCCCATGATTAAAGCTTGAAGCTGTCACAGCTTCAAGACTTCCTCTTCCAAACCATGAAAAATAGAAAAGAAGTGCCTTTCTTTGAGAAAACTTTATTAGCTTGACATTTCAAAATGATACAGCCTTTTAAAATCAATGCTAAAGACAAGAGGTAGCACTCAATGTAGACTGGACTAAAACAGTGAGATTTCTAACCCATATAAACATTCAAAAAAATGCAGAACCAGAAATTCTTCCATTTAAACGGGATCTATTGAGTCTTTTGAAGATTCCACCTTAACCTGCTGAGAGCTCCAGATTTCTTTGAAGAACTTGCACAACAGAAAGCCTCAAAAGCAGCACCAACCCGTAAGAAAGAGCCCCCTGCATTATAGGGAACTGCAGCACAGAAATACTGGGCGTCAAGATCATCCAGGCTTGACACACACATCTCTAGCACTAACGTAACTTCAAACAGGTTTGTGTAAAAGAAAGGTGGCACAACATACCCCAGTATCTTCACAGCTTTAGCAGTTTGCTACAGTTTATGCCCTGAATCAGGAGTGGTACTCCTGGATTAAAAAAACAGTAATAAAACTATGGATTGTCAAACCTGAAAGAGCAATGAAAATGCAAACATCTCTGTTATAAAGGAGAAACTGCAATCAAATAAACACAAATTCTACCAATCTGAAGGATATAGCTGGATCACTGTAACAAGTAATTAGTGGCATGCAGAGATCCATCCAAATAAGTATCTTCTCACTGTATTGCTTACCTGATCTTTGCAAAATGGTTGAGAACTTCCCACAAAGTCTGTTGGCAGAGGAAGGTGTCTTGCAAACGGGAGCCATCATCTAGCTGTAATGCTATCCGAACCTATAAGAACACCACAATGAATTCATCTGAAATTTGAAAAAAAGTTTATTTTTCTTCAAAACTTTTAAAAATGTTTCAGTGCTTCTTGTTCATCTGTGCAGGCATTCTGGCCTGAATTCCTGTTTGTTGGGATAAATGGCTCCTGAGCATGGGGAAGGCCATCCTGGAATACTAACCAGCTTTCATGGGCCCCTCTCCCCTGCCGTACCTTGAACTGGACCATACTCAGAGAAAAGCCAATGCAAACATCCCAAATAATGTGCCACCAAGAGCAATGGAGGTGTTGTTTTATACTAGATGAAACTTTACAGTAAGGGTCTTCACAGCCACATAAAACAAATTCCAATAACTCAGACATGACTGATGCAGCTGCACCATATAAAACACCAACACAAAGCTCTGTCGATTTCAGCATCATTTTGCAGAACAACTTCCCTGGGACAAAACAGTTTACTTGCATATCCACACAGAGAAACAATTCACATAGTTCCTATCTATCCTAAGCAAGCAGTCCAAAGAAATTACATTTGTAACTTGCAACTCACTAATGCTTCCTAACCATCCCATTTTGACATACAATTTAAGAGAGAAGTAGCAAAAAATCTCAACAATAATTCTGGTCAGTATATCGAGTTCCTGAACACCTGCAGAAAAAGGCAAGGGCCAGCCAGTGGCCAATTTTAACAGGTGCTTTCCAACCTAGAATGAGAATATCCACATAAATTATCAGGTGCCACACAGACTTTAAGAGAATTGCTTGCCTACCTCTCCCCCACAATCAATCAAAGGAATTTCTAAAGTGAACATACGCTGGGGTCGGTTCTGAAAAAATTCAAACTCCTGATTGTCCCAAAGGAAAAGTTTAGCAGCTAACCAAGAGACAGAGAATGGCAGACCACTTCAGGTGTTATCGTCACCTTTTAGAGAATATTCAGCCTTTTTCAGAATGTCTAACTCTTAAGTTTCCCCAACTAGCTCACTTGTCTAAAGAAAAATCATATAAAGTCCTGTAGCCACTGGATAGAACCTGGTTTCACCAGTCAGCTTTAGTTTTCAGAAGTCCATAAAAACCAGCCTTAGTCCAGAGCCTGAGAAGGACATCAGCCCAAGACAGCCAAAGCCACTTTGTTTCATTCTGTGTTTTCATGTGTCCCTACTAACGCTCTCAGTGCAGCCTCCCACTGAGTGCAAGGTCTGTGTACAAGCACGAGGACAGGGGCTACAGAGAGATGGGAAAGAGACATCACACATTCCAGCAATCCACTGTGATTTCCATGGAGAAATATGTTTGTCATCTGCCTTGGCTCCCGCCAGTCCTCACAGGACTGCAAATGCTGATCTGCTGGAGACAGGAATTTCTCTACATAACGGAAACAGTGGCATCATTAATAATGAACTGACAGCACAATGTCGTTTCATCCCACCACTAACACAACCTCCTGGTTTCTCCTACATGGGAGACAAGCCTTAGATTACTCTCAGCTACAGCAGAGCGATGACAGCTGACATCACCATTCTGTAAGAATCCAGCCCAGAAATTCAGACTACCAGTTGCATCAGTTTTTGGGCAGCAGTTCAAAGCTAAACATCTCACGAAAGTCCTATTCAGTCCATTAGAAAAATCTCTTCAAAAACCCCAGGGGCTACATACAATAACAGAGACCAGTGCCAATTATCATCTAAGTTTACAAACATTTATACAAGAGGCTGACAACTTTAACACCAGAGCTGTACTGATGGTGCTCCTGCGTCACCTGCCATCACAAATGGAATTTGTTCCATTTTTCTCTAAAGAATGGTCTTACAGGAAACAATGTTTTCCACACGCAAAGGCAAATCCAAAAGCCTTCTATTTTTAAAACATCAAATTTGGTGAACAAACTCATGATTTATCAAAACCTGTATTCTGTCTCTAGGGTAATTGCTGTCACTACAGGAAAGCACACCTACTTCCACACACATAATCTAAACAGAACATACAATAACAAAAGACACAGAATCAAACTCATCCCAACATTACCACAGCTAGCTGGCATGACTGAGTCTGCATCTCAGCTGCCAAACATCCCAGTCACAATCACCTGGATGTTATAAAATTCCCTATTTTTTAACACATACTCCCTGTGGCAGGGAACTATCTTTAGTCAGTCATTCCGTACAAAGTCTTTTCTTACACTGTGAAAGCCTCCCAAGTAAAATCTGCTCAAGTTTGTGGGGCAGGGACTCTGTTGGACTCCACTCTTCACATGTGCATTTGCTGCATCTCCTCACCTTCATGACATAGCAACCAGCACTCCCAGGGAAGCCTCACTTCTGCAGATTGTTCTGCTGAACTGCAACTAAATAGTAACAACTTACACTTCTATTAGCTATTCTCTTTAGTGATCTGAAGTAATGATTCCATACTACAATCCCTCTCCTAACAGTGAACAATCCTTCTTGCCCTTTCTCACAATGTAACTTCAGGGAAAAAATTAAACCACTGTTTTCCTTCAGTACCTCCCAAACTGCATGCAAATGTCAGATATGGTCATCACTGCATCATTTCAAGAGTAATACTTTTGTCTGGAAGACAAACTCCATTCCACTGCAACATTTCACTGAAAATTCTAAGCAGATGCTACTGGTATGTGGTATTTTTTTAAGTAAAGACGTCATTTGAAGCACAAGCGTCTTTCTACCCCCAAATCAGAAAAAAGGAATTAGTGCCAAAACAAAGTACATGGAGGTTTTACAGACAAAAATATGAACTCCAGGGACCCCCAAAACTGTGACACAGTGAACTAAAGCAGAGACTCCAAAGCCTTCTCACACCACAAAGTTCACTTTTCAATGTACCAGTTTCTCTCTGTGACAGCTAGAGCAACTGCCTTTAACGAACACCACTAATACTGTTTGGCTGACAGACATTAAGAGATCAGCACCAACGGACCTGAAACTTACATGAAAATCGAGAAATTTCCTATGAGGAAGTTAACAAATAGTAAGATGACTGCTAGTGGTAGACAAATCTCCATTCCTAGGCTACTTAAATAAGACCACACATAATTTTTACAACATGAAGAGTTCACTCTCAGTAACACTTATCTACAGCTTGAAAAGTCAGGCCTATGGTCACAGGGATATGTATAAAAGATTTTTACACTCCTAAAAGTGGCTATAATTTCTAGAGAAAACAGTATCCATAAACCCTGTGCAAATAATACTAAATAGGGACATCTGGCCACTGATGAACACAGAACATGTCACAAAAGAATCTAACGCTGTGTGAACACACCATGAACACCAATGCTGGGAAAGCAGCAAAAGAGGATTCTGCAAGAATCTGAGATTTAGTGAAAATCCAGAGCTGGACAACAGCAACTGAAACAGAAATTAGGAAAGGGAACTGAATTAGTCGTCACTGATGTTTAACTTCTTAGCTATCCACTAAGCTATTTACTAGTTTTTCAGCTCCCCAAACCATCCCACTCTCCTCCAGCACAGCTGCTACCCAGTGTTCATGCAAACTAAGTAAAGACTTTCAGCTACTTAATTACCATTTTCGACTGCATTGCAGCCAGTCTTCAGCTGGTCTCTCACATAGGCATTGGCCATGCCGGCCTGTGCTCTTGACCATTAGATCTGATGGGATCATTTCAGCACAAGTGGTAACTGAACAAATAAGGTCACATTGCCTAAATGAACATACCGTGGTTCCAGCTCCTGCTCTGTTAGAGACTGGCACCATTTCCAGTTTGGCATTGTTGGGCAGCCTAGCAAATCTCCACTGCAAAGACAGGTCCAAAACATTCCTCTGAAATCTGAAGGAGAACAGAGCCTATGAGCAATACAAAGTCCAGATATTGTGCAAGAGAATTCCCAGGAGGCTGACTAGAAGCCATAGAAGATGATTCAATAATGAACAATTGATAATTATAAACGCATCATCAACAAAAGCTAACCGGCACATCAAAACAGCTGCAGTTTGTAGAGGCTGCAGAAAAGATACCCAAAACTATGTACTTCCTTTACAGGTTTCAAAAAGATAAACAGCAACCAACTACATAACCATGGTGAAGCCTGGTTAAATACCAATGTACCTTTTTTTTTTTCTTTTTTTTTTTTTTTTTTTTTTTTTTTTTTTTTCTTTTTGTGCTACTCAGATAAATGAGCTTTCAATTAAAACGCCACAAAAGCAGAGGGTCAAACCCCCAGGTAAGAGGAAAGACGGGCGTTGCTGGTCTGTGGCCTGGATGAGGTGCACGCGTGGGTGTCCCGTGGCAGCGACATGGGGCCTCGCCCTCTGTCCCAGCAGCGCAAGGAACATGGCACAGGGACATCGGGACGAACCGACCTGAACCGGGCTCAGTGTGTGCCCCGGCCCCTCGTACTCCCACCGCCCGCCGCGGGCTCCGCCGGGCGCTGGGCACCCCGGGGACGGGGCGCGGGCTCCGGCAGCGCCAGGCCCGGCGCGGAGAGCGGCCGCGGGCAGCCGGACCCGGGCCCGGCCTCACGGCGACACTCACTTCAGGCCGTACTCGCCAGGGCTGCCACCCTGCTTCCTGCAGACCTCCTCGAGGACCTGCGGAAAGAAGAGAGGCGTCACGGCCGGCCTGCGGCCCCGCCACCGTCTTGCCCTCAGCCCCCTCCCCGCAGCGGACCCACCTGGAGCAGGACCGTGCCGGGCCCCACCCGCACCGTGACCCGCCGCCCGCTGGGCGCCAACACCGACACCGCGGCGCCGCCCCCGCCCGCCGCCGCCATCTTTCCGTGCCGTGCCAGCCCCGCGCGGCCGGGGCGGAGCCGGCCCGGGGCCGTCCTGCTGCGGGCCCGCCCCGGCCGCACCGGAGGGGGATACGGCGGCGGCACTGCTCTGCCCCGGCCCGGCCCGGCGGCTGCGGAAACGAGCCGTCGCGGACGGGTCCCGGCCTGGCGGAGCCGGCCTGCGGAGGGACGGGCAGGCGGCTCTAAGGCCAACGCAGTTCGCTGGGCCGAGGGGGGCTGGCGGCGGCAGCCCTTGGACGGGGCAGACGGTGGGCGGCTCGGGCTGTTCCCCGGCGTTGGGCGGGGGCTACCGCCGGCCCTGCCCGCTGGGCCGGGGCGGGGGCGCCTCCGGAGCCACCGGAGCTCCGCGGGCAGCGGCAGGGGAGCCAGCCGCACGGCCCGCTGTGGCTGACGGCGCTTTGTGCTGTCCCTTGGGCTTCCAGTGTCGGGATCGGCCACCTTCTCCAGGGAAATAAAACATTTTGTCCTTGTACCGGGACCCTGCCCGGCAGCGCAGGCGGCGACCCCGAGCCCAGGGCCGGCCAGCTCGGGCATCCCCAGGTAGCGCTGGTGGCCAGAAATCCCTTGGGCTGAAGGATTCGTGTCTCTCTCCCAAGCAGTGATACCGAAAATCCCTGCTCGTACAGGGACGGTTCTCCCGGGCCAAGTAACAGCCCTGGCGAACGCCGCGTGTCACAGGGGAAAGGGGAGAGCATCCTTCCCAGCGCCACGAGAGTGCCCAGGCAGTGTCACAATCGGGGCGCCGTTGGTCAGACAAAGCACAGCATCCTGCTAACCCTGAAAGCCATGTTTTCTTTGGGGTAAAAAAAAATAATAAAGGAGAAAAAGGAAAAAGATGATTTGGAACCTCGTGGTCAGTGCTGCAAACTCAGATGGTCAGAAGAGATGGCTGCAGCCAAGGAACCTAAATTATCATGCATTTCACAACACACAATTTCCCAGAGACTTTATTTCATTTATGGGTTTCCCCTTCAGTCTCAGCATGGCCTCTGCATCAAAGGCACTCTCAGATTCGATGACAGTCTGTTTAGTTTGCTATCATAAAAACAAAACAACTCACTAGAAAAAAAAAAAAAAAAAAAGCCACCAAAACTTTTAGTTCGAGTAACCGCTGGAATTTATTTAGCCTAAGTTGTAACCACATGCCAAATAGTTTCTCTTTTTCTCCATTTCTTCTATATTTATCCTATATGTTAAGCTTAAGTCTCCACCTCTATCCCCAGCACCCACAAAAATGTCTGGTTTGTTTGGCTTGTAAAGGAAAAAGATCCTGTCAAGGAAGGACACTACCATAAAAGATAATGCTTGTGTTTACCATATCAGCAGTGTCAGAGAATGGAGAAAAATGGGAATTTTAATGATGGGGAGACTTACCCTGGTTTATGCATGTGGATGCCTAAGTCCACCCAATACCATAACTGTTCAGTGAGATGTAGAAATAGTAACAAAAGATGCCCAGGTGTAAAATGTTTAAAACAATGCTTAAAAAGGTCTTTACATTTTGTTTATTCCATTGGGCAGCATCATTGCCATCATATTTATAGAGCTACAGTGTTCAGAATATATAGTCTTCTACCTTTTCAATTGCCTTTTGCTGTAAATATACATGAAGAAGTGTGAGGACTTAAGGGCAAGGTTTTTTGAAAGCTGGCACACCTGTCCAAAAAAAGGGTGCAACAAATATCTGATATTCAAGTACTTCTTAGTCTTTAAAACAGAGAGAGATCCAAAGCTCTGCAACTATCTCACGCATAATGAAGATACCCCATTCTTCCACTAATTAATATTTTGCTGGAGGAGAAGAAGCAATTAAGATGACTTAGTTAACTGCAGTGGCTATTGCCCGCTCAGGCAGAGCAGCCATTCCAATTTGAAAGACACATTTTGGGTTTCATAGCCCAAAACACTGGTCTCATTTCTGGATGGGTGTAGCTCCTATTTGATGTCTGAAGCAGGCAGCTGTTTCCTTTTTTGCATCTGGAAGTAACATATCCCTTAAAGAAATGTTGCTCCTGTTAAAAAGACACCAATGTCATTTGAGCTGAACATTTCCAAATTGTGGGATTAGAGGTGATTCTGATTATTAATAGTATGTCATAATCACAAAGTTATTGTGAAGGGTCACATTTCATACCCAAAGCACTTCTCAAATATTTATCTGAAATTAGAAGCATCAGGAGAGAAATGGGGGAAGTGACTACAACCTGGAGTCCATTAAAATGCCACAAAGAAAGAGGAACTCATTTGGGAATGGCTGATAACACCCTTATATATTTGATTTCTGCCATTGTCAGGCTGGAGGATGCCTGCAAATCTACCAGGTGAGCCCCAGCCAAACATCATCCAAAAATTTGTCTTAAATTGCATTTCTTTGGTAATTACAGTGAACACGCTGCAGAATGACCTTCCCTAATCCCACTTTTCAGGCAGCTGGTGCTTTGCATCCAATATATAGCCCTGATACTGTCTTCATCTGCATTGTCACAGGCATACAGGGAGTAATGCATATTTGCTTCTTCATAAAGCTGCAAAACCTCACCTGCCTGAATTTTTTATGTCTTCTTTCAAAATGAACAGGAAATTAGCTGTGAACATCTAGAAATATGTAACAAACTCCAAAACATGATGCAGAACGAGCTGCTTATCACAGTAACAATAATTCTGGAGTGTTTCCTGCTGCCTGTACCAACATTGCTGACCACAGAGTGTCCTGGGGATGTTCAAGAGATGGTTCCTGCCAGAGCATCACCCAGCATGTCACATGTGTACCCAGGCTTTAGGAGGGCTCTGCTGCTCTCCTGGAGTTCTTTACAACCCCTGGCCTCAGGGTCAGAGGAGGCAGCAGTAGCATGACTGTACAAAAGCAGGATTCTGTTGGTGAATAGTGCTATATGGGGTAATTTACACACAACACAAGACCAAGCAATGAGCCAGGGAGCTTGGTCTGAGCCAGGGCTGCAGAGTGCCTCAGATCAGGAACGAGAGGTGGCTATGAAGGGGAACCATGCCTGTGGTAGGAGTCCTTACACAGGACCCAGGTGTAACCCTCTTGGTTCCTGGGTTTCCTTGGGAAATACCTGAAGGGCAAGTTCTGCCTTAATCCTGGAAGGGTATGAGGGAATTCAGAACTGTCTCATAAGTTTTTCTACAGCATAGTCCAATATACTGAACATATAGGGACATATCTTGGCACGTAGGCAAACACATTATGCAGGACATTTCATTTTCAAGGGTATTAAAATAAAACAGTGTCTCCCATAACATTATTCTCAATCATTAAAAG
This sequence comes from Sylvia atricapilla, assembly GCF_009819655.1. NCBI lineage: Eukaryota > Metazoa > Chordata > Aves > Passeriformes > Sylviidae > Sylvia > Sylvia atricapilla. Next base: position 7,908,944 of record NC_089157.1, read on the forward strand.
TCTCCTGCTTGCCTCCTATGTGCCTCACTCCCACAATAAAAATGCCAAATCTCCAGTGCTTGGAGCAGGACTCCAATTCTTTCAGCTTTCTCTGAGCTTCTTTTTGAACTGAGGCAAATTTATTCAATGTAGGGAGGGTCTTACCAAAAGATTAAAACTCAGAGAACCTCTCGTGCTGAAGTATTATAAAATTATCTAAAATCTGTGTCACTTTTATGTTCACTCAAGTTCGGTATGTCAAGGAGTTGAATGGTACCAGATTTAAATGTTTAGAAATCAGAAAGGCAGCTATACCAGACCTACAGCCTTACATTCTTCCTCATAGCCCCTTCCTCAGCCATGACAAGTAATACAATATTTTACTGAACTTTGGAAGGATAGCAGGAGTGCTCTGGACAAACTCTCTCCTGAGTGACCTGAACCAGAGGTCAGAAAGCTGAAGAGGGCTCAGTACAGCCAAGCCAGGCAAAATTTAAATTTCTTTGCTTCACTTCTTAGGACAAAGATCTGCAACTTTAACATGCATTCCTCTCTGCCATAAGATGCCTCCCTGGTGCATCATAATCAGTCATCCCTTAATGTGCCAGCTGGTTACCAAGCAAGGCATTACAGAGTGCAGGAACTCAGCCCTCTGTGGAGAGAGAGAGCAGGGACACCAGGAGGAATGCAAGCCTGGCAACGGGAGGCACAGCAGCCTTACTGTGAACGATGGAGTTCAGCAGTCTTATCCCTTCTGGTTTCTTGCTGTACCTAGTGGACTATGAAGTCCTGAAGTTGTTTATGCCATCTTTTCCAGGGATCCTGGAGCACTCTGAGGACTTACTGCTTCAGACTTTGCATTAACTGACCAGTTTCCAGATGAAGCTCTGCTCAGGCTGACTGATGAGTTCTGAAACTTTCCGTAACTAGTCTCAGTGATCCATTGCATGGACCTGGCACGGAAAGTGAGGAAGGGAGGTTTAGGCCAGTGTAAAGAAAGATACAATGATGCAGAAATGTGCTGGGACCAAAAACTTGTCAAGGGATGAATGTAGCGCACACCACTTGAGGAGGTGCACAGTCAATTGAGCAGCTTTTCTTGGCTTTAAAAATACTGTTGTCAGTATTAGCACTTAAATAAAACATTTGGGGGTAAAAATCTGAGTGAGAACAGAGCAAGAACTGAGAGTACATAAGAGTAACTGAAAGATAAAAAAACCAACATGGCAAGCAAACCAAAACCACATGCTACGTGTGTAGGAAACACAAAGCTGAGCCTACATTCAGAAAGTCCAAGCAACAGTATGGTAAAAAAATGTAGTGGCAGCAGTTGGACAGCCCTAATTCCAGCTTGACAAAAACAAAACAAACCAAAAAACAAAACCTTCCATGTGCTATTTTAAGATTACACTATTTTCATCTTTTCTGATCCCAGATAGATTATATTTCCCAGTAAAGACAATCTTCCTGCTCCATTCAGGAGGGCTGGTGAGGAGCGTGAGTTGTCCTATTTCGTATCTAAACGAATTATTCAAAGCGTAGCATTTTCTCTGTTTTTCCTCGGTTTTAAACTCCGAGGTCTGCGATAAGGCCATTTCCAGGGAAATTCCCCTTTCTCAGATGACAGGCACTCTGGTGACAACACGGCTTTTTCTCCAGGATTTTTCTCGCAATTCCTGGAAACGTCCGGGCCCCGGGGGAGAGCAGCCGGCGGTAAACCTCGCGGGCTGCGGAGAGCAACAGGGCGCAGCCTCTCCGGCGGGGAGACCCCGACCCCCGGGAAAGCCGCGCCGGCGGTCGGGGGCTGCGGGGGGCCGGAACCGCCGCCTCCGGCCTGCAGGGACTCCGGCACAACCCGGGGCCTCCACAACCCCTCCCGGTCCCGGCAGCAGCATCCTCCGGCCAGGGGCGACCCGCTGCCGGTCCCGGTCACCCGCGGAAGCCAAGCAGACCGGACGCCGACGTCCGGGAGCAAACGACCGCCTCCCGCCGCGCTCCGGGAGCCGCGGCCAGGCCGGAGCCGGCACCGCGGGCAGCCCCCGGGACGGCGTGCGGGATCCCGCACGAGAGCGCTCGGGGGCCGCGGGGCTGAGCTCCGCCGGTGAAGCGGCGGTGGCACGTCCCGGGGCGGGGCGGGCAGTGCCGCCGACGCGGAGCCGGGGAGGAGCTGCCGTCGGGGCTGTGGGGGGAGAGGGGCGGATCGGGGGGCGCGGCGCGGGCCTGGGGCGCCGCCACGGGGGCTGCCACGTGCGGGGTCTCGTTCTCGGGCGGCCCGACCGCCTCTCCCCCCCCGCCCCGGCCCCGGAGAGAGGCCGCCCCGGGCCCCCGCCGCCCTGCGGGCGAGGCTGTCGGGCGCCGCCGCCACCGCCGCGGTCCCGGCGCCGACAGGGGCGGCGATGGCGTCGCCGTCGAGCTCGGGGCGCGCCCCGACGGAGCGGCCCACCGTGCCGGTGCGGTGCGGCGCGGCGCAGACCCCCCGCTCCCTCCGCCTCGCTCCGAGGGGGCGGAGGGCAGGGCAGGGCGGGGGCTGGCCGGCTGCTGCCCCACGCGGCGCCCGGGCTGGCGGCGCCCCCGGCGCGCTCCCCGCGCACTCCGTGCCCCTCTGTCATGCTCGCCGCCTGGGAGCGGGCGGCGGGCTCCTGTGCCGGCAGCCGCGCCGCCGAGCCCGCGCCGCCCGCGCCGCCCGCGCTACCCTCTTCGCCCGCCGCCGACCCCCGTCCCCGCGGGTGGCGCGGCGGGGCGCGGCGGAGCGCGGGCGGCGCTGCCCGCCGCCGGGGACTGGCTGCTGCCGCGGCGGGCGGCGGGTGGCGGCGGGCGGCGATGGGCACGGCAGCGGTGCACCTCCTGCTGCTCCTGGGGCTGCTGCACGCCGGGCCCGGCGGCGAGGGACGGAAGGGCTGGCGGCGGCGAGGCCCGGCGGTCCGCGAGCGCGGCGAGGCGGCGGCGGCGGCGGCCGAGAGTTTCCCGCTGGACTTCACCGCCGTGGAGGGCAACATGGACAGCTTCATGGCGCAGGTCAAGAGCCTGGCGCAGTCGCTGTACCCCTGCTCGGCCCAGGCGCTGCCGCACGACCTGCGCCTGCACCTCCTGCACAACGCCTCGGTCACCTGCAACGACGGCAGCCCGGCCGGGTGAGTCCCCGCGCCGCGCCGGCCCCTCCGGGCGCCCCGGGGCTGCCCCGCGCGGCCGCCGCCGCTCCCCCCGGCCCCGAGGGCTGCGGCGCCACCGCGCGGCGGCGCGCGGCACCGGCGGCGACAGGTGCAGCGAGCGCCTCCCGGGCGGCGGCCCCGGCGCTTCCCCGGGCGGGAGCGGACGGCGTCGCCGCCTCGGCGTGGCCCCGGCCCGACCGGCACCGGAGCCTGGCGGCCGGGCCCGGCTCCCGCTTAGGCGCTGCCCCTTGTCTGTGCCCGCAGCTACTACCTGAAGGAGTCCAAAGGCAGTCGGCGGTGGCTGCTGTTCCTGGAAGGTGAGCGCCGGCGCCCCCGACTTCCGCACCGGCGGCCACGAGCGGGACGGCGACCCGAGGCTGCCCTCGGTGCCCCGGGCCCTTGAGGGCCGCCGTCCCTCGCCCGCGAGCCCCCGGCCCTTCGGGGCGGCTGACCCCTGTCCCCTCGCCAGGAGGGTGGTACTGCTTCAACAGGGAGAACTGCGACACCCGCTACGACACCATGCGGCGACTGATGAGCTCCCGGGAGTGGCCCGCGACCCGCGTCGGTGAGTCGCCCCCTCCACCCCGTGGGGCAGCCCCGAGGGACAGGGACTGGGACCGGGCTGAGGGAGCGCCCGCCGTCACCGCCCTGGGAGGTGACTGGTCGCTGGCCCGTGATGATCCCGTTCCGCGGGGACGGGCACAGGTATCGCCGGTCACCAGTGCTTCTCCCTTCGCTCTCTTCTCATGCTGCAGCTTCCTGGGTACCCAAACCTCCGTCACTCACACAGATCGTCTAAGTATATTGGAATATATCTGCTAGGATTTGTCTTTTGGGGAGGTACTTAAATAGGCATCACAGGTCTTCTCTGTACTACAAGAAGCCTCTAGACAGGCTTCGTCTGTAGCATGAATCAAATTCTGAACGTCAAATCTGCCTAAGGGCAAATTTAGAAATGTTCCTTCCACTTCCCTTGCCAATGTTTTTCATCATGGGTGTTTGTTTTCTGTGTGGTCAGAGGTCTTGCATGAGGCTCCTACGATTCCTCTGAAATCACAGACTGTCATCTGTATGTTTCTTGTTTCTTTGTGCCCATCTGCAGGAACTGGGATCCTGTCCTCTCAGCCAGAAGAAAATCCCCACTGGTGGAATGCAAACATGGTGTAAGGAGGGACAACGGAGGGAAATAGCTTTATACTTAAAGAGCATCTCCTGCATTTTGGGCTAGCAAGAGTGCTGCAGAGACAGCTTAAGACTAATACTTGGAAAAGGAAATTGTGTGTTTCCTCATTTGCTGCAGTTCAGCTCCCTAACACATAGGGCTGACAAAGCCGAGAAACTCAAGTTTAATCTCCTTGGAGTTGTGGGGTGATCTAATGAAGAAAAACTAGTGGTAGCTTAGAGAGCCTTCTCAAACAGCTGCGGTGGTGAATCCACCACAAGTGGTGGGCTGATAGTGTGTTACACATCTGACAATTTGAGAAGAATGTGGAGCAGCTCTCCTAGTTCAAAGAAGAGAAATGAGAAAGACCAGTTTATGCATGCATTTATACAGAAAGGATGTTAATTTGTCTTCTGCAAAACAGAGACATGGGAAGTTAATTCCTGCAAAAACCTCCAGTGAGTGCAGTCAGCATTTACACTGCACTGACTAGAGTCTTCTCATTTTTCGTGTGAAAAACTGAAGCATAGAGAGTTGCCCTGTGACAGAAGGGCAATTTCTGTGCCCTGTGCTGGCAGAATAGCTGAGAGTGAAGTCATGCTCCATAGTTCTGTCCACTGAGCTTAGTGGTTCAATTAGATTGATAAAAGACATGTTATTTATTGATTTAACTCAGTAAAACTATTAGTGTTCAGGAGAAATTCAAGACAATTACAGCTGTCACTTGGTGTGCAGTAAGGTAAGTTGTCAAACTGGACAGAAACTCTTCCCTTTTCTCCTTCCCAGGATTTAATTTTCTTCCAGTTAGGTGACCCCATCCTCACCCTGCTGTGCGTGTCAGAGGCACAGCAGGACTCACACAGCTCTCTCTTACAGATTCATCCCATATTGCTCAAGTGATGTTTGGAGCGGTGCCTCTTCCAAGTCTGAGAAAAGTGAGTGTTGCTGATGGGCCGTTGCTGCTCCAGACATCACACATTAAAGGATGTGGCCAGACTTCTGTGAAACCACGTGGACAAGAAACAGGCTTTTTCTTGCTGAAGGGCAGGAAAGAATATCAAGCTACTTCCAGATAAAACATCCTGATCTCTTTAGCTCAGGCTGTTTTGACATAGTTCAGAGCCACTGCTTGAAGAGATGTTACACTGATGCAGTATGCAAGGATTAGAGGACCAAAATTCTTTTTAGATGAATGTCCAGGTTCCAGCATGTAGAAAATTAATTGCTGTAGCTGAGGGAACATGAACTGTTGCATGTAACTTTATCATGGCTGACCTGAGTATCAGGACTGTGAATTTAGTGTCAGACTTTTATCAGGAGGATATTTGGCCTTGGGTAGGAGCCATCATGTGTCAAGCTAAAGCTGTCTGCAGTTTTCTTTGGAAAAAGCGTAGTTCATCTCAATACGTGCTGCATTGCCATCCGCTGTGATTCTGAGAGTGTCACAGTAAGGGACCTTTTCACTTCATCTCAGCTCTTTGGGGCTGTTCCTATGGAGCAGTTACACATCAGCAAGCACGGATTCTGGTGGTGCCAAGGAAGCAATGTCCTGGTACATGTAGCATCTTGTGAAGCATTGCTTCTCTGAACTGGCTTGATGAATTGGGAAAAAGGGGAAGGAGTAAGTTGGAGCTGAGATTCTGGGTGGTAGGAAGATGTGAGTTTGTTCCTCCAGCACCTTCCTTCTTGTTTTCCAAGTTTACTCATTTCTAAGCACTGTCATAGGAAGGTACTTGTATAATTGGTTCTCTTGTGGGGCAGAACATTTTGTATGGGGGGAGAGGGGAGAATCTCTTGTTAGGTGTATTTTGTATAGGTGGATAAAATGAACCTGAGTTTAGGTTTGTAATCCCTTTGGAAAGTTCTTAAGCATTTTCAGAGAGAAAGTAAAAGGTGGAGCCTGGGCAGGAAACAACTTTGTTGACACTGAGCTGTCTTCCAGATGAATATGCCTTCATGGGAGCACTGATCATACAGGAGGTTATAAAGGAGCTGCTGGAAAAAGGTCTGAGCACTGCAAAAGTATTGCTGCTAGCAGGGAGCAGGTAGGTATCCACAAGATTCTTTTTGTGAAGACAGGAGATTTCCACAGTAGAAAGCTGTTAAGGGAGGAGATCTCAGCAGTTCCTGAATATTTCTTCTAGGAGTACAGTAACACTTAACACAGCAAACCCTTTATCTCTGGTCAGTTTTCTAGTGTAAGTGGTACAAGAGTGAATGATACAATATTACTTCATCACCTTCTGGTCCACATCCACTTAAGAGAAAATCCAGAAAATAAGAAAGCTTTGTGTTCTTGTCTGCACCAAGAATTCTGGTTCCTGTTGGCCCACATCATAAGACACACGCCTCCTGTGAATTGATTCAGGACACCAAAATAAAACCCAAACTTGCCTCAAACAGGTGCTCTGGATCATTCTGTGTTGCACAAAGCTCTGGTACACTCGGTGTATTACCCAGGAGTGTAATAGAGAAGTTGCTAAGAGTGAATTTGTCTCACTTCAGATGCTTTTAGTTTTTGAGCAGCCGACCCCCTTGGAAATGATACAGAGCACATGTATCTTCCAGGAAAGAGAGTAGCAACAGGACTTTGTTTCTGAGCTACCAGATTATTTATTACTCAGCCCTGGCTGTATTTCTGAGTGTTGCAGAGCAGGAAAATAATGTGGTGTCTACGAAGCTCATGGTGAATGGTTGGGTAGCTCTGCTGTGGGTAGATGAAGGTGTTTATAGCATGTCACTGCTGAAGAAGGTGTGTCTGGTACCAAAGTCTGTCACACCTGTGTGTGCGCCTCATGACTGCAGTGTTGCTGTTGCTGTTGCAGTGCTGGAGGGACAGGAGTGCTCCTGAATGTGGATCGAGTGGCTGAGCAGCTGGAGGAAATGGGTTATCAAGGGATTCAGGTTCGAGGCTTGGCAGACTCTGGATGGTTCCTGGATAACAAACAGTATCGCAGGACTGACTGTATCGATACCATAACCTGTGCTCCAACAGAGGCCATCAGAAGAGGAATAAGGTACAGTCAGATGCTCTAAACTACACTGCTGTAAGAGGTCAGAGGTGGAAAAGATGTGTTCCTTCATTTTGATACTTAGGAGTTTTTATTGTCGACATCAATGTGTTTTAAATGATTCTATTGGAAAAGACAATGAAGTCTAAATGTGTGGAGGAATGTGTACAGTTGTAGGTGCTCTAAAATGTGTTGATGGGACAGTGCTGCTGAGAGAGCTGTTCTATCAGTTGAAATTCTAATCAGAACAGGAACTAGGATACGGAGAGGATACATTGTTGGGATTGCCCTGTGCCTCCCATTCTGTTATTGCTTTGTCTTCTAGATACTGGAATGGCATTGTTCCTGAACGCTGTAAGCTGCAGTTTAAAGAGGGAGAGGAATGGAATTGCTTTTTTGGATATAAGATTTACCCCACTCTTCGATGTAAGTACCAAAGCAGAGAGATCAAATGGATTTAGTGTTTCCTCTGTATCTGTCACTAACTTGGAGCAATCCCTTTTCCAAATTTTTTGTCTTTCTAGGCCCAGTCTTTGTTGTCCAGTGGCTCTTCGATGAGGCCCAGCTTACTGTAGACAATGTTCACCTAACTGGCCAGCCTGTTCAGGAAGGGCAGTGGCTCTACATCCAGAATTTGGGTAGAGAGCTGAGAAACACCTTGAAGGATGTGACGTAAGTGTTTCATTGAGAAAAACTCGGCACATTTGTTTCATTTTTGTGTAAAATTCCACCCTCTCCCTAGCCTGGAAGGTTTGATTCAGCAGGACTTACTTTGTCCTTCAAGACAATCCATGTTTCTTTTTTCCCTTTAGCGCGAGCTTTGCTCCTGCCTGTTTGTCCCACGAGATCATCACACGCAAGTAAGTGCTTGTGCAGATCCTGTGAGAGGTGAAGGCGGATGTGGCTTGGGAATGAGCCTGTCCTGGCAGCCTGACCCCTCTGATGTGATCTGTACGGTTTGTCCTTTCAGTCACTGGACTGACATCCAGGTGAAGGGGACATCATTACCCCGTGCCCTGCACTGTTGGGATCGGAGCCTCCATGAGAGCAACAAAAATGGGAAGGCTCCTCTGAAAGGCTGCCCAATTCACCTGATTGACAGCTGTCCATGGCCTCACTGCAACCCCTCATGCCCCACAATCAGGGACCAGTTCACAGGGCAGGAGATGAATGTGATCCAGTTCCTCATGCACATGGGTTTTGATGTTCAGAAGATGGCACAGCAGCAGGGCCTGGAGCCCAGTAAACTCCTGGGGATGCTCAGCAGTGGTAACTAGGGAGGGCTCATCAGAGGGGCAGAGATTAGATCAGGAGGAGAGAGACTGTCAGCCCTTCTCCCAAACTTTCTAATCTTCCTTAATGTTCCTGCAGGCAGATACATGCTCATACCCGTGGCATGCTCACACCTGTGCACTCACATGCTCCCACACTCTTGCACGCTTATGGTGTGTCAAGGAAAGAAAAAAAAAGGCAAGCAATAATTTCTTGATTACACTGTTTGGCTGGAACTTGTTCCCTCCCTCCAAACTCCAGGGCTGCGTTTCAGCTGGACACATCCTCTTCCTGTGTTACACAAGGCAATCAGATACAGGGAGTAGCAAAGCCATAAATAGCAGCGATGAGAACCTTCCCCAGATCTGGGACATCTTCCCTTGCCATGAGTTTTACATCATAAACTTGTTACAAGTGGTGAAAAGAAGCAAGCACTGGATTTCTTCTGTCCAACTAGAAGTGAAGGAATGATTACATTACTTCCTGGAGGTTAGCATCTCATGCTGAGTCACAGTATACAGACCCAGGACATGTGCTAGGGATGGACACTCTTGTACTCAATTTATTTGTATTATTTTATAAAATGACTTTTTAATTACTTTTTTAAACTAAGCAAGAAATATAAAGGATATTGTAACATATTTTTTTTAAATAACAAAAAAAACCTCTTGCTACTTTGGCAACGTGGACATATTTATTTTAATATGTAAAACGCTATTTATAAGGGCTGACCAGAGAACCATACCTATGTCTTTGTAAAGTTGTATATGCTGCTCATTTGGATGGGTTATCCTGATGGTCACTTGTGCCTGGGAGAGGGCTAAGGGTGGTGTTGTTTTGTATTAATTAGATTCCTGTGTTCCCCTTGCTGTGTGCCTTGTCATTGTTTCTCTGATGAAGAGGTTGTAATATAAGGTTTAAGTACAGAGACTTTCACCCAGCACCTGATGTTTGCAGACTTGGCCATGATTCCCCAGGTAGTCCAAGGCGTTGCGCTGTGAGGTGGAGGGAGATCTGGCTGTGCTGCAAAGGCCTCTCTTCCAGTGAGGGAAATGTTTGATCAGAGCATCAGAAGCATTTGGAGCAGAAAAGGCGGAGAACACAAGACAAGCACCAACATATTTCTCTTCTAATCGTTTGGGAACACACCCACCACAGCACAGAGAATCCCCTTTGATGGTAGTGGGAGGAGAGCAAGGGAGGGATCGAGAATGCAAGACTTGAGGCTGGAGAGGAGACGGTTCTTTGGGTGGGAGCACGTGGGCGGCTGGAGCAGAGCTTCACCCTGCGGCAGAGTGCGGGGGCGTGGGGAGACCTGCGCCGGGAGCAGAGCTGCACGTCCCCGCTGCACCTGGCCCTGCCACCAACCACGTGTGCCTGCACTTGTCTACGTGTGCACTGAGAACTGCCATCTGGTTTGGGGAAAATTCCCTCCTGTACTTTCAAGACAGACCTTGGCAGGTTAGAACAGTGGTGCTGCTTCTGAGATCCCTTGTTTCGGGTAAATAAACCCGAAAAATGAACCAGACTGTAGCCCTTTGGTTCCCTTTTCTTGGACTTAAGGAAAAGTTGGACAGGTTCACCATGCAGACCACCACAGTCAGCTGTCCTGCTGTGCACGGACACATTGGATTAGCACAGACTAAAGATAAAAACTAAAGAGAAAATTGTTGGTCATCCCAGTGAAACTGAAAAACAGGAAAACGTCAGTGATGAGTTTGGAGATAACTGATATCCTTTATGTTTTAATGACTTGGGTATAAAAGTAGGATTGTCCTGATTACATTTTTCATGTTTTCTGCTGTACAGAAGCCAGTGACAAAAGGGCAAGACTGGAAGAATTCTGTGCCATGTGTTTGCATCCTGTGATTTTTTTGACTAGATAAGGTTCTTTATTTCTGAGGGAAAAGTGGCCATGGTCTGTCTGGTGCACTGCTCCACCAGTGTGATTTCGGGGACCTTTGCCCTCTGCCAGCACTGACCCTGATGCTGAGGGCTCTCCAGAGGAACACCACTTCCCATGGGAAAGCAGAAGCTGAGCAGCAGGACCAGCTCTGCCTTGAGCCCCAGCGTCACTGATGGGGGGATGTGTCCCCAGGTGGGCCACGACACGGAGGGTCCCTGTGCTTTCTGCTGCCCCCAGACGGGTGGGAAGTGATGCACCAGAAAGTGCCACAAAGCAGAAAGTGACCCACTGCCATGGAGGCCTGGAAAACTGCTGGCCGTGAAGGATTAATAGAGAGTCAGGTAGGGCAAGATTTCGGGATGAGAACCTGTTCACCTAGAGTTCTTCACCTCTCCTGCTGCATTTCCTGGTTATTGTGATGTTAATTATGCAATTTCCACCCCAAATGAATGCAGGCTTTTGTACTTTTAGCACCACGGCCTTTCAAAGGAAAATGGAAGGGACTTGAGATGAATGAAAGAGACACTGAGGTTACAAGATGGTGACAAAGCCGAAGGTAGGAACATTTTATCATTATAGCCAAGAATTTCTACTGTTCACATGTGAGCCATTCCAGCAAATACATTTTTCTGCTTCCATACTGGGATGAGTACTGCAGGTGAGGAGTCAGCAGTGCTGCTGTGGGGTAAGGGAGGAAATTTTCTGCTATGTTGTGGTGAAAACATTCACCCATTACCATTCTGAAATTACATCAGAAATTTTGTTTGGGGCTTTCAGAGATATAATTAAGAGATTTCTGGGTAGAGATGAAGTCTAGGGGGCACTGTATACTAGGAATGGCTTACTGTGAAAGCTTTGATCTCACAGGAGGGAGAGTTTGACACTATTTATTCAAATCTGTGTTCCAAAAGGGAGCTAAGAATATCAAAGCAATTTTTAAAAAAACAATTGTATTCAGTTATTGCATTCAGAGATACAAGAAAAACTGGTTTCCACATAAAGTAAAAGAGAGACAGGGAAGAGTTTAAGGAAATGTTTAGGATGAGTGCTGTCAACCTTCACAGCCACAAGCTGTCACACAAAACACAGCAGGTAAATGTATCACTGCTACAGATCAACTGCAGCAAAGTGAGTCAGCTTTTATTCAGCCTCTGGCCTAAATCCTTTCTTTTATAGGATTTGTGCTGCCTTTGGGCTTGTACCCCCCACTCAGGGGCTCTTGGGTCTGCAGGACTGAGCTCTTGTTCCTGCAGCATGGCTGGATGACAGCCCACTGCCACAGCCAGACACCTCCCCTCAGCGTGGGGGGTGGTGTGGAGAACAGCAGCATTCCAGTGACCCCAGAGTTTCAAGAAGAACAGCAGAAGGATAATCAAGAGCCTTTGATGGAGCTCGCAGCTTCAGTGTTAAATAACACCCGCTCCCAACAGCTGAGTGGGGGCAGGACTCATTCCAGAACTATTAATAAAGCCCCTATTTATACTCCAGGTTCCTGTGAACGGTGCAGCAGAAAGCTACAGCTGCAGAGCTAAAATGGAATAAATGTCAACCTACAGGGAAAAGTACCGTCCTGTGGGAAGGGAGACAACCAAAGGACAGCACAGAGGCAGGTTTCAGACCTGAGAAAGCAGAGAGAGTGAACGGCAGCACCCTGAGCTTACAGCCAGTGGGCAGAGCCAGCCAGTCACCTCCCCGCAGCCGCAGGTCTGTGCAGAGAGCTGCCAGAGATGCAGCGTCAGAGGCAGCTCCCACTGATGCCAGCAGAGACCAGCGGGATTTGAGCTGCCACTCCACTGAGCTGGGACCAGGTGTGACTCAGGGCAAAGGTGCAAGATCCAGAAAGGACGTTTGAGGAGGCTTTGAATGCACTGTCTGCTGGACTGGAAAGATAATGGAGAGCACGGGAGGGCCGTATCTGAACACAGCTGCAGTGACTTCCCCTGTAGGAATAGCCCGGTTGCTGCAGATGACCTTTGGATGTACCACATTCAGCCTGGTTGCCCACCAAGGGGGGTTCAGTGCTGCCTACGGCACCTTCTGCATGTTTGTCTGGACCTTCTGCTTTGCCATCACTGTGTTCATCATCACCTGCGAGTTCACACACCTGCACAGCTGCCTGAGCCTCTCCTGGGGAAACTTCACTGCTGCTTTTGCCATGCTTGCCACCCTCATGTCCCTGACGGCTGCAGTGATCTACCCGCTCTACTTCGTCCAGGTGGGCTGTTACCCCATCGGCTGCGAGGTGAGAGATTTCCGCATCGCAGCCAGCGTCTTCGCGGGCCTTCTGTTTGTCACCTATGCCTCTGAAGTGTTCTTAACCAGGGCAAAACCGGGACAAGTCACCAGCTACATGGCCACTGTCTCCGGGCTCTTGAAAATTGTTCAGGCCTTTGTGGCCTGCATCATCTTTGGGGCACTGGTGAACGACAGCCAATATGGCAAGTACGTGGCGACACAGTGGTGTGTGGCCGTCTACAGCTTTTGCTTTGTGGTGACAGTGGTGGTAGTGGCCTTCAGTGTCACAGGTAAGACTGCCTTGCTGTGGTTCCCTTTTGAGCGTTCTGTGGTCATCTACACCTTTGGGGCTGTGCTGCTCTACGTGAGTGCTGCGGTCATCTGGCCAGTGTTCTGCTTTGACAGCAAGTACGGCTCCCCACGACGCCCTGGCCTCTGTGCCAAGGGCAAGTGCCCCTGGGACAGCCAGCTGGTGATTGCCATCTTCACCTATGTCAACCTGCTGCTCTATGTCGTGGACCTGGCATACTCCCAGCGCATCCGCTTTGTCTCACACCTCTGAATTGAGGGTCGGCCTCTGTGGGGGCATCTCAGTGCTGGGAACCACTGCAGATGCAGGGGGACGGGGCGAGGGGCACAGAGGTGCTGAGCAGGCATGCACACAACACCATCACCCAAACTTCAAGGTGAGGACTGACTACACTAACAAATTAGTGACCTGGAGCAGGTGGGCTGCAGCTGATGTGAGGGACAGCCCAACTCCCCCATGGTTCTGCCTCACCTGCCTGGTGCCAGCGTGAAGGAACGACACAGCTGCACGTGCATCTGCAGACAGCAGGAATGCTTGTAGCCACAGCAGTGGAGCTGCAGGCTACCAGGTTACTGAGCCAAATTATTAGGAAAGACACCAAGGATTTTGAAACTGTTAACCAAGTGACTTAACGGTAACCAAGTGACTACTCAGGAAGTGGAGAAGTAAAAGCTGCATGAAGAAACACCAGTTCAGGAGATGAAAATCAATCCCTTGGAGTTTGGGTTAGTTTGGACTGTGTTGTGAGACATGGAATGCCTACAAATGTGGGCAGTTCCAGTCTGGGTGTTTCTGAGAAGAACATCGTAGCCATAACAGTATTTTGAAGGTTGCCAGTCTTTTCCCTTCCTCTCCTTTGCTGACTAGCACAGAAAAGGAATATCCTTAAGGGCACACCTTGGAGGTGGCCTATTTAATTTAATATTCCCATTTAGCAAACACTGAGTCACTACAGAAATGAAACTTTGTAAAGTTGGGGCTTTACTGCTGAGAATCAGGTTGCAGAACAGAGCCAACCTCCAAAGTGACTGTGTGTGACCGGCCATCCTCACTTGAGCAGCACAGAAAACACCTTTGCACGTGCTCTGTCTTGATTCATGGGCCACCATTTCTTTACACTGGGGTCAAGGGGTTTTTTTCTGGTGGCTTGGAGATAAACTCTGGGGGCATGGGAAAGGGGAGGCAGAGACTAATTGATCTCACAGTGCTGCACAAGAGACCAAACCGGGCAGGGAGGGGGCATGGACAGGACAGGACAGAACATGTGTACAGTACCCCAGAGCAGCTCAGGCACAGGATTCCTGAGCAGGCTGCATCACTGAGGAGCCAAATTTCTCAGACCCATCCCTGACAAAACACCCACTTTAAAGTTCCACACTTCTCAGCTCAGATTTCATGCCCCATAGGAATCTTCATTTGTTCCAGGGAGAAGCCAGACTGTTCAAGTGCTTGTGCAGCATATGCAGACTTGAGTGCTTTGATTAGAATCTCCACTAGCTGCCTGTCAGAAGCAAGATTTATTTTTTAACCAAAACAAAATAAAGCTGAATGGCAGATGTACGCTTACATCTCCTGAGATTTGTGTGCTGTCAGCCTCCTCTCCACACATTCATTGTAGCAGACACGGCCCTTTCTGCATGAAAGCAGAGCTCACTTTATTCTGATGTACAAAGCCTGAACACAGGATCAAAAAAGAACAGACACAACACAGCAAGACCTCTGAGTGGATTCTTTGCAGCAGAATGACTCAGGAATAAGAAAGGAAACTTAGTTTTCATCAGCACTTTGTGTAGGGTTTGAAAAGCAAAGGGAAAACTTGTTGGAACAGATGATGTTGAATAATTCTGAGCAAGGACCAGCCCTTAGCAGTGGGGAGCATTAGCCAGGAAATGGGACAAGAATCAGGATCCAGCACAAAAGAACAGCCTTCCAAGGGATTTTTCTCTTCTGCAAGTCCCAGTGAAAGGCAGGAAATCTGGAAGAAGTTGTCCAAAAGGAGGCTGGAAGGGCAAGACCCAGGGCTATCTGCTACAGACATAAACCAGGAGCTTTAATTCTTGCCACCCAAACAAATTATGGATTATCCAAGTACAAAATGCTGACTTGGAAAAGGAAATCCACATGTGTTGGCAGTCAATTTATAGGAACCACTGTGTACAAAGGGACCTTGAGCATTCATGATGTATTCCTGTTAAACCTATCAATACGGACAAATTAAGCTGTGTCACAGTTGAAAATTACTTATTGTTATTAGATCACCAAAAACCAAACAAGTGCCTGTGAAGCACCATGGGTTTTGTTATAAAATTCAATCCAGAAAGCCAAGGAATATTGCTTGAGGAAAGCCCCATCCTGAAGGCTCTGGTGTGGCTCTGGGAGGCTGGAGGTCCTGGGGAAGGGGATCAGCAGAGGCAAGAGCCCACAGGAGGGGGGTGCTTGTCCCCAAAGATGACACTGCCAGGCAATGGCAGCTGTTAGGAAGCTCCTTGGCTGATAGCATGTGGCTGAGCCAGGCACTGCTGGCTTCCTGCTGGAAAGATTTTGCACCAAGTAGGAGCAAGAGCAGAAACATGGTAGAATCTGGCAATGCCATGAGTTGATGCAACTTGCACTGAGCCAGGGTCAAAGGGCCAGAAAGGAACTGCTACTTGGAAAACAATGAGGGCAAAATTGAGTGCCTTCACAATTAGGGGAAAGAGAATTTAACATGGAAATCATGATCCCACTGACTGGAGGACTGGAAACACAAGTCATTGCCAAGAACAGTGTGTTCAGATTTAGCTTTCTCATCTGCCAGCTAAAGACTGAGCAAAAAATGTGAACATGGTCAAAATGGCAAAAAAAGATTGTGTGGACAATCCTCTCTTTTAGGAGAAAAAAAAATTAAAAAAAAAATCAAAACCTCATGCTTCAGTGGTTAAAACACTCCCCAACCATTGGAAACTATGAGATTGCCCAATCCAGGACAGAGAACATCTGATATCTGCTCAGCAGGATTTACCAACCAGCTCTTCATGATTCAGTTCACCAAAACCCCTTCATTTCCAGAGCATATCTACCCCCTTAATTAATAAATGATGCTCAAGTAGCTCGCCATGAACCAGGTTTCCCTAGTCACCAACCGTTCCCAACCTCTTTTGGTGAACTAATGTTAGGATGTATGTGTGTTCAGTAATTATGGACTTGTGGCTGCAGCCAATCTAGACAGTACCCGGAGGATTCCAGCATGAATAGATTCAAATCGGAATTGTTAATGGCTTTGGTTTGGTTTTTCCCTTCTTTTCTGGAAGCCCGGGGTTCAGTATCCCCAGAAGATCAGCGTTTAGGAACATTTATCAACAGAAAAAACACTAAGATTTATTTCTGTCAATAAAAAAGCAAGAAAAAAAGAAACCAGTGAGGTAAGATGATACTTCGGAAAAAAAAAAAAAAAATCACTGTCTGCTGCCTGGTTTTTACAGGAACATTTCAGCATGGCCTGGTGTCTCTAGAGCCCAGGGCCGCAAGGCTCTGACGGAGGCCACTCCCGGTGCTCGGGGCACGGCGAGAGGCCGCACTGTGTCCGGGCCCGGTAGGAACCGGGCGACGGAAACTCCCTCCCCGTTCACGTGCAGGGAAATCCCTCGGGAAACCTCCGGGGAGTTCTCAGAGCACGAGGTGCCACCGCCCGGGCATCGGCGGCCGCTGCGCCGCTCTGCGCAGGACCCGCAGGGTCGCGTACGGGATCGCCCGGGGAGGCGGCACCGGTGCGTCCCGGCTCGGCCGAGGCGGAGGGGTGGCGGGGAACAGAAGACCAGAGCAGAGCAAGCACACGGATACCCAGAGTCCCTTCCGGCGCCCGCTGCGCTCTGCCCCGGGGGTAGGGTGGCCGGGGACAGCCGGGCCCATGGAGGGCGGTGCCGGCGCGACAGTCCCGGAGCGGCGCTGCCCGGGGGCGCCCGGCCCCTCAGGGCTTGGGCGGGAACACGGCGCCGCCTGGCGGCCGGAGCGGCACGGCCGGCGGCCCCGCAGGCGGCGAATGATGCAACACCGGGCGCCGGTTGCCCCAATCGCTGGCGAGCGCTGCGCCGCTGACCCCGCCCCCGCGCGCTGATTGGTGAAGCGCAGGCGCTGCCCCGCCCCGCTACCCACCGATTGGCTGCGCGCCCACGTCCCGCCGCTCGGCCTTACCTCCGTGCGCGGGCGGCCACGTGGACGGCGGCGGGGCCGGGGCCGGGTCTGGCGGATTCGGGTCCGGCGGGGTCGCTCGGCACCGGTCATGAGTGTGGGGTTCATCGGCGCGGGGCAGCTCGCCTTCGCCCTGGCCCGCGGCTTCACGGCGGCAGGTGGGCGCGGGGCAGTTCGCCTTCGCCCTGCCCGCGGGCTTCACGGGAGCAGGTGGGCACGGGGCGGATGGTGCCGATCGCTCGGGTTGACGCGCGGTGTCGTTCGCAGGAGTCCTGGCTGCGCACAAGATCACGGCGAGCTCCCCGGACACTGACCTGCCCACCGTGAGCGGGCTGCGGGTGAGTGCGGCTGGGTAGCGGGGACCGGGTGGCGGCACCCCCTTCCCGGGCCTGAGTGGTGCCGTTTCTCCCCAAACCGGTGCAGAAAATAGGAGTGAACTTCACGGTGAGCAACAAGGACACGGTGAAGAACAGCGATGTCCTCTTCCTGGCCGTGAAGCCCCCCATCATCCCCTTCATCCTGGAGGAGGTGGGCCCCGACATCGAGCCCCGGCACATCGTGGTCTCCTGCGCGGCTGGTGTCACCATCAGCTCCATCGAGAAGGTGAGAGGGGACTGGGCCCTACAAGGCCGGCCATGAGCTGGTCCCACTTCTCTGACCCCGAGGAGCCGGTGCAAGGGATAGATATTACTTGTGCTGCTCAGGACTAAAGTCACACAGCAGCAGCCAACTAGTTTTTGGTCACCTTTGCCTGTCTTCATCAGCAAATACTATTAGAGGTTTTATCCAGCTCTTCCCTCACATGAGGTGCTGTCCGATCGTGTTTCTTTTAACAGCAGAGGGTCATATCCCCTGAATTTCTGCAGATTTTATGCTAAGTGTCTGTAGGAGCTGTTTTGGAGATCCGTGGGTTGGTGTGGGATTGAGGCATTTGGGATACTGTTTCCAACCTGGCTTTGCCCAGCTGTTGCTTTGTTGGTACTGATGAAGGCTTCACAGTATGGGAAGCAGCGGATGGGCTGCTGTGGCTCAAAGCAGGGTATTTGAGATACACAGGTTTCTCTTTTCCTTCTGCTTGTGTTGTTCTTGTCCTTGGGGCATCCTTTCCTGCACAGACCATTGATGAAAAATACGCACTAAAGCTTATTTTTCTCCCTTCTTTCCCTTTTTCGTACTTTCTATCTTCAATGATTTTCTTCCCTAAGAAACTCTCTACCTTCTGCCCCACACCAAAAGTGATCAGGTGCATGACCAACACCCCTGTGATAGTCCGGGAAGGTGCTACAGTCTATGCCACAGGAACTCATGCGGATGTGGAAGATGGGAAGCTTTTGGAACAACTGATGGCCAGTGTGGGCTTCTGCACCGAGGTGGAAGAGGACCTCATCGATGCTGTAACGGGGCTCAGTGGCAGTGGCCCTGCGTATGTATGTGCTGTTTCCTCAGCTAGTGGCAGTCTTAGGGAGAGCAGTTGGCTTTGCCTGCCATAACGTCTGTGGAACTTCAGCTTGGTTTTTTGGGGTTTTTTTTCCCCCGTCACCCACATTTGCAATGGGACATATATTCCAGGTGTCAAGTTTGGGACAGCAGAAAAATATTTTTACCAGTCAGATGAGTCTGAAGTCCATAGCCAGTGTGGAGTGTCCATGTGTCCATGTTGCAAAACTTGGGCCTGTAGTTTGCATGATGCAGAAGCTGAATTTCTCCTCTTCCTCCAACTCCTGAGCTGGAACTAGTGGGAGGGAAGCCTGGCAGGGCATCCAGGAAAGGATGAAGGAAAGGGGGAGGGTTTTGCCAAGTGATAGAAGTCACAGAACAGCCCTGAAGCCCTGGCTCCTCCCTGAGACTTACCAGTCCTGGAGCAGAGTCTTTCAGTCACCTTCTTCCTCTCTCTGGTCTCAGGCATTCACTGCCCTGGATGCTCTTGCAGATGGAGGAGTAAAGATGGGCCTTCCCCGCAGGCTGGCAGTTCGACTCGGAGCACAGGCTTTGCTGGTCAGTATTACCTCCTGCATAAGAAATCTGAGTCTGTGCCTGCTCTGTGCAGAGGAATCTACACATCACAGTTTGAAATTATCTTGGTCCTCTCACAGAATCTGCTTTAAAGAATGTGTTTGGTTTGAATGCACACAGGTTCCTGGTGAGGGGCTGTAGGAAGTGTCTGCAGAAATCTGCTGGCACTGGTGGTGTGGGAGCTGGGGCCTGGGAAACTCTGCTCCTTTGCAGGCTTTGTCAGCTCTGAAAAGTATTTTGGCAGCCTGCAGGAGTCCAGGTCTGCCTGTTGTGAGTGCTGGGGCTGTTCAGTGACATGGAGAACAGGAGTGTGTGACAGTGGCTTCCTCAGTCAGAGCTCTGGCAAGTGTTTTCCTTGTTACAGGGTGCTGCCAAAATGCTGTTAGAATCTGAGCAGCATCCTGGTCAGCTGAAGGACAATGTCTGCTCACCTGGGGGAGCCACCATCCATGCCCTGCACTTCCTGGAGAGTGGTGGCTTTCGCTCACTCCTCATCAATGCTGTGGAGGCTTCCTGTATCCGGACAAGGTGGGCACCTAGGAAGTCTTAAAGAGCTTGCAAGTCTTGTCCCCCACCCTCCCCACCTTAATTTTTTCTCTGTCTTCCTCTAACACTACCCCATTGTAGGGAGTTGCAGCATGTGGCAGACCAAGAGGAGATTTCCCCAGCAGCCATAAAGAAAACTTTGCTGGACAAGGTGAAGCTGGAGTCTCCTTCCCTGTCTGTGGCATCTGCTAGCAAAGTCAGTCTGTTCACCAGCAAGAGCAAGAAGAACTGACCAGACTGCTGTATTCTGGCAGTGCTGAATGTCACTGTCTTGGTTGCAGCCAGGCTGGGGTAATTTTTGCAGCCAGGAGTGGTATGGCCAGAACCCTGGATATTCTACACATCATGTGTGTGGGCAAAGGGAAGGTGGGGGGTTTGTGGCAGGGGAGGGGGGCTGAAGAGGGATTGGGAGAAGAGGTCCCTTCTGGTTGGATGCATGGAGTGAGCAGTGCAAGTAACATCATGTTACATGTGGTGAGCAATTGCGTGTGACTCCTTTGCCTCTCCTCTACACTCTTTTTAATATTGTTGCTGTTACTATTTTTTTCTTATCTCATTGCTGTTTCCAGTAAACTCTTCTTATAGCAAACCATGATCTTTACCTCTTGTGCCAACAGTTCTCCTCTCCAGCCCGCCACAGGGGGAGAGGGACAAGAAGGGAGTGAGTGAGCAGCATGTGGTTTTGAGTATTTCAAAGGGAATGCTAATATGGTGAATACTATTCCTAAGCCACAACCGTTGGTGTTCTCTCTGTGTTATTTCTATTTTGTCAAAGGAAAAAACTCGTACTCTGCATATTGGTGCCCCCTGTACCAGGCTCGTGTCTTGCAGCAGCTGTGGGGCAGTGCTGTAGCAGAGTCTTTAACCTATAGTGGGGTTGGTGTGAGCTGTCCCTGGGACTGCAGTTTTCTCGGACAGGGTGATACTCTCATCAGAGCTTTGTCAAGGAAATAATTTCTCCAGAAGCCTTGGGAACTTCCAGGACTCAAGCAGTGTTTGTGTTGTCCCATGCTGAAAAATTTTTAACAGGATTTTTAAAAGATGTTTCAGAACTTTTGGTTTCTTCTTGGTTTAATCTTCTTGGCCCCATCTTGCATCTGCTGTCAGAGCTCACATTCCGTCACTGTGCTGCATGGTGCATCAGGGTCTGGGCCCAAAATCACCTCTTGGGATGGACCAAGTGCCTCTCCCATCACTCAGATGTATGGTGTGAACCTTGGACCATGCTTTTTTTCTCTCCAGTGGCTGTCCCTTCTCTCTGCTCAGTCTTGTTTGGGGAACCATAACCTCTCACTGCCCCTCCTTTACTGCTGGCTTTGCTCGGATGGTTTGACAGGTGGAAGGGTAGTGAGTTCTAACATGTCCTGCTGTCTCTGAGGTGCTGGTGATGGTAAAATATTTTTAGTGTTAGGCTTTTTGGCTACCAGCAAGGTATGACCCTATAGGTGTGACAGATGGTTACTCCTCTTCCTTTACATAAAAACTTGCTTCTCTCATAAGAGCTGTGGCTAATCCCAACTGTTTTGACTGGGGGTATCTCTTGCCACTGGCAGTAGGTACTAGGTCAGGAGTCCTTGGGTGTCATATGTTCCTCTCTTTCCTGCTGAGGATCTGTAATACCTGTGCAGACAGGCCAAGCTGGAAGTCAGATGGATGAAATACTGGCTGATGCAAAATGCAAAGGAGTGTTGTGGAAAGAGTTCACTTGGCTGAAAAAGTGGGATGCAGAATGAATGGATGCCTGATCTTGAGCCTCTCTGCAGGGACACGTAGAGGTTGCCCCTGGGTACTCCCAGAGAGCTATAGATGAACTTCCTAGATGGTTATAGACTTGTAACTGAGCTGGCCACCACAGCAGATGGAAACCCGGCCTGTCGGGGCTATAAGGCTTGCGGTCACATCCCCTGAGGAGAGAGCAGTGCTGCTGCTGCTGGATCCGTGCCCAGCCAAGCCCCCGCTGCTCTCCTACGGAGGTGTTTCTCCTTAACCCTGGTCTGCCCAGTCTTTGCTGCACCTCCCACTTGCCCCTCGCTCTTGTTTGGTATGCTCATCTTGTCCTGCCTGCTTTGCCTGTAGCGTGGCAGCAAACAGTAGACACCAGTGTGTGTGTTATGGACGCGGAGTTGTAACAAAAGGGCTGGGAACACACCTGGAACGAGCCCGGCGTTCCGGGAGAGCAGCGGCCCGGGCCCTGACACTGCGGAACGGGCTCACCGCACAAGGCCCCGCGGCAGGGTCAGCTGCTCAACGGGAGCGTGAAGCCGCCGGTGCTAAGGGCCCCTCCGGTGCGGGCGGAGGGACCGCGCGATGTGCAACGGGGAGACCGGCAGGTGGCCGCTGGCTGCTGCCAGAGATGGCGGGAGCTGATCCAGTACTTGGCGGAGCGGCAGCGCTCGGCGCGGGCCGGGGACTGGGCGGCGGGAGGAGCCGGGAGGAGCCGGGAGGAGCCGGGAGGAGCCGGGCCGGGCCGTCCCCGCCGGCCCCGGAGCGCGCGGCCCCCTTAAGGCCCGGGGCGGTTGCGCCGGGCGCTTCATGAATGGAGCCACGTGACGCAAATATCACGTGACGAGTCCGTGAGCGGCGGCGGCGGCGGCGGCTCGTGAGTCCCGGTCCCTCCCAGCGCGGCCTCCCCGCCCCGCCCGGCCCGGCCCGGCCCGGCGGCCCCGGCAGGAGGTGAGCGCCACCGGCTGCGAGGCCGGGCGCGGCACGGGCCGGGGAGGGGCGGGCCGGTCCCCGGGGGCGGGCCGGGGCGGGGCGGGCGCGGCGGGCCCGGGATGGTGGCGGGGGCCGCTGCGGGGTCGGGCAGGTGCGTAAACGGGGCCGCCATCGCTGACTCACGGCCGCGCTTCGGCGTCGCGCCGCCCGGCCGCCGCCCCGCTGTGTCCGGGCCCCGCTCAGTGGCCGAGCAACAGGTGCGCGGGGCGCTGGCCCGGGGCCTGTCCCCGGCCCCGCCCGCCGCCTCCCGGGTCCACCCGCAGGCATCACGGACGCATCCGGCCCCTCCCTCCCGCGCTTGCCGACCGCCCCGATCGTGTTGCGGACCGGCTGCCCTCGGGCCGAGTCTGCCCCTCAACCCCGCCGCACCTTCAGGCGCTCAGGCTCCGCCGGTACGGGTGCGACCTGGCCCCCGGCGGGGCCTCGAGTCCCCCCAGTCCCGCCGGACGGCCGGCCCCCGCCGCGGGGGTTCGCCGTGGGCTGTGCTTCTCCTCCCGAGGACGGGAGGGTGAGGAGGCATCGGGGCGTCTCGCCCGGTCCCCAGGACAGAGGCTCTGCCGCGGGCAGGACAGCCCCGCTGGCTGCAGTCGGTACCTGGTCCTCGGGCTGCTTGGTGGCTGCAGACGTGCGGGTGGGAGATTCTGGCCCCTGTTCCGTAGGGGCTGCCCCGTGCTTGGCGCTGCGGCGTCCCCCGAGTGGAGTGGGTTTCGGTTCCCGCGGGACTGCGGTGCCTGGCCAGCACGGAGGGTCTGTTGTGCACGGGTCGGTCACGCTGTTCAGAGCTGGGGACGCCTCTGACTGTCCGGGATATGTGAGGCTCCCAGCTGTGGTCGGAGGAGCGCACTGCCAAGGATGGGATGGAGTTTCTCAGAGCTGGCCCTTTGCTTTAGCAGTGTGAGCGGAGGTAAAACCAGCTGGGTGGGCAGATTCCTTGAGGAAAAAATTGCTGTGGAAGTGCTCAGGGTTGAATGACCTCACTAGGGGACCCCCAGGGTGGGGAACACTGTCTTAGCTACACAGGTAATTTGGAGAGTCACTGGATGAAACTGTGTGAGCAAATTTGCTAGCAAGCAAATAAAGAGAGTATGAAATCCACACTTTAAGAGAGTGTTGTTGTGAGCTCCTGTGCCTGCCTGTGCTGAAGCAGGTGACATCACCGTGTTTACACGGGGCTCGTGGCAGGGTTCTGCATCAGGAGTGGAGAAGGGCCTGTGTTGGATCATGTGTGGTGCTGTCAGTTCCTGTGTGCTGCCGCTGAGCTGAGGGGAGAATTGGCTGTACTTGTGCTGAGTTCAGGCCTTTTGAGCTCTGGGGAAATGTGTTGAGGCTGCAGTTTCTTCACTGCAGCCATGGTGTTTGGCACTTTTCAGTGTGATCTTTCTTCAGGAAGCTATCAAAAGCTGATCCATCAGCAGTCTGGAGAGTAAGGCGAAGTTCGGTCTCTGATATGTCACCAGTTCTCTGAGTGTCCTCTTCATGAGCTGCCAAACAGCCCAGTTAAAGCAGGACCCAGATAACTCTTTGTGTTGTTCTTCCCATTCTACAGACTGCCTTGTGTGTTGCTGCACCTCGGAGAGGTGGGATCACCAGATTTTTGGGGACAGTCCTGTTGCAGCTCTGATGGCTGTTGTAAGAGGCTGCTGCCTGAGAGGGTGTTGTGTTAGAGTGCAGAGGCAGGAATGAGTAGCTGCCTCTGCGTGTCTAGCTCTGCCAGCACCAGCCATTCCCCAGCCTGCTGAGGAGCACTCTTCCCAGTGCCCTACCTGATGCAGCATGTATGTGCCCCGTTTGTTTCCTTTTGGGTCTGCTGTAATGAAGACAGCCTGTGTGCTGACCAGGCAGATGCAAATTCTTTAGTGCCACAGGGCAAGCTAACTCCTGTGGACTGACCACACCTGCCCTTGATGCCTTCCACTTGCAAGAGGATGGGGCATGGAAGTGCTGCAGGGGCATGCACATTGGTCTCTCCAGCTACTCCCTTTCCTTTTCCCTTTTCTCAGCAGACATGTTGTTTACCAGGTAGGAACAGAAGGAATCAACAGCAATCTGGGCAGGAGGGAAGAATTGGTTTTGTGCAGCAGTTGCTCCTGTGCTGCCTGTCCTGCCTCATTGCAGCTGCCTTCCTTGGGCAGCAAATGACCGTGCCTGTGCCAGTGTGGTCGGGTATAGCAGACATCTTGTTGGAAGGAGCATTGTCCTCTAGGTATATATAAATAGCCTGGCTCCTGGCAGGCTGCAGGAATATCCCTGGTGGTGTTCTGGGGACTGCTAGTCCTGTTCACCTTTCACAGATGCGCTGTAGGGAGTCTGTGCCACAGCTGCTGGAACAGCACAAAGTCATATTTGCTGATGTGTGCATTTGGTTCTGGTCTGTAACTGGACATCAGTCCTGCTGGGAGTAAGGCAGGGGCAAACAAAATTGTTGTTTGACAGCTGTGAGATGAAAGGGGGAGAGGCACCTGTGGGCTGCACAGGAATGCTGGCCAGGGCTGAGTGGATGCAGTCCGGGCTAAGAGGGGAGCAGAATATGGACCATTTGAGACACAGACATGTCTATCAGGTGTATCTGTGTGGATCAGTTCCTTGGGCAGTGTAGTAGCATTCTGAACTGAAAAGCCTGAGGGGAGGAGGTATGTGGGGAAGGAAGCAGGAGCATGGGGTGTAAGTCTATGTAAAGCAAGCCTGGGAACTGCTCTTACCAGTTCTGAAGTCTTGTCTTCTATGGCAGGGAAGGAGTCTGCTCTGCTCTGTTTTTCGGCACCTTTAATCTTTGTTTTCTTGTGAGCACACCTTGGCTCTGAAGATAAGGAGGAAGAAGGTGTTTCTGGGCCCTGGCATGCCAGGGATTGACAGGTACTTTCTCATAGAAATGACCTACAACTGGGGTCAGTTTTGCGTGATTGGGAGAAGTGAAGGCTGCTGAGGCATCAGCTCAAATTTGTAATGGAATTCCAATGTGTCCAAGGCTTGCCTTGTACCCCTTTGCTCAGGGTAATGTCTTATTGAACCATACTGGCTGCATCCTTGGGGGCATCTGGAGTCTGGTAGGACTGGGGAGCTTCTGAGCTGTGCTTGGGCACCTGTTGGAAGGGTGTCTTAAGGTAACCTGCTCTGCTTGCTGGTGACAAGGATGAGGCTGAGAGCAAGTAATGCAGAGTGCCAGCCTGCTGAGTCAGCATGACTGGCCTGGAGCAGCCATGCTCTGGACCCTGCCTGCTGCTTGCAAGGCTATTTTTAAAAATGTGTCTTCCGTGTATTCTGACTCCTCCTAGTTTTTTAATTTCCCCCACCATAAACAAAAAACCAGCATTGCCACAAAGTCTCCATGGGAGCAGAGGTGTGGAAGGGCAGCAGTTTCTGCTCAGGGACAGGGTCTGCTCCTTGTGAGTCCAGCTCAGCTGGCTGTTTATTGAGTGTCTTCCAAAGTGGGGGTGAGTGGGGACCAGTATGTGGAGCACCATGTGGCACTGCTGCTGGACCCTGCCAGACTAATGCTGTGGGCTCTGCTATGTCCCAGATGCTAATGTGACCTTCCTTCCCTTCCAGAACCCAGCTGACAAGGCTGTCGTGTTATGACGACCCCCAACAAAGGAAACAAGGCCTTGAAGGTAATGTGGGTGGAGGAGAGGGGTGCAGGGATGGGTGTAGGCGTCCACCTCAGGTTTCACAAGTGCCTGCTGCCTTCTCTCCCAGGTGAAGAGGGAGCCAGGTGAGAATGGGACCAGCTTGACAGATGAGGAGCTGGTGACCATGTCTGTGCGAGAGCTGAACCAGCATCTACGGGGCCTGTCGAAAGAGGAGATCATCCAGCTGAAGCAGCGTCGGCGCACGCTGAAGAACCGGGGTTACGCAGCCAGCTGCAGAGTGAAGCGTGTTACCCAGAAGGAGGAACTGGAGAAGCAGAAGGCAGAGCTGCAGCAAGAAGTGGAGAAGCTGGCCTCAGAGAACGCCAGCATGAAAATGGAACTCGATGCTCTCCGCTCCAAATACGAGGCTCTCCAGAACTTCGCCAGAACCGTGGCCCGGAGCCCCGTGACCCCTGCACGGGGGCCTCTCACTTCCAGCATGGGGCCCCTCGTCCCTGGCAAGGTTGCTACTACTAGTGTCATCACAATAGTGAAATCCAAAACGGACGCCCGGTCTTAGTGAAGCGAGCGTTGCCTGAGCTTGTCTGTGCAGGGCAGTTAGGCACAAAACCAGCCTGGAATCCCCAAAGCACAAGCCCTCCCCACATGGGTCCGGGTTCCTTTGACTTGGCCCAGGACTGGCCCGCTGATCGCTCCAGTTTATTTTGTTGTGTCCAGATTGGTATCAGCAGTGGTGATGCATCCCTTGTCCTGTGCAGACAGAGCTTCCCACCCAGCAGTCTGTAGCCCTTGGGTGCCCTGGGGACAGACTGAGATTTTGGTTTTCTACCCAAAGAAAATCTGTGCAGCGACGCTGACAGAAAGGGTGGAGGAGTGGCCTGAGGAAAGCTTTCTTTCTGGAGGCTGGGAACCCTAAGTTTCGGTCACTTCCAAAGGCTTTATTTCATGACTCTTCCAGGTGGTGCATCTCGGCGCCTGAACCTGCTGCTTTTGTCTCCTTTGGTACCTGTAGTAACAGTTGGGGTGTTCTGTGTCATAGGTTTTTATTCCTTTCTAGGTGTGCCTCTGTGCCCTAACCGTGGGTTTCCCTCAGACGTCCATGACATTAGCTGTGTAAACTGGCAGTGGTGGAAGGACGATGCTGCTGTGTCCTGCCGCCGTGGTCCTGAGGCCCTGCAGGGCCCAGCACCTCGGGAGAGGAGAAGGGAGCAGCAGTACTGTGTTGACTGCAGGCCGGTTTTGTGCCTAATGTGTTGCACTGAACAAGACCAAAATCACTAGTTGTTCCCGTGTTTTGAGGGTATCAAGTGTCTCTAGTGTGATGGTTTACACAACCAGTTTATGTGGTTAAATAGCCCTTTATTTAAAGAGAGAAACATCATTTTAAGACTTATTAAATTATCTAAGTTTAAAATTGGACAGAAGAGAGAGCGTATTTATAGTCAGCTTTTTTACCTGAGAAGGCGAGAATATTTGACCATATAAGTGGGGAAATATTCTCAGAGACTTTGCTAGTTAAAAGTTAATAAATAAATAATTTTAAAGTTTCTCATGAACCTCCCGCAAACTGTTTGTGGCTCTGAGGTTAGTTTTTATAAAGAGTTATCAGACTTTATTTATAAAACTTAGAAAAAGACAAAAAAAGAGGCAAGTCCTGTTTGATATCTTTTTGCAATTGTACCAAAAGTGACTTATTCTTGACCTTGCTAGTTTCTGTCATGTCCACTTGTGTTGGGCGCTCTGCTACCCGAGCTCTCGTGCAGCGCTGTGGTGTGCTGGTGCCTTTTGCCATGTGCTGTCATTTCACACTGTTGTCGTTTTGCCTAAACTCGACTGAGAGTTTGAGTTGGAATCTGTCTGAATTCTCCAGAAAGGTTCTGGTGCACAGGCAAAGGTGCTGCTGGTTTTGAAGACAAGAATGGCTGGCTGGTGCAGTGAGGTAGAGACGCCTGCCCAGAGGTGTGGAGGGGGAGCACAGGCAGCTCCTGCTGAGCAGCCAGCAGCAGGTTAGCTTGGTTATCTGGAGAGGAAAAATGCTGCACTTTCCTTCCTGCAGCAAATCTGTCAGAGAAGTAACATGAGGGAGACTTGTCCAGGTTTAGGAAAAGACTGATGGGATTTATCTCTGGAATTAGATCCTGTGGTCAGAACTTGTGTTGTGCTCATACCTCACCCGAACAAGAGGGGCAAGTTTGCAGCAAGGGGGGCAACATGGGACAAGCTAGTCCCTGGTATCTACATGCTGCTGACCAGTGAGCTGTGGCAGGATCGCTGTCCTTCCTGGGGCAGCTTCTGCCCGGGGGGTTAGGAGAGTGCTCAGACTCACAGCTGGGATGCAGCTGAGAAACTGTTTGTGGCTAGGCTCTGTTTCCACAAACACTTTGTCTCCCCTCTCCCCTTCCCAAAGATTTGAACTGATTTAGTAAGTTTTAGAGCAGCAGGACATGAGGAAGAAGCCCATGTGATCTCCTGGCTGCTGAAGATCTGAGTGGAGGGGGCAGACTGGGATAACACAAGTGAAGCCACAGTCTCGTGGGGAGGTATGGCCATCCTGGATAGCTTTTGGGGATGTTTCTCATTGCTGAACTGATAGTGCTCTCCCCTGAGTGGGGGAGCAGGTCAGCCTGAGAAAGGCTGCAGTGTGGCAGGAGAGGAGCAGGTAGTTGATGGGAATTTCTCGCTGGAGGAGATCAGCTTTGCTCTGATTCATAGGGAGTTTAGGGAGTTGTTTGGGATGCATTTCCCAGTGAACTTCCCAAAGGAGAAGCAGGTTAGAACATTGCCTCCAGACTTCCCCATTCTGGCCCTGGACTTTCTCTTCTCTGAGCTGAAGTGTCTGATGTGCCACTTGTAGCCATTCACCATGTAGGCCACACACTGCACAGCACTCAGCAGGCTCTGGTCTTCCAGCTGGTTGTGTGGTGACTGAAAGAAGTGAGATTTTACAGAACACAGAGGTGTCCAGTTGTCGTGGGGTGTCATTCCTAACCCTGTCCCTCCTAGACCCGGCCTGAGACTGTATCAGCAAGAGCCCTTTGGAACAGAGCCGAGTCCTGATCTGGGCCGGAGGAGCGGGCAAGGTGTATATGGGGCTGGTTAGGATCTTGGTTCCACAGCTGGAGCCTTTGCTGTGAGGAGAGCCCCACCAACAGAGCAGGCAACGATGGGCAGCCCTGCAGCCACGGAGAACTTGCTTTTTGTTGTGCTTTGTGGCAGGGAGCGTGCCTGCTGCAGGTCTGCTCTGCCTGAGGGCTGGCCGCAGTGCTGGCTGCAGCAGCCGGCCTTCCTCCTGCTGCCCTGCACCGTCCCCTGGCTGCCCGGAGCCCGGGTCTGCCTCAATGGCCCGTGTGTTCACTGGGGACAGGTCGTGTAGGGAAGAGCAGGCGCAAGGCCGTGACTGAAGGGTGCCGCTGTGCTCAACAAGCTCTGCGGGTGCCGGGCTGGGTGTCAGCGAGGCCGCGGTCCCCCGAGTGTTGCTTCCCTACGGTTTTGGTTTTGTTCTCAGTGAAGTGTAGGGCCCCGAGTGATGTATTTCCGCAGTTGTCCAAGGAGTGTCCCGTCTGGCTCCGGGCGATCCTGTGTTCTGCCAGCTGGTTTCCCGTGCCCGTGCGAGGCGACCCTTGCCCCGAGCCGTCACGCTGACCTCTCTCTCGTATATAGTGTTCTGGAGTGTGACAATTCTTGTTCCTGAGGTGCTCGTCCGTTTGGTTTCCTGCTGTGAAGGGTGTCGTGTTCCCTTTCTCCTTTTCCTGGTGCCGTTCCGGGCCGTTGGGGAGGGGTCCCGCGCCAGCCCGACTGGGGAGCGTCCCCGGCACCCGCGGGATTTGTGTATCTTGTGAATTGTGTACAGTCGCTCCCGGCCGGAGCCGGGGCTGGCGGACAGAAGGGTCACCCAGAGGGCTCCGGGCTCGGCGCAGGCGGTATTTATTGCTAAGTTATTGCCGTTATTTATTCTGTACAGTGTCCGCCGCCTTTGTACGCGACAATAAACCGCTTCAACAGCCGCCGCTTGCGCGTCCTTGGGGGGCCGCCCGGCACCAGGGGGCGCTGCCGCGCGGGGGGCGGTGCCGGAAGCGGCGCGCGGGCGCTCTGACCGGAAGGCGGAAGCGGCGGAGCTGAGCCCGGTGGCGGCGGAGGCGCGGCGGTTCCGGGGTGATGGCGGCGGGCGGCAGCCTGAGCCGTTCCGAGCGGAAAGCGGCGGCGCGCGCCGAGATCCTGCAGCAGGAGGAGCAGCGGGACCGCCGGAGACAGGTACGGTACGACGCCGCCGGACCCGTTCCACTTCGCCGCCGCGGGCCGCCGTGACCACGCGTGTGCACCGGGCAGGTATCCCGCATCTGGAGGAAGCCGCCGGCGGAGCGGAGCCCCGAGGAGTGCCAGGTGCTGAGTGAGAGCGAGGACATCGTCAGGGAGCTGGAGCGGCGCCGCAAGCGGCGCGAGCGGCTGCGACGGCGGCAAGAGGAGGTGGGCGGCGGGGTCGCGGGGGAGCGGCGGAGCGGGGGAGCGGGGGAGCCGAGCCGGTGATGGCGGGGAGCGGCCCTGGCCGCGGAGAGGCAGGGCGGAGGCCGCCGGGCTGGCTGCTGCCAAGCTCTGCAGCCGCAGCAGGCCTCGGTGAACAGGCGCCGTGCCCCAGCAGCGGGAACGCGTCTGCCCTCCGGGGACGGCCCTGTGTTTATCTCCGGCCAGCCGTGCTGCCAGCCGCGTGTGGCTGAGTGGGCAGGTCTCCCAAGAGGGTGGGTCAGCAGCTTCTGGTCTCCAGGAAGCTTTTTCCCGTGATCTTTCCACGAACAGTGCCCATGTCCTTTTCATTTGGAAACAGCTGCTGATGTTTGTTGCTTTTCCTGGTTGGCCCAAGTCCATCTTCAAACTTTCCGGGGAGACTCCTGCTCTTTCTGACTCAGTGGTGTAGTGTATCTCGGATCTGTGTGAACCTGCTGAGGTGTGTTTTTCAGGTGTGTGATGAACCAGAGGAGCTGAAAAGAAAGGTGTCTGAGCTGGCAGCAGCTGTGCGGAGCGCCAGGCACCTCGTCATCTACACAGGCGCTGGGATCAGCACGGTGCGTGTGGGGGGCATCATCTGGAGCCCCCTCAGAGGGTCGAGTTGTGTGGACTGAATGACCACAGGACGTGTGTGATGAGCCTGGGATGCTGCAGGAGTCCTGCAGCCAGCACAGTTCCCAGGCTATATCCTGGGGTCATTCCTGTGCCCAGGACATCCTGCGGCTGCATTGCCTCTGACCGTGTGCAGGATGCACAGCCTGAGCAAGAGGATACTGGTCTTGCCTCACTCAAGTCTCTTCAATGACTTGGTGTAAAACCTCAGGCCAGTTAGCTCGGGAATGTTATATGTACTATCAGACATGCAGAGACAGCTGTGGATTATAGGAATTTATAGACAGCATTTTGAGAATTGTTTTGTTGCAGTGGCCTGGGACAAAGCAGCAGTCTGGTTCTGCTTCTTCTAATATGACATCTGTCACCTTGATGTGAGCTCTGTCACTCCATTCTCTGCTGAAATGGAGTATGACTCAGGGCAGGGGGCTGAGTGCTCATGTCACCTGCATGTTTGCTAGAGATGCTGAGTGTGAGGTGCCAGAAACAGTCTAGGGAAAATAAGAAAAGGCTCAAGAATTCTGTGTGTGAAGTTCTGTGTAGGGAAGTGGGAAGTACCAAGGATGAAGAGCAGTTCTGGAGGGATTCCATAATGGTAAAATTGGAGAAAGCTAAAACTAGAGGTGAAAATGAGAGCTGAAACCTAGAAGAGAGAGAGAAAACACATAAGGAGGTTTCCCTGTGTTTAGGGAACAGCTTATACTGGAAAACTCGGAGTGAATGAAAAAGCAACCATGGATGGAGGTGTCTGTGGTTGTCCTGGGTGGGCCTGGGTTGGTTGTGTTTGTGTGTAAGAGCTGTGACAGGCCCGCCCCATCAGCCTGGTTTTCTCTCCTGGTGACAGGCAGCTTCGATCCCAGACTACAGAGGCCCCAATGGCATTTGGACACTGCTGCAGAAGGGCAGGAGCATCAGGTGAGGAGCCAAATTCTGAACTGTGTGACAGAAAGCTGATACTGGAAGAGTTTAATGGCAATTCCAGCTTTTTTCCCCCCCTTGCTTCTTGCCAGCGCTGCAGACCTGAGTGAGGCAGAACCCACACTCACTCATATGAGCATTGCCAGCCTGCACAAGCACAACCTGGTAAGATATATTTTCCTCACCTCACTCATGTTCCTCCGCCTAAGAATGATAAACCCAGCAGGGAAGAGAAAGCTTTTCAAAATATTGCCCAATTATGTTTCTGGTATTTAGCTTTCACAAAGGTCTGTTCACCATGCTTCTTCTCTGTGGGTCCTGCTCTGATGTACAGGCTGTTGGTGTGATTTGGGTCATGAACATCACCTGCTTGAAGGGATTCTTGTGTGATCTGTAGGAGCTCAGTGTTTTGTTCCCTCCAAGGTGCAGCATGTGGTGTCTCAGAACTGTGATGGGCTGCACCTGCGGAGCGGGTTACCCCGAGCTGCAATATCTGAGCTTCATGGCAATATGTACATAGAGGTGAGTGGCCAGAGCAGGAAAAAGTCAATGTTAAGTGGCCTCACAAAAAGAGAATGTAAACTCTTCATCTGCCACTAGCTCAGAAGGAATTAGTACAAGGGCTTGGCCTGTGTGCAGTTCCTGTCTTCAGACTGTCAGGTTTGGGGTGAACTACTTAGAAAGTACCAAACTCATAGAAATACCAGCTCAGTAGTTCTTCCTCTGTACGTGCTGGAGCCTTTTGCTTCTGACATCTCTTCCTTCAGCCCTTCTCTGAAATCCCTCCCAGCATGTAGCCAAAGGCTGCCTGTGGCTCCACTTGCTGGTTTTCAAAAAAACCTGAGGTTTTCCAACTTAGCATCTGATCACCGATACTTCTGTCAACAACTTCTGTGTTGTCCCCAAAAATGCTTTTCTTTAAAGAGAATAGGCTTGCTCCTGGCCTCTCGTGGCTGGGAGGTGATGATGTGACAGGGTTTCTGCTTTCGTCCTGCACCAGGTCTGCACTTCATGTACACCCAACAGAGAGTACGTGCGAGTGTTTGATGTGACGGAGCGCACAGCCCTGCACAGGCATCACACGGGCAGGATGTGCCACAAGTGTGGGGCACAGTTGAGAGATACAATCGTCCACTTTGGGGAGAAGGGGACATTGAGACAGCCCCTGAACTGGGAAGCAGCAA
This sequence comes from Sylvia atricapilla, assembly GCF_009819655.1. NCBI lineage: Eukaryota > Metazoa > Chordata > Aves > Passeriformes > Sylviidae > Sylvia > Sylvia atricapilla. Next base: position 7,942,210 of record NC_089157.1, read on the forward strand.
CAGAAGCTGCAAGCAAAGCAGATGTGATTCTTTGTCTGGGTTCCAGCTTAAAGGTAACTTTAGAGACTCGGTGAAGATTGTTAGCAGCATTCCCTCTTGGTGATACACCTTGGTGCTGAGCAGTCTCCTCCCAAACAGACAACTGTAAACTCTGGTGTCAGGATTCGCCCAACATCTGTGATAGTCTCTCTTCCTCCCTCTTTCCCCTCCTGGTAATACATTCCTTTTCCTCTCGCTGATACGGTTCACGGCTGCATGTGCCTGTGGCTGTGCTGATCTTCTGTGCTTTGTGGCAGGTTTTGAAAAAATACCCACGGCTCTGGTGCATGAGCAAGCCCCCCACACGCCGGCCCAAGCTGTATATTGTGAACCTGCAGGTGAGGTGAAGCCCTTGGCGCTGGGTTGGCCAGGTGTGAGCCAAGGGGCCGCTGCCGATGCGCGGGGCCGAGCCCCGGGCAGGAGCCCCCGCTGCCGCCGCGGGGAGCTGCCTGCAGCCGGCTCTGCTGTCGCTCGCAGTGGACCCCGAAGGACGACCTGGCCGCCCTGAAGCTGCACGGCCGCTGCGACGACGTGATGCGGCTGCTGATGGCGGAGCTGGGGCTGGAAATCCCGCGCTACGACCGGTGAGCGGCGCGGGCCCTGAGCGGCGGGAGCCTCCGGTCCGGGGCCGCCTCCAGCGCCCACCGCCGCCCTCTCCTTCCTTCCGCAGGGCGCGGGACCCCATCTTCGCGCTGGCCGAGCCGCTGCGCCCCGGGGAGGAGGCCACGCACTCGCGGAAGCCGGTGGCGCCGCCCTGGGAGCGGGAGGAGCCCCGGCAGCAGGAGCAGCCCCGGGAGCGGGCGGAGGCGGCGGCCGGGCGCCCCGCGGGGTGGCTGGGCCGCGGCTGCGCCAAGGGCGCCCGGCGCAGGAAGAGCCGCTGAGCGCGGGGCGGGGCGGCCGGTGACGGGACCGCCGGTGACAGCGCGGCCATGCTGCGCAACGGGGCGGCGGGCGGCGGCGGCCACCGGCCTGTGCGCGTCTGGTGCGATGGATGGTGAGTGGGGCGGGCGCGGGGCCGGGTGATGTCGTGGCGCCGCAGAAATAAACCGTGTTGGCTACGCTGATGCCTCCGCCTCCTCTGTCACCGCCCGGGCCCGCGGCGGAGCGACGCTCTCCGCGCGGAGCTGCCTCGGGGCGCCGGGCGAGCGGGAGCGAACGGGAGCGCTCCGGGGCTCGGCCGCCTAACGGGTGTCGGTGGGGCCGGTCCGTTCCCCCCGGGCTGCGGCCGGCACCTGCCGGGCAGGTGCAGGGAGGGACCGGACCCTGCAGCATCAGGGCCGGCTCACTACGGCGGGAGGGAGCGCTGCTGCGGCCCTGGTGACCGGGCTGTGCCGGCGCGGCTCTGCCCGGCAGCAGAGGGACCTTCAGCTCCGAAGCCTAGGGCAGATTGCCCGCAGCTTCCAAGGAAGCGTGTCCCGGTGTGCTCGGGCTGACCTGGCCCTTCTTTTTCCAGCTATGACATGGTGCACTATGGCCACTCGAACCAGCTGCGCCAGGCGCGGGCCATGGGCGATTACCTGATCGTTGGGGTCCACACGGACGGTAAGAGGTTTTACCAGGTTTTATCTTCTGCAGCCCCTCAGATTGCCCAGCAGCATTAGCCTCAGGAGATCCAAGAGTTCCTGATAAGGTCAGGCTTCATCCTGCATTTGCTCCAGGATCAGTAGCCTGCAAGAGAAAAATGTTCCTTCTCTGGTAGTGAAGTTACCCCTGTCACACTTAGGGAGTGAGGATAAGATGGGTCAGATCTTGCAGGCTCTGAGGGTTAATCTGTGTTCTGTGCTATGAAAACAGTTGAAACAGCTGAAAATCAGTCTGCTTTTGCTGGTAGGAGCTGCAGAACTTACATTCCAAAATGAGTTACCTTGTGGAGAAAATTCATTTCAAGGCCATCTGGAAGTTAAGTGCCAGAAACAAGTTTTGATATGTGAAGATGTATTTTTTAATAGGTTTATGGATGCAGAATTTGCAGTAGAAACCAGGTGTAGTATGAAGTTACTGTTTAAGAGGGAAATTTCTCCTAGGGGGTTGCCAGGAGGCCCAGCTCATCCCCTCAGGAAGAAGTATCTGGGTACAGGGAAGCACTGAGACCTTTTGCTCTCTGAATGAATTACAAGGCTCTTGTTCAATGCTTAGGAAATGCAACTGAATCAAAATGTTTTCTGATCTGGGGCTTCCTTTGCTACCACAGACTGATTCAAAGCTGAGGATAAACCTGCAGTGAAGTTTGCCTGCCTATGAAATGAGTGAGGCAGTGACTGAGAGTCACTGTCACTGTAGGACATGCTTCTAACTGGAATTTTGTTTCTTCCCCAGAGGAGATTGCCAAGCACAAGGGTCCCCCTGTCTTTACACAGGAAGAGAGGTACAAAATGGTGCAAGCCATCAAGTGGGTGGATGAGATTGCTCCTGGAGCTCCTTATGTCACCACGCTGGAAACCCTGGACAAGTACAGCTGTGACTTCTGTGTGCATGGGGGTGAGTGGTGTTTGAGGCAGTGGCTGTGCTGATATGGGCCCTTGGGGCTGTGTGCTCCAGGTGCCCTGCTGCAAACCCAGCAATGTCCTGGCTGGTGCAGGGGTCAGGGGTTCCTGGGGTGTGTAGAGCTCTGCTTTCTCAACACCTGCACTGGGCAGCACAGCTGCTTCTGCTTCGTGGTCTGGAGAAACATGTCAGCATGCTCAAAATCTTGAGAGTGGCCAGGGCCTTTGGTTTTCACTTACAAAGGTGAAATGTGTCACTTAAAATTATCCCGAGGTTGCCCTTAGCACCAGCAGAAATTTGTGCAAAGGGGAAAGCCATTTACAAAACTTTAGTGTGAAAAACATTATTGAAAAGGAAAGCATGCAAAAATACAATCATGCTTATATCTACTTATCCAGGGACAAGGTTAGATCTGAAAAGCTTCTCTCTTTATCCAGCTGATAAGCTGTTCAGTGGCTCAGCTGACTGTGTGGCCAGAGACCTAGTTCTTAGTGAGAACACTTTTTGGTGTACAGTTGCTGAAGAGAGAGTTGCTACAGTTCCTGCATTGTTTTAAGGAAATGTTCTTGCTCTGGAACTCTGTCCCTTCCTGGGCTGCTGCCGATGCTCACTAAGCCTCAGCCCTTCCTCCCTGCCCTTCGGAAGGAATTTTGTTAGTTTGACCAGGAGTAGTCTTTGCACTCATTTAGCGTATCTCTCATCTGATCCCAGCCACCTGCTATTGATAAGCCGAGTATTTCACTAAGTGTAAATAAATCCTTAATCTTTTGAAGATAAATACGATTTTTCCACGTGGATGGAGTGGCTATCAAATTCCTCATTAACTTAATTGCCTGCCCTGAACGTGTTTGGTGTACGTGATCCCTTAGATTGCTGGGTGAGGGGTTATGACAGTAGAGGAGTGCTTGTGGCCTCTGCTCCCACTGTTCCATTTGTCCCCTCTGCCACGTCATTCCCTGCTTCTCCTGAGCAACACGTCTGCACCGGCAGTTCTGCCAAGTTGTGTTTGTGCAAAAGCTGAGTTTGGAAATAGCTGAGCTTACCTGAGGTGATGGTAACCCTGCTGTTTGTGCCTCTCCTGGCATGCCAAGCTGTGCTGGCAGTGTGTGCCCTCCTGTTCCTGTGCTCTGGGGGGAGGGTGTGGGGCTTTAGGAGAACTGAGCAGGGCTGAGGCACCCCACTGTGTGGGCACACTGGTGGGCTGCCCTCTGACTGTTTGGCAAAGGGAAACCAGCTTAGCTTTTGCTTTTGAAGGCTTTGTACTGTCACCAAAAGTACGTGAGAGGTGTTCTTGCAGAGGGAGTTGGGAGCCATGTGCCAGAGATGAACTGGAATGGCCTCTGCAGAAGGGTTGCTGTCACTGAGGATGTCACTGTGGAAGTGCAATCATTGGGGAAAAACTTTCCATTGGATGAACTGTTTGGTTGACTGAAAATGAATCAAGGGTTAAAACCAGTCCCAGAAGAGCTAAAAGGTTCTTTTTTTAACATTGATACAGATAGTGCTTGTTTATTGTCATTCAGGCAATAATCAGCTGTGCCTGCTGCTTCAAGGCACCCAGCAGTGGACCAGATGGGTAATGGTGTTTAGTATCCAGGAATATCCTTGTCCCCACATACACAGTAGTCTTAAAACCCCCTGACATTCTTGTGGGGCACAGGACATGTCCCCAGTGTATGCACAGGGATTTGGATTGCAGAGTTCCAGTCTAGCTCTAGGTGTGTCGGACCTGCACAGCTGCTGGTTTTGTGCAGGAGAGCTTGGGTACAGTTCTGAAGCTTTTCTCTCTCTGCAGATGACATCACCTTAACTATCGATGGCAAGGACACCTATGAGGAAGTAAAGACAGCAGGGCGATACAGGTAACTTCTTGCTGCTTACCTGTTAATCTTGTTTTGGGCAGAGTTTCTGAAAATTTGTGCCTTGAAGGGAAGTCAGATGAAACATACCAGTCTTCAGGTCACACCTGAATCTGGCTGCGTGTCAGAGCTTCAGTTGCTCCCAGCATTTTGGCTTCAGCCAAGTGGTGCAAACAGTCCTGCCCAGTGGGGCTGTCTGGTTTCTGGCAGATGCTGGTTCAGATTTTAAAGCCTCACCAAGAGCTGGCTCTGTTGGGAAGTCTGAGTGAGGGAAGCGTTCACACGAGCAGTTGCTGTGGCTTGAGGACAATGCAGAGGCTCCGCAAATAAATGCTGTACTTGAGAAGGAAGGCTTCCTTAGGACAGCCCCTGGTTTGGATTGATCAGGTGTCACAGGTGTTCCTGTGGTGATGGTAGGCAGACAAAGGTGTAAGCTCCTGTGGCTTCCGATTTATCCTTTGCTTGTCTCCTGCAGGGAATGCAAACGCACTCAAGGCGTGTCCACCACTGACCTTGTTGGCCGCATGCTGCTCATGACTAAGGCTCACCACAGCAACATAGTGAGTCTGAGGGCTCTGGGTGAGGGGTGGAGAACAGGGAAGGTGCCTGCTCTTCCCTTCTGCTACCCCTGGAGGAGTAGAGCTCCTGGGCCTGGCTGCCAGGTGCATTGGAGAACGGGCAGTGGCAGCAAAACATCCTGCTTATGTTTGCTTCAACATGTCTGAGGTCACACGGTGATGGGACAAAGACTCTGATGCCTCATGATCAGTGTGGGCCTCAGGAATGTTAGGGGAGCTGCAGGCAAGCCCATGACTTCTCCCAGGGTGAAACAACACAGTGCAGGGACATTGATCTGTCAGCCAGGTGCTGCCAGACTTGGAAACTCCTCTCCCTTCTCACTGAGCTTCATGCTTCTGCCTTCTATTGTCTCTAGTCTAATCAGACCTTTCTTGAGTCTCCTCAGCTCACTCTCTGGTTGGGAGCTAACCTAACCAGGGAAAAGCAATCAGTGGTTTTATGTCAGATAATGAGTTGAATTTACTGAGTAATAAAGGAATATTGTGAATAAAATGACCTGGATAACTGCAGAGACAAGTGACCCACAGGTGCATTCAGGGACAGAGGGAGATTTTTGGTGTGCTGAGCTGTTAAATTGGCTCAGCTGTAACACGTGAGTTCACATGGAGATCTTCCTGGTGCTGCTGGCTGCTGCAGACACCTAAGCCTGCCTCTCATGAGAGTCTTTGGCAGGAGAAGGGATGCTGTCCTTTCAGGTGCTTTCTGGGCTGAGGGAGGATGCAGCTGTGCAGCACTCTCGGGGCTGCGAGTTGGGCAAGAACCACCTTTGCTGGTGGTGCCAAGCTGGGATCAGATAAGGACACATTTCCTCTGACTCATGCTGGGGTAGGACTCTGGTTTAGGTATTAACCAGTTTGTCAGCATTCAGTGCCCTGGATCCCTGGTCTGCATTTTGAGCCTGGCCTTCCCAGCACTTCCCACACACAAGCATATCTTGGTTGGATGAGCTGTGCAAGTGCTTAAACATTTTGACTCTTTATCTCCCTTCAGGATGAGGACCTAGACTATCGGAAGCACACTGACAACTTTGGGAAGGTAATGTGAGTTCTGGTCGTGGACGTCTGGTTGTTGTCCTGCCTGAAAAGGATTCCCAGTGTGCTTTCTGGCCTGTTGCAGGCTTGTTTGTCCTCCCACATGTAGCAATAATGTCCCAGTGAATGCCTGCTGTCCCTATATGGCAGTGCCTGCAGTGGGTGTGATGGGCAGGTGTGGCACAGGGCAGTGCATGAGCTGTCCGTCAGCAGGACCACAGGGTTGCTGTCCCCACTGAGCCTGTGCTGGGTTCCTTCCTTGATTGTAAATTCCTTCCTGCTGCTTCCCTTTGGACCCAAGTGCACGTGGTTCCAGCCTGGAGGCAGCCTCTGTGGATGCTCCTCTCAGTGCCTGTGTTTTGAAGGTGTTGTATTAGGTTTGGGAGGTGTGGACACAGCAGGTGTGTGGCCACACTGTGTTGCAGAGCTCGAGGGCAGTGCAGCCCTCTTGGTGTTCCAGCTGCCAGGTCCCGCCTGTGGCTTGCACTGCTTCCAAAGAGCCGTCAGCCCTGTTTATTTCCTTGGCAGCTGGATTGTCTCTGCTTAATGAGCTGCACCAGCAGCTTGAGCGTGTCTTTTTTACTCACAGGGAATTTGCTGACCTGTCTGAATCATCCTTAGTTCCCCACTATTTTGGGGTTTTTGAGTAGGCATTTTGGGGCATACTGCTCCAGCATGGCTGTTTCCTGGGGCTTGGATCTGGATAGAATGGATCAGGGCACTAGATACCCTGCGTGACCCTGACAGCTGAGCTGTTTGCATGCTGCCCTTTGCAGGGTCTGCTCTGGCCTCAGCTGCAGTGTCCTGCCAAGTCCCGTGGAGTAGCTTTGGGTAGCACAGCAGGTGACGTGGTGGCTGTTTGCACAGCTACCACGTGGTGGGGACTGTGCTCTGTCCTGAGAGCTGAGGGGCCAGACAGGTGCCCTGAGGCTTGGCAGATTGAAGGTTGGTCTCCTGTTGTCTCCCTGAACACATCTTGCTTCTCATGGAAATTCAAACCTGCCCTGTTATCTTCTTCCTTCTTGAGCTTTCCTCTTGGCACCTCCTGAGCTGGCTACTGAGGTGATGATTTAGACAGAGCATAAAGGGCTTTTGTGAAATTGTCTAAATACTTGATGTCAGGAATATAGAAAGTCCAAGGTGCTGGGAGTTGCCAGCAAATTCACATGAGCAGATTGCCCAGCACTGTGCTCTGTGTTGTCCAAACCCCCTCAAAGAGCCTGAAAAGAAGATGTGTCTGGTGTATGTTTCTACAGGGGCCCAAAGGTCACAGTCCCTGGACTGGCGTCTCACAGTTCCTGCAGACATCCCAGAAGATCATCCAGTTTGCATCGGGGAAGGAGCCACAGCCAGGAGACACCATCATCTATGTGGCTGGAGCCTTCGACCTGTTCCGTATCCTTGACTCTCTTTGGTTGCAGCAGTGGTCTTTGATGTTCTCATGTTGGGACGCACCAAACTGGATATTTGCCTCTTTTTTTCCTTTTTTTTTCTTTTTTCTGTTAGCTGCATGTGAGGGAGTCAGGAGTGAGTTCTTCCTGGCAGTTTCTTAGTCACAGGATATTGAGAAAGAAGCTATAGCTACTCTGTGGAGCAATCTGTGACTGTTGGATTTCAGGAAGACAGATACTCTCAGCACTCTAATGGTTGTGGTGAAGACTGGCTGCCATAGCATCTGCAGCTGACACGTCGCTCCTGGAGCAGGCTTTTTGTCAGAACCTCTGAGACAAACAGGAATTCTGTACAGAGGCAAAGCTGAGTCCATCTAAGGTGGAGCTGAAAAAGTCTCTGGCTTTTGCCCAGAACTGGTGGAACCTGAGGAGGGAGGCAGCAACTGTTCTTGGAAATAGGCAATTAGTAGTGCAAGAATAAAATCTTAGGGATTCCTGTCTCCCACTGTTGTTTTTGAGTGACTCTGTTTCTGTCTTCCTTCATCTGTTTTCCCTATGAGCTTCAGTTCCTTAAACAGATTTGCAGATGTTGGTCACGTGGATTTCCTGGAGAAGGTTCACCAGTTGGCAGAGAAACCCTATATCATTGCTGGGCTGCATTTTGATCAGGTCCGTGTAGAACCTGCCCGAAGGCAGAGCAGCCTGGGCCTGTTCTCTGCACCAGGCAGGCTGTGCTTCAGGAGACAGGACAGGGATGTATTGACCAATACAGGAATTTCATTCTGAGGGAGAGCAAGAGGGAAAGGAGTTGCTGTTTCTCTTTTGATTGTTCCTGGTGCTTTGCCGTAGGAGGTGAATCGCTACAAAGGGAAGAACTATCCCATCATGAACATCCATGAGAGAACCCTCAGTGTCCTGGCCTGCAGGGTGAGTGGGTGTCTCTGCACTGTTCCACTGCCTGGAGCCTGGTGGTGTTCACTTGTGCTCAGTGATCTTGCACGAGTTCCTTGGGGTGCCCTGAGAAGACAGGCAAGATGAATCAGTTGAGATTGCCAGAGGTGCTGATGAACTCTTGGGAGGCTTTGCTAGGCTCCTGTGCCATCCTGGCTGATCCAACCTGGTGACCCATCCAACTGCTCTGCCAGCAGTGACAGGGCTGGACACCATGTAGGGAGCTGTGTGGCTCTGTGTAGTCAGACATGTGCCACTAGAAAACTCTGCTCCCTGCAGCAGGGGAGAAAATGCCTGGGACGAAATTGTGGGGATCCCCAGAAATGTGTGCCTGGAACAATTCACTTTTGGATTTGCTCTGTAAAGGATATTGTGTTGAGGAACAAAAAGCTGTTGTGTGACAAGCAGTTGCTGCTGAACCCACTTCTCTGTTCCCTTATTTGAACTTCCGATTCTATAGCCAGGTGACCTGCTCAGGTCTCTCTTTAAGAAGCAGCTGACTTCTGGCTTGGGATTTGGTGTTTTTTTTGGTTTTTTTTTTTTTTTTTTATGGGATATTTTTCAAATCTCGACTCTACCTGGTTCATTTTTTAGTATGTCTCAGAGGTGGTGATTGGAGCTCCCTACGCCGTCACTGCTGATCTGTTGGATCACTTCAGGGTGAGTCCTTGCATATGGATGGACATGAAGATGGTGGTGGGTGATGTGTGTGGGGAGCTAAAGTGGTGCAGGACAACATGGGGGTGCAAGGAGGGAGTGTCCTGCTCAGCCTGGGATTGCCAGGCTGCTGCAGAAGGGTGGCTTTGCTGGGCTCCAGACTCTGCTCAGTGGGAGTAGGGGCAGGAAATATCTCTGTTATCTTTTAGATGTTGTCAGTGACTTTTGTATTCTTCTCCAGGTAACACTTGTTTGTCATGGGATGACTGAGGTGGTGCCAGACAAGGATGGTTCTGATCCATATGAGGTAAAGTACCAGGTGCTTTGTCAGCATTTGATAGACAGAGCCTGGCTCTGGTTGTGTTCCTGGACTGAGAAGGTGTATTGCAGAGGAGGCCACCTGGGTACAGCTTTGGAAGGTGATGCAGCTTTTCATCCACCCTGAGGATAACTGCATGGAGCAGTCAGTGAATCATTCCCAGCAGCTGCTCTCTTCCAAGCATTGTTTTGCTCCGCCTGTTTCTGATGCCTTCATGGCAGTGTGAGAAATCCTGTGTGCTTTGCACTCTGTCCTGGGCAGCTCCTGTGTATGTGGAGCTTTGATTTCAGCAAGTGTTCTGCCTCCAAGGAGGTCACTCGTGCATCCTGCCTGCCTGGCCACCACAGGACCTGCCACAGCTCAGCTGTCACTGGGGAGCTGCACACCCAGGTCCCACGAGTTTTCACAACCCAGTGCCATGTCTGTTTGCAGGAACCGAAGAAACGTGGCATTTTCCAGCTGGTGGACAGTGGCAGCAATCTCACCACAGATCTAATTGTGCAAAGAATCATCAAGAACAGGTTGGATTTTTGTCTCACAGTTCTGTCACATACTGTTCCATCCAGAGTGTCTGGGGACTGATTAATGGGACCAAATAGGGAGAGAAGGTGTTACCTAAAGGCATAGAGTCAGCAAACTTGTCCTTTCTCTTTCATGGCTTGGGCAGACTGTAAATGTGGTTGTACCAGTCTGTACAGGGAAAGGAACAGCTGAACTCTGCTGTGTCAGAATGTGCTGCACAGCACCTTTATTGGGTTTTCTCCTTTAATGATAAATTTCCTTTGCTGTATCCTGGAGGAAAGAGCATGTTGCTTCTTTAAGAGCTTTGGTCTTTTAGGCCCGAGTCCTTCACTTTGAGTACTTTGGCTCACATCAGTGATAAATTTGATTTTGGTGTTAGAACATCCAGGACAGCCCAAGAATGGAATAGCAGCTTCTTCCACAGAGGGAGAAAGAAGTCATCTGTGACCATTGTGGGAGTCCAGGACTGCAGAGCACTGGCAACAGCCATGGAAAGCTCTGGGAGAGGCTCTGGAGGAGTCTGGAGGCCTTGGGGGGTTTCTGAAATGCTCTCAGAACAGAGCAGCATAGGAGAAGGCAGTGCTCTCCTGCTCCAGGTGCTTTTGTCTATAAGAAGTATGGATGAATGAGAATCTCATGGCATTGTGTAATTTTTGCAGGCTGGAGTTTGAAGCTCGCAACCAGAAGAAAGAAGCAAAAGAGCTGGCTGTGCTGGAGGCCATGAGAAGGCTGGAGGAGGAGAAGCACTAGGCTGCAGAGTGTGGATATGTGAGCCACAGAGTGCTGTAACTTCACCTCTGGTAGAGCAACTGCTCTTCAGGAAAGGACCCCTGAAGGGGGGCAGCACTGCTGGCACGCAGGACGTGCTGTCCTACCCTCTGCTGTCCTAGCTCCTCCTGCACTAATTATGCAGACATAACGAGTTGGGATTCCGCTGCCTAGTTTTATCTCCGTTAATCAGTCCCCGTCCCTTTACCCAGGAGGAGATTTGACAAAAAAAAAAGGTTTTAATTATAACTAATGTTTTAACATGTTGATGTGCTTTTACCTTCTGCCATTTCTGGCTCTTAGTAGGAGGGAAGTGGAGGAGCTGCCCATCCCCTCTTGCCCTGCCAGACTCGGCTGTCCTGACCGGGGTCTGCATTCCAGAGCAGCCCCTTGGGCAGTGGTGTGGGTGGCTGGACACAGTGAGAGCAGCCTTGGGGACAAGACAGGGTTCATGTGGTTCCTCCTGCAGCTTTTGCTTAGAAACAAGGGGCTGGCTGCCAGAGATGGTGCTGTGCTCTAGGATTCACTATGCTGTCTCTTCTCAGCTCCTGGCCCTGCACACAACTCAGAGCTACTCTGGGTTGAGCTGGGTAAAAAAACCTGTTGCTGCCCCAGTGACAGGCTGCAGGTGGCATCTACTGAAGGGGCCGGTGGTGCTAGGATGCTGGGTCAAGGCGTTTCTCCACATGAGGCAGAGGGATCCTGGGGCCTTTTCCTAAAGGCTCTTCCATTTGTGAGGCAGCAGGACCCGATGCCTTGTGTGGGCTGTGCTCGGAGTCCCCCTTGTGCCCTATGGATTACCTGAGGGTGGGACCTGGCCAGTTGTAGGGTTTTCTGAGGGCTGATAAGCAGCATGCCTGCCTCTAAGGGGAGGTGCAGGGCTGGGAGAATGGGTATTGAACTGTGAGCCCCTTTTGCCTCTTACATTCCAGGATACTGTGGTGGGTATCCTGAGCAGCTCACTGCACTGTGCCAGGCTGTGTCTGGTGTCCTCTCTCTTGTAAACTTCTGTTGCTGATCATTAATAAAATGTTGAAGAGTTGTGCACTGGTCATTTTAGGGCTCAAGCCCAAGTAGCAGAAAGAGGGTATTTGTCAGATCTCCTGCAGCACAAGGAAGGGCAGGGCTTTTCTATCTGGGGGGAGACAGGGACAGGAACCCCATGCCTACAGTCGTGCTATCCAGCACAGCCCCTTGGCTCCTGCTGTCCCTGCAGCTCCCACAGGCACTGAGCCACCCTTGAGCCTAAGGGCTTTTGTTCAGATACCCCTGGGTATGAGTAGCCTCAGTGCCACAGGAGGGCTCAGCAGCACAGAGCTCCCCACATCTGGGTGAGCTCCCCCACCCCTACCCAAGGACAGACAAGACAGCCATGCCACGCATGTTTATTGTCACCTCAGAGCCACAGCACTGGCTCAAGCATCTGCACACTCCATGGGGTCCAGAGACATGGTCATGTCTCATGTCTGCCTTACACCGGAGAGCACCTGGCTCCTGCCAGCTCCATGGCCACATCTGTCACACACAGCACCTGTGGGAGACACCGTCACAGGGTGTGGAGCCTGCCTAGCAGAGACGGGGAGCCCCCAGCGTGGGCGAGGCCTGCTGGGGTGGGGACCCTGCTCCAGCCGCCAACTGCAGAGCCCCGCGGGGGCGAGGGGGCTCCGGAACATGCGGTGGGGGCACGAACCGCGCCCAGCTTCCCGTAGGGAGTAGTCCAAGCCCCCGGGGCGGCCCCGGTACTCACCGCGGTGCGGAGCCCCGAGGGTGGGTGGGTCGAGCTGGGCAACAGCACAGTGAGATCGGGTTCGGCAGAGCCGTCAGTGTCGGAGCGGCTGGTGTGCGGCGAGCGGCACTGGTCAGAGAGCAGCCCAGAGGTTCTGCGCACCAAACAGCGGCGGGGCCGGGCCGTCTGCAGGTACCAGGGCTCGACGGGGCAGCACAGGGCGACCAGCGCCAGCCCCGGTCGGCGAGTAGCGCGCACAGTGCCGGCGCGGCCGCAGCACCCAGAGCCCCCGCCGCAGAGGCGCGACTCGGCGTCCGGGGCGGCGGAGCCCGCGGGGCACCCGGCGGAGTCACCTTCCGCCCCCCTGCTCCGTGCACCGACCCCGAGCGCGGAACACCGGACACAGACACGCGACTGGCGTCCGCACATTTATTGAGCGGGCCCGGGGCGGCCGGGGGCGGGCCACGGCCCGTCCCTGTGCCCCGTGCCGCCCTCACTCCCGGAATTTCCACTCCTGCCGGCACATGGGACAGTGCTGCTGCACCTGCTGCGAGTTCAGCCACTTGAGGATGCAGTGCATGTGGAAGCAGTGCGAGCACTGCCCCCACACCAACGGGCAGTCGTCGCCGGGAACCTTACCTGCGGCACGGACACACCGTCAGCCGCGCCCAGTGCGCAGGGCCCGGTGCCGGTGCCGGTCCCGCACTCACAGTCGGGGCAGCAGCCGTTGAAGGCCATCCGGCAGATGCCGCAGTTCTCGTCGTTCGCCACCCACAGCCAGGACGCGACTCCGTGCCAGCTCCGCACGCGCACCCGCATGTCCCGCTCCCGGTGCCGGCGCGGCCCCGCCGGAAGTGCTGCCCGCCCCTCAGCGCTTCGCGCGCCCGCCGCGCCTCAGCCCCGCCTTTTCCGCTTCCGGCGCGGGCGCAGCGCGGCCGGAAGTGCGGGTGGGAGCGGTGCCGCCATCATGGCCGACAAGATGGACATGTCCCTGGACGACATCATTAAGCTGAACCGGAGCCAGCGTGGAGCCGGCCGGGGCGGCCGGGGCGGCCGAGGCCGGGGCGGCACCGCACGCGGGGGCGGGCCCGGCCGGGGCGGCGTGGGCGGCGGGCGCGCGGGCGGCGGCCCCGTGCGGAACCGGCCGGTGATGGCCCGGGGCGGCGGTAGGAACCGGCCTGCACCCTACAGCCGGGTACGGACCGGGCAGGCGGAGCTTGGGCCGCGGCGGCGCGGCGGGCTGGGGTGGAGGGTCCGCGCGGGGCGGGGACGCGGACGCGGGAGGCCCTTTGTCCACTCCCCGCGCGGCCGCGGGCTGCGGGGCCCTGGCGCCGGTCAGCGAGGTCCTGGTCTCATTGCAGCCGAAGCAACTCCCCGAGAAGTGGCAGCACGACCTGTTCGACAGCGGCTTCGGGGCGGGGGCCGGTGTGGAGACCGGCGGAAAGCTGCTCGTCTCTAACTTGGACTTCGGCGTTTCGGATGCGGACATCCAGGTGGGGCTCGGGGAGGCGCCGCAGGGGAGCGGGAGCCTCATTCACTGCGCCCAGGTCAGGTGCCTGCGGGAACCCCGCCGGCTCTACTCCAGCTTGCGCTCGGGGCCGACGATTCCCGGGTGAATCCCCAGTGTTGGGGTTTGTAGTACGTGTGCCTGCTGTGCTGCGAACGTGGTGGTCTCGAGGGGGCTGGAAAATTCGGTTTATAGCGGTGCATGCGGGACGGGGAACAATGCTGTGACTCGGCTGGATCATGCTGTGATTGGAGAATTCACTGTGAACTCTGTGAGCTCCTGCTGTGCACAGCTGTAGCTGTCCCTGTCGGTGGGCTCTAGTGCTTTGTCCAGTCACATTCTGTTGGGTGTCAAGGGGCTCCCGAGGATACACCCATCAGTGTAACCTGTGACCCCCATCAGTGTCACAGGAACAGCTTCTCTGCTGCTGCTTGGTGTTCTGTCGTCCACTTGTCATGGCCGTGCCCCGTTTGGGCTGGTCAGAGCCCTCAGTGCCTGCAGCCAGGTGCTTGGAGGCTGAGGGGTGTCACAGAGTCATGAGTGGGCTGTGAGCTGTGCAGGAATCGAGTGCCATGTATGTCCCTGGCAGGGGCTCCTGCACCACGGAGTGTTGCCATCACCCTGGCCTCTGGCTTTCATGTCCTCACCAGGGAAAACCAAGCCAGTGCTGTCAGACTTTCCTCATCGGTTCATTCATTCCAGCCTCTCCACGCACCAATCTGGCTGCGCCTGGGGGATTGGAAGGGACCTCTGTCAGGTCACCTACTCACTGAGTAGTGTGCTATACACCATCTCTTTTCCTCATGTAAGTTCAGATTGAGTTTAAATAAGTTGCTGTTTATGAGGCTGCAGTGTGTAAAACCTGGCCCCTGCGCCTTGTGTGCAGCTAGGACTCACCTTCCTGCTGCTGCACAAGCTCCTGCTGGGGTTTGTTTAGCAGCAGGGCTGACTCAATGGCTCTGGCCCCCAGTCCCATAATTTAGTGTTGCCTCAGATGTGGGATTGGTTTTGTTCCTGTGCTAATGCCTCTTTATGGTGTGAGAGGCCGAAGGTGCTCTGGTCATAAAGCAGCTGTGCAGTGTTGCTCTTTGTGTCCTCTGAGGCAGGAGCAGCTGACCTCGGCCTCTGGGCAAAGCTGACACAGCCCTGCTTGCCACATTCTGTCCAGAAAGCAACTGACAAGTGCTCTTTGCAGTTCTCTTCCAGCAGCCCTGCTGAGAGCCCTGTTGTGACTCAGGAGCAGGTTGACACTGGCAGTGCAGTAACCTTGTTGGCTTCCTAAATGTAGTACCTGAGAAACAAAATTGGTGGCTCTGTTGCTGCCTCTTTATTTCCAGCCTTTGTGGCAGTAAAGGACAGACCTCAGCAGAGGACTTTGTTGGTCTCCATTTTTGGGGTATATTCCTAATGGGCACAACTCCAGCACAGTAAAAGTGTCATTGTCTTGTGGATCCCTGCACTCACATGGTCATTCTCTGTGAGAAAGATGTCTGAAGTATTTTCAATAGTTGCTGCTTTGACTCATCTTCAGCAGACACCCATTTCCCCAGGGAAGAAAAACAGGTTAGCATCCCTTGAATCTGCTTCACTTGGCTGTAAACATGCCTTCTGCAGGACATGAACACTGAGTTCTGCTTGGTTTTGACACTTGAGACAACTCCCTGAAATCTTCCTGATGGGCTGTGCTCCCCTCTGCCACTGGGTGTTTTTCCAGGTTGTCTGTGGTGGTTGGACAAGCGCTGGTGTGTCTGTGTGGGGTGCTGCAGCGTTTGCAGCAGTGATGGACGGCCGTGCTCCTTTCTCTCTCCTGCTCAGGAGCTCTTTGCGGAGTTTGGGACCTTGAAGAAGGCAGCTGTGCACTACGACAGATCTGGTCGCAGTCTAGGGACGGCAGACGTGCATTTTGAGAGGAAGGCTGACGCGCTGAAGGCCATGAAGCAGTACAACGGGGTCCCCTTGGACGGTGGGTCTGCGTGGCCCCTCTCCCTGTCCTGTTTTCTTAGCTGGAGTGGAAGACCCTGCACATCTGTGTCCCTCCTCACGTGCACGTTTCTCCCACTCCCCCCGTGTCCCTCCCTGCCCAGGCCTGGGGCTCAGGGCTGCTCTCTCTCCCTGCAGGGCGCCCCATGAACATCCAGCTGGTGACATCACAGATCGACACGCAGCGGAGACCAGCACAGAGGTGGGGGAACCCCTGCCCCAGCAGTGGGCTTGGAAGGGGCAGGACCCCTCCGTGCTGGGGAACGTGGGTCCTGTTTGGGTTCACTGAAGGCACTAAAACAGTTGCTTTTAAAACTTACAGTGTAAACAGAGGTGGCATGACCAGAAACCGTGGGGTCTCGGGGGGATTTGGAGGTGGAGGCAACAGGCGAGGGACTCGTGGTGGGAACAGAGGGAGAGGCAGAGGAGCTGGAAGAACTTCCAAACAGCAGCTCTCTGCAGAAGAACTAGATGCACAGCTGGATGCTTACAATGCCAGGGTAAGTGCTGCTTGGGCATGGTCGTGGGCTCCCCACAGCATCTCATCCTGGGAATTACTGGCAGTCTGGAGCTGGCAGAAAAGGGAAAGCATTTTCTGGGCCCTTGGACTGAAGCAGTCTCTCTCTGAAGCTGAGCTGTGCCTTGGCTTGGGCGTCAGCTATGCTTTCCAGAGTACTTTGTCACCTGTTCCTGGTGGCTGAAGAACAGCCTCTGCTCTTGCCAGTCTCCAGAGCTGGAACAGCCACTATGAGCAGCATCTGCAGAACAAAATTCACAGAGCTGATAGGTTGCAGGAATGGGAAAACAGAAAGGAAAATCTCATGTGGAAGAACTGTGTGGTGTGCTGCTGGGGGAGAGGATGTAATGTTGGTGGCAGAAATGAGCCCCAGCCTGGGATGCCATGGGCAGGTTGCAACTGTACCTGGAACTTGCTCAGCCATAGCTGGGTCAGGATTCCAACAAAGCTGAGGCCACAAGGACACCGTGACAGCAGAGCTGGTGGTTCAGGACCGGGATAAATCAGAGAAAAAACATTGAAGAAGTGGGATAAGCGGGATTTTAGAAAAAGCCTTGGAGCAGTGTAGGGGTGTTGTCTGCTCAGCATGGTGTGCAGTGGCTTGGACCTGCCTGTCGCTGTCCCCCAGCGCTTGGGGGTTCACCAGGGCCAGGCTGCCGGCAAAGAAGTGGGTGGGCTTGGGTGCAGGGGGGTGCTACAAGGTGCCAGGGCTGCTGTGAGGCACGTGGTGAGAGTTCCTCCCCTCTCTTCCAGATGGACACCAGCTAAAGCGACAGCAGTGGGCGCAGGGAAGGACTCCAATCTTGCTCCACACTCCCGGCAGGGGCTGCGGCTGTGGCTACTACTACCGAGGATGGGATTTGTTTTACTTTTATGTTCTGGGATAGGTTTTAACTCCTGTAAAGGTTTTTTTTAATTCTCAGCAGACCTGTTTTGTACCGAGTTATTTTTGGGATAAATTTTTCTGGTTGCCTGTTGGGCCAAGGTGGCTTTTTCACCTTTGCCGTAATAAAATAGAACCATGTCTAGAACTGTGGTCGATGCCTTGCCGCGCTGTGCCCCGCGCCCCACCGCGCTCCCACACGTACCGTGATGCTCCGTGCCGCTCTGCCGTGTACCTGTCCCCGCCGCTGGTCCCGGTCCTGTCCCGCTGGTCTCCTTGGTGCCGGACCGCTCTCCCGGTCCCTATGCCTGTGCCCCGCCCTGCGGGTGCTGCCCCGCTCCGCCTCGGTCCCGCCCATCCGCTCCGTTCCGCCCGCCCGCGCGCGCCCCCCCGGGCCAATCAGCGCGCGGTCCGCGGCCGGAAGCGCGGCGGCGGCGCGGCGGCGAGTAACGGGAAGTGCCGGGCGTGTCCCGGAAGTGCGGGGGCGCGCGGGGCCTGGGCGGATCCGCGGCGTTGGCAGCGCAGCGCGGAGCAGACGAGACCGGTACGGCGGGACCAGGGGGAACGGCGGGACCGGGCGGGCGGGGGGCGAGGTGCGGCGGGAAGGGCTGGGCCGGGCGCGTCCCGCTGGCTCCGGGCCGCGGGAAGGGCCAGGCGCGGCCGAGGGGCGGGCGCGGGGCCCCGGGTGCCCTTGCGCGACCTTCCGAAGGCCGGGGGAGCCGCCGCCCCCGGTGGGGCCGTCCCGGAGCGGATCGCGTGGGGCGAGGGCGGAGCGCGGGGCGCGGGGCGCGGGCGGCCCGTGTTCGCCTGAGGGGCTGGGGCAGTGCCCGGCGGGCTTTGCCCGGTGCTCGGTCTGAGGGGCGGTGCAGGAGATCGCCGGGCCCGACGCGTCCCGGGGTCGGCGGTGCCTTTGGCGCACACGAGCTGTCCATAAATGGCCGCTCGGTACGGAATGAGGAACTGGGAGACACTGTACCAGAGCCGGGCTGCTCCGTGTCAAGGCAGGGCCCTTCCACCCCGAGCGCCGCGGGCCGGGTGCGCTTCGAGCCCCGGCGGGGGGTTTGCACGGGAGCCGCCATTCCTGCGCTCCCCCGCCAGCATGACCACCGGGAGCAGCGGCGTTTCACCGGGAGTCGGTCTGAGAGCCCTGACCATCGTTTGTTTGTGGTGAGGAAAGCCGCCGGTCGCTCTTGTTCCCTTAAGGGTTTTGGGTCCGCTTTGTTGCTCCGGTTGTCCCAACATTTTTCCAGTGTGGAGGATCTTACTCTGTGACTGTGGAGTGGGGACAGTTTCACTGCTGTGGGTTCGGCTGCTGACACACATGGATGGGTCAGAGTCCCAGCTCCAGGTACCCACGGTGCTGGTTTGCATCCCTGGTGTAGCACTGCCAGTGGTCTTTACGCTTCCAGAGTCGTTTGTGAGCCCTCATTCTGGCTCTCACCCATGTGAACGACAGATCAGGGATATGTCAGAGCAAAAAGAAATAAAATCCTCCATCCTCAGACTGCTGAGTTCCCACTGGGCAACAGTGTGTCCTCCTGTTCCCGGAGTCCTTCCTGCGTGGGGCTGTGAGACAGCCAAGGGGATCAGGTGGAATGAGAATTCCTCTGATGCTCTTACAAAGTGACTGGTGCAGCAGTGGTGCCTGGATATGCCCTAGCAGCGCCTGGCTTCAGGAAGTGTCAGCTGGGCTTGTGTCCCTTCTGTGCTACTGCTGTCCCCCACTCCCCTGGGAACCATCTGAGCTGTCCATGTGGAGCAGCCAGGTGGGGCTGTTCTGGCTCCCTGTCCTGGCAGAGCAGACTGGGACAGGGCCCTGTAGAAGCACTTAGTTATTGCTGGGTCACATTCCAGCCGAGTTCTCCGGGGGGCTGTGCAGGCTTTCCCTGCGCGGGAAGAAGGAAGGGTGGGGACTGCTGGAGCTGGCACTGCTGCGTCCACGGCTGCGCTGGGGCCTGATGGATGTCGGAAGCTGATTAGCTCATCCGAAGATACTCTGACTAATGCTGGTGCCGTGGGATCGGCATTCCAGGGTATGGAGTCAATGGTTCCCACTGTCCGCTTGGACACGAGCAGGGACATTCCCGCCAGTGTTTCTGCCTGGCAGGAAGTGAGGCTCTCGCGTTAGCTGCTGCAGCTCTGTGCTGCACAAAATGTGCTCAGAATCTGGAAGAAACTGCTGGTTTGAGGGAGCAGTGAAGGCAGAGTGCAAATTCCCAGGTGGGGATTCAACCTCCTGCTGCCTTCTACAGGCTGCTGTGATCCTGAGGATCTGCAGGGAGCCAGGGTCTGTTTCTGAAGATCCAGGAGTCCTCCTGTACTCTGCTTCCAGTACAGGCTGGGGTCTTTTCCTGTGGCAGTGGCAGCTCCCAGGGGATTGTGCTGTTCCACGGAGCAGAGGCATCCCCAGGATCTGTGGGTAAACTGACAGGAAAAGTGAGGGCTCTCTCCCCAGAGCCTAGCCCAGCCTGGCCTGCAGTGCTGACCAGAATTATGCTAGTTCTGGTCCCCAGGAGTGTTTTCAGTCCTGGTGGGCTCCTGGCACCTTAGAGATCCTGAGAGGGTTGGGGTGGGTCATGATTAATCTATGTGGTGGTATGCATGATTCTTTAGCTTTGGATCACAGAAGTCAGGCTGGAACAGAGGAACGTGACCAAAGAGCTGGGGATTTGGGTTTTTGGTTGGTTTGGGCTTTCTTCTGTGTCATGTATGTAATACCAAAACTGCTAAATACCAGTTTGTGGGAGGGGTTCCTCGTGGGTCTGGTGGAGATGGGGCTAGTGACGTCTGGGAGAAAACTGTCACCACGTGTGTTCCACTGGGGGGAATCAGCTGTTGAGGAGTGGCAGCTCTATGCTGACACCAAACCAGTGCATTTCCAAAGTGCCCAGGAGAGGATTTGGGATCTTGGAGGTGAGCAGCTGCTGGCAGTCAGGGCTGTGAACGCCAAGGCTGTTCCCAGTCAATGCAGCTGTCTCCCAGCCATGGGAGCTGCACTGGGACTGCTACTGTTGTTCACAGTGCACTGGCTCCAAGAGCTTCAGGTGCTGGAGCAGAGGCTGCTTCTTGGCTCCTGCCATCACTGATCTGGCTGTGAGAGATTTTGTCTCTGCTTGGTCTGAAAATTGGAAGGTGGAGGGTGCCCGTGGATGCTCATGCACAGAAGTGTACCCACCACTGTTGGAGATAGGTGTGTGGATGCTAGTGGATCCTCTGGCAGGTGTGATTAGTGTGCTCTCACAGAAGGCTCAGTCACAGAATTTAGGAGTCACCACAAGTTTGGGACCTTGGTTTTGTAAAACTGAAATTCTGTCGCTTACACTCCTGGAAGCTGCAGATACTCTCAGAGTAAGCTGTGAGAGTTAGAACGAACTGAAGGCCATGGGAGGTATAATCTAGCCCAGAGGTGAGCCATAGGACATGCGGAGGGGATTGGGCAGAATGCAGGGAGGAGATGGAGCAGTGCAGGGTGTGTGAGTGAGTGTCTGCTCAGTGCTTCCTGAAGTCCACAAGCCTGGCAGCTGTTTGGGAGAAGCAAGGGACTGGGTTTGATATGGAGACACTGGCATGAAATCCCACCAGTTGTTCATCTGTAACATGAAACTAAATGTCCTTTTGAAGACAAATTTCCACATCACTCAGTGTGAGGATGTTGGAGGATGCCATGTGGAAGGGCCAGCCGTTTGCTGTGCTGGTACAGCGGGAAAAGTTCCTGGCACAGATGCTTGTGCCACGCAAGGCCAGAGCCCTGGTATAGCCCCATGGTGTCCCAGCTTTCTAAAGCTGTGCCAGAGTGTTTTTAGACTTTAGAGAGTCCAAGTTGATATTTGCCATAGGATAACCCTTCAGACAGTGTGCCCTGTGGAACACCAAGAACTCCTGAATGTGTCACTGGCTTTTACTGAAGATTTTAATGGAGTGTTGGCATCACCTTTGCCCAGCCCTTGGTGCAGCTGGGCATTTCCTGGGCAGAGTCCTGGGCAGCTGAGCCAGGCTCCACACCTTATCTACTTCATTTCCTATTTCCCTGGTTGTGTCTGTCACAGATCTTTGCAAAGGGCTGAGCCAGGTGTCTCATGCCACTCTGCCAAAGCACCTGTCACAGAGTACTGACCTGACTGAGTTACAAAATGTGAGCACAAGATCACAGCAGAGGCTCCTGGCATTCATGCCAGTGGTGTCTTAGCTGGAATCCTGTTGTGGAGAGCAGAACTGGGTTTATTCTGGGCTCTGGTTTATTCCAATTGAGTCTCACCTGGTGGATCTTGTGGAGAAGAATGTCCTCCCTATGGTTTTGGAGTATTTATATTACAAGCAAAGCACTGAGGATGATTTTTTTCCTCACTCTTGCCTGGGCCTCTGAAGGCTGAAGATGAGACCTGGCCTCTGGAGGGTTCTGCAGGGGCTGGGGGCCTTTGGCAAGGTTGTGTCTCCCAGGGAGCAGTGTGAAGGGTCCCAGTGAGAGTGGGAGCCTGCAGAGTCACAGCAGAGCAATTCTGGAAAATCCTGCTGCTGGTGCGGTCATCTGGGGTAGTCACACCTCTCCTCTCTACTCCAGTGTGGGTCACGTGTGTGAGGATGGCGGAGCAGGAGCCAACGGCAGAGCAGCTGGCCCAGATTGCAGCTGAGAACGAGGAGGATGAACACTCTGTCAACTATAAGCCACCTGCCCAGAAGAGCATCCAGGAGATCCAGGAGCTGGACAAGGACGATGAGAGCCTGCGCAAGTACAAGGAGGCACTGCTGGGCGCCGTCACCGTGAACGCAGGTGAGCCCTGGGATGTGTTGGTCCCTTCTGGCCTTGCCCCTGCTCCCACCTGGGAGCTGTTTTCCCAGCTCTATGTTTGGGCAGGAGCACAGCCCAGAGCACAAAGTTGTGTCTGTGCTCCCCCATGCCCATCGCTGGCCTGTAGTGTAGGGGTCAGGGGCTGAAGGGTGGGGATGGCACTCTGCCTTTGTGGAGCACTGTGGGCTGGGCCCAGTGCAATGGAAGCATTGATCCTTAAGAGTCAGAAGCTGTTTTTGCTAGTTTTGGTGCTCTTTCAAGAAGTTCACTGGAAGGAAAAGGAGCTGTGTTGGCCAGTGTCGGGGGATGAGTGTTTTAACAGCTTTTTCTCTTGTCTCTAGATCCCAACGCTCCAAATGTGGTGGTGACCAAACTGACCTTGGTCTGCGCTACTGCTCCAGGCCCCCTGGAGCTGGACCTGACAGGTGAGTTGGGAGGGAATTCCAGCCCTGCTCCTGGGCAGAGCTGGCAGGAGCACTGCTGGCAAGGTGGATGAGCCTTACTGTGTCAGAAGCGCTGGCAGAGGACAGTGCTTTGGCCTCAGCAGAATCTGTACCTGGGGCCCAGCAGCAGTTCTGTGACACCTGGGTGTTTTGTAGAGGTGTGAGGCACCAGATGGGGCAGGCAGATTGTTCCAGTCTGCATGGTGACATTCATGGCAGCTGTGATATGGTGACAGCCTTGGGACAAATATCTGCAAAGAAACAGTTTGGAATTAATTGCATGGTTGTGCTGCAGTGTCCTGTTGCAAGGCACTGCTTGCCTGGCTCCAACAGCATAGAGGGCCCTGTAGCTAGAGCCATTCCCTGCTGCTGTGGCTCCTGCCCCAGTTGCCTCATGCCACAGAAATTCACCCCAGAGCACAGCACAAAGGAGCTCTGAGCAACCCTCTCTCATCCCTGTAGGTGATCTGGAAAGCTACAAGAAGCAAGCATTTGTGCTGAAGGAGGGCGTGGAATACCGGATAAAAATCTCCTTTAGGGTAAGGATTCTGATCTGGAAATGGAATGAATGGAACCCCAGACCGCTGCAGTCCTGGCTTGGGGAACACCTGTGCCCTGAAAGTGGGGTTGTGCTGAAGGAATGGTCTCTTCCTGCAGGTGGGGTGGGCAGTGTGAGTGGAGATGTCCTGCTCAGTCCCTGCTCCTCTCTCTGCAGGTAAACAGGGAGATTGTGTCAGGATTGAAGTACATCCAGCACACATTCCGGAAAGGCGTGAAAAGTAAGTGCTTTTCTGTGACTTGGTGCTGCTCTGTGTGAATACTTTTGCTCATCTTGGTGCTGTGACAGGGGCTGCTCAGAAGCTCCTCAAGGGAGAGGACAGTCCTCAGTGGCCCGGGAGCTCTGGGCCCGTGGAGCTCTGCAGACACTCCTAGGCCTGCAGTGGTGGGGCAGCCCATGGTGCTGGCTGCACAGCATGTGATCCCCAAGCACATTTCCCCTCTGAGCTTGGCAGGAACCAGGTCACAGCTGACAGCATTGCCAGTGCTTCCAGGTCACTCCCCACAGGAGGGGCCCATTCCTGGTGGGGGGAAGGGAGCTCTGAACTGGGTGAGATTCCTATTGTTAGAGTTGCTCAATGGATTGTTGTAATAGTAACAGACCTTTCGTTTGCTTTAGCCTTGCCCCAGACGCAGGGGAGGCTCCTGAACAGCCTCCATACACTTCTTTCTGTCCTTTTAGTTGACAAGACTGAATACATGGTTGGGAGCTATGGCCCCCGAGCAGAGGAGTACGAGTTTCTGACCCCCATGGAAGAGGCCCCAAAGGGCATGCTGGCTCGGGGCAGCTACAACATCAAATCCAAGTTCACAGATGATGATAAGACTGACCACCTGTCCTGGGAGTGGAACCTGACCATCAAGAAGGATTGGAAGGACTAGCCCTTCCTGAGGCCAAACTCCACAGAGAGCCTGAATCAGACAGTGGCTACCGTAGAATTCCCCCCCTGTACCAAAGTGCTGACATTGGAACCCTCTTACCTGTCACCCCCATTATCATTTGACCAGAGAGCTCAGTTTTTTATGTGCCCCCTCCCCAGAGAATTGCTGAGTGCATTGACCAAACCATGCTGTCTGCATCTGGTCTCCAGCTGCCCGTCCTGGGGCTGTGCTGCCCCAGCACTGAGGGGAGTGCCCACTTCCTTGCCAGGCCCTTTCTTGCTTCCCACCTTCCTTTATCCAGGAGGTGCCAAAGGGGAGGAACCCCCGTTAGGATCCTGTGCTTGGCTTTCCTGCGCACAGCTCAGGGTAGCTACTGCCTCCAAGTAGCTGAAGAATTTTGGTGCCAGGCAGCTGTCAAATCAGTTTATTGGCTCAAGTGTTGTCTGCCTGCCCTTTCCACCCCATCAGTGTCCTGGGCAGCTTCATTTGTGGATGTTCCCTGTAACCATGATGCCTTAAATGTGTAACATGTATCTTCTAGGGAGGGGGTCCTGCCCCTGTTACACTTTTTAAACTCCACCTGCCCTCCTGTCTCTTGGCATGGGCTCAGCTTGGTCATGCCCCTCATGTGTTATTAGGAAAGATTCACAACTTCCCACTTCACTGCTGGTCCATTCCTCACCTGAGACAGGACATCTCCAGAGGGGAGAGGGTGTGACATCCTGGGTGACACCTGGCTGCCCTTCCTGGCACCCCGAGCACTGGCCTGGCTGGACCCCAGCCTTGAGCCCTGAGCTCTCTGGGTGCCCCTGCGGCACAGAGGGGGCTGAAGGGCAGGGCGGTGCAGGGGTCACCAATGTTGCCATCACCTCGCACTTCTCATTGCAGCCTAGGTAGCTGCAAAGCACTGAAATTCCAGGACAGCATCTGCCCTCCCAGCTGTTTTGGGCTGAGGATGGACGACTCTGTCTCTGCAGCTGCTCCTGATGCGATCAACAAAGAGCTTGCGATGGACAAGTGTTCTGAAGCGGTTAATGCCTTATGTATCTGTTCTGCCTTTAAAATCTGTGCCTGGCCTGTCAGTAGTAATTGCCTTGACACTCGGCCCCCCCGTGCCTGCCACAGACCCGCAGCAATGCCAGCCTCCACCCTTGGCTGCACAGCTGCAGCTCTTGGGGCACAGAAGCCCCGGGAGCCCCCTGCAAGACCGGGGGGGTTGGGCAGGCACGCGCCACCTCTGCAGCCCTCCAATTTGGATCTACCACACTGAGGTTAGAACTGGGACCAAGTACATGTGGCTTTCTCGTAGCTACGTCTTTGCCTCTAACTCCCCTCGCCCTGCCCCTAGAGAGTTTTTTGTTGATTTGGTGCGTATTGTCTGTAAGTCCTAGACCCAGGTTAACAGGTTTGGAATCATCGTCTGCTTCTCCTTTTATGACAGTTAAATAAAATCTTTGAACTGACCGTGTACTGTCCAGGCTGCAGGATCTCTGGGCTTGCGAGAATGTGAAATGGGATCTGGGACAGCCCTTGCCAGAGGAGGAGAGGCCCCATGGCAATATGTATGCAGGATCTGTCCCTTGCTGTTTGCCCTGTTCCGCACTGCCCGCAGTGTGAGGGGTGGGAGTGTGTGGGGCAGTGAAAACAGGGATTTCCAAGGGGCGTCTCCTGCCAGCAGAGGAGCAGGCAAGCTCTGAACCCACAGCATGACTGCTCCAGCTGCACACACAAAGGGAAATTCCTGGGCAGTCACAGGAATGAGAGAGGCGATCAGAGAACACAGTCTAGGAGAGGCACCATGATAAGAGCCTGTGGATGTTTACAGAGCCTGTGGCATGTTGTGTTAAGGATAAGGAAAGTGTGGCCATGAAAAGGTCTTTACAGAATCCATGGTGTTCAAGAACCTGGAGGAGGAGTCTACAGCTCCTGGTCAAAGACTCACAAAGGCAACTGAGAACTCCATAGGCTCCCTCTTGTATTTGGAGCTCACAAGCGCAGGCCCTTTCCTCGGGCCTTGGAGAGCTGCTAAAGGAGATGATGGGACTTGGAAAGGACAAGGGCTGAAGGCAACAGTGTGGGCCAGGCAGAGGCCGGCACATGGCCAGTGCCCACTCCAGCAGGCACATGTGAGTCGTGCTGCTATGGAGAGCAGTACCCAGCTGTGACCCCCCCCAGCCCTCTGCACTGTGGCGGCCATGGAGGACAGTTGGGGACTGGAGCAGGGAACAGGCTTCACTCTCAGTGTGTCAGTTAGAGCCCAGATATGCCTGATAGCCTGAACAAAGGCCCCCCTGTGCTGGCCCCCAACAGCCACTCTGCGGGCAGGGTCAGATGAGCACCCTGCTGATGCAACCCCAGCACTTTAGCAAGAGTTTCCACACCCAGGGTGTGGAGGCTTCTGTTAGATCGTTTTACCACGGTAGGAGGCCTGGAGGGGCAGGACAGCTGTACTAGGCTCCAGCTCTGGGGATTCTCTGTCTCTCTTCTCTGGCATGTCTTCCTCCTGTGGGGTGACAGCTGGGCTCTTCTGCCTGGTGCATGCCATGAGTGCACGTAGGTGTGGGTGGCTCCAGTCACAGCTGGGTGGGACAAATCATTTGCATGAATTGTGGTTCCCAAAGTAAAGCCTCAGCCGCTGCCAGGTGATGCACCTTAAGAACCTTCACCAGAAGTTGTGCAGGAGCTGCAGCAAGTCCCTCTGACACCACAGGTCTGCAAGTACAGCAGCCAGAGTCGAAGCAAGAGTGCTCATGCAGAACTACCCCGGGGCGAGGTCGGCCCTTTTAGCAGACATCGCTGCAGGGCTCTCCGGGCAATGGCTTCCAGCCGTGGAACCAGACAGGCTCCGAGGTGGCCTGGACTAATGTAGCCGCTGATTCCCTCTCTACCAGACCAACGCACCTGTGCCTGCCTGGCCCTGGCGGTGCCTTCACCGTGTGCTCAGCTTTGCCTTCCAAAACCTCGCTGGACTCTTAGCGGGCCTGACAGCAGCATCTGGTTCAGCACCGGCCGCAGCTCCTGAACGGGCAACAGCTCCTGGCAGCACTCGGGGCAGTTGGATTCTCTACGGGGAGCTGGTGAGCTCCTTGCTCCTCACACCAGGGTCCCAGGACGCCGGGCGTGGCCCCTTGCCCGGACCAAAGAGCAGCGCCTTTCAGCAGCCCGAGGCTGGCAGTCCCCAGGGCGCGGCCGGGAGCCCGGAGTCTGCCCCGCTCCAGCTCGGCACCTGCGTGCGCAGGAGCTGCCCGGAGCAGAGGCGCCGGTACCCTGGCAACGGGCAGAGCCCGGGGTCCTGCCCCACTCAGCGCACAGCAGCAGCCGTCGGGACCCTCGGCAGTACCGCGGCAGCGCAGGCGGACCTGAGCGAAGGGATTTTCCCCTGCCGCGGTCACCAGACTGTCTCTGCCCGGTCTCTCCACAGGCCCACAACCGCGTGCTCTGATCTGGAGCCTCAAGGGCCTCTGCTCGGCCTGGGGGCACGAGGAGTTCCCGCCTGGTGCCTTCTCTGTGAGAAGTTTGCCGAGAGGCCCTGCGACTCCCGCGGGGATGCCAGCGCCGCCTGAGCTCTCCCGGCCCATCTCCGTGACTGGCGGGCTTGCAGCAAAGCGAAACGGGGCTGTCCCAAGCCGCAGCCGGGCCGGTGCCCGGGCCGGTCGGAGCCCAGCGCTAGAGGACAGACAGGGTCGGGAGGGCAGCACTGCCGCGGTGACCCCGAGTAGCTGCCGGAGGGTCCCGAGCGCCAGGCGACGCCTGAGAGGAAGGTACAAGGGGAGGGCGAACGGACCCGGTCGCCTGGAACCAAACCGCGGCGGCTCCGGGGCGGGGCAGGGCGGGCCTCGCGCGCCGGGCTGGTCACGTGGGGCACGCGGCCCAGTCAGGATCCACCACGCGCTCGTGCCCAGGCGCACGCGCAGTGCCGCCCGGCGGCGCTTCCCTAGTGCCACGTTCGAGGGCAGGGGCCACGCGAGGCGGCGGCGCTGACCAATCGCGAGCGGCATCGCGGGGAAAGAGACCAATGGTGACCTGTGGGCGGGGAGCGAGACCAGCAGCCAACGCGAGGCGGTGGGTGAGGGGCGTGTCCGGACCGCCAGCCAATAGAAGGTTCGCGGTGGCTGGGACAACGGCGCTGACCAATGGCAGGCGGGCGGCGCAACCAATAGCGCGCGACAGCGGCCGGCGGGGCGGGTTTATAAGAGGGAGGCGGCGCCGCGGTCGCGCGCTTGTCTCAGCTCGTCCCGAAGGCCGCCATCAGCCATGGCGGGGTTGCGCGCTCTACTCCCGCTGCTCTGCTTGGCCCTGCCGCTGCCCGCCCGCGGCACCGCGCTGGAGGAGGAGGATGGTGTCCTGGTGCTGCGCGCCAACTCCTTCGAGCAGGCGCTGGCCGAGCACCGATACCTGCTCGTCGAGTTCTGTGAGCGCGGCGGGGCCGGGCCGGGGGAAACGGGCGGGCGGGGACCGAGGGTGCGGCTGAGGGACGGAAGGGTCAGGCTGGGGAGAGGTGCTGAGGGACGGGTTCCCCCGGGCGGGTGTGGGGCTGGGCTGGAGCGCGGGGTCTGCGGGCCCCCTGCCCGTCCCGTCCCGGGGCTCCGTGTGTCCGAGCGGGCCTCGGTCCGCCCGGGAGCGGAGTCGGGGGGCCCCGCCGGCGCTGACGCCCCATCCCACAGACGCCCCGTGGTGCGGGCATTGCAAAGCGCTGGCGCCCGAGTATGCGAAGGCAGCGGCGAAGCTGAAGGCGGAGGGCTCGGAAATCCGGCTGGCGAAGGTGGACGCCACTGAGGAGTCGGAGCTGGCGCAGCAGTTCGGCGTACGCGGGTATCCTACCATCAAGTTCTTCAAGAACGGTGACAAAGCTGCGCCCAAGGAGTACACGGGTGAGGAGGGGCAGGACGGGGACAGGGAGCAGGGCACAGGTGATCCGAGTCTGGATGTGCCGCCAGGGTGCAGAGGGCAGCAACGTGGCGCCAGGTCCCAGCACACAGCCCCTGCTGGACCTGTGCTGCTGTGCCTGGACAAGGTCCAGTGTGACAGTGACTTGGGAATGGTGCTGGGCCGTTGGGAAACCGGACAACCTTTAATGGCCTCCCTCTGGAGAGATTTCTATGGTCAGTTAGAGTGGAGGAAGCTGCTTTCCTGTAGGAAAGCAAAGTGACCTGAGCTTGGTTTGTTTCATGGCTTGACTTGACTCAAGCAGTGCAGTACTCAGAACTGAAAACATGCCTGGGCTGTTGAGTGAAGAGGCAAACATGGGATGTGAGAGAGCTGTAAGGAAGGCCAAGACAGAATTCAGCTAAGTCGTCTGAGTCACACAGTGCTAGTAACAGAGGGTAACATCCGGAATAAAGATCTTGGAAGGAAAAGGTAATAACATAAGTAATACTGAGGTCCTGGAGAATTGCTGCATTGCTGGTCAAAGTTTGAGGTCAGGGGCAGGAGGTGAGAGAAGAATGGATTCCTGGGAGGCCCTTGTACCTTGACTTATCAATTAGGGATTAGCTTAATTACACCATGAGTGAAAGGGAAAGAGTTGCGTAAATGATATCTTGATTCTTGCTGGTCTCTTGACTAGCTGCTGAAAGGTCTTCTCTATCAAAGTGTGAGGCTTTTGTGCTCTCGGACTTTGTTGAGGAGGAAAGTGACTCCTTGTTATCTCCTGGTGTAGCTGGCAGGGAAGCAGATGACATCGTCAGCTGGCTGAGGAAGCGCACAGGCCCAGCTGCTGCCACCCTGGATGATGTTGCTGCTGCAGAGGCACTGGTGGACTCCAGTGAAGTGGTGGTGATTGGTTTCTTCAAGGTAGAGTTTGTGTTTCCCCTGGATATGCTGTTGTGTGTATCCAGGGCCTTCCCTGCTTTCCTCCTGGCTGGGGAAGGCTCTGTGCCTTATGCAGTGTTCACTATCTTGCCTTACTTGATCTTCCAGTTTCTTGGGCTGTGCCCTGGGATGTGCATGCTTCAGGTGATGTGGCCCCTCTGAGACACCTTTCTTTACTCTCCAGGATTTGGCATCAGAGGCAGCAAAGGAGTTCCTCCTGGCAGCAGAAGCTGTGGATGATATTCCTTTTGGGATTTCCTCTAGTGCTGATGTCTTCACCAAGTACGAGATTAGTAAGGACGGTGTCAGCCTCTTCAAGAAGGTACTGGCTGGTGCCAAGCCTGAGCACCACACTGGGGTCTGCTGTCTCTTTCCTTTTCTTTAATTAGTCAAACTCCAGTAAGTTCAGCCCTGGACAAACCAGCAAAGGCCCCATGCTGTTAGTGTAGCTGTTCTTGGGCCCCAGAGCCTGGGGAGGAAGAGTAGGGCCTGTGGCTCTTTGTGGAGTGGGGGAGCCTCAGGGACCTACAGTGTGCATCTGCGTCAGTCTTCCAGCCCTGTGCTGTTCTCCCAGAGCTGCTGGGCTTTGGATGCAAGTTGTTCCTCACTCACTTCCCTGTTCCTCAGCTCTCTGCAGTGCAGCAGTGGTCACAGTCTTGGACAGACTCAAGAGAGCAGTACATGAGCTCTCTGGCTCTTTGGTTGTGTCTTAGAGTTGCTTTTCATTGCTCTCTGCTGGCCTCAGCTGCCATCGCTCCCTTTTGTGTCCAAGAGCTACTCTGTCTCACTGCTGTGGCTTCTGCAGTGCAGGGATTCCAAAGAAGCTCCTAAGAGGATTTGCAGTTCCAGCTGACTGGGCTGGGGCAGTGGATTATGTGCAGAGGGATGCTGACTACCTACAGAATCATGAGTGTACTTATGGAGGCATGAGAATGCCTGTCACTAGGATAAATCTCCAACTTTGAGCAGACAACAAGAGGCTTGGTGGCTCCTCACCCAGAGGTGCTGTGAGGCAGGACAGTTCTGTGTTCACACTTACTGTAAATTTCATCAATCATGACTCTGCCCAGCCTGACCTAGCACAAGACTTTCTTTTTGTTCACCTGAAATAATTGTTTTGTTCTACTATACGTCTGACACTAGTTTGGTTTTTTAATGGTGATAGAGCTTGTAGACTTAAATTCTGAGTCAGAGCCCCTTGGGTTAATGTGCCTGAAGGAATATCTGGCTAATGACCTCACAATGCGTTAGCAAAATGGGGGGAGAAGGGATGAGTTTTTTTGTTCTTGTCTCACTTGGTAGTTGTGTGCTATTGTGTGAGTAGCTTTGTGTGCCCCACTCTGGGTATTGCTGGGCAGAGTTCTGGGCCCAGCAGCCTTTTGTGTGTGGGGAACAGGAGTAACCAGGCTGGGATGGGGCAGGAGTGCTTGACTCTGTGGAAGAAGCAGCTTAGATCTGCACAGCCGTTGGGGTTCCTCCCTGTTCCTGTGCAATGGCATGGCAGTGCCATGGGAGCTTTTAGATGTATCTACTCTAAATCAAGGAGAAAAGGAGCACCCACAGTAATTGAACACCAGGGCAGCAGAACTTGATGGCTCTGTTTTGGGCTTTGGCTCCATACCATTATTTGGATCTGAACTGAGAGTTTGGCTCATTGTTCCTCTCCTACTCTTTGTGAGCTGTCCAGACTTGCACAGGTCCTTGCACAGCTGTCCTGATGGTGCTGAGAGACTCTGCAAAACTCCTCAGTGTTTGCAAAGTTACTTTCTGATGCTAAGTGTTTTCCTTGGCTTTTGCACTGAGGCTGGTGTGCCTCCCCTAACAGAAGGTTGTCTGAGTGTACACTCTTCCTTCTGTCAGCAACTCGAGTATGGCCCTGCCAGGGCACTGCTGTGCCCTTCTGCACATCCCTCAACTTTGGTGAGCCCTCAGTAGCTGTTTCTGTCTCTGGTTGCCAGTGTTCTGGGACTCCTGGTCAGGGATGATGTGGGTGATGGCCCTGTAGAACAGGACCTGGCACCTCCTCCAGTGTGATGTGCAACATGTGTTGTTGTCCCTAACAGAGACTGGAATGAACTCCTCAGGGCTGAGGAAGTCACTGCTTGCTGCAGGCTTTGCTGTCAGACGTTCCCAGCAGTGTCTGGCTGCAGTGTCTGCTCTGACCATTGGTTGCTGCAGAGAAGACGCCGCAGGGCTGGAGGCAGCTGCTCAGGGTCTGTCCTGGTGACTTGCACCAGGAATGGTTTCACAGTGATGCAGAGCAAGGCTGAGATCTGACCTGCTGCTTACCTTCTAGTGGGGGGTGATTTAAATCTCTGCTTGCAAGGAAGATGGACACCTTGATCTAGGTTTTGTGTGGAGATGTGGTAACCTTGTTGAGATGGAAGTCTGCTCTGATGAGTGCAGCTGAGATCCCTTGGGACAGTGACTGGTGTGAAGGCATTGTGAGATTGGTGTGGGATGCACAAGTGTTCTAATGAAGAATGTCTGTTCTTGCAGTTTGATGAAGGCCGGAACAACTTTGAAGGGGATTTCACGAAAGATAATCTGCTGAACTTTATCAAGTCTAATTCATTGCCTCTGGTCATAGAGTTCACTGAGCAGGTGAGACTTTAGACACCTGATGAGGCCCTTCCCATGGCTGCTGTGAGAATATAGCAAAGGTCCAGTTGTGGATTCCATGGTCATGTTTTATTGTGGAACTGACACTGGGGGTATGGAGGAGTGGGAAGGACAGAATAAGGCAGGTATGAACTTGCTGTGCACAGCAGTCCTGCAGTATTGGAGGCTGCTATGGGCTAGTCAGCATAGTGGAGTTAAACTAGTCTGGATACTAATTTGCCTCTTTTCTAAAAAGTAAAGGTTTTTTTTCTTTTTACTCCTCAGACTGCTCCTAAAATATTTGGAGGAGAGATTAAGACTCATATTCTGCTTTTCCTACCAAAAAGTGTGTCTGACTATCAAGGGAAGCTGGACAACTTCAAGAGTGCAGCTGGGAACTTCAAAGGGAAGGTGAGATGGATTTCTTGGATCATGAGCTAAGAGACCACCCTGCTCCTGCAGAGAAGTGTAGCACTGTCTTTATCTATGGAGCAGCTGTTGAGGAGGACTTTAAGCCAGCTCTCTCTTCTGGGGCAGGGGAGGAAAAGAACCAATTCAGCTACACTTGGTGCAAGCATGTGTGTGAAGTGTCAGTAACCACAAGGTACTCGTGTTCATCTCCTGCCTTTCACTCTTTTCCTCCCAAGATCCTGTTCATCTTCATAGACAGTGACCACAGTGACAACCAGAGGATTTTGGAGTTCTTTGGCCTAAAGAAGGAAGAGTGCCCAGCTGTACGTCTGATCACCTTGGAGGAAGAAATGACCAAATACAAACCTGAATCTGATGAGCTCACAGCAGACAAGATTAAAGAGTTCTGTGATAAGTTCCTGGCAGGCAAGATCAAGGTGTGTGGATAAACAGTACTGGTGGTGAATGAGGTAGCTGAGAGGGAACAGAAATGCTCCCTGTGAGGGGCTGGAGAAGCACCTCTGTCTTCTGCATGGAACATCCCATGGGCTTTGTGATTAAAATGAAAGGCAAAGCTGCTGGAGCCAGGAGGCTGTAGGAGAGCAATCTAAGCAGAGGGACTTGGGCATGGCCAAGCAGCTGTGTTCTCCCTGTGGAGACTGCTGTTGATCTAGTTGCTCTTTCTGCCAGCAGTCTGTGGAAGGTGTAAATTCTGTGGCATGGTGAAAAGAGTTGTCAGCTCCTATCTGCTGGAGGGGCTGTGTGTGGCTCACCCAGCAAAGCCAAGACCTCTGGGAATGGGAGAATGGGACTGTCAGCAGTGCTGCTCCCCTCCTGCAGAGCTCTGTTGCCATTGTCTCAGCACAACAGCACCTGCTATTCCTGCTGGGTTAGGGTGAAAAGGAGATTCTGTAGGAGAAGTCACCAATCATTTGGTTGCTTACAATCTGAGGCACCAGTGGGGTGGTGAAACCTGGGTTTTCCAGGATATGTGACTGCATGTTCAGTCGAAGCAGCTGTGTAATGTAGCAGTTTGTCTGAATTTCACTTTTTATTCCAGCCCCACCTAATGAGTCAGGATCTTCCTGAAGACTGGGACAAGCAGCCCGTCAAAGTTCTGGTTGGGAAGAACTTTGAAGAAGTTGCTTTTGATGAGAATAAGAATGTCTTTGTGGAGTTCTGTGAGTATCTCTCTACAGCTGATTCCAAGTAACTGATGTGAAAGGATTGCCAAAACACTGTGTGACCAGGATTAGGGGAAAAGCCTTTTGCAGCCTGTGCCCCAAAAGCAGTGCCTTGATTGCAAAGATGTGTGAGAACTGCCTGGCTGGGGAGGAGTGGTACCTCGTTAGATTGTTGGTGCAACTCTGTCTCTGTAATTAACAGATGCCCCATGGTGTGGTCACTGCAAGCAGCTGGCCCCAATCTGGGACAAGCTGGGAGAAACCTACAGGGACCATGAGAACATTGTCATTGCCAAGATGGACTCGACGGCTAATGAAGTGGAGGCAGTGAAAATCCACAGCTTCCCCACACTCAAGTTCTTCCCTGCAGGATCTGGCAGAAATGTAAGCAGGGAGCACGGGAATACTCAGCTGCTTGCTCAAGTGGTTTTGGACAAGACCTTTGGGAGGGATCTGCATTCTGTCGGGATGGAACACAGCAAGTCTACAGGACACCCAAGATCC
Source organism: Sylvia atricapilla (assembly GCF_009819655.1). Lineage (NCBI taxonomy): Eukaryota > Metazoa > Chordata > Aves > Passeriformes > Sylviidae > Sylvia > Sylvia atricapilla. Next base: position 7,976,603 of record NC_089157.1, read on the forward strand.
TCTGTGGGGTTTGGGCTGTAGGAAAGAGTTTGGGGGGCAGTGGGAAGTGGGAATGGGGAAAAGAGGGAGCATAGAGGACAGTGTGCTCATCTGCAGGCTATTCTTTCCTCGCAGTGATCTCTGAAGTCTAGTGGCTGAGCTGTTTTCCTTCGTCTCATATGGGTGAAGGTGAATTTTTAAATTCCCTTTTGCTTGGCATGTTCACTGTTGCTCAGAAAGAGAATTCTCCTCTCCAGAGGTGTGGGTCTGTAGTGCCCATAACCACCGTCCTTATGTTTTCCCCCTGTAGGTAATTGACTATAATGGAGAGAGGACACTAGAAGGCTTCAAAAAATTCCTGGAGAGCGGAGGTCAGGATGGGGCAGCTGCTGATGATGTGAGTAATGTGAATGGAGTACTCTGGGCCTTTGGGAACAGGGAGCATGGGTCGCATCTGCTTCTGTGCCTAAATCTTCAGTCCTAAATAAGATCCTGTTTTGTTACATGCCAGGAGAGCATATTGCTGGTGAACAGAGTGCCCACATCAGTGTGATCTGTTCAGGTGCAGCCTTGGCTGGCTTTGGGCCTGCAGTGGGCTCCTTTTCTGGAGAGCACTGTGTGTGTGTAAAGTAGCAGTGCTGTGGTTGTGCTCTGCTAGGGCACTCAGCACCTGGAACTGGGCTGTATGATCAATGACACATATCTGTATATCTCCTGGGGGGGAGGAGGGTGTGGGGGGCCTATTACAGGTCTACAGGTACCAGATTCCAGGGGTTCCTAATCCTTCAAGTCCTGAATCCAAAGCTCTTGATCGAAGTCTCTGGATGTTTTGTTAGTATGCAGCAGAGGGCAGTGACCAGATGAGGGCTGCTGCTCACTACTTGATTCTAGATAGATCTGCCTCATATGCCAGAAACCAGGAACTGTCTGTAACCTCCACAGGATCTGGAGGACATGGAGATGGATGAAGAAACGGAACTTGAGGAAGGTGATGAGGATGAGCAGAAACTCCAAAAGGATGAATTGTAAAGAGAACACTGGTCTACATCACCCAAAAAATCAGACACTAAATTGGCTGCTGTGATGCAGCCCAGTGAGTCAGAAACCCATTAAGATTTAAAGCAGAAGGTAAATGACTGGAAATCCAGGGATTGGCTTCTAAAGTAACGCTTTACCCTCACTTGTCTGTACACTTACCTTTTCTTTCTTTTGGCTTTTGAAAAGGGAACTGTCATTAGGGAGCCAGCCCAGCCAGCTGGGCTCTTTTTTTCTATTGTGATGTACTTTTTTGTACACAGCTTTTGTCTGGAGAATCTATTCTTCTGGGTAGCAGGAGGTTGTGAGGTGGTACCAGGAGTTCAGTGGCCTGACAGTCTGGAGCCTTGCCACTAACATCTTCCAAAACAGCTTTTTTTCTATTTTTCTTTTAAAACTAAAGCCCCTAATTTTCTGCACCTGGCAGGGTCCCTGATGGTGTCAGCTGTTCTTCCCTGGGGCTGGCCTTTAATATATATTGGGGCAGAGGGCTGATGGCTTCCTGGGGAAAGGTGTATGTGAAGGTGCTTCTCTTCATGCTAGCCAGATGTTTCCTTTCCCTTCTCCTTTAAGACACTTGGAGATGACTATTCCAAACTCCTGGAGAGATGGAATATGTGCACTGGAATGTGTGCACTGGCTGTGGCAGGCTCCGAGGGTGGAGGTGGCTGCTGGCTCACCAGCTATGTTGACATCCTTTTGATCAAAGACAAGAGTTGCAATCCCTTTCCATGAATTATTTTGAGTGGGTTAACCCGGCAGGTGGGTGGTGGGGGAGGGCCTGATAAACAGATCAAACAGGACATTTGCAATTTTTGGGGTTTGGGAATGTGACTGAGGGAGTGCCTCACAGGCCTGAGCTGCATCAGGCTGGTTCTTAGCATTCTGCTACAATAACATTGGTACTGAATTTGATGGCCAAATAAAGTTGAGATTTTAATACTACTCTGTCTTTGTCTTTATCAGAGTATAGGATATTTGAACCTACCCTGGAAGGGGAGATCAGACTTGTAGGGTGATTCTCAAGGGATTCCACTGCAATGGGGCGTGTGTGTCACTTTCTCCATGTAATTTGTAATGGAAAAGAACATCCCAATGCTTGTGTCCTGTCCAGGTTCTATGGGCTTGTGCAAGTACTCTGTTAGGAGTGAGCAGGCCGTGATTTGGCTCTGGGAGGGCACAGCCCCTCGTCCAGCTGGCTGGGCTGAGGGGACATTGCTCTGGAGCAGTGAATCGGGGCACGCCAGGCCTGCTACAGCTCGGCTAGTCAGGCTCACATGACCTTGTGAGCCACGCTGCTATTTCCAAACCTGCTGCTTGTTGCTGAAGGTATTTTGGTTAGAAAATACGCTATAAATGTCACAGGGAGGGCACAGTGAGGCTAGAGGACAACTGGGGGCACCTCCGTGCCTCTCAGCAAGTGGGATGTGTTTTGGAGCAATGGCACAGGGGTGTTGGACAGCACTTGTCTCTGGCTCCAGCTCCAGCTTTGTCCTGCTGTGCCCTGGGAGCTGAGCCCCAGCAGAATCTTGATCTGGTGTTCCCAAGCTTTGGACACAGCAGCACCAGGGCTGAGGCAGAGCAGGTACTACTCACCAAGGGATCAGGAAGGATTGTCCCTGACAGGAGAGCAGCCAGGTGTGTGTGAGAGCTGTACCTGCAGTTACATGGAGGACGACCTTTGAAGCCACCTCCCTCCAGGGCTGTGTCCCCACATGACTGACAGAGGTTTGTTGGGATGCAGCAACGGCCAAAGAGTGCTGGTGGCCTGGACTGGTTGGTGACAGCTGCTTTGTCTTTTGGGATGGGGAGGATGGGAATCTCACTAATAAAGTTCAACTGGGAGATGCTGTCTAGAATTTGACTCTTAACTGGTGCATTTTGTACAGCCATTTGAACTGTGACCAGGTCTGAGCTCTGCAGTGGTTCTCCTCTGTTCCTGGCCAGAGACCCACTGTGCTCAGCATAGAGGAGGTGCTTCTCCTAGCCCAAGGCTCCCTGTGGCAGAGCAGGAGCTTAGCAGCCATCTGATGTAGATGCCTAATTGCTGTTCCAAGAAAGCAGGCTGGAAGTGTTCTGTCCCCAGAGCTGAGCTTGGATGCCCTGTGCCGTGTTCAGGCTCATCTAACCACAAGCAGATGCTTGGCCAAGAGATCGATGCATTTGCCAGCAGATAAACAAGTGCAGGAGTTCTGAGGTGTGTGGCTGACTGTGCTGCTGGGGTCAGGACAAGGGTCTGCAGCAGGAGGGGCAGAGTGAAATCCCTGACTCCTAAAGCAGTGTAGGGACTTTTTCTGATGCCCACCTGGACAACCCCCATCAGCATGACAGAGCACAAGATGCTTACGTATCTGATGTGCCCAAACTCTGATGGGAGAAAACAGTGGTTGCTCGAACCCTTGATGGGCCTGAATGATTCCGCTGTGGCAGATGGTTGGGGTCATGCATGACACTGTAGCTGGAGAGTATCAGAGGCAGGAGCTGTCTGGATGCTGTTACTCTGCTGTTCTTGTAAGGCTGCTTGCAGTAGCCTGCCCTCAGCAGCAACTGCTTCCCTGTCTCAAGGAAGACAACAGGAGACTAGCAGTGCAGAGTTCTGGTTCTGCACCTGTCTTGGGATCACCAGCAGCACCTCTGTCCTTGCAAGGGCACAGGGGCCATCCTACACTCAGGTTGTGCTTCCATGCCTGGCTGTCTGCTGTCACAACTGTGCCAAGCAGCACAACTCCTCCTGCTCCTTTCAAGCTGTCCCCTGCAGCTGCAGGAGGATGACAGCTCTGGATGTGTTTGTGACCACAGCCCTGGCACATCCACACTGCACCAGCCAGCTGGGACACGAGTGGCTGGTTCCCTGTGTTGCTGGTTGTGCCTGTGGCCCTTCCCCCAGAAGGGCTTGATGTTGGGAAATTGCTTCCAGGCTTCCCTGAAGAGCTGCCCATGCAAGAGTAGATTTGACCCTTTGGATGGGCACATCAACAGGTGGGTGGTAAGATGAGACACCAACTTCTGCCCAAAAGTGGGAGGCTGCAGGCCTGGGCGGCTCGATTACGAAGCATCATGGCAAATAGCATGAGCTGCATGTCCCCAAAATAGCCCAGGGCAGTCTTTATAATGTGGTGCTCCTAGAGAATCATCAGTCCTGGCCAAGGGCCTGTAGGTGAACTACAAGTGCCAGGTGCCACCTCCCGCATATGACTCAGGGAGTGCAGGAGAGCACGGTGGCTGCCGCTTCCCTGCAGCAAGGGGACACGGACACAGCCGGGGCACGGCAGGAGCACAGCAGCACAGGGACAGCACGGGCCTGTAGCGAGGAGGGCTCCTGACAGGCAGAAGAGGAGGCAGCAGTGCAGTGAGGGGCCGTGCCGAGTGCTGAGCACCCCCATGCCGCTGTGCCTGAAGGCGCCTGTCAGCATGAGGGACGATTGCCCCTGGACGGTGCCGCGGTACGGCCGCCACAGGCTGCGCCTGCGGGCCTCGCGCACCGTGCACTTCCCCAACGACGTCGTCTTCCAGGACCACATCAAGCAGGGGGACCTGGAGCAGGTGGGCAGGTTCATACGAGCCAGGAAGGTGACACTGGATACCATCTACCCTTCTGGTGAGTGCTGCTGGTCAGCAGAGCTGGGGGAGAGCAGAGGCACAGCTTGGTGGGGCTGTGAGGGACACCGGAGCTGGGCTGTGGGCCACCTTCAGCAGCACTGGGGCAAGCCAGGCCGCTCCCTAGCAAGGAGCAGTGCCCAGCAAGGCTCAAGAGCCCCAGGCCGGGGCCCTGACGTCTCCCCTCAACACCACAGTCAGCACAGGCTGTGGAAAGAGGGAGCTTGGCCTTTGGGTCCCTGTAAGGTATAACTGAGAACTGACTGTGGTGAGACCTCACAGAGTGGCAGCAAGCACAGGCTGGTCTGTAAGCTCTGGGCAGGACCCTGGGGTCCTGCCTTTTCCCCAGACTGGGGAATCTGCATTTGTTCCTAGCTCTGTCTGTTTCTTACAGGCACTGCTCCCTCTTATATGTCTGACTCTGGGGACTCAGGGGGAAGGCTTTGTGTTCTGTTTGCACAGCCTCACCAGCAACTGTTTATGGAATGCCTTGATCTGTACAGGCTGATGCAGAGCCCAGATTCGTCCTTTTCTTGTGCTTGGCTTCAGCTTCTGGTCTCATAAGGCCATGGAGACAGAGGCTCAAATGACCCTGGGCTTCTTTTTGTCTACACTGACCCTTCATTAGTGACGAGCTTCTGAAACTCAGGCACAGCAGGATGCCAGAGACTTTTCTCATGTCTCCGTGTGAGTCCTGTCCAGGACTCAGAGCAGCTGCTCTAAGGGGCAGCTCCTCCTCCCTCCGTCGTGCCTAGCTGGGGCAATGGGTGCTGTACCGTCCCAGACAGGGTATTTATGTCACACAAGGGCAACAAGGCATCCACAGCAGTTCCTCTGGCTTTCTAAGTCTTTGTTTCTTTCCCCACAGTCCTCTCCCTGAGGAGAGTTCCTGCACCCCTTTCCTGAGCTGTGCACAAGTCGTGAGTTTAGCATGGAGAGCCCTTCCCCAGGCCGGGGCTAACACCTCCTGTCCCTTCAGGCATGGCAGCCCTCCATGAAGCCGTGCTGACGGGAAACCTGGACTGTGTCAAGCTCCTGGTGAAATACGGTGCTGACATCCACCAGAGAGATGAGAACGGGTGGACGCCCCTGCACATGGCCTGCAGCGATGGCTACGCTGACATAGCCAGGTAAGGGGCTGTGAGGGCCTGGAGACGCTGCAAAAAGCCTGAGAACTGACAGCACCGGGCTGGAGCAGAGTCTGTGTGACTCCTTCGGGGGGTGCCCGGCCCCTGCGCCGCGCCTGCGGCTGTTCGGGCCGAGCCGCTCCTGGCGCTGGAGGCTGCGGGACCGGCGCTGCCCGGCCCGGCGCCTCAGCTCTGCGTCCTGCAGGTACCTCCTGTCCCTTGGGGCCAGCCTGGAGGCCACCACTGATGACGGGGAGAAACCCTCAGACCTCATCGACCCCGAATACGAGGACTTGGTGCAGCTCTTCGGAGCCACCGCGCTGCGCTGAGCCGGGAACGGCGAGAGGCGGCCTCGAGAGCCTCGGGGCCGGGCCGGGGGGCTGCGCCTGCCCGAGGGCCGGAGCTGCGCCTGGGCTGCTCCTGGGCTGGGCCCGGGCGGCGGCCGGGCAGCGGCGCTCGGTACTGCGAACCGGGAACCACTTTGTACTTTTCCAATAAAGCATTTCGATTACCACCTCCGGTTGCCGCCGCGCATGGGCCGGGAGCGGGCGGGGCCCGCGGGGGGTGTGGTCGCCGCCGGGAGGGGGCGGGGCCGCGCCTGCGGGCTGCCGCGCTTCCGTCTGTGGCGCTCGCGCAGGCGGGAGGGCCCAGGTGAGGGGCGCGCGTTGCCCGGCGACGGGCGGGGGGCGCCGCGCGGCCTATCCCGGCCTCGCGCCTCGCCTTCCTCCCGCGGCCCCGCCGAGCCCCTTCCGGCCCCGCCGAGCCCCGCCGAGCGCCGCTGCCGCCATGGCCAGGTGAGCCCCGCCCGGCCCCGGGCCCAGCGCGGCCCCGGGCCCGGCTCAGTTTCCCCCCTCCCCGCGCTCCGCTTGCAGCTCCCCCGTGTCCCGGGTGGTGTACAACGGAAAGCGGAGCGGCGGCCCGCGCTCCCCCGGCGCCGGCAGCGAGATCTTCACGCCGGCCCACGAAGAGAACGTGCGCTTCATCTACGAGGGTGAGCGGGGCGGCGGCCGCTGGGTGGGGGGTGCGGGAGGCTCGGAGAGGCCGAGGCCAGAGCGGCCCCTGTCCCTGTCGCTGTCCCTGCAGCCTGGCAGTGCGTGGAGCGCGACCTGCGCAGCCAGATGGGCTCCGAGCGCGGCCTGGTCGAGGAGTACGTGGAGAAGATGCCGAACCCCAGCCTGAAAGGTGCGGGGGACAGGGACATTGCGCCGGCTGTGCCGGCCCGGGGGTTGTGCGCGCCGGGCGGGGGCTGTGCTGCCTCTGCCCCCAAAGTCTCTCCTGTCTCCCTTGCAGCGTTTAAACCCGTCGACCTGGGTGATCTGAAGAGGAGGAACACACAGGATGCAAAGAAGTCCTAAAGCAGATCCTCCCTGTGGATCGGCTGCTCTCCTGAGGTCCTCAAGCAGATTTAATTTGAGATTTTGTGTTGATTTTCTCCTCTGGTCTGTCCTTCTAAAAGCCCGCGGGAGAGCCAGTCAGCTTTGGGGCTGGCTCTGAAGCTGCCTAAGGTCGAGGATGCTCAGGGCCTCACCGAGACTGCCCAGAGCCTGTTGCAAAGGATTCCAGCCCCCTGCTCATAGCTTTCTCTGGCCTCAAACTGTCTTTCCCCACTTCATGCTGAGCAACCCGATCCCTTGTTCCTCTCCTGTCGCTGCCCTCTGTGCTAGGCTGGGCAGGGCCGAGACAGATGTGCTCTTGGAGTAGGCAGCACGGGGTCTTGCTTTCCCCTGTGCACCGAGGCTCCACAGCTGCTGGGGCTGCCCGAGGGCAGGAGGCACGGTCGAGTCTCTTCCTGTGCCTCCAGACACGGGGGCAACCCCTGTCCAGCCCAGCTGTGCAGCTGAGGGCTGGGCAGACCATAGCCAGGCTCCTCCCAGTTTGCTGTGGCAGCAAGTTGCTGCCTGGGCTGCTTGCTGCCAGAGCATGTGGGCCACATCTGAGGCCACATTTTCTACCTGCTAAGATCAGGCCTGATCCCTGTGGTGCTGGAGGGGAAGTTGTTCCTCTCCCTGCAGTTGGAGAGGTGGAGTGTCAACACCAGCCCCAGTCTCGTGAGAGGTGCTCAGAGGGACCTGGGCCACCTGCAGCCCCACAGGAGACAGTGGCCATGGGGGAATCCTGGGGGCTGCATGGAGCACGGCTCAGGAGCTCCTTGCCCTGGCAACGCTGCAGTTTTGTACTAACGCCATTTTCCAGATACACACCCTTGGAAGAGACCTGGCCATCAGCTCACCCTGGGTGGCTGTAGGTGGTGAAACGACACCAGGGGTGCTTCCTTAAGCCACTTGCTCCTGGCCTTGTGTGGATGGTTCCTGTGTCCTTGCCTGAGCCAGAGTGTGACTGTGTCAACTTCGCCCACCTGAGCTGCTGGGCTGCTCCATGGGGAGGGGTGGCAGCCCCCTGCACACCTGTGCTCTGAGCGGGCAGGGATGGGGCTGCCAGGCCTGCCCAGTACCGGTGGCTGTGGGGAGGGCTGCAGGGTCTTGGGGCTGCCAATACCTTTCCTTTGTTGAGTCCTTGAGTTGTACTGTACCCTTTCCTTTCTGTGGTATGTCACTTGAGGAGCGTTGTAAATAAACTCTGGTGTCCTTTTGGGGCTGCTTTGGTGTGGTGCTGCAGCCTGGCCCAGCTCTGGGGCATGGACAAGGGGCAGAGAGCAGGAGCTGTGTTTATTTTTCACAAAGGGGCCTTGGCCTTGCATTTGCTGGGGCAGTTGATTTCCCTGCAGGCAGGTGCAGCGTGTTGGTGGCACAGTGCCCTTGGGCTCAGGAGCACTCTGGGCAGCCAAGCATCCCGCGAGCCGTCGCTGCACTCAGGATTTAAATGTTGAGACTATTAATACCCTCATATCCTCTTCCCTCTCCTGCTTTAATGGCATTTAGGCTATACTTAGCATTGCTAGAATTTCTGCTTGAATGCATCTTGACACTTGCCACGACCTTGCTTACCTCCCATCACCAAAACATTCCTGCTGCTTGGCTGTGGCACAGCAAGATGGGAAGTCAGCCCCTGTTGCCTCCTGAGCCACCCCAGGCCCCGCATCCCTGCAGCTGCAGACAGCAGTGGACAAGTGGCTGTGGGCAGTGGGGGACAGGGAGTGATGATTGTCACTGTCATGGCCCCTCTCCTCTGACTTTTCTGTTGGGATGGGCCCTGTGGTGTGTTCAGGGAGCCTGAGATGCCAGTGGGGCTGCCTTGGCTGGAGGCCCTTAGCATGTCTAGAGCCGTGTCCTGTGTCCAGGCAGGCAGCTGTGCAGCTGTGATGGAGCCCAGCACTGTCCCCCTGTCTGGGCACCCATCTGAGGACATCTCAGGTCTGCAGGACCCCCACACACCCCTGGGCATGAGGGCACTGCTGCAGCCCCACCAGCCTCTGCCTTGTTTTCCTCTCTGCTCCAGCACAGTAAAGCCAGAGGCAAAGCAGCAAAGCAGCTGCTCAAGCTCTAATGAAATGTACAAAAACCATTCTATAAGCAGATGATTTTTATAAAGACTGATGCCAAATTGCAGGGCAAGGATGGTGAGGTGGTAGGGGGAGGTGGTGGGTGTTAGGGGTGTGAGGAATGAGGCCACAGGCCAGAGAAATCAGGCTGTTTACCTATAAAAATCGGCCTCATCAGGGTTTATTTCCCTGTGCCTTGGACACAGTGCTTTTCATTAGATTAAAGGGTGGGAGGAGGAGAGGAACGTGTTTGTCATCAAATTAGGTGGTGGGAAGAGGTCTGGCAGCAGGCAGAATCGACTTAGGAGACCAATTTGTGGTGCTCAATTCCCTTGATAAAGCGTGAGTTTTCCTGCGAGGCGCCACGCCTAGGGGTGCCTGGCTGTGCTGGGTGGGGGGCACTGCCCGCGGTGCCTGGCTGCGCCAGGAAGGCACTGCCTGGGGGACACGGCCCAGGCCACCAGTTTGGGAGTGAGGAACCGCTCCAGCCCCATTCCATGCCTTGGAACGAACTCCACAGCCAGGGACTGGCACCATGGCTGCTCTGTGGTGTCTGCAGAGGAGTTTCTTTGCTTAGGGCAATGAGGTACTGGTATGGACTGCCTAGAAAGGTGGTGGGTGCTTGCGTGCTCCATCCCTGGAAACATTCAGCATCGGGCTGGACGGGCTCTGAGCAGCCTGGTCTGGTGCAAGTGTCCCTGCTCACTGCGGGGGTTGGGCCAGGGGACATTTAAAGGTCCCTTCCCACCCAATCCTGCAAGTCTGGCCAGGCTGCTGTCAGCACCTTCATCCCACTGGATACCAGGAACGAGCAGCTCCCATCGGGCAGCCGAGGGCAGCGCCTGCCTGTGTGTGTGTACACCTGAGTATGTGTGCGCACGTGTGTGTGTGCATGTGTGCGGTGTATGAGTGTGCACACATGTATGTACACATGTGCACGTGTGTATGTGCAGCTGTGTGTGTGTAGTGTAGGTGTGTGTGCAGCTGTGTGCGTGGTGTAGGTGTGCATACGTGTGCAGACTGTGCTGCCTGAGCTGTTCCTTGGGGTGGGGGTGCCCCCGAGTGCTGGCAGGATGGACACGGGTGACAACTCCACTGGCAGTGCCAGGCCAAGGCAAGTCGGGGTGCTGTTCCTGCAGCTCTGCAGTGATGGGGAAGGATGGTGCTGCAGTCCCGCAGGAGCTGTGTTCCTTGGGTTGGGGCCAGCCCCACTTCCAGGGAGGTCCCAGGAGTGGTGTTTCCTCCCCACCCAGCTGTCGAAGGAGGGCTGTAGCTACCGTGGTTATCGGGGAGCTGCTGGCCAGATCATGTGGCCCTGTGGGAGTTAGAGGTGACCAGGGCTGTGGACACAGCCCTGCAGCACAGGCGGTGCCCAGCTCTGGGACACACCTGGCTGGCACAGGTGCTGTGGGACATGCCCTGGTGCAGGCAGACATTGTGTGCTTGCATGGGGCACTTGGGCATAGCAGACACCATCCCTTCTTGGGGCTGTTGGGTGGTGAGAGTTGTGTGACATGTGACAGTGCTGGGGGCTGCCCCTCAGCTCCAAGGGACACGACATTTCCACAGGACACCCATGGGCTGGGGCTGATTTGAGGTCCCTGAGGGATCCCCATCATTGTGTGTCACACATAAGGCCACCCTTGCTAGGCAAGGTCTGGGGGCCAGCCTGGCCCCAGTGCGGTTGAGGGTCCAAAGTGAGGTGTTGCCAGAGCAACGCTGGAGCAACAGGAGCAGGGCACAGCCCCGTGCCATGACCATATTTACCTTCCCAGAAACTGCTTTGTGCTCCAGCAATTTGCCTCAATTAGGCTCGTTACCATGTCAGGAAGGCCGCAGTGACGGCAGCGGCTGTAGGGCCGTTGGCTCCGCGGGGGCTGCCTGGGCTGCTCTGGCACCACGGCTGTGAGCAGGGTGATCCCTGTCCCGCTCTCTATTCCTGTCCCCGTCCCTGCACTTGGGGGCCTGGGCAGACCCCCAACCCTGTGCTCCCCTCGCCAGTTCTGCCAGTCCCTGAGTCCTCACAGCCCCACGGTGCGGCTGCCGCTGCCCCACGGCCCCGAGCCCCGCGGCGCAGCCCCTCTGTCCGCGGTCTCCGCTGCTCCCGTCCCCACTGCTAGCGCTGCGCTGGCTCTTGGGCGCCGGGTCCTGCCCGGCTAGGGCAGACAGCAAGTTGTCGAGTAAACAGAGGAAAATTACTGTGTGCTGGGCTGGGCTCTGCTGCCGGAGCCAAGCTCTGCGTGGCGTGGGCCATTGCTTCTCTCCCCGTGCCTCGCTGATGCCTCTCCGCCCGCAGCAGACAGCGCGGCTCCTGACGGCTGGCGTGGGTGTCAGGGCCGTGGCCGTGTGGTGCGGGCGATGCTGCAGAAGGGAGGGATTTACCGAGGGGCCGCCTGCCCGGTGTTGACTGCGTGGGACCGCCGGGGCGCAGCGCCGACCCTCAGCCCCTGCTCAGCACGTCCCCTTGTGCCGGGCTGCGTTCGGAACCGGGACAACCTGGGACCAGGTGGGGCGCAGTGAAGGGTGATGGGCAGTGCCCGTGGCCAGGCCCGGGGGCGGTGGGGGTCACGGCGGGGCGGCTGTCCGTCCCGCCGCCACCCCTCGGGCAGGGTGAACCCAGCCGGGGAGCAGCACCGGCCTAATCCCCACACACCAGGCGATTGTGGTGCCCAAAGCTGCGGCATCCGGGCTTAGCGCTCATGTGCGCAGCACAAGCCTCTTAGGCCAGCGCTGTGAGCCCGCCGCGGCCAGCCCGGCCTGTCGGCACAGGGGTCCTGCAGCCCCACACCCCACTGCTGCTCACCGGGTTCAGCGCTGCCGGCGGCTGATGCCCGGCCTCGGCCTGGGCCAGCTACCGGGAGAGCGGGGGTGCCGCGGGCAGAGCCAAATGATTTAATTAAGGGCTCCTGGCAGCGAAAGGACAGAGCCGATTAGCGGCCAAAGGAAAGCGCGTGCTGGGGGAGCTGGAGCCCCGGCCGGCAGCGCTGCAGCGGCTGCTGCTGCACGCCTGCCCCGCTCACCTGTGCGGCACCGTGGGGCAGGCAGCGGGGCTGCAGGGCTGGGGGTCAGGCAGTGGGGCAGTCAGTGGGGCTGTCTTGTGGTGCAGCCCATCCCTGCCAGGTGACTCAGCTCCCCATCCATGGCTGTGGCTTGGGAGCATCCATGGGCTGCTTGGGAGCAGAGTCCACCATGTCCAATGTCCCCAGTGTCCCCAGAGCCCACAGAGAGGCACACACGGAGCTGGCCCTGCAGCCCGGCACGGGCCCACACCTATTTACAGATACGACAGATAAATTACAGCACTGTGCACAGGGACTCGAAGGTGCACGAGGGCAGCACCACGGGACAAACTCCCTCCCAGAGATCCCCCTGGCCCCATAGTTCCCCCTTCCAGAGGTCCAGGTCCCACTTGCCTGCCTCACTGTGTCCATTGTCCATGTGCCCAGCGCAGCACCCTCACCAGGGTGGCAGGTCCCAGTGCCCGCCAGCACCTGGGGAGGATGGGGCAGGGAACGGCGGCAGGGCAGCGGCTCAGCACAGCCCTCCCCCTGGCTGCGGGCTCAGAAGTGGCTCTCGGCCGTGGTCTCAGGAAACTCATAGCAGTGGTGATGGCCCCCCAGGGCAAGGTGCTCGGCAGTGCTGTGCCCACTCCTCTCCAGGCGTTGGGAGCTGGGGTGGGGGGCCAGGCTGCGCCCCAGCCCGTTGGCACAGCCACTCACCAGCTGGTGCTTCTCGCAGGTGCTGCCGGTGCCATTGCGGGCACTGGGTGCATGACTGTAGGTGTGCTTGTACTCCTCAGCCAGGTCCTTCCCCAGCTTCCAGCGCTGCCACCGCTTCAGCAGCTCTGCCTGCACCTGTGGGCAGCAGCTGTCAGCGTGACCCCATGCCCATGCTGCCCGTGCCCCCAGTGTGCTGCTCACCTCCTTGTTGACGAAGCAGTAGAGAATGGCCACCAGCATCCCCTGGGAAGAGGGAGGAGAGGTGTGAAGTGCATAACCAGACCTCAGTCCAGTCCCTCCTGAGATTGAGTCTCCCCATGGAGGGCTGGGCTCACCTGGAAGGAGCTCAGGAAGAGGTCGAAGAAGAGCTTGACATAGCGCAGCGTGCCCTGGGCATGCTCGTCTGTGATGAAGGCAAAGACCACCTCGTGGATGCCCAGCAGCGGGATCAGCGTCAGTGTGGACTTGGCCAGCCTGTGGGATAGGGGTCACCAGGTGGACACACAGGTGCACTGTGGGAACACACGTTGAGCCATGTCCAGCACCCACCTGAACTTGTAGTCAGTGTAGCGCATCTGGTGTGCACGGAGCTTGGAAACAAGGATCTGAATGATGCGGATGAAGATGAAGAAGTTGATCTGCAATGGAATGGAGTGAGCTATCAGGGGCACAGGCAGAGCCAGAGGCAGGGGCAGATGGGATGTCTCTGTTCCCCTGCCCTGAGCAGCCCCTCTCACAGCCATCTTGGGGCCTGTGAGAGACATTGAGCAAGGGGCTGCAGTGGGCTTACCAGGATGGCCAGGAACACAGGGAAGCGAAGGATCCACCAGAAGCCCATGTTGTTGTTCGTGGACCAGCACCTGCAGAATGGAGGGATGGGGACTGCCAAAGAAGCCCCTTGACCAGGCAGCTGCTGGAGACTGGCATGGCACTGTCAGCCTGAACCAAGCAACCACTAAGGCCCAGCACCCTGCCCCTTGCATGGGCAACGGTGTGGAGTCTCTCCAGGGCCATCAGAATGTCCCTACAGTCCCACACGCACCTACCTGTGCCCTGTGCCCCCTCCAGCCAGCAGCTGGAGCTGGTACTCACTGTATGTTTTCGTAGAGGAACTTCACGATGACCCAGGGAATGAGGAACAGCATGGGTGCCCCTGAGGGGAGGTGAGCAGAGGACAGGTGAGGCACAGCGGGGGACAGGGTCAGGGGGCCCGCCCACCCACACTCACCCCAGCCGATGCACAGGTAGAGGGTGAAGTAGCTCTTCTCGGAGAAGACGGCCACCACCAGCAGGTTATGCAGATAGATGCCTTCCACCAGCAGCCAGCAGTAGTTGGCCACAATGCCGTACTGCATGAAGACTGTGGCTGCCCGGCAGCCTGCAGCTGCCTGTGGACAGGGGGCAGGGCTGCAGCACTGTCTGTGTGTGTGTGCCTGTGCCCAGCAGTGCCACCACACCCCAGTCTCACCAGTGCCCTCAGACCAGCCAACCCCCAGCCCCACCAGCACTGCCTGTCCCTGTCCCTGCCCCTGCCCCTGTCCCTGCCAGTGCCCACTGACCTCATCGCTCAGCCAGACTTGCACATTGTAGCCATCGATCTTGTCACTGTAGTGGGTCTTGAGCAGGGCGTCGATGACCAGCACAGAGACACCCTTCAGGATGAAGGAGGCGAAGAGGTTCATGTGGATGTAGTTCCTCATGCAGTGCAGCTTGCTGCAGATTTGGGGACCATTGTCAATACCCGTGCATGGACCCCTGGGCTCCACCTGCCCACGCTGTGCACAGCCATGCCCAGACTCCCACCTGAAGCCCAGCAGCAGGGCCAGGGCAAGCAGCAGTGCACACAGGGACACAGAATAGCCCACAGTGTACATCACCTTGAAGCTGCCATAGGTCTTGGCAAATTTTTCCTGGAAGAAGAGGGAGCAAGTGAGGACAGGGGCAGATGAGGGGCAAGTAGGGGGGCCACCACACCCCTGCTGCCCAGGTCTGCCCACCTGTGCCTGTAGGTCCTCGTCATCCTGCTCACACTGTGTGGCATCGCGCAGGGACTGTCCCTGTGGCCCGGTTACCCACTGTCCATCTGGCCCACAGGTCTTGAAGACGTATCTGTGCTTCACTGTGAGGGGAGGGGATGGTGGGGTTTGCCAGCCCCAGCACCCCCGTGGGCAGCATGCACTGGCCCAGGTGTGACCACCTGCAGCAGCACACACAGAGCACACAGGTGTCCCCAGCACACAGGTGCCATGTGTGCACACACTGCACAGGTGCACATGCGCACACACGTCCCCACTGTTACCTTTCTGGTACCAGGGCAGGAACCAGGGGCAGGGCACACTGGCTGTGCTGTTGGGCATCGTGTCGGGCCAGCATGAGAACTTGTCGAAGGTGCGGTTACAGACCAGCTCTGCAGAAGGACAGGAACTGGTGATGCTTTGGTCTCACCCTCTTTCTGGGTGCCAGGACCTCCACTGGCCCCTCTGTTCAATCCCCCATCCTGCTGGGACCCTGTGTTGGCTGCTCTGCCCCATCCCCATCTCAACAGGGCCCTGTCCCCACCCCATCCCACGAGAGCCCCGCAGAGGCGCTGACCTGTGGGTGGAGGCAGGCGGCTCATGTTGCGCTGGCACTCCTCGCTGTACTCCTTCCATCTCTCAACAACGTTATCCGTGATCTGAGCAGAGGGACCCTGTGGGCACCAGGGAGCATCACCCATCACATGTATCCTGCTCGCAGGGGCCACCATGCTGTGCCAAGCAGTGACCCCAGCTTGGGGGCAGCCACAGGTGGGTGCAGGATAATAATTCTGTGCCATGGCATGTCTTGTGGATGGCAGGGGAGGCAGAAAGGGGCATCAGCTGCTGTACCACATGCCATGATGAGGGGATGCAGTGGGATGGGATTGGTGGCAGTCCTGTGAGGGTAGCAGGCTGAGCACGGGGCAGAGCACCCTCACGTGTGACAGTCCATCCTTACCTGGCAGCAGAGCAGCAGCACCAGGAGGGTGAGGAGACGTGGTTGGGACATCCCTCCTCTGGACCACATGCATGGGACAGCGCAGGGCACACGGCTTCCTACTGGCCCTCAGCCGCTTCTCCACCCTGGTGGTGACGGCCCTGGCATGTGGGCAGCCCTGTGCAAGATGCCTGGTCACGGGGACTCCTGAGACAGAGCTGGAGGACAATGGGGCAGGGAGCAGGTGGGGTTGGAGGCAGCCACTCTGGCACAGAGCCAGCCCCAGTCATGGTGCCTCACTCCTGTCCCCATCCTCACCCAACCCTGCTTGGTGTTCACATTCAGCTATTTGTTCACTAATTTTTGCACCAAGCACCTGTATTATCCTCCACAGGATGGCACTGAGACAGTGACTATGCAGGTTCTCTGCCCACCAAGCCAATTTCAGCCCCTGTGTGGCTGGAGTGCAGCAGCAGTGCTGCCTCCAGACCCCCACAGAAAACGTGGGCTGGTGCCACCCCCCACTGCTGCTGGGACCCAGCTGCGCATCATTGCTAAGTCCTGAGAATGCACGAGCCTCATGATAGAAGGGACCCCTCCTCACACCTGATCACCCTCTCAGGCAGAGAGACTGGCACCTGGGCTCTCCCTGTCTCCATGCACTCTCATGCCTGGGCTGCCAACACCCAGCCATGGTCTGGCAGCAGCACTCACTATGGATGGCAGTGGCCAGGGAGCCACAGAGATCACAGGAGCCAGCAGGGATGGGGACACAGGCCATCAGGGATCCTGGCTCGTGGGGCTGCTGTGGCTCTAGGACAAGCTCAGCACCCCAGGCTGTGCCCCTGTGGGTCCATCATCCCCAGCTCCAGCCAGTGACGTGGGGCCTTGCCTGACATGGTGTCCGGGTGCTCCACAGACCACAGCTCACGAGGTGCCATAATTCCCTCCATCCCCCTAAGCCGGTTATGGGGCTCCTGAGTAGGATTTTGGCTCTTCCCACAAGGACCCATTATGGCAGCAGCCCCATGGCAGGGCTGGCTGTGTGGGGTGAGGGCAGCCAAGCCAGGGGGGATGGGATGGACAGCAGTGCCACCACAGGCACCACGGCATCACCCCCAGCCCCTGGGCTCCCCCTGGCACCAGCCAGAGCGTCGCGCTCCCCGACCAGTTCTGCTCCCAGGGCTCGCTGCTCTGCCTGTGCCTATTTTTATCCCTGGGAAAGTCGTGTTTCCTCCATCCATGCAGACCCACTTGCCATGTCGCAAGTGGCTGCTGGAGAAGCTCATTAATCAGTGCATGGGGCTCCAGATGCAGCTCGGGGAGGAGGACCTGCGATGGCCTTATTTAGCCAGTCCCAGGACAGAGAGAACTGTCCCCTGGGGCAGCTCTCACTGGGTGGGCTCTGTGAATAGGGACCTGTGTTGGGTGCCCAGTAGCCACCTGACCATTCCAGAATTCCTATTTTTGTCATCACCCCAGCCCCACCCCAGCAACACTATTGCCCCACCAGTACCCCTGTCCTAGTCCCTCTCCCATCCTACCTCAGGACCCCTGTCTCTTTCCTCCCGCACCCTCATGCCAGCATCCCTGTCCTTGTCCCCCTGCTAGCCTGATCCCACCATCCCTGTGTCCCTCCTCCAGCCCCACATCATCCCTACCTGTCCCACCCCGCCACCACCTATGTCCCAGTCTCACAGGAAGATCCTAATGCCTGTCCCTGGCCAAGCATCAGTCCCTGCCCTCGCTGGGAATGCTCCTCCAGGTCCTTGAGTCACAGTGACTTGATGTCAGCCCCTCTGCGCAGCCAGGGAGCAACTTTGGGGCAGAGGTGTCGCTATTTTTAGTTGCTGCAGTGGGATTTAGCAGCAGGGAGGCCTCTGCCCTGGACTCCCCCCATCTGGCAGCTGCTCCCCGGCCCTGGCCCCACTGTGGCCAAGCCGGGCAGACTGCACTGGGTGAGGGGTCCTGGCACGGGGGCCAGTCATGCTCCTCACCCCGGCACTGGTCTTCCTCCTCACCCTGCCCAGGCCCTTTGCCCCAGCTGCCTGTGGTGCTGCACAACCGTGGCACCGTGCCGGACCCCACTACCCACAGGATGAGGGGTCCTGCAACCCACAGACAGGGGGCTGTTTCCAGCAGAGACGTGGGCATGCAGAAATAGCCATGGACCAGCTCTCCCTGCTCTGGTGCCGGTGGGCAATGGCAGAGAGGGAGCAGTGTCTCTGTGTGGTGGAACAGCAAGCTCTGGGGTGGCCAGGACCACTGGCAGCACAAGCCCCTCCCCAGAGCTGGCACTTCCCAGCAGCAGTGCCTGCAGAGCCTTGAGTAGCAGCTCTACCAGCTGGACGTGCTGCAGCCCCTCTCAGTCTTGCCCTGGGTGCCAGAGGCAGCACTGCATAAGGGACCTGGCCCCATATCCTCACCACCTCCTCTCACTGTGCTGTGCCCAGCTGGCTCCCAGTGCCACATTCCCTGCCCTGGCACCTCATCCCCAGCTGGGGCCAGGCTTTGGGGAATCCCTCACCACAGCAAGTCCTAAGCAGTGGGTGGAGGGTGCCTGACCTGTGAGTTGGTGCCTCTGAGGGGCTGCAGTGCATGACAGCGGGTGTCCAGGGGACTTTTGCCCCACGCTGGTGTTGGACAATGCAGTATGTTCCTGTGTCATGGTTCTGTGGCTGCTGACTTTCATGGAGCCCAGGCTGCAAACATCCAGTACAGCTCCACTTGGAGCTATAGCCATGAAGAAGAGACCTTGTGCTGGGAGAGCAGGAACAAGGAGCCAACACTGGGATGGATGGCTGTGTTCCACACCACAGCTGGTAGCCCCAGTGCTGGGGACCAGAGGGGTCAGAAACAGGCACCGTCATCTGCCCTCAGAGTGGGACTGTTGCTGGCATCTGCATTTGCCTTTCCCAAGCCAGCAGTGCCACTCCTGCAGCCGCAGGGGCAAAGCAAGGATCCCCATTCCCCTTGACTGGTGCCCCTGTGGCCCCTAGCTGACCTGCAACTCAGGGCAGCTGCCCTTGGCCCCAGGATGGTCAGGAGGCAGGGACAGGGCAGATTGAGGACCTGGGTGCACTGCTGCCATGGCATTGCTCCAAGACATAGGAAATGAATGGGAAAAGGCCTGTGCTAGGATTTTGCTCCCCAGTGACGGGTGTGCAGCCTCCATGCTACCCTGCAGCAGCTCTGTACCCAGCATGGGCCCTCACTGGTGGCTGAGTGCCCAGCCCTGCCTAGAAAGAGACTCCTCATGCCATCGTGGTCAGTATCTCCTGGGGATTTTGCCACCCCAGCCCCTCTGGCTTTGCTGCCATTGCATGTGTGAGAGAAGGAGCTCCACACCTGGCATCACTGCGGCAAATAGTCATGTGGATCAGTGACTTGGTAAAGTCTCCATAGGACACTCATGGGCATCTGCAATGTGACCTGGGAGCGCGTTGGCACAGCCACAGCCCTGCACAAGTGCTGTGAGGCTGGTGCAGCCCCCCAGAGCCGGGTCCCACAGGACTCCTGCCTCCCTGGTGGGGTGCACAGCCCTGTACCCAGCACAGCCCTGTTGGCTTGGAGGCAGCTGTGGGGGCTGTGCGGCCTCTGGACACAGGGATTAGCCCCCCGTGCGCTAATGCGGTGCTTTCCACGGCTGGCTTGGCTTCCAGCTTGGAGCTACATGCCAGCACGGCAGGGGCTTGGGCACTTGGCAGGGGAGGGGACGGTGCTGGGCCAGAGCTGATGCAATGCCAGTGCCAGCCTGGCCCTGCAGATGCTGCTCCACTTTCCACCAGGACCACGGCAAGTGGGGCAGGGCTAGGGGAGATGGCCACAGCAGGGAGGCCCAGGAGGCTTGTCCTGCACTGTCCCTGCCCTGTGTCCATGCCGGAAGCTCAGGGATGTTTCCTACTCCCTTTCTCCATTCTTTTCTCGAGAACTAAGTACTAGGAACTTTGGCAGCAGAGGAGCAGCTGAGCAGCCCGGAACAGTCCTTGTGCTGCAAGGCTGTGACTTGTTTGCACAGAGCTACATGACTGTGGAAGCCCTGAGCAGCAGCACATGGAGAGAGCCGACATCACCAGACATTGGTGATGTTGGATTCTATGTCACGTTGGACCGAGAAAACCCAAACCAGCCCTGACACTGTTTTCATCAACAGCAGCATAGGATGCAAAGAGAACAAATACTCTTTGCATCCCCTCCACTACTGCCTGGTCACCACAAGGCACCTGCACAGCTGCCCTGTACCAAAGAGGCACCATGATACAGCCTGGCAGCAGCCAAATTACCTTGCTGCCCAGCTGGCTCTGCCAAGGGGATGCTGAGCCACACAGCACCTCATCCCTGGCTCAAGGAAAGGGGTGGTTTTGTTTGTCACGTTGCATGAAAACCTATGAAACACAGAAGGGAGGCACAAGAGGCACGGTGTGACACGTGTGGTCAGCATGTCACAGGGGAGCCACAGGGCTGGGAAAAGCCTAGTAAAAGGTCAGTGCAGACAGGCAAATGCGCACACTCCCCTGCACTGGGAGCTGCACAGCTGCCTACCCAACCAGCAGATTCTGCAGCCCCAGGTACAGCCAGCCACCAGCCCCAGCAAGGAAGGGGGTGCTGTGGGGCCACACATGCCCAGCCTTCCACTGGCACCTGCTGTGCACAGGCATGTGCACTCGACCCCAATGCTGGGGCAGATAAACCAGGACATGGGGATGCAGGACAAAGCAGGATGCAGTGGTGGAGCAAAAGGGGATGGAACTGAGCAGCCATCCCATCTCCCCTGTGTCTGGCTTCCCCTGCCTGTGTCCTTGCCTGGAGATGCTGTGCTCAGTGGCTGGTTTTAGCCCTGCGCTGCTTGCTGATCAGGGTTTGTGGTCACATTTTTTCATTAACTATTTTTAATCCACATTTTGCCTATTCTCCATTCAGCCTTTTCTCTTTTTCCCTCTCTAGGCAACAGAACATAAAAAACAAATGCACCACAGTGTGCAGAAAGGAGCAGGATTGGTGGGAAGCCACAGGAGCTGGCAGTTGGGGCAGCACTAACACGCTGACGAGGGGTCCTGCAGGCCCTAAATTTTCCTGCTGATGCACAGACAAAATTGCAGGGGCTATCAGTGAATTTGGTGTGGGTCAGGACACCCGCGGCAGGCGCTGCATTGGGCAGAGTGCTGTGCTGCGGGATGCACGGCCAGGGCTGAGCAGATGCTCCGTCCTCAGGCCATCCTGCGAGAGGGGCGCAGGCTGTCCCTGCTTCCCTTACCACCCCGAGGGGAGTGCAGTGCCGGGCAGAGGGGACCTGCAGCAGCTTTGGAGATGCACTTGCAGCCAGGAGGACGGCAAGGTCACATACCCGACATGTCCTGGTTAAACAAAGCCATTTACCAACACCGTGTTGACACAGCAGAGCTCGGGACAGAGTCACAAAGGGCACTCGCACCAGGCCCCCGTAATACCCAGAGAGCTTGGAGAGAGCTGGGAGCTGGCAAAGTGTCCCCTGCTTCGGCCCCTCGGCAGGAGACCTGTGGGCACTGCTGTGCCCACCGCAGGGAGACCACGCGCGTCCCACCCTGACTAAGGGCTGCTCCGGGAATTACTCCCAACGTGACGGAGTTCAGCTGGAATCGCTGGACGGGGGGCAGAGCCAAAGCCAGGGCAGAGCCCAGAGGTGCTGTGAGCCTGACGGCAGCGGTGGGACGGGAAGCGGGCACAGAAAGCCCAGCTGCGACCCCAGGCTCAGAACACCCGTCACCCGGGGGCTCATTTCCCCCGGGGCCGGCGCCCAGCATCGGGGCAGCTCTGGGAGCTGCTGGTCTGGGCTCTCCGGGGCTCAATTCGTGGCCTCGGGGTTGCGCAGTCGTCACTTGAATCTACATCCCCGCGACGGGACGTGCGACATCCAGAGCTCCGAGACCGCGGCTACGGGCGCTCCCTGCCCTCCTCCCTCCCTTCCCCGGTACCTGTCGGGGCTGGGCTCGCGGCGGCTCCCGAACGCATCTCGGGACCAGCGGGGACCAGGTCCGGCGCGCTCGGGGAAAACTTTAGCGGAGCCGCGACGGCAGCGGCAGTGGCTGCTCAGGGGGAGGGACCGGCTCTGGGGGAGGGACCACGGGCGCGGAGCCGCGTCCCGCCGCCCCGCTCCTCCCGCCGGCACGAGGGGGGCACAGCCCGGTGCCCCAGCCCCGCCCGAGTGCTTGGCGCTGCCCCCCGCATCACCGGCGCTCGTTCCCGGGAGCTGCGGGAGCGCCGCCGCTTGTGCCTGCCCCGCCCCGCTCCCGGGCACCGGCTCGGCGGCGGGGACGGGCGTGCGGCGGGGGCAGCTAGACCGCGCCAGCCCCGAGGGAGCGGGCCGGGGGTCCCGTTCCTCGGGAGGTGCCAGCTCGCCGCCCGCTCCTGCCGTGCCCCGAGGCTGCTCGGACCCTCAGGGACCCGGACGGATCTCGGCCGCGCCGCCGCCAGCCGCCTCGACACCCGCGCTCCGGCCGCCGCCGGCGGTGACGGGTCAGTGTTGGCCGCCGCTGTCCCGCTGCAGGTAAACACTGCCCAGAAAGCGACGCACCGCGACCGGCCGGCTGGGGCTGGAGAAGGACCCGGGGGAGCCCCCGGCTTAGGGGTGCCCTGTCCCGGCCTCCCGCCAGGAACACATTTAAACGTGCACGACGTGTTGGCCATGGCAGCACTGGTACAGCCAGCACGAACCCCGGTAGCCCACTCAGCCGAGCCCCGGATCCTCCAGAGCTGCCTCCCTCGGGGTCTCACTGTACTCGGCCGCCGCTGGCTGGAAGCCCCCGTGGGTGTGGGCAGGGGAGCCCAGGCACACGCGGGGGCCTGCGGGTGTCTTGCCATTGCCACGGGGGTTGTGCCCACGGCTACGCCCGTGGAAATGGCCCTGGCACCCTTCCAGGCCAGGATGGGGGCTCTGGGGGAGGACTAGCAGACCCCAGCCCTACCTGCTGGGGGGAGAGACGTGCCCTGGGGGAGTCCCTGCAGGCAGCTGCGGGGGCCCTGGTAGCGGGCAGCGTGGGACCAGGGAGCAGCCAGCACAGACACGGCCACAGGCTGCTGCCAGCCCCATGTTCTCTGCTGCTCAAGAGATAAGTAGTGCCCTCGCACTGCAGCTGTGGGCGCTACGCTCGCGGCTGTGTCTGGCACATGCTGTCCTGCCAGTGTGACTGCTGCAGTTCGGCTGCCACAAGGGATGTGGTGAGAGGGTACGTGCACACCGGCAGCGCAGGGCTGGTGCAGCTGGTGGGACCACAGCCCAGCTGGAATGTCCCTGCCACTGGCCATCAGGAGCTGAGCAGGGCTCTGTGCTGCTGGGGGGCCATGGGGCTCCATCGCTTTCCTGCTGCATGCTGGCCCTTTGCATGACACAGAGCAGCACCCGTCAGCCCCAGGAACAGTGCTGAAGGATGGGGGGGGTAAGGAAGCACAGCCTGCCAGGGCAGCCCCCAGCTACTCATGAGGAGAGGGGCCAGCTTCCTGAGCACTCACCTGCCCATGGCCTCTGCTGCGGCTGGGCATAAGCCCAGAGTGGTGGTGCCAGTTAGGATCATTAGGCCTTGTTAAGGTGACAAGCTTTCACTGCTCTGCTGTGCCAGTCTGCCTCTGTTCAGTGCCGGAGCCCAATTAGTGTCACATCCAGGAGGCAGCTCCCGCAGAGGTGACGGGCGCCCTTGGCACAGCCCTACCCTGGAGCTGCTGTCCAGCTGAGAGCGGGCACAGTTCGGCGCAGGCCTGGCTGTGGAGCCTGCACACAGCTCCCTCTGCACACAGGCCTGGGGTGCTGGGCACACCGTGGGGTGAAGACCCCCTGTGGGGCACAGTGCCGGGGGCAAGCCTTGCTACCCTCTCTCAGCTCTGGGGGGCTCAGCTCCCAGCCCATGCCCTCAGCCATGAAAACAGTGCAGCATCTCTCCCCTCCTAAGAGGACAGCAGGCCCTGTGCCACCTTCACTCTTTATTATACTTCAAGGTCTCAGATATTCCAGTTTTTTGATTCCTTGGCGCCAGCACACACAGGGGTACACAGAGTGGCCCCACACACTGGTCAGTGTGGGGTGAGGGGCTGTGAGGGGTGGGGGTCTGCCCAGCCCCAAGGTGAGTGAGGCTGCAGAGTGGTGGTGGGGGATGCCCTCACAGATCCAGTGTCGGGTACTGGGCCCCCAGGCAGGCATTACCAGGCCCTGCCAGAGCAAGGCCATGTTCCCCACCATCATTGGTATGAGGCACAATCCCTGAAGAGCCTGGCAGCCAGCAGTGCTGAGGAGTTTTGGCCAAGCAGAAGCAGAGGGTGGGAGGCCAGGAGCAGGGGAGGAGGTCCAAGTTGCGCTGGGGTTAGGGAGGAGCACGTAGGCTAAAGGCAGAGAGAGGACAGGCCTCACACACACTGCCCCACGCCCCAGCCCCACAGCTGTGGGGTCAGAAGCCCCCCCAGCCTCATGGGCTCTGTGTTGAGGTACAGAGCCAGGCATCTGATCTCCCTACTCCCTGAGATAGCACAGTTCTGCTTCTGGGGCAAGGACAGAACTCAGAGCCAGTAGAGAAGTGGGAAGACAGAACCCCCCCACCCCCCCAAAAACCCTGAGAAGCAGTAATGCAGAGGTGGAGATGCTGAGAATGGGAGTGAGAGGTTTGCAAGGGGAGGGTTGGCCACAGGTGTTGGCAAGGCACAGGAGTAGATTTGAGAGGAGGGAGAATGGCATTGGCCCCAGAGAGCAGAGAGGGGTTCTGGGATCTTGGGGGTGACCCACACGCTCACCCCCCCTGGGGTAAGGCAGGGTCTGGTCCCTCAGACTCAGGTGGTCACTTTGATCCCAAAATATTTGCGCAGCTGCTCCAGGAAGATAAAGGTGAGAACGGTCTGAGGAACGAGCCGGACAGCAGCAGGAACAAAGCCCTGAGACAGCAAGAAGGGGAACAGTCAGTGTGTGCTTGCCACTGGGTGTCCCAGCAGCCCAACCCTGGCAGCAGCATGAGTGGGCAGGTGTGGCTCAGCACTGGCTGGGCTGTGGAGCAGGTGCTGTCACACCACGACCACCACGGTGCACACAGGTGTCAGCACCATGTGCTAACCCCTCTGGTACTGCTCTTTGGGAGCTTGATGGGTGCAGCAGGGCCACAGCTGTGGTGCCTGGGCGCAGGCTGAGTCCCATTGAGGCCAGGGCTTGCAAAACCCTGGGCCAGGCTTGGGCCAGGCAGGCAAAGGCCTGATGCAGGAGGCAGCTGGGCTGCCACAGCAGAACCTGGAATGTCCCCTGCTCCAGGACTGTTCTGGACCACAACCTCTGCTCCCAGCTCAGCCCAGCTTGCCCCACCCCACGCACCCCCAGCTAGGTACCTTGTAGAAGGCAAGTGGCCCGAGCTTGGCAGTTTCCATGGCACAGTGGACGACACCCTGGAGTGAGAGGGTGAGAGATGAGGTGGGAGGGGCTGGGAGGCAAAAGCTGCCACATATGGCCCACAGAGATGGGAGGACGGGCAGCAGCAAGGTGGGCACGGTGGGTGACTCACCTTGTACTCTCCATGGGAGTTCATCATGCGGGTCTTGACCACATCCAGGGGCTGGCACAGGAATGTGGCACATATGCCCTGCAGAGAGTCAGCCAAGTCAGGAGACCTCTGTGCCAGCAACTGCTGTGGTCACTGGAGAGACTCAGAGCCACGCTGGGACCCGACCTCAGGCCAGCAGCCTCCTGGAGCCACTGTGCCAGACCCTGCTCCACCGAGCCCAGAGTGGCAGCTCTGGCAGCCCCAGCCTCTCTGAACCTGGACACTCTGAACCTGGGTGCAGGCAAACCCAGCCCCAGCTCTGCCCCCTGGACCCTAGCCCTACTCACAGCGATGAAGCTGGACAGGAAATGAGTGAAGATATTATCTGACAGCAATCCAGTTGCGAGAACCAGCTGCTTGGCCTGGTCATAACAGGAAAGCTGCAGAGACATGGTGAATCAGTGACATGTTCCCCCTTCCTTGTCACACCAGGGACATCCTAGTCCCTATCCCAGTCACTTACTGCCCAGCAGATCTGTCCTACCTGCCCAATAGTAACAAAGGCCCCACGAAGTGATGCCACTGATGCTCCTGAGAAGAGTTTCTTCACGCCCTCTGCGGACAGACAGATTTTGGATCAGTTCTCTGCCATCACTCACACTCCATTACCCCAGGAGCCTCCTTCCACGCCCAGTCTATGTCCCCAACGCCTCACAGCTCTGCGTGAAGCACACCATAGCAAACAGGCTGGAGCAGTAGGGAGTCCTTCAAAAAACAGCATGACCTCCTCCCTGCCTCTGCTCATCCTCTGTTCCACCTGCTTCACCCTCTTGTGCTTTTCTGTTGCAGTTTCCAGCAGGTCACCCTTTCCCACCAAGTATGTGCAGGCTGCCAGGCTCTGCCAGACTTTGCCCAGCCCCTGTCCCAGCCAGCCGATGCGAAGATGCCAGACCCTGTGCTCCCCTGGACTCTCCCAGCCCCAGGGACATCCCCCAGCCCCTCTCCCTGCCCCGGCTGAGAGAACTTCCAGGGTAAGCTCCGACCCGGCACCTGCTAGGACACCGGAGCAGGCTCACCCACACGGCTGGCACGGCCTCACCTTCCCGGAAGACACGGTACATGCCATCCAGGGCATGGGAATAACTGGAAGGAGCGAGAGGGGAAGAGGTCAGGGCCTGAGGCTCCGAAGCACGGCGGCAGCCCCGCCGCTCCCCCCGGGCACCGGCGGCTCCGGCCCAGACCCCCCGGCCCCGGTGCGGTGCTCGGGCCGTGCCGCCGGTGCGGTGCTGCCCCCCCGCGGCCACCCGGCCCCCGGGAGCGCCGATCCCTTCCCACGGCACCCGCGGCCCCTCCGGCCTCCCACCCCTCCGCCTCTCGCCCTGGCCCCGCACTCACTTGCGCCGCTGAGCCGGCGGCTGCTTCATGTCGTTCTGCATCCTAGAAGGCAGAGCACTGCAGGTGAGGGGCAGCCCGTACCCCACTGTCCCCTGCAGCACTGGGGACCCCAGCACAGGGCAGTGGAATTGCGTTGCCCGTTTACAAAAGGCCAATAAAGTTGCCTTTATTCCCACTCCCCCTGAGGGTCACACGTGGCTAGGTGCTGTCACCAAAAGGCAGAACAGTTCTGGCCATCCTGAGCACAGAGCTCCTGGCTCATGACCACGGGGCAGGCTGGCCAGGAGAGATGTTGAGAGCACCCCAGCACTACCCACCACCCCAAATGCTGTCATGCACGGGTCAAAATCCCCGGTCATGCAGACCGAACTGACCTGACGTTCACCATGTCTGCCGGCGTCCCTATAAACCCGCCAGTGAAACCTGTGGCCAAAGAGTTGGGTCAGGGGCTTATTCATCCTGAGGGAGCCAGGGCCAAGGGCACCACTGCCTGGCTCACCTCCTGCTGCAGCCACCAGCACTTTCTGGTAGAAGGGGGGAGGCCCCTGCTTGCCCTGGCCCATGTGTTTTTTGGCGGTCTCATAGATGCCGAAGCGAGTCAAGGAATATGTCATCTGGATGAGAGGAAAATGAGTGGCCGTGCCCCTGGCACAGGGCAGCTCGTCACCTGCAGCACACGCTGCAGGAGCTCCAGGCACTCACCTGCCGACACAGTGAGGCGCTGAGCCCGTTGTAGAGAGCCAGGAAGCCGTCAGTGCGGATCACGTGCATCGCCATCCCCATCATCCGCATCTTCACCTCCTGCTGCGTCTGCAGGTGGACCTGGGGCAGAGTGCAGCAGTGTCAGCCCAGCGCCGGGCTGGGCAGAGATAGAAGCACACTGAACAAGTGTGGATTTGAGCATGTGTCAGGTTAACAGCACTTGCACAGGAGCTAACAGCTTCAGACAGCCCACACCAGACTGGCCCAGCCTGGCACAGGAGGGGTGGAGGCAGTGAGGGAGAGAGGAGTGCTCAGGCCCTGCCCTCAACCATCGGCCTCAAGGTGAAGGGTGGCGCCTGCTCTCCCTGGCCACCTCAGGGTGGAAGGTGTGTATGTGTGTACATCCAGCAACAGATGAGTGGGCGAGTGCCCAGTGTGGGTTTGCAGCTGGTGAAATCACAGCCATGCAACACAGCAGCCTCCAGAGCCACTTCCCCTCCTTCCCAGTGCAGGAATCACATAGGCAGGAAGAGAACCCCACAGCCAGCCAGGCGCTCCCCTTCCTGCCTGTAGCAGCCCAATGCTTCCCACCATCACCAGGGGCAACGGCAGCAAGCACAGAAGCTGGCTGGGACAGGGGAACTGTGTCGGCTGGTGCTGGAGCATGCTCTGACCACATGTGGGTCAAAGGCCCCAGGAGATAAGGAGAGCAAAGGGCTGCTGTCAGGGGATAGGGCCCAGCTCCCACTACAGAAGTTGTGGCACAGCCGGGTCGTGGGACACACTGCAGGATGCCGGGAACAGTCACTGTCTCCCATATGGGGCAGCAGCAGGGGTGCAGGGGCCTGCTTGCAATCCCCACAGGTGGATTTTAGACGTCAGGGACCAGGGCTTATGGCTGTTCACAGGCTGGGGCAGATTAAGTGGGCAGGGCAGGCAGAGCCATGCAGGGATACGGTCCACTCCCTGCAGTCCCAGATCTGCCGGAAGGGCAGGCAGGAAGGCAGGCATGGGATGGGATAGCCAGGTTGTGGTCACTGCAGGGCCAGAAGACCATGGGTGGCCAGGGGCTGCACAGAGTTGGCCTAAGGGCACAAGTATTCTGCAGGCAGGTTGGCCAGGGCCCCTCACTTGGGGCCAAGGTCCAAGTGATGAAGTGGTGTGATGAAGTGCCCTTCGTCCCCTGCCCTGAAAGCGCCTGAGGCCCCACGTGCCTCCCCAGGCCTGGCACCAGCCTCTGCTGTGGGAGAACTCGTGGCCAAAGACAGGTCTGTATTCAATAATCTGGTGTGAACTCTCTAGCAAAAACAGCTGGCTAGGATGTGCTGCTCAAAACCACAGGAATGCAGGGGCTGCACATCCACACAGGACAGCATGAGGATGCAGCCCAAACGTCACAGCCATCACACTGGCTCAGAGACAGACCTAGAGGCAGGTGCCAGACTAATTCCCTTTCTTAGCACCTTGCCAGGGCACCCCGCACAAGCTCCCACGGGCTGGCAGCCACCTCCACTGGGCAGACAGGGCCAGTTGGACAAGGCAGCACGCCGAGCGCTGGGGAGGTGGCATTGCCCTGCCAGAGCTGGCTCCTCTCCTGGGCCTGTGCCTGGAACATCTTCCTCTCCCTCCACGCCATGGGGTGGGAAGGGGCTGTCTGTCCCAGCCTCACCCACAGGCATGGCCCTGGGAAGGGGAGGCCTTGTCCTGGGCTGCCTCTTCCCTCCCCCTCCGCAGCCTGCTCCGCTGCCAGGCTCGTCGCCACTTGGCTGGCGTACAAGGCTCTGGGCAGCGCTGGCATTTGCCCCATCCGTGGGTGCTGGCAGCACAGGGCTGCGCGCGGCGCCCTTTGTGCGGGAGCAGGCATGCCAGGTCATCTGTGGCGCCTAGGTGACATCTTGGCCGGAGGGCTCAGAGCCCAGTGGGCCAGTGTCCAACACTGCCGGCCCCAGAGGAACTGCCATATCCAGGCAGGGATGGCCAAGGCACCCTCCTCAGCTCCTAGGGCTGGCACCCCGAGCTCCCTGGGCCCCTCAGCCACACATCTACCCGTGCCCCTGGGCTGCGTCTTGTGACCCCTCAGCTATGTCCCTGCACAGCCACGAATCAGCTCCTCAGAACTGACCCCCACCAGCTGTTTCCCCACACCTCTACAGCTATTCTGCAGCTCCCTTGGTTGCTCTGGGACCCTCACAGCCATTCCCTATCCCTGCACAGCTGTTCCAGGACACTCAGACTTGCTTCCCAGAACCCCAGATCAGCTCTTCATCCCCTCAAAGTTGCTCCAGGATGCTCACAGCCACCCACTCCCCTTCTCAGGCAGCCTTTCCCCAGTACCTCAGAGCCAGTCCTCCAGCTGCTCCGGGATCTTCAGAGCAGCTCCTCACCCCTCGCAGCCACTCCAGGACTCTCATAGGCACTCTGAGTCCCCCCCCCTAAGCCATTCCCTATCCCCTCAAAGCTGCTCTGGGACCTTACAGCCAGGTCCCTGACAACCGGTCCCGCAGCCACTCCGGGACCCTCAGATCCGCCCCCGTCCCCTCTCAGCCTCCCAGTCCTCTACAGCCGCTCCCGGGACACTCGGAGCGTCTCCCCATCCCTTTATAGCCACTTCCAATCCCCCAAACCCGCTCCAGGACCCTCGGATCTACTCTCCGTTCCATCGCAGACTCTCCAGGACCCCTACAGCCAGTCCCAGCTCCCCCTAACCTCCTCCCCATCCTCTCACACCCTCTCCGGGACCCTCATGACCACTACCAGCCCCCTAACCGACCCCCCAACCCCTCACCGCTACCGGCCTCCACAACCGTCCCCCCAAGCCCTCACCACTACCGGTCCCCCATAACCGTCTCCCCATCCCCTCACAGCCCCCCCAAACCACCGCAGCCATTCACAGCTCCTCAGACTCGCCCTCCATGCCCCTAAACGGCCTCCCCCCCGCCGGCAGAGCCGCCCCTCGGCGTGTCCCCTCCTCACCTTCAGCAGATCCAAGGGGTGGGTGCAGCAGGCGGCCCCGGACGACGCGAGGCCGCCGAAGTACCAGCGAGAAACGCGCTGCTCCGCCATGGGCGCCGCTTCTGCCAGAAGCCACGCCCTCACCGGGACAAGGCCACGCCCCCACCCGTTAAGCCACGCCCTCTCCCGGTACCGGAAGGGAGTGGGGCGGGCTCGGGGCTCGCATCTCCGAGTCCGCGGCGAACGCGGCAATCGCAGGCTCCGGAATCCTCGTTCCCGCCCCACACACGTCCCCATGCCCAGCCCCGGGAAGTGGCTCTTCCCATTAATAATTAACAGAGATTAATTAATAGGGAGGTGAAGCCGTCAGCAAACGCAGCGTGAAGAGGTGGGACAGGCACAGGTACAAACGGCAGCGTTACTAGCGTGCACACACTGAGCGCAGGGATAATCAGCGGCTCCAGAATACTTTCCCACCCTGCACACATGTCCACAACCTGTGGAAGTGCGTTCTTCTCGTTAACAATCAACAGAGAGGTGAGACCATCAGCAAAAGGCAGTGTAAGGAGGTGGGTGGTGTGCTGGTACAAACTTCCAGTACCTGAAGGGAGCCTACAAGAAAGATGGAGAGAGACTATTTACAAGAACATGTAGTGACAGGACAAGGGGGAATGGCTTCAAACTCAGAGTACATTTAGATTGGATACTAGGATGAAATTTTTGGCTGTGAGGGTGGTGCGGCCCCGGCACAGGCTGCCCAGAGAAGCTGTGGCTGCCCCATCGCTGGAAGAGTTCAAGGCCAGGCTGGATGGTGCTTGGAGCAACCTTGCCTAGTGGAAGGTGTCCCTGCCCATAGCAGGGCTGGAATGAGATGACCTTTCAAGGTAATTTCCACCCTAAACCATTCCGATTCTATGAAACGGGGAGCAGGGGGATAATTGGCACTTGAGAAAGATGCATCATTTTACAGGGTTTTTTTTTGATATTTATAAGATAGAGTTCATGGTGATGGCAGGAAGCAGCAGCTCTGCCAAACCACACAACATTCTTCAGGAGAGTACTCCCACTGTGCCACATGCACTCAGAAAAGTCCGGAGCCCAGCTTGGGCAGCAGCTGTAGCACCAGTCTCTCCACGGTGAGACTACTCCAGAACAACAGTCCCTCCTGCTGCCTCTAGTGCTGCTTTGATCTTCTCTGCTTCCTCCTTGGAGGCGTTCGCCTTGATCTCCTGCGGAAGGGACTCCACCAGCTTCTTTGCCTGCGAGAGGGACAAAGTACGAGGCTTGTAAACTGGCTTTCACTAACTGGATTATTGGATTTAGAGCCATGATCCTGACCTCTGCTTAAGCCAACTGTGGAAACTCACGGACCAGCACAAACCCTGAGACTTTCACTTGAACTACAGCACATCCCACCAGAAGGCAGCTAAACCTGACCGCAGGCGATGACAACATCTGCTGGGAAACCTTTTCCTGCAATTCACTGCTTTTCAATTCTTCCACCAGGTGCACGGTGTTCCCAGATGTGCACCCCAGCCTGCACAGGTGTGGGTGCAGGCAGAGCCCCAGGCAGTGACCTGCTGAGGCAGCATCCGCCTGGCACTGGGCTGGCTCTGCACCGTGACAATGTTTTGGTTCACATACTTGTACCAGCAGGAGGGGAGGCCAGTGCAGGGTTTGGACACAGCTGCACTGGCTAAAACAGAGCTCCGGCACGGACTACTTAACAATGCAGTGTTTTGACATTTTTAGGGACTTTTAAAGCAAAACTATTGGTATTAAGCAGCACTGCAATACTTAAGGCATGCTGAAAAAACTGTTTAATTTAAAGAATTTACTGCAGTGCTGCTATAGAGAAGGAAGGGAGCCCAGGGGGGACAAGCCCCTGCTGCTCTTACACACAGCAGCTCTCTGCCACAGTACTTTGGGGGTTTAGCACCCACGGGACTGGCCACTGTGCTGGCAGAAAGGTTTTGTCCCTTTGATTCCTGCTGGGTTCAATGTCTACATATCTGTGGTAGCAGACAAATGTTTTTTTTTGCTGGGGTTAGAAGGCACAGATGTGTGGGCAGTGTTCAGTGGGGCAGAAACGCCCTTGCTCACAAGGACTGGATTTGGACAGGAGCTTGTTCAGGCTCACTGCGGTGATGACAGGCAACACAACATAGGTTGTTAATTTCTGAACCCTGCTCAGCAAGGTGTGACTCCATTCTAAAGAGGCCCCTGTCAAGAGAAGCAGCTGCTCCTGATGTTCAGTGGGAAGAAGAGGAGAGCACAAGCCAAGTGTGACCCATGGGAGCAGCAGCCATGAGGCAGAGGCAGCGTGCTCCCAACCCAGCTAGAGCCCAGGGCTGGTGGTGACAGAGGGCAAGCATCTGCTGGGCAGCTCCCAATGAGCTTCCTGAGGTGCAGCCAGCCTTGGTCTGGTGTGTGCTGATCACACACTTGCTGATCACACAGCTGTTGGCACAGGACTGGTGTCTGGGTCCCAATAGTGCCCAGGGCAATTACTATATGTGCTTCCCTCCATACCACAGGGCATTGGCAGATCCCCCTGCAAACCTTTTAAGAAACACCTTGACATGATGGCAGTAAAATTTACAATAAATGGGCTTTGGCTCCACTTTGAAAACAATCTCTGCAGGTAGAACCTCCACAACTGTTTGTGTTGTGTGTGTGTTTCACCTGAAGAGCCAGGCCTGGGTACATCACACTTGAATCTGCCTGCAATAACTGGCATCTAGGAACAGCTCATCCAGCAGGTGCCACGTGCAAAGTCAAGCTCACTTAGCATTGGCTCTCCAGTCAATTATCTGCTGATTGTTTCCATTACAGGGTTTGGTATTTTCATGTTTGCTTGGGACTGATAATAGATTAACAACTTCCAGAGGAACCCTTCTGACAGTCAGGTATTTATCCCCATGGGACAGCCAAACTTGTACCTGTGCCACTGACTTTCTCTGCTGGCTTTGCAATGCAGCAATAAGAACGGGCTAGAAGATTATCTGCAAACACTTCTGCTCTCCTGGGCTACAACAGGAGCAGACACTGCAATGCTCAACATTGCAGCTGGAATATTGGAAAGTGCTACTATTGACCCCAAGATATGAAAGCATCACCCTGTGGAGAAGTGCAGCACATTACATGCTTCAGAAGTAGCAGCTTCATCATCCAACATGCTGAGCCCACATCCCAGGTCAAGGGTCTGAGCTCGGACACTACCCAGGGCTGAGGCTCATCTCCTCCAAGGAAAGAAACAGCACCACCTATAAAATGAAGGGCCCTAAAAAGAGCTGGATTTCAAGATATGTGAATTAGAGATGAGGAGATGCTGGCTACTTCTGAGCTCTGCAAGAAAGCTCACAGCAGCTCTCAGGTTTGGAGAAGCTGAGGCTGTCACAGACATCTTTGACTCCTTTCCTCTTAGCCTCCTCCTTTATCTCTCTACTTCTGACAAGGGAAAATGCCAGACAAATGCACAAATTCCGTTCCCCACATCTCTGCATCGAGATGCACACAGGCAGACTGTGCTTCTGAATGCACGAATCCAGGCTCCCTTTGAACACAGAGCCGAGGCTGCTGGACCTGGGGGCAACACACCAGAGCCTGGGGCAGCACCTCCTCACCTGCACGAGGTTCACTCCTGGCACGAAGTTCTTCACCTCCTTGATCAGCTTCACCTTGTCAGTGGCCTTCATCTCCGTCAGCCGGACGGTGAAATGAGTTTTCTCTTTCTTGAGCGGGACCACCTCCTCCTCCTCCTGGAAGCAGCCGGAGGGCGGTGAAGACCCGCGGCCGAGCCCACCGGCCTCGCCCGCCCCCGCGCGTGTGGGCCCTGGGGCCCCGCTCCCGCCCCTCCCGGAGCGCCCGGTACCTGCGGAGCCGCCTGGGCGGGCAGGAGGGAGGCGGCGGCCGCCGCGGGCATCACCCCCACGTCCGGGATCTTCAGCGTCTCCTGCGGGAAGAGCAGCGGCACCAGCGGCCGGTCAGGCGGCGCACGCGGCCGATCCGGGATGAGCCGGGCCGGGATGAGCCGGGCCGGGATAAGCCGGGTCAGACCGGGTAGGCTCCGCACCCACCTTGAGCAGCGCGTTGAGATCGGCCACTTCGAGCAGCGTCAGCCCCGCGATGTCCCGCACCAGCTGCCGCACCTTGGGCGAATACTCCTTGGCGGCCGTGTCCAGCGGCGCCCCGGCCAGCGCCTCTGAGCGCCGCGCGGGGCCGGTGCCGAGGGCTCGCAGCCCGGCGGGGACCCCGCGGAGCGCGGGGCGCGGCGGCAGCCGGCGCGGCGGCAGCGGGAGCAGCGCCCGGCGGGCGGCGGGCAGCGCGGCGGGCAGCATGGCGGCCCGAGGACACCGGACGCTCCGCCCCGCGCCCTCCCGGCGGGCCCCGCGCGGCCGCCCCGTGCCCACGGAGAGCCAATAGCGACCGAGGGGGAGCAGAGCAAGGCACGATGGGAGATGTAGGCAAAACTGCGTCAATGGAAAAGCAAAATCAATCATATAAATCCATTACTATTTATCATTTCTAAATAAGAGTAGTAAAAAGCTTCATGTCCGAAGGAACAGATATTACTTCCTCTCCGGAATGTTTGGAAGGAGAATTGGTTATATTTCTACACCGTGGTTAATGGTAAAATTGAAGCATAATGAATGCAAATGAAAAGAAACAAAAAGTCTGAAAGTCTTGTCATTTTATCTTTTTGGCTTTCACTAATTGCAGTAATACCTTCTAATGCTCCATAAAGCTTAATAATTTAGGCCTATGCATCTGCAGCATAGAAACATTCTAGACACTGTAGGGATGAAATTTATGTGGCCAAAGCTCACTTTGAGCTGAAGCTGGCTGGTACTGCAGGTGGAAGTACAAAGGGATCTGCACCCCGGAGCTGCTGCCAGCCCTCGGCGACCATTTGCCCCGCCGGCTGGCGGGATGCCCCGGTGGGCGCCGCGCCGCTCCCGCCCAGCACACGAGGCTGCCGTTCGTTCCAACACTTTATTGTCACCGATAGCGCTCGGTCTCCGCCCAGAGTGGCGGGACGGCGACAGGCCCGGCCCAGCGAAGGGCCCCGGGCCCATGAGGGCGCTGCAGGGAGCGGGGCTCAGCAGGGATGGGGCAAAGCTGGCACCGGGGACCGGGCAGGGCTGGAGCACTGCGGTCTTGGGGCTTGCACCACAAGCCCCGGGGCAACGACAGGGGCAGGCCGAGCTCCTGCCCGGCCCCAGGGGCCACCAGCTGTCCAGGGTGGGTGGGTGAGCCGGGGGGCTGCTGCCCCAGGCTGCAGGGCATGGGGGGCTGCACCCCTGCCCCTTGGTCCCCAAAGCCGGCAGTAGGAGCCCATGGCCCCACCGGCCCTGGGACACGAGGCCGGGGGACAGGACAAGTAGTCAAAGTACAGAGTGATTTCGGATGAAGAGTAGTGTTACACTGGACCCACGGGACCCCGAGATTCCTGTGGCCACGATCAGTCAAAAGAGATGAGCTGGGCCTCTCCACTGCCTGGGGGTTGCTGCCCAGGGGCAGGCGCTGCTGGGGGCTGCTGCTGCGGGGGTGCCCCAGCTGGGGCCACCTGGAGGAGAGCAAACAGCTTTGTTAGTGTGTGGTTTCATTAGCATACATGCCCCACTGGGTCCTGACCCCCTGGGCTGGTGGCACTCACCTGTTGGTAGAGGGGCTGCTGCCCCGGCAGGTAGGACTGCTGGGCTGGCAGGCTGCTCAAAGCTGTGTCCTGGCCTGGCAGGGCAGACATGAGACCCTATGGGAACGAGGGGGTGGGTGTCAGAGGGGCTGGGGTACATGCAGCACCCACAGGGCAGTGGTGACTGCCCCCAGCCTCCACCAGATCTCCCCCAGGGTGGCTCCATGGGCTGGAGCCCACTCATGCCCAAGCAGGGAGCGCTCACCTGCATGCTGTAGGGCTGGTAGCCCATGGAGACAGACTGGTTGCCCATGTAGCCCATGGTGCCCGACTGGGGTGCCTGGGAGATGGCTGGGATGCTCTGCGACTGTGAGGCTGCAGTCTGTGGGGAGACGCTGATGAGAGATGGCACAGGCAGCAATGGCTCACACCTCCAGACAAGGCCCTTGAACCCAAAACTGGCTCTAACTCCAGCCCACTTCCACAGCAAGAGCAGCAGCTCTGGAGATGTGGACCCAATCAGCCTGCTCCCCTCCTGCTCAGAGATCTCATTGCTGAGTTTGGGTACGTTGCCCAGCCCCACAGAGCCCCCCAGCCCTTGTCCCAGATGGCTGCAGGCTGTGCTGCCTCACTTGCCTGGTAGCCCTGTGTGGGTGTGGGCTGGTAGGATGAATATGCAGGGGTGGTGGTGGGCACCGCTGGCCCCTGCTGAGGCCCCTGCCCACTGCTGGCACCCGGCTGGTACATGTAGGCATTCACCATGCTGGGATCTGGGGGGAGAGAGCAGAGGTTGGAGCGACCACCTTGGGCTCAGCCCTACCCCCAGAGGCTGAGCTGCCCAACGTACCAGTCCCGGTGACGGGCATGGCAGTGTAGGGCCCAGTTCCCCCCTGTGCAGCCTGGTTCATGTACACGCTGTGCATGGGAGAGCCCTCCACAGAGCCAGCTGGGCTGAAGGTGCCAGGGAAGCTGGTGGGCCCAGAGGGCTGGTAGATCACCCCACTGGCTGTGGGCATGGCCTGGAGCTGGTGGGAGAAGGAAAGCCAGCTTAGCACGGCCCCTGGAGCAGTCCCTGGAACCTGGCAGGGGGAGCCTACCCCAGCAGCCGTACCTGGGCGTAAGGCAGTGAGAAAGCTGGCATCTGGGCTCTCATCTGGATAGTCTGCTTCTGCTGCTCCAGGCGCAGCTGCCTCTCCTTCTCCTGCTCCTGCAGTCGCTGGATGGCCAACTGACGCTGCATCTCCAGATACTCCTGTGGGAACAGGGCTGTGGTGGCTGGGAGCCACAATACCACACAACCCCTCCTATACCGGGACAGCCATCCCTACCAGCCCTGGGCTGGGCCACAGCGCAGGAAGGCCCGGAATACCCTGGACATGCTTCCCTGCCTCACCTGCTTCTTCTGCCTCATGATCTCCAGCTTCTGTGCCAGCTGGATCTGGCGCTGCCGCTCTGCCTCCTCTGCTGCACGGCGCAGCTTCTCCTGGTGCTCCTCCCGCAGCGCGTTCAGAGCCCCACGCGCGTCCCGGATCTGGGCCAGCTTGTCCTGCAGGCCCTCATAGTACACTGGAGAGGGAAGGGACAGCCTCAGGAACATGGGGATGGAGCACCTGGCCTGCCCCTGCACTCCACAGGAGATTCTCCCCAGTGAGACTGTGTCACAGGAGTGCTGAACCCTGACACCGTGGAAGCCCTGGCCCACCCACGCCCAGGGCCAGCAGCTCCCCCAGCTCCCACGCACGCCTGCGCTCATCCAGCTGGTTGAGCAGCTCCAGCAGCTGCGGGTGCATGTTGTTGATGGACTGGAAGAGGGACAACACGGCAGAGTCGTTGGTGATGCTGCGGCCTCGCATGTGGTTGCTCTTCATGCGGTTGACGAACGTGGTGACCGCGTTCTGCAGCGCCTTCAGGAACTGCTCGTGGTTCTCCTCGGACTCACCATTTTGGTACTGCTGCTGGAAGGATGGGGCAGCCAGTCAGCTGTGACCTCCCCGTGCCAAGAGCCGGCAGCCAGCCTGCAGAGCCCAAGAGTAGGGCGCTTCTTGCCCCTCGGTAGGTGCCAGACCCAGGCCCAGGCCCCCTCTTACCTCAACCACCCCAAGAGGGGCAGGGTGGGCTTCCCCAGGCTGCACAGCTGGCTCTGTCAGGGACAGGGGTGCTGACGGTGTGGGGCTCTTGCGAACCTCCTCCTGTTTCTTCTCCCAGTAGTTGCGGTTCAAGTACCGGGCCAACTACCAGGAAGAGAAGAAGATGAGCATCACTGCCTCACAGGAGCAAGCCTGTGCTGCAGACTAGGAGGGCCAGGATCCTTACCTCTGGGTCAATGTCCTCGGCCAAGGGAGCAGAGGAATTCTGCAAAGAGACAAATGGAGAAATGCAGTTCAGCAAAACCAGAGATCCTCAGGTCCCACTCAGATGTTCAGCTCAGACCAGGCCATGCACGACCACCAGTGCTGAGCACCAGTGAGAGCCTCGAAGGGGTCACAAGCTGGGAGGCAGTGGAGGCACCTAAGTCCTGGCTGAGAAAACACCTTCTTGCTCAAAACACAGTGAACAAGCAAGGAGTTGAATGGGGCAAATACTTTCCCTCAGTATGGGATTAAATTTGACATAGCCAGGGCAGACTCGGGCTCAGGAAGTGGCCTGTGTCCAGCCAGTCCACAGACATACCACGGGCGGGGAGTACAGCGTGCTGACTGGGGGAGCCGACGACGTGACAGGAGTGGGATCAGCCTTAGGGTACATGGAGTAGCTTGTTTTCTGCCTCTGCAAAAGAGAAAATTGCCAACTCGGAGTCCAGGCTTCTCCAAACCAACCACAATACAGCCTGTGCCTGGCTCTGCTTTCACCCTCTTACTGCACAGGCTTTGAGCCTTGCTCACACCAGGACATATCCAGAGATCTGTTAAGGCCCAGCACAGCTGGGCTGAAGAGCAACAACCCCTCCCACACTCCAGCAGCAAACAAACCATTCTCTCTTTCTCCTCAGCCTCTGACTGAGACAAGGCAATAGCCAGCTGGAGCTCCTCTTCCTCTTGCAGAGCTGTCTCATCACGCTTTGGAGGCAGCTGGAAGTGGAAAGATGAGGTCAGTAATGGGATCCACAAACAAGTCAGATCACCTATGGGGCAGACACTCACCTGGGACTGCTGAGAGAGGGGGCTGGTCAGGTACTCAGGGGGCAGTTCGGAGGTGGCAGCAGCTTTACCCTCGGTTTTTCTGTAGTGAAAGGTGATAGTATGGACTGAATGCCCCCTTCTCCACACCAGAGTCCAGCTCTGCACAGTGTTCTAGCAGCAAACCCCACTCCCAGGAAGGAA
Organism: Sylvia atricapilla; assembly: GCF_009819655.1. Lineage (NCBI taxonomy): Eukaryota > Metazoa > Chordata > Aves > Passeriformes > Sylviidae > Sylvia > Sylvia atricapilla. The sequence continues at coordinate 8,015,943 of NC_089157.1, forward strand.
GAGGGCCCATCCCAGCCTGTACAGACTGGGAAGCCCTTGTGCTCTGCAGGGAGCTAGTTCTACACCATGCTTCCCCCCTCAAAGTCCCAGCTGTGGCAGGCAAAGAAACCCACCACAAAGGGTACTGACTTGTTGAGATGCTCATAGCAGGGTTCACAGACTCTCACTTCCTTCTCAATCCCAAACTTGGGGATGGTGGAATATTTGGAGGAGCATTTTCCACAGAAGATCTGCCCACAGGCCCGGCAGTGGTGCTGTGAAGGACAGGAGACATGAGCGTGGTAGCAAGACATTCCTTATCCTTTAGCCAACATCCATCAGACACTCCTGTCATTTCCCTGCCAGCAGCCAAGAAACATGGTCTGTCCCCAGCCCACTTCCACACAGCAAGTCCTGCAGGGAGTTCTGCAAGTCCCCAGGGCTGTGTAGAGCAGGGAACCCAGAGGGGCAGGGGCAGCACCCACCTTCCGCGTCACAACGCCGAACTGCACTCGGCACCTGTGACACTCCTCTGCATCCACCCAGTCTGGAGCCTGTAGGGGTCAAGGGAAATTGCATAAGGAGGGAGGAGTGTGTCAGCACTGTGCCTTTCAGGAGTTCTGATGGCTAACAGGACTCACATGTCTCATGGGGGAGAGCCATTTGCAGCTCAACAAGAAATATTAATCCCCATAAGTTATCTCCTCTCATGTTCCTTAGAGACTGTGGTGCTTTCCCAGTCAGTACAAGATTAGTTAGGAAAATGTCTGCACAGTAATCACTTCAGCAATGCCCTGCTGCCACATCCAGCCTGCCAAGCTGCTGCAAGGCCACTGAGCAGCAGGAATGATGGGTCTGACTCCCTGTCCTGGTCAGTTCTCCCTACAACGTCTCCAACCCACACAAAATGGAAGAATGCAAGACCTGCAGGGCTGGCAGGAAGGGAATGGGAAAGCAGGTCTGTCCCACAGTGCCAGCTGCTCCCCACACCACAGAGCTCACCCTCTCTGCTGCGAACATGGCATCACTCTCCTTGAACTCTGGAAAGACGTGACCTGCAGAAGAAATGGTGCCCCATTGTGAGAGGAATCCTCTGGCACAGGGAGCCCACCTGCCTGCAAACTCATGCTATGGGTGCCAGCTCAGCACCACCTTTTGTCTTGACCAGTAACCTCCCTCTGACACAACAGAAGCAGGCTCCCCTCAGCCATGGTCTGAAGACTATCCCAAATTGTTTCCCTTACACACCCACAAAGGACATCACAGGCCTCTGCATAAGGCTTATTATTTCTCAGTACTTCGAACTGAGAGGGATAAAAAGCCCACTGCATGGGCAGGCAGGGCTGGGAGTTTCAGCCCTTGAAGGGCCAGAGTTTAGCAACACCAGCTCAGGATGGTGGACTGACCCTCCAAGCTTGTGCCACTGCCTGCAGAGTTTCTGGTGCAGAGAAGGAAGCAGAGGCAGCAGCGTGTCCCTGCCCTTGGAGCAGACACTGCTGTCCTGGGACAGAAGGGAAAATGTCACCAACACAGTGTCAACAAGCGGACCCATCCTGAGAGCAGGAACAAATGCCTTTGAGGAAGGAACTGCCCCACAGCGAAGTCCTCCCAGAGGACACGACCCCAAGAACAGTTGCAGCTCCTGCTTTTCAGGTTTCCCTGCCAGCCCTGAGGCACAGGCTGGGCTGGAGGCCCAGAGCAAGGCTGCTGGTCCTGGGACCACTGGACTGTCCCATGCATGCAGCAGGATTTAGTCATCCTGAAGTGTTCATTGGGTATTGGGAACCAATGAAGAGCTCAGTGCTCCAAGTCCAGATTTTGCTCAGGCCAGGCAGGGACCTGCCAAGGCTCCTACGGAGCAGAGCTGCTTCACCAGGTGCCCCCTCACCTGTGGCCACAGTCCTCACCTTCAACCTTCATTATCTGATAGGTGTCCTGCACCACCTTGTACTTGGGCTCGTTGCGGAAGGCGTGAGCCCAGGCCTGGATGAGGTATAGGATCTTACTGCGGACACTCGTCTCCACTTGCCTCTGCACAGGAAGGGAGGAGAAAAAACCATCTCAGAAAACGTCCCTGAAACCCAGAGGACCAACAACCTCCTGATGAACCCCCTGAAGAGAAGCCAGAAATACCATGCAGGAAAGGGACTTTAGAGTACTCCTGACAGGTAAGAACTATCAGAAACCTGCAGTAAGGACAATGCATAGCATAGACAACAGACCCCTTCAGCTGCTCCACTGCCCCCTCCAGCACAACCAACAAAATGTCCTTTGGAGCAGCATAGACCAACTGAACACAGCTGTGGCCTTGATGCTTAGAGCAAATGCCCAGCAGCACTGTCCACTCCCTGACCAGAGCCACCCCTCCCACACTCAGAACACAGTGGGAGCCCCAGCTGCCCAGTACAGCACAGCTCACCTCGCCCGCCCACTGACAGTGGAGGGTGTCAGCACCACCACTCCAGCAGTACTGAAAGCCATCTCAGGATATGACACAGTGAGGACAGCTGGGACAGCTGCCCTTTGGCGGCAGGGGCAACTGCATCACACTTCAAGGAACTGGAGAAAAGTTGGCAAGCCTGTTCTGACCTCAGCCAGCCTCAGAGCCGCTGCGTCATCAGCTGCCCAAGTGATCACATCCACGTGACTGGCTGTTCCAGAAATCCCCAGGAAGCACAGGAGCACTGTCAAGCTCTGACTTTAGCCAAGACCTCGGCTCACAGAGCATCACTTACTGACAATTCCTTGGGTTCCAACTTCTGGAACATTTAGCAAAATCTTGCACTCCATACATGTCACAGCCCTGAACCTCATCAGAACTTGGACTATTTTACCAGCATTGGGTGTTCACAAGCAGCAAAATTCCAAGTGTGGGAGGAGAATGGGGCAGTTGTGAAACTCCTTAGGCAGGCAAGGACTGAGAGAACCCCAAAACCCCTGGATGTGATTCAATCTCCTCAGCCCTTGGAGCAGCTGTGCTAACACACCTGGCTGTCAGGCCATGGCAGTGCTCCTGCCTTGGGAGAAGATCCTGCACGGAGACTGAGTCAGCCCTAACAGGAAGATGACAGGAGAGACAGCCTGCTCGGTGTGTGAGGTGACAGGACTCACACAGCCTGTCCTCCAAGGATCTGGGTCACCTGTTTGTTTATGTCTTCCTGGTGGAAGACAGCAGCTATAAGGAAGGAACAGTATGATGCTCTTGTCTGGGCATTGCTGTTCTGAGTTGGGAGCTGGAGACAGGAGTTCTCATTTCCACTTCACTAAAGGAATTCCCCAGTCCAAGGATACAGGAAGCTCCAGCAGGCATCAGACTGGTGACAGCTTGTAACAACAAACTTGTCAGTGCCAGCAGCCATAGTTACACCCTGCAGAGCTCCTGAACAACTCAACATGCCCCTGAAACAGCTGTGGCCCAGAGGCAGCTCCCGTTGGTTTTTCCTTTGTTGCTTTACCTCCCTATGTGTCTCACATTGTTCCAAAAGAGGGAATTCACCTTGCCACTGCCCAGGTTCTTGGTAAGGTGTCAAGCCATCATCTGTTTTCCTTTGCTGTCCCAACCCAAGTGTTGCATCCAGGAGCATTTCCCATGGAATGGCCTAAGCCTCTGCAGCACATTCCTGCCATTTCACAGTACAGACAAACCTCTGCTCCCACCACATCTCCTCTTCCCAGAAGCCCTCCTGCACTGCCTACACTCACGCTTTCACACCACATGAGTTTGCTCTTTTCTGAAGTGCATTTCCAGTTACCCTTCTGCTCCTTACCCAAAGAGAACACAAGAAAGGACACATAAATTTCCTCCTGCTGCTGCTTTTCCATAGGGAAAAAAACCAACAGTAAAATAAATCCATTTACCTTGAGTATTTCCTTCAGCTCCTCCATGGTCTGTTTATTGGCCACCTCGTCATGGACTGTTTGGCCACAGTTTTTAACCACTGACTCCATGACCTGCAAGGGCCAAGACAACATCAGCCCACAGCTTTCTGCCTCCACTGCAACTTGTGGGGTCCCAGCACACGTTACAGGCTGAACATGGGGCACTACTTAAGCAGTGAGGTGTGTTGGGGCCATGTCAATTCACTCCCTGCACTGGGAGCCAGCTGTCCTTCACCTCCATGGGGGGCTGGGGCTTTCTGCTCTGTGGAAACCAATCCTGGGGAGAGCAGCCCACGTCTCAGCTTTGCCTGTTGCAAAGCCAAGATTGGAACAAAAGCATGAAGGCCCTGGTCTGATCACCCCAAAACCTCCGTGCCAGAGTCAGGAAGAGGCTGGCTCCTTGCTGTGCTGCAGGAAGCTGTGCAGCCTGAAGGCAGGCAGTGAGAAGCCCCCACTCTGCTCCCAGGCAGGTGCCGTTACCTCCAGCGCGTACAGGGCCACATGAGGATTCTTGTCATTCACTTTTTTCTTGATGGCGTTGACGGCATATTTCGCTCTGGGGAAGAGGGGACATGTTGTCAGGGGATCAAGGATCCGACGGGAGATCCCACCTGCTGATGACAATCCACCAATCCCCACCCTGACACAAGTGGCACAGTTAGCTCAGGGGTACATGACTCACTGAGTGAAACTAGGAAGGAATAAGCACATTCGAGCCTGAGTTTCCCTAAGAATTTCAGGCCAGGGGTAATCTGCTTCCCAGGGTCTGGGAAGCACGCCAGGACATCAGGGTGTGCTGCACAGCCCCTCTGATGCTCTTACAGAAGGGCATAATGAGATGTGCGTTACCACGGGCTGGCAGGTTCGAGACCCTCTCAGGGTCTCCTTCCTTGTGCAGACAGGAGAGCTGTGACCACAGCCTGTCCAAAAGCCCAGGAGCACTTACTGTGTGTCTCCCTGACGGATCATGTCGCAGATCTGCAGGATGGATTCCCAGTCTGTCTCCAGCAGGAGCTGGCTTGTGGCCTTATCTGCAATGAACAAACCCACAGGCCGCCGTGAGCCCGGCTGCTGCCCGCGGCTCCGCTCCGCCACCGACGAGTCCCTGGGAGCGCTCCAGGCGCGGGGCTGCCCCGAGGCTCGGGGATAAAGCCCCGATTTCACCCGGGACGCACCAACCCTCCCGCCTCAGACAACCCCGGGCCCCCGGTAACCTCGGCCCCGCCGCTGCCACTCCTCGCGGGCGGCACCGGACTGCGGCACCGCAACCCGCCCCGGCCCGACCAGCGCCGCGCTCCGGGCCCGCCCGCTCCCGGGCCCGAGCGCTGCGGACCCCGACCCGGCCGAGGGGCGCGCCCCGCCCCGGTTCCCGTCCCGCCCGCTGAGGGAGCCGCGCCGGTACCCAGGAGCCGCTCGAAGGTGCCGCCGCCGCGCCCCATGGTGTCCGCCCGCCGCCGGCCGCCGGCCCGGCCCGATCGCTCCGGCCCGGTCTGTCCCCGCCCCGCCCTGCCGCGGCCCTTCCGCTTCCGGCTTCCGCCGGGGCGGGGCCGCTTCCGCGGGCGGCTCCGGGATGGCCGCGGGCCGCTCCCCGCCCACGTTCCTGCTGCTGGGGGCGGCGGGCGGCGGGAAGAGCCTCCTGGTGCGGCGGCTGCGCCATATCCGCGGGCACACGGGCACCGGGCCGGGCCGGGCCGGGCCGGGCCGGGGCGGGCGGAGGGCGGGCGGGGGCGGGTCGGGGGCCGGGCGGGCCGTGCCCCCGGCGGGCCGTGCCCCCGTGCCGTTCTCGCTGTGTCCTTAACGTGATGCACAGCTGAGCACCGAGGAGCCCGCGGAACTGGGCGAGCCCCCGGCCACGCTGCCCACGGTAGGTGCGGCCCCGCGGGGCCGAGGGGCACCGGGACGGCCGAGGGGCTCCGGGGCACGGCCGCAGCCAGCCGGGCGCCTGTCCCGCAGGTGGGCACCAACCTGACGGACCTACGGCTGCCGCAGAAGGTGACCGTGCGGGAGCTGGGCGGCTGCATGGGCCCCATCTGGCCCAGCTACTACAGCGAGTGCAGCGCTCTCCTGGTGAGCTGCGCCGGGAGCCCGTCCCGGGGCCACGGTCCCGAGGGATGGACGCGGGATGTGGGGCGTCCGGGTCCCGCCGGTCCCCTCGGTTTTGCCCCGTGGTGGGATTTCCCTCCTCCGTGCCCTGCTCTGGCCCGGCCCTGCCCGGGGTTGCTCTCGGCACACCCGCACCCCGCTTTCCCTTCTTCCCTCTAGTTCGTGGTGGATGCCTCCAACCCCACCCAGGTCTCCTCGTCCTGCATCCAGCTGCTCTCCGTCCTCTCTGCAGAGCCGCTCGCCTCTGTGCCCATCCTGGTTCTCTTCAACAAGATGTGAGGAAGAGGGTCACCCGAAGGGCGGGGGTGCCAGGGAGCAGCAGCTGTGGTTTGCTGCACTTCCCAGGCTGGAGACCCCTGAGCCCCCGTGGTTGTGTGATGCAGCTCTCCTCCCTCTCCCCATTGCAGTGACCTGCCCTGCTACATGTCACTGGTGGAGATGAAGTCGCTGTTCCGCATGCAGGACATCGTGGCCTGTGCCACACAGCCCATCACGATGCTGGAGACCAGCGCCCGCGATGGCACCGGCCTGGCTGATGTCCTGCAGTGGCTTCGGAGCGCCCTCAAAGGCCCCTGCTGACCCCAGCCCTGCCAGGTGCCTGTGGCAGCCCAGGACAATCCTGTCGTGGAAGGAAGTGGCAGAGGAGCAGCTGCCCTGTCTGGGGCTGGGAGCAGAGCCCAGGACAGTGCCTCAGGCTGATGGACTGGATCCCTGTGGGACTTCATAGTAAAACGCCCACCAAACTGTCCAGGCTGGTGGCTGCCCTGTGCTTGGGGGGAAACCCTCGGCTTTTGGGGAAGGGAGCAGAAGCCACAGAGGCCAGATTATGCTGGCAGCTCCAGGCACAGGACAGGTTCCTGCAGTGGGGCTGGAGGCTGCACAGCACCTGAGCTGAGCTAAGCTAAGCACGGCAGGGGTGGATAAAGCCCCCTGGGTTTAAGACTGAGTGCATGTGAGGCTCCTGCCAGCAGCTCTGGCCCTGTGAGCCTCATACCAGCCCAGGCACAGTGGGGTGACCTTGGGGAAGGTGTGGAAGGACTGGATGACGTGGGTGGGTTTCAGGAGGTAGGGCAAAGGCCAGTGACTGGGATGCTTCAGTCAGGGATGTCTCACAAACTACAGCAAGTGCCAGCCCACAGCTGCTCTCCAGCACCCACCTGGGCTCAGGCAATCTCAGAATGGGTCAGGTTGGAAGGGACCACAGTGTGTCATCTGGTCCAACCTCTCTGGTCAAACAAGGGTCATTACAGAGGACATGGCACAGGATTACATCCAGACAGTTCTGGACTATCTCCAGTGAGGAAAATGCCACACACTCTTACGGGCAGTCTGTTTCAGTGTGCTGTCACTGGCACAGGGAAGCTCTTTCTAATAGAATATCATAGAGTATTGGAGGGAACCCATCAAGATCATATTCAGGTGGAGCTTTTTGTTCATCAGTTTCTGCCTGTTGCTCCTTGTCCCACTGCTGGGCACCATGGAGCAGAGCCTAGTCCATCCTCTGGCACCTCCTTGCTGACAGACAGTGAGTTCCTCTGTCAGTTGTCTCTTCTCAAGGCTGAACAGGCCCAGCTCCTGGAGCCTGTTCTCACTGGAGAGATGCTTCAGTCCCTTCATCATCTCTGTAGCCTCTGCTGGACCTGTTCCAGGAGTTCCATGTCCCTCTTGTCCTGAGGAGCCCAGAACTGGACACAGCACTCCAGCTGTAGCCTCACCAGGGCTGAGCAGAGCGGCAGCAGGATCACCTCCCTTGACATGCTAGCAATGCTTTTTGTACTGCACCCCAGGAGGGGCTGGGGCTGCAGAGAGAAGCTGCCCTATGCCCACACCACAGAGCAGTGTCTGTCTGTGCTGATAACTTGCCCTGTGCCCACACTGATGGCCCAGCCCAGCTGGGCAGGCAGCTGCCTCAGCCTGCAGCCCTGGTGCCAAGTCATCGGGTACTGGGGCTGCCCACGCCTGGCACAGGCCACAGCACACTGTGCCCTGGGGCTGTCAGTGCTGTGCCATCCCAGGGCCTGGCACTGCCAACAGCATGGCATGGAGGGGAGTGGCTCCTGGTGCTGGGGGCTGCAGCTATTGCACCGTGATGGTGAGTGGCAAGTGGGGTGGCAGTGGCCTTTGCTCCAGCAGTGTGGGCCAAACTGGGCCCTGCCCCAGGCAGCCCCACGGGAAAGCAGGTGGTGCCAAGGAGCCCGAGCACACCCTGACACTGCTACTGAGTCACCGCCACTGACACACCAACCCTGCCTCCCTGCTTCCAGCCCAACAGGTCCAGACACCAGCCAGAGCACTCCTGTACAGCAGCACTTTAATGGGCCAGGTCAGCTTGAGCCCACAGGGTCCCTGCCCAGCCCAGCACTCAGCATCACCCTGATTCTTCCAAGTCCGTCCCACCAGCCAGTGCAGTGGGCGCAGGGCTCCTGGGGGAGGCCCAGTGACCTTATCTGTGGGACTGGAATCAGCCAGCTGCTCTCCTGGTGAGCCAGGCACTGGGCTGGAGCTGGGTCCATGCCTGGCAGCTCCTGGCTCCATGCTTGCTGTCCCAGGCAGTGTGAAGGCGGTTGTGGAGAAAGCTCCATGGTCCCCAAAGGATTCAAAAAACAGCCCAGGGCACACTGGCAGGAGGGAGAGCTGAAGACCTGTTCTCTGCAAGTTGTGAGCCCCCACGGAGCAGGGTTGTGATGGTGAGGCAGTCATGCATGAAGCTGTGCTCTGGGGTGTGACAGCAGTCCGGGTCCTGTACCTACTGCATCCCAGGAGCTCCAGGCAGCAGGAGCACCTGCATCCCTGCAATGCAGCACTCCCAGTGACATGTTCCAACGGGTCCTTGGCCATGGCAAGAGGGCAGGATCTTCCCCAGCATTCCATGGTCCCCCAGCTTCCAGCAGTGCATTGTGATGGACAGATTCAGTCCCACCTGCAAGCAGAGTCTGGTCCATCCCACTCCTTCCTGTGGAGCCTGACACTAAAAGGACAGAGTCCCTAAGATCCCATATGGGAGAGAGGACTCTTAAGTGTCATCTCTCTCCAGGTTCTTGTCCCAGACCTGTGAACCCCTGTGTCTCAGTAACACCAAGGATCATGCATCCCTTGGGATATCCGTGCACATGGCTGAGCTCTGGGTGCCCTGGCAGCCCCTCCCCACTGCCCTTTATGCTGGCCTCACCTGGCACTCAGGAACGTCTGTGTCTCTGCTCATAAACGGAATGAAGCTTCTGAGTGAGGAATAGCTTATCTTCCCCTTCCTGCAACATCAGAGACAGTGCAGTGAGCAGCAGTGGGGTAGCTATGGGGTGGCACTGCTGGGGCCAGAGCCCAAACTGGCAGTCCTGGGGCTGGACCAGGCTGCGAGACAGCGAGGATGGGCAGGGGCAGTGCTCACACACATTGGCAATCTGCTCCCGGAGCAGGCAGATGACCCTCTGGCGGCCTCTTACCACCTGGACGTTGAAGTAGATCACAGCTCTGCAATGACAACAGGAGCACCACAACAATGGTGGCAGCCAGGCAGGAAGCTGAGGGACACTGCTCCTGCCACTGGGATGGGGCACAGGGCTCTGGAGTGATACCTTGGCTCCCAGCCCCACTCAGGGCTGTGACAGCAGGACCCTCGGAGTGAGGGCCCGGGGTTCAGCTTTGGGCTCTGGCCCATACTCACATCAGGGCCACAGATATGAAGAAGAGGAGGCAGGTGTTCTCCAACAGGTGCTGGCAGACCCAGGCAAACCAGGTGATGTTGGGGTTGGACTTCTCCAGCACTAGCACCCACCTCTTCCCTGACTCGTAGATGGTTTCCAGCCCCCGGAAGGGACCACAGGTTTCTGATGGCGGCACCCTGAGCAAACAGACGACAGGGCATTCAGAGCAATGGGCAGCCCAGCAATTACTGGCCCCAGCCCAAGGCACTGCCTGTCTCAGATGTCCAGCCCTCCAGGGACCCAGCCTCACTGTCCCCGGCATCCCCAGGGCTGGACAAGGGGATCATCCCTGTCTCCAGCACCAGGAACAGCTGGAAGAAGTGAGCATGGGCAGCAGTTGGGAGGACCTCCCTTGCCCGGGGCAGCACCTCGGGCCTGCGGCTGGGGGATGCCAAGGACAGGGGCCATGGTCTCCCCAATCCCTCCTTCTCCAGGCAGCCAGCAGTCCTGAGCTGTGGCCTCGTGGGTACTCACGACCAGATAGTGTAGGAGATGAAGGCAGCTGCACCCAGGAAGGAGGGGAAGCACAGCAGAGTGATGAACATGGTGCTCATGCGTGATGCTTGCCAGGGCTTGCTGGGGGACTGGCAGTTCCTCATCAGGCTGGTCTGTGGATAGGGAGCAGTGTCCATGGGCTGCCAAGGCCTGGAGAGCAGTCCCCACTCTGCTGTACCCTCCCTCCCACCCACTGGGAGCCAAGTGAGCTGGGGAACATCCTGTCCCCAGAAACCCCCACTCAGTTCCACAAGGACGAGGCCGGCCCATGTGGCACCACTGCTGCAGCAGAGGCTGACAGTGACAGGTCACTGCAGTTTCACCCCACGGGGAGCTGCAGGGGGTGGGAGGAATCACACCTTTTTGATATAGAACAACAGCAGCAGCTTCAGCATCTGCACAGCTGGCAGGAGCGGAGCGAAGAGAATGCCCAGCCTGGGAGTGGGGGAAAGATGAGCTTGCTGGGGTCTGAGCCCCAGGGGAGACAGTGCTGGGCACAGCTACAGCACCCACAGGGCTCCTGGGGACTACAAGGCATTTGCCAGCAGAGGAAGGTGCCACACCAGGCAGAAACATCTCACCAGGTCAGGGTCTGCCCATAGATCAGCTCCAGCACATTTCTGGCAGCATCAAACTCTGGCCTTCGCTTTGTCTTCTGCCTCTTCTCCAGGATTAGTCTGCGTAGAAGTGGAACTCTGCTCCCACACTGCCTGAGGGGACTTCACACCCCACCTTCCCCCTCTGATAGCAGCAGAGCCTGGGTGCACCAGAGAGCTGGGATCATGCAGGGGTACCATACTGGTGGGGAGACATGTCTTGGGGTACGTTACCTCCAGATCAGCTCCCCAAAGAGCGTATCCAGCAAAGTGAATAAGAAATCCATCACCATGAAACGATACAGGTCCTGCCCCACACATGTCTCCCAGCACTGGGGAGACAATCAAGTGTGGCATAGAATCACAAAATGGTTTGGCTGGGAAGGAACCCCAAACTCATCTCTTTCCCCATCCTGCCACAGGCAGAGACACCCTTCCACTAGACCAGCTTGATCTGAGTCCTGTCCAACCTGGCCTTTTAACAGTTCTAGGGATGGGGCACCCAAAGCTTCTCTGAAAACCTATGCCAGAGCCTCACCACCCTCACTGAGAAAAGTTTCTCCCTTATATCTAATAGGGAAGATGATACCAGCTCCTTGCTCATGCTCAGTCCAGCCCTCCATGGCCCTGGGGCAGTGGTGCTGACCTCCTCTGTCGAGCAGATAACACTCCGGTTAAGCCACTGGTAGCACAGCACGAGGAGAACCATCATCTTCAGGATCAGGTTCCTGGGGAGCAGGAGCAGTGCCAGAAGTCCCTGAGCCCAGGGGGTGAAGGGGCCAAGCCCCACAGACGGAGCACCTGGCCCCAAAGCCTCCCTGCCTGCTGTAGGTGCAGGGGCAGAGCACTCCCTCCACCACAGCCCCAGCCAGCCCACCTGATGATTGCCACGTAGACCTGTGTCACTGGGGAGTCCTGCTTCTCCCACTTTGCTAGCAAGTTGAAAAAGTAGGGCATCGAGGCATTGAGGAGGGACACCACAAGGGGCAGGACCAGCAGAATAGCTTCTTGCTGCCATGTGCCACTGTCCTGTACTTGTTGCTCCTGCTGAACCTGGTGAGCAGGTACTGGGGTGAGTGCACAGCTGTTAGCAGCCAGGTGTGGTGTCCTTGAGGAGAGCAGCAAATGCCCAGGCCAGGAGCAGAGCTCCAATGGGGCTGTCCCTGCTTCCCTCCCCAGTATCCCAGCCCTGCCCCTCCGACCCCAGGGCAGGGGATCCCAGGGCAGGGGATCCCAGGGCGAGAGGCAGCACTCACCATGTGCATGCGCTCCGACAAGTAGTGCACAGCCAGCACGCAGCCCGACACGAAGCCCAGAGCCAGGACCCAGGCCAGCAGTGTTACCATGCAGTGCCCCAGGCACTGGCAGCGGCTCTGGGTGCGGGAGCGGGAGCGCCGCTCCACCAGCAGCTCCTGGAAGAGAGCAGTGGTAGAGCTGCCAGATCTGCAAGGTTTTGTCCCGCTGCACCGCAGCAGGACCCAGAGGGGTGATGGACAAAGCGCAGGGTTGGGGTCTGGGGTGTTTTGCATTGCCGAGCTCCTCCACCTTCAGCTGGGTGCAGATGTTCTCGCACTGCAGCTTCACTGAGCGCCTCTGGATCACCTTGAAGTCCCAGATGCAGAAGACTTTGACGGCCAAGTCCCCTGCGGAGCTTCTCACACTCTCCCGGAAAGAGCGGGACACGCTGCAGCAAGGTGAAGGGCATCAGGGATTGGGGCTGGGTGAAGGGGAAGGCTGGCGGTGCCAGAGCTCCTGCTGACCCACCTGTACACCAGCAGGATGCAGGTGACAAGGAAGGAGATTCCAACACTGAACAGGTAGGCCAGTGGCAAGTTGTACGGGAGCGAGGGGGCTGTGAGGGGGCACACGCTGCCCTTAGGACTGAAGGTGCAGGGGTCATTTAGGGTGATGTTGCTGTAGTAGCCATAGTACAGCAGCGAGTGTGTGAAGTAGCCCTGCAGGAAAGCACACGATGGGCCCCATGGTGATCTCAGCAGTGCTCGCAGCTTCCTGCTTAGCCTGGCAACTCAGTGCCAGCCTCAGGGACACAGAGCCTTGGGCTGGGGCAGCAAGAGTCACCTTGTGCACCCACAGCAGCGGTGGTGCTGGGGCCCAAGCTGTGCAAGGGCAAGAACTGGGGTAGTATTACAGTGGGGAAGTGGGGCTGCCCCCCAGGCCTGGCGCAGCCCCTGAGCTGGGGGTGCCTGGGCCGTGCTTACCGCTCCTGTGAAGAGCTCAAGGCCAGTGAAGGGCGAGGGGCTGACCGATGCAGGGGGGTACACAGCCTGCAGGACCACCACGAAGGCCAGGAGGATGAAGAATGAAACAAAGTTCAACAGAAGGAGTGTCTTGAGGAAGACGAAGTAGGAGAGGACACTGGAGCCAAATCGGCCACCAATGTGCTTCAGGGCATAGTGCCAGGGCTGTGCAGCACGGAGCACGGAAAGGAGCCTGTACCAGAGACCTCGGCAGCCCTGGGGAGAGGAAGATGGGGAGAGCAGTGAGTGGGGCAGGAGCCTACACTGGAGCCCTCACAGCCTCTGTGCAGACCTCTGCCCCTGACTTACGAGAACAATGCAGACCTTGGACCAACCACAGGGTGAGAAGGGGGCCCAGTGATGGGCAGGCTGCCTCAGTGGGCCCCTCTGCCCACTCAGCTGCCGCCTGCCCAGAAGAGAGGGTTGTCAGAGGGTAGCATAGCTCCTGGGACAGCTCTGGCTGTGGGAGTGCTGCCCAACTGGTGCTGATGGAAGGGGTCCTACCGGAGGTTACGTTTCTCTCCCAGGTTCAGGGTCATGGTGAGCAGCATGTGGCTGGACTGGCTGGGTGGGAGGCTCATCAGTTCCTTCACCAGCCGGCGCCGCTTCGCTGGGGTACAAGGGGCTCAGTGGGACACGGCCGGCCAGGTCACGGCATGCCTGTCCCTAACCCAGCGTACAGACAGTGGCCAGCACTGCCTCCTCACAGTCTGGGGGACCCTCACCTTCCAGCGTGGCACTGGCGGGGTCAGTCTCCAGGTCATACTGGCGCAGGCTGGGCCGTGCCGTGCGAGAGAGCTGCTGCAGGGGTGGGCGGCTGCTCTGGCGCCGCAGCTGCGCCGTGCGATTGCAGTACTGGGAGATGATGGCCCCAAGATTGTGTCCTGTGGATCAGAGCAGGGGTTGGGAGGCCGCGGGAGAGCAGGGCAGGCGTGAGAGCTCTCCAAGGGGCTCTGGGACCTGGGGAAGGGTGGGAAAGTGAGTGGCACCTACCGATGGTGCGGCTGGGCATGCTGGCCAAGATCTGCAGGGAGGCAGGGGAGCAGCTGGGGTGTTCTTCACCTTGCCCGGACTCTGGCCAGACCATGGCACGGGCATCTGGAATAGCCAGGCAGGCTGGGGACTCTGGAAAGGGGATGGCAGGATGCAGAGAGCCCGTGGCTCATCCCTGCATCCCTGCTGCTCTGCTCCAGCACAGAGGCTAGGTGTGTGCTCTTCCCAGAGCACTCCCTTCTCCAGGAACACTTTGTATGTCCCCAAGATTTGGTCTGCCCTAGACTGCCCTGCTCTGCACTGGCCAAGGAATCAGTGAATGCTGCCCCAAGTAGAGGGGTGGCTCTGGGCACACACACTGACCCCAGCCTGCCCTGGCTGAGGCTGCAGTGCTTTACCTCTGTTCCTCTCCTGCATCTCCAGCTCCAGATCTGCCTCGATCAAGCTGCTCTGCTCCAAGATGAGCTGGTGGAATGAGGTGTGAAGGGCCCTCTCGTTGTCCGGACTGGGCTCCTGGCTGCAGAAACACAGGGACATGGTGGCACGGACACCTGGTGCCTGCAGGGCGCAAGGTCGTAGCCTGGTGCCCCCAGCATACAGGTCCCGGGGCATGGCAGGGCAGCGGCGGGGGGGGTCACACTCACCCATCGCTATCGGAGCCCTCGGGGACGTGGAGGGTGATGGAGGGCGGCTGAGACATCCTGCGATGCCGAGCGGGTCTCTCCTACACGGGCCCTGCCGTGGTGAGCAGACGTGCGCGCTGGTCCCGGCCCCAGCAGCCCCCGCTCAGCACGGCTTCCCGGCTTCCGCGGCTCCCAGGCGCCGCCGGCTGCGGCCCGGGGATGGAGCGGGAGCCGCTGCGTGCGAGGTCAGGGGCAGGCGGCAGCGCGGAGCCCCCGGGGCTAAACCGGGACTAACCCCGGGTCCAGCTCAAGCAGGCGTCAGGAAGGAAGAGAGAGCGGATAGGGCGGTACCGCAGTAGAGCGGGCTCCGCCCGCCGTCCCGGGACCCTTAGGACCGGGCACGAAGCCTGAAAGCATCAGTCCCGGAGCTCGGCTCAAGAAGGGTCCGGACTGGTTCTAAGGACACATCGGAGCGATGACCCCCGTGCCCCGCACCGCGTTCCCCCGCCCAGTGCCGTCTACTCCGTCCCCTGCTCTCCCTCCTCCTCCGCCCTGGGGCTCCGCAGCCCCCCGGGGCGGGCTAAGGCTGCTCGGGGCAAGTTGCCTCTCCGGGGCTCCCCGCACGTCCCGATACCGGGAACCGACGGAACGCTCCCGCCGCCGACTGTCCGGGCGCGGATCTGCGGGGAGGGCGGAGGCTACCGAGCCCTGTCCGTCCCGTCCCTCTTGCCGCCTCCCGGTACCGGGCAGGGGCGGCGGGGACCCCCTAAAAGCCCCCGTTTCCCTTCGGCTGCGCTCACCGGGGCCCGTCGGCGGCCGAGGCGTGGGGCCGGCACTCCCCGTTACACCGGCGCGGCGCTCTGTGCCCGGGCGGGGGAGCCCCTGTCCTGCCAGCCCGAGCCCGGCCGCTCCGCCCCAGCGCCGCCGGACAGCAGGGGCCGGCCTTCCCAGGGTGGTGCCGTGCAGGAGCGGCGGCGGAACGCGATGGAGGGCGGCGGAGGCGCTTACGGGGCGGCCAAGGCCGGCGGTGCCTTCGACCTGGTCCGCTTCGTGCAGCAGCCGCAGGTGGTGGCGCGGATCGTCAGCGCGGTGAGTCGGAGCGGGACGGGACAGGAGGGAGAGCCCGCAGGCCGGTGCCCCCCGCCCGCCGGGACGGGCAGCCCACAAAGGGCTCTCCCAGGCCTCGTTGCCGCCCCCCGGACATCGGCTCCGCCTCGCAGGTCTTCGCGCTGATCGTGTTCGCCTGCCTGGTCGGGGATGGCTATACGAGCCTGCCCGAAGACCCCAAGCTCTTCTGCGTCTTCAACGGCAACGAGGACGCCTGTCGCTACGGCATCGGCATCGGCGTCCTGGCCTTCCTCGCCTGCATCTTCTTCTTCATGGTGGACGTCTATTTCCCCCAGATCAGCAACACTACGGACCGCAAGTACCTGGTCCTGGCCGACCTCGGCTTCTCAGGTACGGGGGGCGCGGGGCCGGGCTGTGCCGCTGTCGCCGCCACAATGGCCGCCTTGTCCCGTGACGTGGCTGCCGGTGCCTGGCGAAGGGAGTCGCTCCCGTCTGGCGTGCTGCCCGCGGGCCACGCGCTGCTGCTGCTTCTGCAGCCCCGAGTGCCCCGAGGAGTGGCCGGCCCCGGCCGGGTCCCTGTGCCAGCCTCCCCGGTGGAGCAGGGGCTGGCCCGGGCACTGCCCAGGAGCAGCAGGACCAGCCCTGGCCCCTCATGCCGCTTCCCCCCCCCACAGGTCTCTGGACCTTCCTATGGTTTGTCGGCTTCTGTTTCTTGACCAACCAGTGGTCCTGGACACAGCCCGGGCTTGTGTACATTGGAGCGGACTCTGCCCGTGCTGCCATCACTTTCAGCTTCTTCTCCATCTTCTCTTGGGTGAGTGAACCACTTTGCCCCACGTGGGGAGAGCGCAGAGGGGAGCCCTGCTCCACAACCTGGAATGGCCTTAATCGTGCTGTCCCCTTCTCTCTGCAGGGACTCCTGCTCACCTTCGCTTACAAGAGGTACAAAATGGGGGTGGAGGACTTTATTCAAAGCTATGCCGACCCCAGCCCGGAGGTTTCGACTCCCTACTCCAGCTATCCCAACATCAGCCATGAGAGCTACCAGCAGCCACCCTTCACAAACACAGCAGAGGCCCCAGAGGGGTATCAGCCACCACCAGTGTACTGAGCCCTGGCTGGTGCCCACGGGATGGCTGTATCAGTGCAATTCCTTCTGCAGGGTGGGAGGGAGGGATCTGTGACTTGGAGGGCGCAGTGGGGCGGGAGGGTGATGGCTGCTTTGTTTGAAGTTAATTGGGCCTCTTCATGGGATACAGGAGGGGCTTCTGCCTGGTCCCGGAGCTGGGATCCTCATTGGAGGGTCCAGAGCGCAGTGTGTGGTGGGTGATCTGGCACACGATGATTTGCAGCTGCTGGGTGAGCACTGCAGCTGCAGGAGGTTGGCTCTGTGGGCAGCCCTGGCATGTATGAGCCTCTGCTTTTGCTGTGGTGCCTTAGTGGTGGGGTTCATGTCCCCTGACCCTGGCCAGGCTCTGCCCCTGTGAGTGTTGCCCTGGCTCATCCTGTCTCCAGTGCCTTTCAGCCCTGCTGGCTGCATTCCTCCAAGTGCCGTCCCTCACTGCCCAGCACAGCCAGGCCCAGCTCCTGCCTGCGCTGGCTTCCTGTGCCTTCCCCCATTGGCTGCTTCTGGGGGAGCTATTGCCAAAGCCCCCTCTTCTCCTGTCTCTAATGCCATGCTGTGCCTTCCCCGAGCCTACACTAGAGCTTCTGGTGCTTGGATGATGCGTTTTGGGGTCTGTGGGAGCAGTGAGCACTGAGATCCCTCAGCAGGGCCATGGCTGAGGACAGTCCTGGAGCACTTTCTTTCCCTTGCGTGTCTGCCCAAGTGCTGCCTCTGCTGCTGCGAGGCTGAGCTCCTGCACCCTGCACTCCAGCCACACCAGGTGCCTGTGGGTCGTTCTCTCAGGTTGTTTGCTGCTGTGCTGTGGTAATGCTGTTCCCAGCAGCCATGTGAGCCATCACTGCTGGGGCCACTGTTCAAGCAGTTGTCACTGTAAGGTTGGAATAAACTTTTTCACCAAGCCACCACGTGAGCCACCATATGCCTTTTGTCTCGGCTCCTGCCTTCGGCCCCTCCAGGCCTGGGGGTGTCAGGTGGGGCAGTGCAGTCGCTGCCAACTGCTGTGCTGCAAACAGCACACTCATGCTGGTGGCTATTTTTAGGCCACCCCCCCTCATGCTCCCTGGTCTGAGCAGAGCTCCAACACCAGGCTTCCACCCTGTGACCAGCCTATGCTGTCTTACTGACCACAGCCAGGAAGACTTAGTAGAATGCAGAAAATACACACACAAGTTCATTAAGTTATTTATTAACCTAAAGCAGCAGCAGAAGCAGTGTCTTCCCCAGCCCTGGGGGAAAAGCCCAGCCCTGGTAATTGAGTGCTTGCAAGTACAATTATTCTCGCCTGTATAAGGGGGCAAGCAGGGGGAGTTCAGGCAGCTCTTGGAGCCTTCCAGGGCACAGGCAAACAGCAACCCTGGCCTGGCCAGAACAAAGAGCTACTGCACAGAGCCTGTGGATGCTGGCTTCCAGGAAAAACCACTTTCGCAGAGAATAAGGAAGCAACTACCTTCCCCAATCTGAATCAAAGAGGGAAGAGGATTCTTCAGTCAGCTTAGAGCAGACTAAGAGTCAGCTTTAAGGCTGAGGAGGGAACAAGAGACATGACTGGAGTGGAGAAGCAGCTCCTCAGAGGAGGGCCCCTTTACCAAGCAACTGGATCTTCCCTGGAATAATTGTCCAAATCTTGGTAGATGAAACTCTGTGCCTCCAAACCCTTCACAGGTAATATAGCACCAGAGTGTCAGCACCAGCCTTGAACCTGAGAAAAACTGCCCTGAATTTGGAGGAGGTGCTTCCTGGGACCAGTTCCTCCAAAGGAGTCTGTCACAGCCTGCTAGAGCACAGCCAGCTCTGTGAGGTTCGACACCTCAGAAGAGTCAGCTGGTAGGCCTTTTGCCTTCTTCTGTTCCAACAATAATTGACAAGGCAGTAACACCAGCGAGCATGCTGCCAGAGAGGTTGGGGCCTGCCCAGGGCTAGGCTGACACATGTGTCAGTTTAAAAGCTGTGTCACAGCTCTGTGACAAGGGACAAGTTACCTCATACTGTTAAGAAACGAAACTAAAAATTGCATTTAAAATACAGATGGCTGTACATTGTCTTGAGAAACTTGGAATTTAGCAACAGTGCACAATAGAGAAGGGCTGCATTCACAGGCACCAGAAGCAGCACCAGCACCAGCCTGAGCATGCTCAGACCACTGGGGCAACTGGCCAGAGCCACAGTGAGCAGTGGACGTTCTGTGGCCTGGCTTGACACGCAGTGCCCCAGGGCCTGTGTGCAGCAGCATCAGTAACTGTGCTTGTCTCTCTCGTCGTTCTGAGATGGGAACTCACTCTAGCCAGGCTTTTGCTTCAGCTTCCACCAGCATCAGGCTTGGTGGATCCTCAGCTGTGGCGCTTGGTGCGGGGAGGTTGGGTAGGGAGGGCTGAGGCACTGAACAGTTTGATGAAGTAGAGAGAGGTAGACCCGGTACCTGTGAGCCAGAGCACTGAGCTCTCTTCCCCTCCATTTTCCCAGCAGTTCAAGTGAAGATCTTCCGAGAGGCAGCAGTCTCCAGCTGCCTCAGGCCCAGGGGCATGTTCTCCTTGTTCTCTGGCCCGGCCTGCTGCGGTCGCTTGCAGAAGTAGCAGGCTCGGCACACGGAATGATACTTGTCAGCTCCTCCAATCACTTCAACCTGGCGGGGAAATGTGAGGAGTGTCTGCAGAGCCCAGCTCCCTGCAGGGAGTCTCTCCCTACCAGCAGGGCTGGCAAGGTGAAGCAGTTTCTGTTCCAAGGTGACTCACCTCCCGCTCTGCTCCCAGCCTCTTGGTGTAGGAGGCCTCCCGGAAGCACTCCATGCACACGGCGTTCAGCTTCACCACGCTCTCCGCCAGGGGCACCAGGTTCAGGATGCTCCCAAAGGCCTGTGCCAGACAGCAGGGAAGATGCTGCTGCATGGGTTCCACGAGGGTCCCAAAGCAGCTGCTATACCAAAATCACTGTTCTACCTTTCTCTGGAAAGTCCCATCCAGAGCAGCAACAATGACGGTTTTCCCAGCGTTGGCCATTTTCTCGCAGAACTCCACAATGTCTGGGAACTGTGGGGGTAGAGGCACATTATAAAGATGGATAGGGAGACAGCACTTGGCTCCAGATCCCACAGTGCATGCCCAGACAGCAGCACCAGGAGCAAGGAAAATCAGAGCCATGTGCCCTGTCTGTGAAATGGGCTCCAATCCCAGCATCCTGTGTCCGCAGGGACTATAGGGAAGGAGGGCTTGATTATAGGCACAGGCCACACATGAATCAAGTTTCAGGGCATTACTTCCCACCCCCTCCTACAAAGGACACAGGCCTTGCTCTGCACAGGGTGTACCGAGCAGTCTGTGTCCCGCAGAGCCCAGCAAACCACCCCCAGCCGTGCACTTACAAACTGGCCCTCATCGATGCCAATGACGGCGGCAGCCAGCGCTTCCTGGTAAACGTCCTGCAGGACCCCGGCGGGCAGGGCCTCCATGGTGTTCCTGTGGGCAGGGAGGGAGTGAGCCGGACGGGCCTGGCAGCCCCGTGGAAGGGGGGTGTCCTCCTGCCCCGGGAACTCACTTGTCGTGTGTGGAGACCCCGGTAGAGCTGTAGCGCGTGTCCTTAGCGTACTTCACCAGCAGACACCGGTACTGAGCCAGCTGGAACCGTCGCACTCGCCGCATGAGTTCCGTGCTGCAAGACACGATATCAGCGGCCCTCAGCCTCAGCCCCAGCCCGCCGCCTTTCCGTGCCCCCCGCCCTGCGCCTCCCGCTACGCGCCTACCTCTTCCCGGAGAACATGGGCCCGAAGATGACCTAAGGGCAGAACGGTGGGGTCAGAACAGCAGTCAGCGGGAAGCCCCGGCTCCACCCAGTGCCAATGCGGCCCCCTGGCCCCCCAGCCCCCTCAGCCCGGTGACCTGGCGCGACACCTCGGCCCGATGCACGGGAGCGTTACCGTATCTGCACCTACTCCCACACCGGTACCCCAGGGTGGCACCTGTATCCGCCCCCCAGCCCGTGCCCCGGGGGGACACCATACCTGTATCTGCCCGCGGGGCCGGCTGGGGGAGCCGGGGTGGACACCGGGCACCGTCAGGCAGTTCATGGCGGACTGTCGGCTCGAGCCCGCGCTCGCCGCTGCGGCGCGACAGCCTCAGCCAATCGCAGAAGGCCTCTCACTCACGGGCCGCAGTGCTAGCCAATCGCGAAAGGGTCTGGGCCGCCGCGAGGCAGCGCTGCCCAATGGGATCAAGAGCGCCAAAATTTTTTATTTCCCTCTGCCCGCCGGCTCCGCCCTCCCGGCCCCGAGTGGCCAATGGGAGGTGGCTCCGCTCCCGAGCTCGGGCCTCGCCTCCAGGGTCTGGCCCCGCCCCCGGGCTCGGGCCTCGCCTCCGGGACGGCCAATGGGAGCGGGTCCGCCCGCCCCCTCCCAGGCCCCGCCCCCCGGCGGGCAGCCGGCACCGGGAGCGGCACCGGGAGCGGCACCAGGAGCGGCCGCACCATGGGCGGGTGGCGGGATATGTCCGTGGAGGTAGGGGCCCCAAGGCAGTGCCCGCGGGTGCGCAGAGCGCGGTTCTAGTCCGGGCCGCCGGTTGGGGGCTTTCGCGGGGCCCCCGCCGCCCCGGCGACGCTGACCCCGCCGCAGCCCCGTTGCCTCCCCGTAGGTGCTGGAGGACCAGTACTCTCCCAGTCGCTGGTCCCGCCGCCTCGACCGGGACACCATCATCGACGCCCACCTCGAGGTGACGGCGGCAGGTGGGGAACGCGCGGCGCCGGGAGAGTGGCTGCGCTCCGTGCCACGGCCCCGTGGTTCATCGCCTCTTCCCCCGCAGGAACCGAACGGGCCCGGGCCAGCGCGCAGACCTTGCTGCACGTCCCCTATGGCGACGGGGATAAGGAGAAGCTGGACATCTATTTTCCCACGAACCCTTCTGAAAGTGAGTTGCGGGGGTGGTGGGGAAGGGAGTGGGCAGGGTGGACACCCGGCTCATCCCCCACTGTGCTGCACAGCCTTCCCGGTCCTTGTCTACATCCATGGCGGGTACTGGCAGTGCTTGAGGTGAGGTACGCTGTCGGTGAGCGATTCCTCGGGAGGGGACCCCCTTACCAACTCTTGCTGGTCTCTTCTCCTGACACTGGCACTTGCTCTGGGCACACGGGGTCTGACCAGTCCCCAGTTGGCCCTGCAGGGCCCGGCTCCCGCAGCCTGTCAGCATCTCTCTCCCCCAGTAAGGACGATTCGGGGTTTGCAGCCCCCCCGCTGGTGTCGCAGGGAGTGGCAGTGGTGGCAGTGGGGTACGACATAGCCCCTAAAGGTAGGTGCTGCCCTGCAGAGGCTGCAGCTGCCTGTGTAGCCCAGCGCCCTCCAGCCCTGCCCTTTGTCCTCTGCTTAGGTCACATGGATGCCATGGTGCTGCAGGTGCGCCGCAGCCTTGTCTTCCTCATGGAGGAGTACCCCAGGATCAGGTGGGCAGTGCCCGGGTCAGGGGTTGGTCTGTGAGAGTGGCTGGGGGGGGCAAACAAAGCCTGCAGTAGGACAAAGGCTCTAGCACCTTGGTCTAAGCACTGGGAAGTGCCTGTGGCCACAATCTCCTGTCATTGCACAAGGCAGCAGTTGATGGATTGGGAAACATCTGAGTTGACACACTTGAGCTGTGCCACCTCCTCTGCACAGAGCAAAGTGTGTCTAGGTGTCCCTAGGTGCCCCTCTCAGTTGCTCCCTCCTACTGGCTCACTCCTCCCTCCTTTCAGAGGCATTTTCCTGTGTGGACACTCAGCAGGAGCCCACCTGGCAGCCATGGTGCTGTCCACCGACTGGACAGAATTCCAAGTGGTGCCAGATATCAAAGGTACTGTTGCCGTGTCCCAGAATAGGGTTGGGAGAAGAACTGGTCTCCACACTTGGGACAAGGCTGCAGGGCTGTGGAGCTCCAGCTGAATTTATACGAGGTCCCCAGGGCTGTGGGAGCCACCCAGGCTGCAGCTCCTCACCTACCAGTGTTCTGTTTTGCTCTAGGAGCGGTGCTGGTGAGCGGCCTGTATGACCTGGAGCCCATCCTGCACACCTACGTGAATGGTGCTCTTAACATGAGCCGGTGAGCCCTGTGCTGCGGGGACAGCCATGGGGACAGAGCACAGCAGGCCAATGTCAGTGGCTCTGCAGCCACTCTGCCCCTGTGCCTGCCTCAGCTGCTGAGTCCAGCTGATGGCATGGGCACTCTTGGAGCAAAGGGCTGCATCAGCTGCCACTGGCATGACTCCTGCAGGGAGGTGGCCCAGAGGAACAGCCCCATGAGACATGTCACCCCGCCAGTGCCAGCAGGCTGTGAGGTGCTTGTGGCTGTGGCCCAGCATGACTCCCCAGAGTTTCGCAGGCAGTCACAGGAGTACAGCCAGGTGAGCTCCAATAGCACCCTGCTCGGCTCTGGTGGGGACACTGCTCCAGGCAGCCCTCACCAACTTGCCCAGCTGGGAAGCAGAGCTTCTGTGCTGCACCAGAGCAGTTTCTGGCTCACTGGAGGACACCAGTCCTTGCCAAGACATTATTCCTGCTGCTTGTCCAGGGCAGGTGGAGTTTGGGTCCATCCTGCCAGCACCGCTCTCTCCACAGGCCCTGCGTGCAGCAGGCTGGTCTGTCTCTCTGCTGGATCTGGCTGGTGTGGATCACTTTGATGTCATTGAGAAGCTGTCAGAGGACAGCTACATCCTCACTCAGGTAGGTAGGAGGGCTGTGCCAAGGCGGATCAGGTGGGCTGTCACCTCTCTGTGGGGAGAGGGGCTTTTCACACGGTTTGGTTCCTCATCCCAGGTGATTCTGAACATGATTTCAAGAGCATGATGGCATGTCAGGAGTAAACAGATGGGGACCATGGCCCTGTGTGGTGGCAACAGGCATCTGGCATCCCCTGCCTGCTGCCTCCTTGATCTAACATAGGGCACCCACTGTCTCAGACCCACCCCGTGCCCTCTCTGCTCAGCCCAGCCTAGGCTGGTGCCCCTTCCCTGGGGTGTTCCTGCCTGCTGGAGCACAGGGGACTGCAGGCTGCAAGGCTCTGTCTGGGCAGCTGGATCATGAAGTTTATTCCCTTTAAACTGCACGTTGGCAATACAAAATAAAACGGGAATTACGGATGCCTGGGGTAGTGCTTCCCAGGGAGCCAGTGAGTGCACACCCAAAGCAACTGCTGCTGAGAGAATCCCTTCTTCCAGTGCAGAGTTCTGGGACTTGCTGACCCAGAACATGTCAGGGAAGTCTGGGGAGCCCACCTGCTGCTGTGGGGACAGGATGATATAAGCCTCTGTGAATGCAAGTGACAGGGCCATCTGGGCCAGGCTGGGATCATGCTCCTGGGACAGTCCTGGCCAGACACAAACATTGGCATTGCTGTGTAGCGACCCTGGTCCTGTGGTGGAGATGCTTCCATGTCCTCAGGAGCATTTGTCCCTTCACGGGGACCTTGGCTGTAATGATATCCCTGCTGCAGAGCAAGGAAAAGAACACATTTGAGAGAAAATGCCCTGCACAGCTGCAGTATCGCTGAAAGATGTTTATTTTGTGCACTGACTGCCTCAAGGGCTGGAATCTCCGCTAGGCTGGGCTCACATTGGTTTGTCAGGTTGCCTTTGAGGGCTGATGTCAACTTTCAGATGAGAACATATCTGGAGCACAAAGAGGCTGGTTCCTGTCCTTGCTTTGGGCTGCCTAACTGCTGCAGTTGCGGGGCTGGCAGAATGCTCAGGCTCCTGGAGGCATTGGATGTAATCCCAAGGCCAATTCCTCCTTGCACTTCCTGGCCACAAATTCCAGCTTTCTCCTTGCGAGCTCAGTGTCACGGGCCGAGACGTTGCGGTGCCAGACAGCGCGCACGGTCTGTGCGGACCAGGGGAGCAGCAGGACGCTGACAGCCCGCCCAGTCTCAGCCACCTCCTCCTCGCTGACGGCACGCAGGCGGTCACAGAGCTCGGCAGGGGACGGCCAGGCCCCCTGGACATTGACCATCACAATGTTGGTCTCCACTGCTGCCAGGTCGATGGACCAGAGGGGAGAGTCCAGCACATGGATACCTGCGGGAAGCCAAGGTGGTGCAAGCCCACTGCCCAGCTACCTGGAAGAGGCTACCTGTCCCAGCCCCTCCCCAAGTTCTGGATGAAGGGGAGCCCTTTCTCCCCCCATGTGGTACCAGGATCACTGAACACAGCACGGGGACATTCATGGCATGATCCTGGCACACCAGCGAGGTGAGGATCCCAGGAGCATCCTCACCCAGCTGGAGACCCAGCATAGCCATCCAGGGTTGGTGCCCACGCCACCAGTACCGCGGTACTGCTGGGCAGTGCCAGGTGTGCTGTTACATCCCAGCCCACTCGGCGGGCCCGCGGTACCTTCGGCGAAGTGCCGGGCGTTGCTGTGGTCTCTGCGCAGCGTCTCCTCGGCACGCTGCAGCCCGAAGTGGGCAGCGGCCGCCAGGACCCCCGCCTGCCGCATGCCCCCGCCCAGCAGCTTCCGCACACGCCAGGCCTCGCTGACAAACTCCCTGCACCCCGCCAGCACCGCACCGCACGGGGCGCCCAGGCCCTGCAGAACCGCCAGCACGGTCACTCCGGCTGCCCCTCCTGGGCTGGGCCCAGCCTGACAGGTGTGTTCTTAGCCCAACACCTGCAAGCAACGGCCAGGCTGCAGCTTGTGCTGCCCCCTGCCAGCCCTGGGGACCCCTCCCCACAAAAGCAGACCTTGGAGAAGCAGAGGGACACAGAGTCACAGTGCTGGGCAATCTGAGCTGGCTCCACACCCTGGGCCACTGCTGCGTTCATCAGTCGTGCACCATCCATGTGTACCCGCAGCCCATAACGGTCTGCAAGCCCACGGACCTGGGAGTCAGAGGGACAGCTGGTTTGGAGGGGACCCCTGGGGCATCTAGTGCCACCATGAGCTGTGCTCTGAGCTCCAGTGTCCCCGCAGTGCCACTGTGCAGGGCCCAGCTGCCCACACCAGGCCGGATTGTGCCAGCCCCATCTGTGGGCTCTCACCTGCCTGAGATAGGTGAGGGGCAGTGCCCGGCCCCCCGCCGAGCTGTGCGTGTTCTCCAGACAGATGAGCTCAGGACGCGGGTGGTACCGGCTGCCGTGGGCCTCACGGATGGTCAGCTCCAGCTGGTCCAGGTCGAATGTGCCATTGGGCAGATCTGACAGCGCCTGGGAGTGCACACCGGCGACCTGTGCCCAGGGGAGAGCGTGGGGCTGACAGGGGACAGTGACGGTGCACGGGGGCTCCAGCCCTCTGTCCCCTCCATCGGGTGTGTACAGCCCCCCACTCGTGCTGCAGCCCGCGGCCTGGGACAATAGCCCAGGTGACGCTCTGGCGGCGGATCCTTCGCTGGCCCTGGCAGCCAGAGGAGGGCAGCACGCGGCCGCCCTCGGGCCACCAGAGCCCTGCCACCAGTGCCACCGTGCCCACTGCAGTGCCCGCCGCTCTCACCTGCGCGGCCCCGCCGTGCTCGTAGAGGTGCAGGTGGGAGTCCCGGCCCAGGAACAGCTGAGCCCCCCTGCGCTGGCAGTGGCACATCACTGGGAGAGAAGGGCCGTCAGGGAGGGGGCCAGGGCAGCATCCCACAGCCTGGGGGCACCAGGGACTGCGAGTGCAGCCCCGGACTCACCGGCGATGAGATTGGCCATGGTGGCCGTGGGCACGAACAGAGCCGATTCCATCCCCAGAATCCCCGCGGCCCGGCGCTGCAGCTCTGCGGGGAAACACGGATGTCCTGGGGGGCTGGCGCTGGGTGGCCCGGGGCTTGGGCACCCCACGGGTGCCGGCTGCCCCCGCAGCCCCGCTCGGACCCCCATCCCGCTGTCCCCGCGTCGGGGGCTGGCAGGCAGGGACCCCGCGGGAGGCCCGTGTCCCCCGCCCACCGTTCACTGACGGGTCCTCCCCGTAGTCGTCGTCGCCCACGGCGGCGCGGGCCATGGCTCGGCGCATGGCCGCGCACGGCCGGGTCACCGTGTCGCTCCGCAGGTCCACGACAAGCGGCGGGGCCGCGGCGGGACCCCGCGGCATCCCCCCCGGGCCGAGCAGCCGCCCCCGCCGCAGCACCGCCCGCATCGCCGGGACCGCCCGCCGCAAGGGCTCCCGGGCGGGGGCGGGATCGCCCGTCCCGGGAATGCGACCCGGACACACGGGGCGAGGACAGGGCTCCTGCACTGGCACCGCGCCCGTGCCGGGGCTGCCTCGGAACGCCGTCCCTGCCAGCCCCCCACCCGTCCATCCGCCACCACGCTGGCGCTGGGGAACACGGTGGGGGCTGCCCCGGCCCTGCACTGTCCCGCGGCCCCTCGCTTTGCCAGGATCGCCATCCTGGGTGTCCGGCGGGAGGGAGCGCCGGGGGATCGTCCAGAGTCTTTCCACGGCTGAGCAGGAATCGCTCCCGCCCCGCTGCCAGCAATGCTGGCACGGACGGGGTCGCCTGGCCGCTGGGAACTGGCTCTGGCTGCGTCTGCCCCGGCAGCAGCCGCCGCGCAGTGCCATGGCACCGCAGCTGTGCTCTGGGACCTCTGGGCAGCTTCACAGATCTCGGCACCCTCTGCCTGCTCTGAGGGGACCCACCAGCCTCTTGGCAGAAATCCCCACTGCCCCTCAGCAGGAGGGCACGTGTCCAAAGCAATAGCAAGACCCTCTCACCTTCCCCCGTCGGGCTGGACCAGCCGGACCACAATCCCAGCTGCTACCGCGGTGGGGGCACCGCTCTGCAGCACCCAGCACCTCTCCTGGCATTTGCAGGGGACCAATAGGGCAGGCGCATTAAGGTGCCTCTTCCCCTCAGCCCCTGCCCACCTGTGTGTGTGCTGTGCTCCAGCCACCTGTGCCGTGCTGCTGCCTTCTCCCTCCGTCTGCCACGTGCCCCCCGAGCCTTGGCGGCCCCAGGTCCCCCATCCTGAGCCCTCTGCAGCCGCCCCGCTGGTGCCCACTCTGCCCACACCCCTGCCTGTGCCCCTGTCCACGGAGCCCCCTCCCTCGCTATTGCCTGTCGCCCCACCCCGTGCTGTCAGCCCCGCAGATGAGTGAGCCATAAACAGCCCTTCACGAGACGTTTTTCACACACAGGGCCACATGTTAACAGTTTTTCTTTATTTACTGCCTCCATTTCCTCTTTGTTCCAGGAACTTGTCCTCCAACTTCAAGCTGCTCATGATTAGGCAAAAAGGCCTCTAATCTCCCCGATCTGATTTACCGTCACTGAGAGCAGACGCTTCCCGTTACTGGCCCTGGACCTGGGAGCACGGACAGCTGAGCTGTGCCGGCTGCTGAGCCCAGCTGAGCCTCCCCAAAGCTGCCCCGCCACACACCGCCTTCCCGGCAGCTTCCTCTTCCAGTAAGCGCTGGGCAGTGCAGCCGGTCACGCCGCAGGTGAAGGGCTGGGGGAAGAGCAGCCGTGGGGCCTGGGCCAGGGATCCTCCCACTCCACCTGGGGCTGCTTTAGGGCGAGGCAGGCTTCAGAGCCCCTTTCTCTGCTTGGAAGGGGCGGATGGCTGGAGCATCCCTCAGCACGGCCTTCCCAGCCGCCCACCCATCCGCTCCCATGGCACCCGATGGGGTAGTTGATGGCCCTGGTGTGCCCAAAGCTGAAGGGCAGCTCAGGGCTCTGCTGTGGGCAGCCCCCCAGCCCAGTCAGGGTCCGCAGCCAAGCAGGGGTTCCTTCACTGGGCAGCAGCCACAACTCCTGCAGGACTGTGCAGTGTGGCTGAGCGTCCTCTGCAGAGCCCCTTGTCTTTCAGCCCTGTGCCTTGATCTGGGACCTGCCTTGGGGTGTCCCCCCTCGCTCCCAGCACCCGGAGAACTACACCTGCATGTGACCCAGCAGGATCACGGCAGGGCTTGGTGGGGCCAGCACCGGGACCATGGAGGCGTTTGTGGCCTTATGCGGAGCGGCTGAACTGAGGCCACCGGGTCTGGGCAGAGGGTGGGCAGTGCCAGCGGAGGCTAGCAGGGGGCTCACCCAGGACCACACTGCACTACAGGGCTGCAGTCACCACCTGCCCACACCAGCTCCTGTGGTGGGCTAAGCCCCTGCCCTGCTGGGCTCAGCTCCTGCTCCAGTCGTGCCTCCCCAGGGCTAAAATTAGCAGCTGAGGCCCGGCTGGGGAGCCGGGAGTGGAGCCCAGATCCCACCGCGGAGGATCGGGTTTCCCCCCTCCCTACCACAGGCCTGGCAACCACTGGGGCCGATTCCCGGAGCTGGCCCCCCCTGCTACCAGCCCCACTGGCAGCCCCATCCCAGGCCTGCCAGGCCCAGCCACTTGATCTGCACGTCCCCAGGGCTGAGCCCTGGCGCATCCCGGCTGCAGGAGGCTCAGGAGGGGCTGTGGGATGGGGGAAGCACGGCGCTGTAGCTCCCGGGGCATCACTGGGCTGGGGCTGAGCCCTCTGCCCCCGGCACACACGGCTGCCCTGGGACAGGCTGGCAATGGGCTCTGCTCCCAGCCTCCTAAGCAGAGCCGGTGGCTGTGGCCACGGAGCCGTCAGCGGCCCAGTCAATGCCCTGGGGGTCTTGTGCTGAGAGCCAAGGGCTGACTCAGGACCTGGCAGTGACCATAACATGCTCACCGTGAGCTCGGGGTGTTTTCCTGTCGGGCTGCCTTAGTCCCGCGGCCACACTGTCCGTGCTGCCCGTGGAGCTCACCCTTGTCTGCCCTTTGGGCTCTTCGCAATGGGGCGGCACTGGTGCTGCCCGTTCTGGAGGGCCCCGCTCCCACCCGGGCCATCCGCCGCCCAGGAGGGACCGCAGCCACGGAGCCGAGCAGTTTCCTGCCGCCGAGGAACAGCAGGGCGAAGCCCGGGAGCTCCAGGCTCGGCCGGGTCGGGCCGGGCCCCCACCCGCCGCACTCCCGGTGCCGGTGACACGTCCCCAGCTGCGGCACACAGCGGCCGCCGCTCGCACGCGGCACGGGCCGAGCTTCGGTCCGGGACAGACCCCCGACGGACAGAGTCCCGGGGCTGCCGGGGCCGTGTCCGGCGCGGGAGCCGCGGGCCGCCCCGGGGAGTCTCCGTGGGAGCCCCGCGCGGGCCGAGGCCGGAGCCCGGCGGCCGCGTGGTCCCGGCCGGTGCCCCGTCCCCAGCCTCGAGGCCGCGGGTGCCCCCCCTCCGCCGGCAGCGACTTTTCCAGTAAAACCGCCGCAGAGATCCCGGCTTCCCGACAGGCCCGGCCTCCGCGCCGGGGGGGCGCCGGCCCGCCCTTAACCCTTCCCGGCCCGGCCGGCCGCGCGTTCCCCCGCCCGACGGGCGTCTCCGAGCCCGGGACCCGCCGGGTTCTGCCCGCCCCCGCCCGGCTCCGCGGCTCCGGGACCGGCCGGGGCTCTGCCCGCCTGGCCCGGGGCGGCGATGGCCCGGAGCCCCGGAGGCGCCGTGCGGGGTAGCCTGACCCGCCGTGTCCCGGGACAGACCGGCCCCGGGAGGCCTTTGCGGCAGCAGCCGTCGTGGGCTCCGTCGTGCCGGGAAGGGCCCCCAGGCCAAAGTGCCCCCCATGCCGAAGGTTTCCCTTCTCAGGGCGCACCTGAACAGGGGCTATTCTAGGGGGCAGATGGAACATCCCGAGGGCCAAGGAGCCCCAGAACCGTCAGGGAAAAGCCCCTCTGCACGGGGTACCCCAGTGCGGGCTGCCTGGGGGCTGTGGGGAGGGAGCAGCCGGGGGTCCCTGGGAGAGCCCTGGTGCTGGGGGAGCTCTGGGGCACCCCGGGAGAGCGCTGGAGCCGGTCACGGCTAAAGGCTGGTGGCTGTGCCGGCTGCACATCTCTGCTCCAGCGCTCCACGGGGATGCTCTGGCCGGGTGGGCAGAGCCGGGGATGGCCAGGCACCGGGGGTCCGTGCCGAGAGCTGTGCCGGGCTGTTCCCGCCGTGCCCTGCCTGCCACCAGCTACACTGGCTGAGCCAGGGCTGAGGTAAGTGCTCTAATTGTTTTCTCTGTGGCCCGAGATGAATAATTGAGAGGTCTTTGAGGAGAATTAATTAGCCCGTTTATTGGCAGTAAATGCTTTTCTCCAGATGATGAAATAGATCCTGAGCCACACGTGGGGCAGGCAGATGCAGGTCATTGATGCTGCTCTGGAGCGCTGCGGTGCCAGGTCCACAGGCCAGCCGTGCTGGTGTCCCATGCCCACTGTGGACAGGGACACTGGTTCTGGCTCCCACGGCCTCCCACGCTGCCCGGCGTGCCCGGAGCTCGCTGTACCCATGGCCAGCACCTTGTGCAGGGAACCTGGATTGGTGGGAGCAGGGGACACTGAGGGGCAGGTTCTGCAGCAGAGTGGAAGCCCTCTGCCCCCATCATGCCCATGTAGCTTCCTGCTTCCCCCTGGCTCACATCCCATCCTGGGGTCTGCCTCCCTGTGCAGACTCTCACATGTCCCTTTGTGTCTCCTTCTTGGTTCTCCTGAATGCCAGGGTGGTGCCAATTTGAGGCTTGTAGCCTACACCTCCTCCTCACCTCCTCCTCTTCCTCCTTCTCCCCTGGGTATGGGGTGAAGGGCCTTGCATGGCCAGAAATGCTTAAACAAGGATTTCCTTGTTGCTGCATGAGCTGTTTGCCTTCTCCCGGGCCAGCCGTTAATGAGGTTTGGCAGGAGGCACCGTCAGTCCCAGCCATTGGATTTCTATAAATCAGCCTGGAGCTCATGTGTGGGGCTGGGATGGAGCTGCTCCATCTTGGTGCATGGGACTTCAGCTTGTGAGTCTTGGGAGCCCCTCTGGGAGTGGGACATCCTGGCATGATGCAGAGGGGCAGGGGCTGAGTGGGACAAGGGGGCTGCTTCCCACCGGGCAGGTCAGGGCGGCCACTTCACACATTTCCAGGAACAGCAGAAAGTGCACAGCAAAAAAATAAAGCAGTTTCCTGTGGCTGGGGTGCTTTGTCCTGATCTTTCCCACATGCCCATCTTTTTTGCCAAGGCCCAGAGAGGCTGTTGGGTGATCTGAACTTGGATGATGATCCTGCCCTGCCTTGGAGTGGGGGGCTGTGACTATGGGTCTCCAGGCAGCCTCAGGCATGCAAAGTGGGGCAGGCAAATAATTCAGGCTCCTGGGAAGCATTTGTTGCTTCCTCCTGCTGGGAAGCAATGCCACAGGGGCAGGGCTGGCATGCGGGCCCTTTGTGCTGAAGCCGTCGTGGCAGAAGTGCTGGCTGTCACTGGGACACTGCCAGGGCTGCAGGTCCTGTCGCCTGTGGTCTGTCCTGTCCCCTGGGGGACACGGACTGTGGCCTGTGGGCTGCCTTGTCCCCAGGGACACCTGAAGTGTAGCAGGGAGTGGGTCCCCACTGTGAAGGTTCTCCTGGGAGTGGCTGCTCCTGGCAGCCTGTGTCCAGGAAAGGAGATGCTGGGAAGTGGGACGCTTATCTCTGGCTTCCCATGGGCATTTGCTCTGCTCTCCTCACCTGTGGGGTTTGTTTGGGAGCCGGCACAGCCCATCTGTGCTACGCCAGGCTGAGAGCAGCCACAAGTCTCAAAGGTGATGTTTCATTTCCTGCTCTGAGTGTGCTTCCCCCTTATCCAAAACCACCTCTGCTCTCACTCAGTTCTTACGGAGTTTCTGCTGTGTGTGGAAACTGGGAGAATCCCCAGTTCCAGCAAGGCTGCAGGGCTCCTCGGGGTCACCAGTCTGCTGGGAAAACTCTGGCCTCTTTCTTGCCTTCTCTCTAGTGGCCTGGCCCATGGTGGGGCAGCCCCCATAGCAGGACAGCACCAGGATGGTGGCACGGCAGCTGGCAGGGGTTTTCCAGGACCTGCCTCTCCATCTGCAGCCTCATGCCTCCACCCAGCCAGCATTCCCCGCTCATCAGCCTGGGGAAGGGTCAGCCCTGTCGGGGGTGGGATGTGCCTGGTCGTAGCAGAGGGAAGATGCTCCATTGCAGCCCCCGCTGCAGCTGGCACCCTCCACTTCCCCCCTCTGTTTGCACCCACTGGCGACACTGCGGTGTGACCAGGGACGGCCCTGGGGAGCCCTTGGCCCCGTGGGGACACACTGGCGACAAGGACAGCTTTGTGGGACACCGAGGAGTGCAGCCCTGTGAGCGGGCAGCTGTGCCACGCTGCCAGCCCGGGCTGCTGCTGCCCTGTCGCCTCTCTTTCGGCTGCAGAGCCGTGCCGTGGGCAGGGACCCTCCGCGCTGGGACCCCTGTGCTCAGCGGTGGCTGCGGCTGCAAAGCCGGGGCTGGGAACAGCAACCCCGGCGAGAGGTTGTGCAAGAAGGGGGGACCCGGGAGGGCAGGGCCAGTGTTGAAATTCCATGCTCTTACAGAAAAGCCCCCGGGCAGAATTCCTGACAGGGGTGATTCATCCCCCACTGGAAGCGATGACTTTGCCTCTCCAGTAAACACTCCTCAGTTCAGCGGGGTGCCTGCTACCCGCCGTGGGGTGACAGGGCTGCCCTGGGCACTGCAGGCAGCCCCGGGGGTGCTGGGGAGAGCCAGGGGGCCGTGGGCGACTGGGGGCCAACTGCTGGGCAGCAGAGAGATGGGCACCAAGGGCAAAACTGAGTCCTTGCCTCCCTGCCTCGGCTGCCACTCAAACCCAGCGCAGGCCATTGCTGCTGCCAGGTGCTTTGGGGGCCCCATCTCCCACTGGTGAGGGCACACGGGACAGCCCTTTCCAGGAAGCACGCGAGGGGAGCCAGGCTGTGGAGTTCCCGACAGCAGCTCTGGTTTTAATAACAGCAAATCAATGTGCTTCCTCCCTGGCCCCCTCCAGTGGCTTCCCCATAAGGCAAAACAACCCATGTGAGAGGCCCTGGCCATAGTACGTGGGGTTCTGAGTGCTGATGGCCCACGCTTGCCTGCCTTGCATGCCGCAGCCTGTTCCAGCATGCTGCCTGCACCCCAGCCCCACTATAGGGAGGGAAGGTTGGGGGTCCTCAGTGCCGCTGTCCACCTTTGCTGTGCCCACCCCCTACACAGGAGGTTGCTGCCTGCAGGGCTGCTCCATGGCTGGGCATTCCCAGCTGCTCCAGCGCCTTGCCTCCCCAGTCCAGCCCCGTGCTGTGATTCTGCCTCCTCCCCGTGGGTTTGCACAAACCTCGCGCTTGCTTTGTGCTTGTTTTGAGAACAGATTAGTCATGGCTCTGAGCTGGCTTCCAGCAAATGCACAACAGCACCATGGAAAAAAGAGAACAGTGAAGTGATGACTCAGCAGGGCTCCCACTCTGTCCCTGGGGTGCCAACTGTCCTGCTCCTGACTGGCCCCAAGCACCACTGGAGACCACCCGGGGATGCCGCAGCTAAGCCAGGGTGGGTGGGCGATGGCAGGAAAGAGCCAGGGCCAGTGTGCCTGCCTGGCTGCCTGGAAGCTGCGATAGTGCTGGCAGGGTGGGACAGCAGGTCCTTGGGGGTGACAGGCAGCCTCCCCCCCCATCCCCTGTCCCCTCCTGCACCTGATAGGTGGGGACACCCCTCCAGCCTGCTGGCACCTTGCTGCCCCAAACCCCCACTGTGTGTGTGGCTGGAACATCCTGCTGCTGGCAGCTCCAGCTCAGCGCCCAGCAGGCCTGGTGGGTTCTGGGGATGCCACAATAATGGGTGGCTGCTAGGATCCTGCCAGGACCTCAGCGAGCTGGGGATCCCCGGCTGTGTGGGCTCAGCAGTCAGCCCCGGACACCAGGGCCCTTCTGGCCGCCACCTGCGCGCCGGTGACGGGAACTCCCAGGGTGGGCCCTTACCGTACCTCACACCTTGCTCCTTCCCTGCCCTGCCTTGGCTGGCTGCCCGGCAGCACAGCGTGGTGCCAAGCCTCATTGCCAGGTGGCTTATCGTGATTCCGTGGCACTGGACACCAACTGGTGAAGGCTGCCAAGGATGAACAATGTAATTACTGGAATTACAGTAAAGCACTCCCGTTCTCACTCATTAAATGCGGAGACAGGGCGCCTGGGTCCTTCTGGGGAGCATCTGCTCCAGCTGTGCCCTCTGCCAGCCACACACTCATCATCACCCAAGGGGCGCCACTGGCACCCATCACCCCTCGGCCAGCTGGTGTGGCTGGAGCTGCTCTCTGCTGACGGCCACCAGAGCCATGAGATGGGCAGAGCCCACCAGGCTGGTGGGGAGCTTCAGGCCCCCCAGCACTGAGCATTGGTGAGGAGGGCGTGGGCAAGGACAGCAGGGCTGGATTGCAGACACAGGGTCCCACATCCTGGGGCTTCATCCCCAGCCACGTGTGGCTCTGCCACTGCTGGCTCCTGTGCCATGGCCGAGGCCAGGACTGATGTGAGGCCAAGGGATGCTCCAGGGCTAGGGTTTGGCACCTGCCCACGGCTGCTCTGCCAGGGTCATCTGAGGACTCTGCACTGTGCTGGGCAAGCACAGCCCAGGCAGCTGGCAGCTCACTGCCGGAGCACCCAGACACAACTCCTCTGCCATGCCATGTGCCCAGGAGTGACCACAGCCAGTGCTTGGCACATCACTGCTCCCTGCCAGTGCAGCTGCAAAAGCAATGTAGCTCTGGGCTTGTGGAGCACAGAGCTGGGGCTGGGGGGCCGGGGCAGAGCAGCTCACGTAGCTGCTGATGGAAGGAGTGAGGAATCCACAGCTGCTGCCTCCCTGGAGCTGGCCGCGGGTCTGGCTGGGGAAGCAGCAACAAAGTAGGGTTTCCATGGGGATGTACACAGCCTGCTGGGCTCAGCTGCATCCCGAAATACTTCCTGGCCCGGGCACGGGGTCCTGCTGCCACCCCCTGCTCCCTGCCTGCTAATAGCCCTGCCTGGCCCAGGGAGAGCCAGGGCCAAGCCAGCCCCCATGGCTCCCCCAGCCACCAAGGCTCTGTGCCAGGTCACTGGCAGCTGAGCTGCTATCAGGACAGCGAGTTTGAGCAGTACCTTGAGTGGAGAGGCCCAAGATGAGGGGCAGTTGTGGAACTGAGGGGCTCTGGGGACATAGAGTTGCAGCCCTGCTCCTCCTCCAGCCCAAGCAGCTGTCTCTTGTCCCGGGTCTGCCGCTGGGACCACCACTGCCAGCCCTGGGCTCTGCCACAGAACTCGTGCTTGTGCTTCCTAGCAGATGTTTCAGTCCCTGTTCCCAAGTGTCCCCGTGGCCCTGGCCTGCAGAGGAATTGCCACGTAAGGAGCAGGTGGTGCCATTTACAGTAAGTCCCCAGCTGCTGCACAGCCCTTTTCCTGCATTCTACTGGGAAACGTAGTGGTAGATGTGGGAATGTCCTGGCGCTGCAGAGCCAAGCAGGAAGAAGTGCGTGAGGGGAGTGCCGTGAGCTCGGGGTGTTCACGGCGAGTTCCCTGCCTGGCCCTGCCACCCCAGGGACCGCCGGTGCTGTGTCCACTGTCGCCTTCCTTGGGGCTGGGGAGCCTTAAGGGGTCTGTCCTGCTTCCCCGTGACCAGTTGGATTTTCTGCATGGCTGGTGTAGCCACAACAGAGCTGCTTGCTGCCCGCAGCAATCTCCGGCTGTGGTGGTTTCCTGTTTTGGCTCTGCAGAGGCTGGTACACACCAGAGCAGGTTTCCTGCACCCCTGACCTCCCTGGGTTCAGGTTCACCATCCCGGCGGACACTTCCTTCTTGTGCCAGTAATGAGCCAGCAGTGTGATGGGAAGCATTGGTGGCTACCCTGCACCCCATGGGGAGGCCAGGCTGAGGCAGGACGGGGGGTTGCAGGGCCTGTGGGGCAGCAGTCTGTCCCTGCCTGCCCATCCTTCTGTGACCCAGCACCTTGTTGGGTTTTCATTGGGCCTGGTGCTCTTACCCTGCTCTGCGTCACCACCATCACAGCGTGGAGGAATTGATGGCACTGGGGGCATGCACTCACACCTGTGCTGGGTTCTGCTGGCGCTGCTTGATGCCAGCCCCAGGAGATCTGGGATGTGGAGAGTTGCAGGACTCCAATGTCTCAGCCCTGCTTCTGGAGCCCTGAGCAAATTCCCATCTGGCTTCTGGCACTATCACATGGTGACAGGGTCTGATTACCCTGATAACATCTTCCCTATCCAGGAACCCTCCTGGGGGGAAGCTTAGTTGCCCCAGCCCTGGTAAAGGGCAGAGGGGAACTGGCTGTGGGACATGCTCGATAGGGTGCTTACGAAACACAGGGCCAAGTCCGCTCAGCTGCTCTGGAGCAGAGAGAGGTTTGTGAAACCTTCAGCAGGGATTTGCCCACTGGCCGCCGCGTCACTGCTGCCGCCAGCTTGGCTGTATTCCAAGAAACCCGCGGGGCTGGCGGAGCTTCCCGGATTCTCGATTCAGCTGCGGGTTGCAGCACTGCGAGGGAAGAGGCCCTTGGTTGGCAATGCCAGGGCCCTTCTGGGAAGTGAAGAAGCTGGGGCTGTTCCCACAGAGATGGGAAGGCTGGGGTCTGGCTGGCGGGGACTAGGGCAGGGTCACTGTGGGCAGCCTAGCTGCCATCCCTGGGGGCAGCTTCCCACTCTGCCCCACCATGGGGTGATGTGAACTTCTTGCTGTGCCAGGAGGGCTGTGTGTGCTCATTAACCCCCAGGGCCTTGCTTTTTATCCCCTGATTCGCCTCATCCTGCCCAGGGGAGTGGGGATGCTCCTGTCAGCTGGGGGCTGCTGTGCCTGCAACACTGCTCCCATCCCATCACTGGCATAGGGCTGGGAGTCACCGGTGCTGCTGGGAGCCCTAAACTCAGGGATGTGCCTCGGCAGGGCCTGGCAGGCGGCCACCCGTGCGTGTGGACATTCCTTGCATAGCTGCTGCAGTGCCTGGGCAGGCCATGGCACTTCCTGGCAGCACGCGTGCCACAGCCCCACGTAACAGCCCCAAAATAGTCACTGGGACCGTGCCATGCCCACAGCCTGGACCGCCACACTCACCATCCCTCTGGTCCAGGCTGATTCCTAAGGAAATCCTTTCCCAGCAGCTGGGGTTCCCCAGGAGGGCGGGAGCACTGCTCGTGATGCCAGGCAGAATGGCATCTGCCAGGCAGTGTGAAGGTGCAGACTGGGGCCTGGGCACAAGGCACCTGGGCACAGCCTGCTCCTCACAGACAGGAGCTCTGGGGGAGTTCTGGGGGGCCTACCTGCTCCCAGGGGATCACCCACATCCCTGAATTCAGCTCTTCAGCCAGGCACTGCACTGCACAGACGGAGCTGCAGGTTTATTCCCGTGCCTACTTTCATGCCTTTAGCAGCAGGGGACAGGCGCTGCTGGGGGCAAGGACATCCCAAGGAGAACTGAATCCTCTCCCTTGGGCATCTGTGCCTGGCCGAGCTTCTGCACAGCACAGAGCTTTTCTCTCTGTGCTGGGGGTGTGATCGTATCTTGGCACCCCCTACCCCAAGCCCACTACACTCCCAGAGGGAGCACCTGCAGACTCTTTCTTACCCCTGCCTCTCAGTGCCCTGTTCCTGCAGCTCCTCATCCTGGCACGAGCCAAAACGGGGCTGGGGGAAGGCAGGACTCACTCAGCCCTCCAGGAGGACTGCACTGGGGCTGTGTCACAGGCCAGCCTTGGCCACCAGCTCGGCCCCTCCTGTGCCCAGGGCCATATCTGCTGTCCCATGGTTGCCCCATGTGCACAAGCCGGGAGCAGATCCCATCCTCGTGGTGTGGCTGGGGCAGTGGCGTCGCGGGGCTCAGACATACCTGAGTGCTGGGGCAGAGCTTACGCACGCCGGGCTGAGTCACCGCCGCGGGATCACCCGGCACGGACAGGGCTCCAGGAAACGGTGCTTACGTGGTGTAAACACATCCCAGCATTGTGCCGGGGCCAAGCGGCCTCAGGGGTGCGAGAGAGAAATCAAACCAGATCTGATGTTTTTCATTAAAAAATAGTGCTCTTTATTATAAATTATGGAAACATTTTCTTTCTGAATATAAATATAAATATGTGCAAAGTTTCATCTGAGTTTGGTTTTGGTTGAATTTTCAAGCATTGTTTTGCTCAGCCCTCAAGGCTGGAGGTGAAGATGGAATCTTTATAAAAGACAGTGATTCACGTTGGCCTGTAAACATCCCTTCGGTTAAAAAAATAAGAATAAAAATTAAAAAAAGCCAGAAAACCCAACCACTTCTCTGGGTGGACGCAGAAAAGCACTCACGAGATGACACGCTCCAGGGGATTGTCCTGCTGCGTTCCTGCAGGGATCGGTGCCCTACAGGGCAGCACAGCCGGGGTCTGTGGGAGTGGCTGGGCAGAGGTGTGACTGTAGGGAGTGAGGGCCCAGCGTCCTCGGGGTGATCCTTACAGATGCGGTTGTGTGGGACTCAGCAGCATCGGGACGCGACGCTTCCCCTCCAGCTTCACGGCTCATCAGCAGGACCGTCACTGCACAGCGTCACCAATTGACGAGCACTAACCCAGACCGCGGGGCAGGGAGGATATTAAGGCTTAGTCCCCTGGAAAATGGTAACGCAGGGCAAAGGCATCGACCTCTTAGGCTGGGGCTTGGTGTGAAAGGAGCTTTCACCCACAAGGAGGCAGCAAGAGGTACAGTATGGGCAAAAAACCACCTTCCCCTTAAAACTGAGGAAAAGTGATCAGGCACTCCTGGGCTCCAGTGCTTTCCATTTCTGAGGGTGGAAGGGGCTCTCGCCAGGACACCCCCAGGATGGGGCTGGCGGGGCACACATCCACCCGTGCTGTGGGAGCTGTCCTGGCTGCCCAAGCCCACAGGGGCTTTGCCAATGGGTTCACTGTAACATCCACACAGTCTGGTCGGAGCCATCCCCTTCCCTGTGGAGAGGAGGTGTCACACTTGCTTGAGGAGTCCCCCCAGCACCAAGGGTGCCCAGCCATGCTGGCCCTGAGCCCATGGCAGCTCGCCCCAGTTCCTCCTCTCTCCTTCCCAGATGGAGAGGCTCGGCATGCCCTGCCTGCTCCTGTGCCAGTGGGGCATTGTGCCTGTCCCCTGTTCTTGTGCTTGTAGCATGTGACCTTGCTCCGCTGGCTCCTTAGAGAGGGGCATCGTACTGGTCCAGGAACTCCTTGATGGGGGCCGGCAGCTGAGTCATCTTCTCATAGGAGTCCAGGTGCCCGTTGACAGTCTTGCGGCAGAGGTGCTGCAGGGTGGAGACACTAGAGGAGAGCGGGCGGCTCAGCACCAGGGGGATCTTCTCGCCACCTGAGTAGATGTAGTAGGTGCGCTTGGGGTGCAGGGCCCCTCCAGACTGCTCAGGGACAGCGCAGGGTGTGGGTGGCATGTAGTGATGGACCAGCTTGAGCACACAGTCAAAGCGGGGCACGGGCTGGCTGCTGTGGGGATCACTCTGCAGGGAGAAGCTGCCGCCCTCGCACTGGATGCGCAGGTTCTTGGTGCCCGACTCTGTCTTGACGCTGAGGGTGAAGAAGTGCCTCTGGTCTGAGCTGTCCCTGATGAGGAAGGTGCCAGCCGGCTCGGTGCTCAGCAGCAGGTTGGCTTCACCACCTGTCACCGTGCTCCAGTAGAAGCCGCTCTCC
Source organism: Sylvia atricapilla (assembly GCF_009819655.1). Lineage (NCBI taxonomy): Eukaryota > Metazoa > Chordata > Aves > Passeriformes > Sylviidae > Sylvia > Sylvia atricapilla. The sequence continues at coordinate 8,056,110 of NC_089157.1, forward strand.
TGCAGCTTGCGTACGGTGTTCACCACCAGCTGGTACTCGCTCTTGGAGCTGAAAGTCTTGAGGCGCAGGCTGGTGTCCAGGGGGCGGCTCATCCCGGCGGCGGGGAACTTGCTGTGGGTGACCATGGCGCAGGGAGCCAGCTTCGTGTGCTCTGGATGCTGCTGCCAGCAGCAGCCGCTGCTACACCATCACCTGCGGCAGAGAGAGAGCGGTGAGCCCCGGCACTCCGGTCCCCCACTCTCCCTTCCCGGGAACACCTGCACCCCCGGTCCCTGGCTGTTATCCTCCCGCAGCAACAGCGCTCCCGGTCCTCGGCAATCCCCTTCCCCAGCTCGCATTTCCCAGAAAAACCGGCAGCCCCCCGCTCAGCTCTCTCTTCCCGGGAACGGCAGCACCCATCCGTGTCTCTCCCTTTCCGTGGGAACCGGCAGCCCCCGTTCCCGGCTACTGTCCTCCCGCGGCGCCGGTACCGGCAGCCCCGTCCGCAGCTCTTCCTTCCCGGGAGCGCTGGCACATCTGCGGTCTCCCGCTCTCTCCGAGCACCGCTTCTGATGGTCTCCTGCTCTCTCACTCCCGGGGGACACATGGTGGCCCGGGCCACCGGTAATCGCCCCGCTGAGGCACCAACACCCCCGGCGATCCCCTTCCCTGGGCAGCACCGGCATCCCCGGTCCTCGGCGATCGCCCCCCCGAAGGTCCCGGCACCCCCGTGCTGTCCGGGACTCCCTCCCGCGGCCGTACCTGAGGCGCGGGAGCCGGTCTTGGCGGCAGAGCGGGGCCGGTGCGCGGCGGCGAAGCTGCCGAGGCGGCCCGGGGCGGCCTCTTATAGCAGGCGCAACGCCCGCCCTCGGGTTCCTGGAACTGCGCGGCTTCTTGTAACGCGGCGGCACCGCCCGCGCCCCGCCCGGCCCGGCCCGGCCCGGCCCGGCCCCCCGGCGCCCCGCCAGCCCCGGGCCCCCGGCGTGGCCCCACCGCCCCAGCCCCGGCCCTTCCCGCTCCGGCCCCGACAGCCCATTCTGGGCAGGGCGGCTGCCCCCGCCCCTCGGCCTGCACAGAGCGGAGAGCCGCGGTGCGCCCCTCCGGGGGCCCTCCCGTCCCCCGCCTTTGCTGGGGCAGCGGGACCGCGGGCCCGCCCTGACGGGGAGTTTGGGCTCGGCTGATGGGGGGGACACCGGAGCGGGGGCTGCCGCTCCTGCATTGCCAGCCCTGATTTCCAGGCCAACGTGCGAGGCTGCCGCCAGCCTCGGCCGCGCCTGCTGGGGGACCCGCCGGGGTACCCTCATCCTGCCTCATCCCTGTCTCCTGTCTGGAGACAAGGGGGAATCCGCACCCGGGGCTGTGCGGGGGCGGTGGCTCCGGGAGCCCCGGGACGCTCCGTGCGGTCGGTGCTTTGGCCGGTGTGCGGGGGCATGTGCGCTGGTAGGGAGCCCGCCAGGGCAGTGGTCCCCTGCCCGTGGCTGCTCCCCGGGGCTCTGTCCGAGGGGGTTCCTCACCCCTCCGCCCCAGGCCCTCGGCCGGAGCCCCGGTGGGGACGGTGTCCGGCGGGCGGAGCGGCGCCGGAGCTCCCCTCCCCGTCCTTTGGCAATTGTTAGTTCGGAGCCTGCACACACACAACCCGAGCTCTGTCCGTAGGTTTATTTTAAACAGTTTAATTTGCCCCGGAGGAGCGGCCGCTGCCTGGCAGAGACAAACCCAGTGCGGCAGTTCTGGGAATCAGCGCCGGCGAACCGGCTGCTCTGAAATGCAAACGAGCCCCGGAGCGCTGCCGGGGGCGGGCAGAGGATGGCGGGGGAGGGACGGGACGGGCACAACGCGGCTCCGGGGCTCCGCGTCGGGACCGGCTCTACGTGTCGGGACCTGGCGGGGGGACCCGCGGTACCCGGACGTCGCCTCGCCCGGCGGGCCGGCGAACGCCGGTTCTGCCGCGGGCAAGAGCCGTGTACGTCCCTTCGGAGCCACGCCGGGGCTCGCCCCGGGGGGAGACGAGACACTGGGGGGGGGTGACATTGCCGGGCGGGCGATTCGGCTCCGCGTGAGCCCTTCCCACGTGTGCGGGACCAGGGGAGCCCCGCCGCACAAGAAGCCCTTCCTGAGCTCCACCCGGACCCTTCCCGGCCCTCCGGCGAGGCCGCGCTCGCAGGCCGGGCGGGACGGCGGGCGGCCGGGCCGTGTGCCCGCGGCGGGCGGGGCGGGCGCTGCGGAAGCGGAAGGCGCTGTCGCCATGGCAGCGCGGAAGCGGAAGGCGCGGGCGATGGCGGCGGGCGGCGCGGCGCTCTGGCGGCGGCTCTCGGCCTGGCTGCCGCGGGGCCGCCTCGGCCTGGCCGCGCTGCTCGGCCGCCTCTCCGACCGCCTCTCCCGCGGTCGCGACCGCCGCGCCCGCAGGTAAGGACCGGCCGGGACCCCGCCGGCTCTCCCGGGGCTGGGAGGCAGCGGGAGCCCTCGGCCGCCCCCGCAGTCGGTGTCTCATTACCGGGGCACCCCCCGCTCGCCGCTTCCCCTTTCCTGCCCGGCCCGGCCCCTTGGAAAAGCTGCGTAGGTGTAAAGGGGCGGCCCGGTACCCCCAGGCCGGGGTCGCAGTCGGGTTCGGCTCTGCTCTCGCAGACCTCTTTAGCTCGCCACACTGACAACAGCTGAGCCTTATTTCCCCTTCCTTTCCCATTTTCTTGCCTCCCACTGTCAGCAGGCGCTGGCCGGAATCTCTTTTCACCCGCTGTGGCAGGTGCGGCCCAGCCCTCGGGGCGGCACCGGCCGGGTGCGGGTGTTGGGCCCGCCCGCGGTGGTCGCGGAGGGCGGGATGGGGCCGGAACCGGTGTCAGTGTCCTCTGTGCCGGGAGTGCGCCGGGCACAGAGGGCTGAGGGGCAGGGGACGCTGTGCCCGGCGACAGTGACCGCTGCCTGTCACCCCTGACAGTGACCGGCGGCAGCCACCAACCAGGGGCTGTCACCGCCGTGCTGGAGGAGGTGCATCATCAGTCTGCTCTTGTTCACACCAAGGAAATTCTTTCCGCACTTATCTTTTGATCTCATCAGTGTTTTTGGGGCAGGCAGATTAGGCTGAGCCCTGGAAAGCAATCACTGAGTTGTGAGAGCAGCCCTGTAGATCCCCCCGTGTGTGAGTGTGTGAGTGAAAGGCCAGCATTGCGTCCTGCAGTTTCACTTCACCTCTGGCTCTGAAGATGAGGTTTTACAGTGAATAAGAGTTTCATCTCCATTGCGAGTTTCTGTACCGAACCTACATTTTGAAAAATAGAACAAGCCCCAAAAAATCCGTTGTTTCTATTTAGGGTCAACTTTTTATTCAGAAGGGGTCTGAAGTGGTTCCTTTTGATTCCGTTTTATCTTTCTGGTTAACTCAGTGATGCGAAGTACGTGGAAAGGGCTCCCCCATAGTTCATTTTCTGTTCCTCTGAAACCTGATTTGTCACAGTGTGGAATTTTGATGATTTCTTCATAATGTTACATGGTTTCTGGTAGTTGTGTGTAGGTTGCAAGGGTTGGTTGTACTCTGGTAGTCACTGAGCTGATGTCAGTCACTGCTGGGTAGAAGCTGCTGCTCTGGGGGCCAGTTGCTGTGCCAGTGGCTCTGTGGCTGGAGCAAAATACAGATTTATTTGATAATTCTAAAAGCAATAGGTTCTCAGTGCTGAATAAGTTATAAATTTCAGTATTGAGTTGAAAGATCGAACAGTGTTGGTACACTGGAAATTACTTAGTGAAAAATCTGGAGGATGCAATTAGTGATAAATTAGGGATAAATTGATAAACCTATACACAATTAATCTGAATCAAACCAAACAGTACTGGTGCTGCAGGTTGGTGTTCCTCTAGATGTTCCAGTCAGAGTCCAGATGCTCCAAGCTCAACCCGTTGCTGCCTGCAGTCTTCAGAGCTGCCCTCGGAGCTGCCCCTGGCTCCAGACAGGCAAGTGCAGGGCCATAGGCAGGGAGGCAGGTGTAGCTGGACTCACAATTCCAGCAGTCCTTGCCAGAAAATGGCTTCTGGGAATCATGTTTCTGGAAAGTGTCTGCTTGGCCCCTGGTCTGGCTTCTGGAAATGTAGTTGGGCTGGCCAATGAGATAAGGAGGACAATATTCATCTCTGTCGATAGTTATTGTAAAATACATAAAATTTGCCACTGCTTCCTCCCCAGGAATAATTCCAGAGGATGTTGTTTGTGACCTGTGGGGCTGGGTTAGAGCTCAGCTATGCTACTGCTCTGTGGGCTGAGCATTCAGTGGGTTTTAAAACCCTGTATTTTTGGATCCAGTGTGAATTCGTGTAGCTCTGTGTGCCGTGCTCCCTTGCAGAGATGGAACAGTGGGGATCTGCTCTCCGTGTGTGGCCTTTGAGGCTTGAGGTGAGCAAAGGTGTACGAAGGTTGTGCTCAGATTCTGTAGACATTTAGATGAGAATGTGCCTGGATAGTGGTATTTCTAGTGTTTCTGTTCCGCTTTAATTTTTTCTGCACCTTTTAGGGGACATTTGCTTTGTTTTTAACAATGGTTTTAACAGTGGTTTTAACAATGGTGATCTCTGTCACTTCTGGGTATTCAGGCTGAGAGCCCAGTCCACATGATCTGTTAAAACCCGCCATCCCAGGAATTCCTGCACTGACTGACTCAGATTTTGGTGTTCATGAATAGTCAGTGACAAACTCGTGGATTTTACAGGAAACGCCACTATAAACTGGCTTCCTTGTAAGGATGTTTGGAAACCTTGTGAAGATCCAGGGTTGTATCATGAACCAGATGAGTGAAATCATCTTCCTGGAATCTATGTTCATTTGGGCTCTGGATTGTGGTAAAAAGCCCAAAGTTCCTCGTAACAAATTCTGGTAAAGGTTGTGATCAAGTTTCCTCTTGGTGTGTGGTGATGGTGGAATCATCAGGATGGGCCACAGGATGGTGGCTGCCTGCTGGCTCGAGGACCTGGTGGTCCTCAGGGTAAGACCACCCACCCCAGTTCCATCCCAAGAAGCCCGGCTCCCATGAGTGGGGGTTGCAGGCTTGGAACAGTTTGTGTCAGGTTCAGAGATGCAGTTCAGTCCCTTGCTCATGGATTCCTGGATCTCATGGGAGCTGCTGCTGCTAATTGTGCTGAAATGTGGTTTTGTCATGCGAGCAGACTCCTGCCGGGGGTAATTCTATGACTGGATGAATTTGCATGTGTGAAACCTCGGAGAGGAGAAGTTGCTGCTTGCTTCCTGTCACCCGCTGCTTGATGCTGGCAGTGAGCTGGTTTCTTCCCAAAGTGACTTCAAAGAAATTAAATTCGTTCTGAGATTTCTTTTTGAAGAATGAGTTTCCTGATGTCTCCCTCACAGCTTTTGTGAGGTTTGCAGGGGAAGTTGTGACCCTCTCTTGTTCTTCTTCAGAATGCCGGTGGCATTGCTAGAGAGGGATGGATTCTCGTTGTGGCTTTTGGTGCAGTCCTGCTGGGACACAGTCGCTCCTTCTGTGGGTCATTCTTGGGGTGTGGCTGCTTTGCCTTTGCTGGGGGTTGCACTTGGCCACCTTGTGTGCTGTGCATCTATTTTTGGATAAGATTGAGGCATTTTTCTCTTTAAAGCAGCGTGATCTTTAAACCTGAAATGTGAATGACTTCAGCCCAGCTGAGAACAAAACTTGACATGAAGGGAGTGTTGGCTATGGCCAAGCTGATGTGTGTGTGATGGAGATAATTCAGAATTGCCTGGTTACAGGTACAAGTGGTACCACCCCAGCACTGCCAGACACCTGAGCATCCACACTCATTTTCTGCAGCCCCCAGCCTCCTTCCCCTCCCATGTTGTCCTGATGAAGGAATTGTTTCCCCTCATCTCCGTGCCAGCTCAGGGAAGGGGCCGGTGATGTTCAGATCTGTTCTCCCACATTTTGCCTGTGTTTCTCTGTTTCTACATTTGGCTTTGGTAATCCAGATCAGATTATGGAAAGGGAAAGGCATTCTTGCCATTGTGGATCCCTGCCATCCATGTATTGGCCCTTGCTGCAGCTCTTCCTTTACCTGACTGGAGTTTTTCTGGGAGACAAAGGTTTCACTGTGAAGAGTTTCTCCATCTTTCTTTGCACAGATCATCATGGCTCCTTCTAGCCCCACTACTCACCCCTCCTGTTCCAGTGATCACAGCCCCACCATGTTCCCTCTGTCCAGAAGGAGCACACAGGTTCCAGTGGATCAGGAATTTGGTCCCAGAGTTTGGGATCTCCAGCTCGCATGTCAAGGTGCTTTCATCCCCGGCGGAATTCTATGAACTCCTGAAGGTAAGCTGTGGGTTCCAAGTTGTGGGAGTGGTTTTGATGCAATCCCAGTTTTGCAGCTGCTTCCTGGTAACTGCTCTCATATGAAATAGCTTTAGCTGCAGGGAGTGTGTTCTTCAGTTTCCCAGAAAGCACTAGTTTCTTCCTTGAATTTTAGGTGCAGCAATGGTGTTGCTGTGGCTCCGCAGAGCTCTGTTTGTTTTGGGTTGCCACTCCCTATGTGTTACCCTTTCCTTCCTAAAGAGAGGAAGTGCAGAGATATGGCTGAAGGCTGGGTCTGGGCTGATGGTTCCTCAGGACCAGACACCCTGTGTGAAATGGAATGGTTTTTTCTGCTCCCAGGTGCAGATAAAAGCAGCCAAGCGGCGGGTGGTGATGGCCTCACTGTACCTGGGGACAGGACTCCTTGAGCAGGAGCTGGTGAGTGTGGAAGGGTTTGGGAAGGCCAGGAAGGGAATGCTGGGGAGGGATGTGGAAGGGAGGCACGTGGTGCTTCTGGTTTAGGTCTGGTATAGAGCCAGGGAGCTGCTGCACTTCTTCAGGGGATAGCTAGCCTGGACCTGTCAGAAGGGACTGGCGTGGTGTCCAGAGTGCTCAGGGGGGCTTTGTAAAACTCAGGTCATGAGAATCTATTATTACTTGGCATTTTTCTTGAATGGGATTTGAGCTGTAGGTGTGCAGTGCTCTGTTTGGTGCTCCTGGTGCAGGACACAGATGAAGGATTGGTTTTCTGCATTTGAGATTGAGGTCAGCTTTGCTTCATGGTGTTTGACTTTTTTGTTCTTTCCTCTGGAAGCAAAAGCATTTTTGCCCAAGGGCTTTAGGTAGAAGCCTGGCCTTGGCCAGGTTCTGATGTTAGGAAGCAAATGCCCTGGCAGGGTAAAGGTGGATAGAGCCTGCATAGTATTGTGCCCAGCTTTGTCTGGACTTGCACATAGGATTTGAATTTCCATGTGACAAACAACCTTGTAGTTAAAGAACAAAACTGCAGTGAATTCCTTCCAACGTTTCTCTTTGGTGATGCAAGTCTGTGACTTTGGAATGATATTGGGGCTTTTTCTGCTAACTTTAGTTGCTGTTGTGAGACCTGAAGAATATGGACATGGAAAACTGAGGTCCTTTGATCTGCGGCTTTAGGCTGACGGAGGCTGCCAGGCTGGCAGATGCAAAGACTGAGCTGGCTGTGCTTGGCCACGGTCTCCTGCTGCTGAGCACTTCCCTTGGAAAGTGTATTTGCTTTTGTAATGAGGAGAGAATTCTCTCTGCAGGTGTATTGCTTAGAAGAAACACTGGAGAAATCACTACAAGCAAAAGGCTCACCTGACCTCAGAGTTTCCATTCTTCTCGACTACACCAGGGGTTCCCGGGGTAGGAATTGCTGTTCATTGCTTTTGTCAGAGCCTGATTTTACTGTTAGGCTAAAGAGACAGTTCTTTTCAGAGTGGGTATCTTGGCCAATTGGACCTACTTGCTTAAAGCATGCACCCTTCAGGATTGGCCTTTTTTATTCCAGAACTACATATTCCCAGAAAATCTTCAACCTGAGCAGCTTTTCTTCCAAAAATAGGTGGTAGGAGCAAGAAGGGCCAAACTATTCCCTACAACTTCTGTAGTCTTGCTTGGTTCATTTGTTAGTGCATTTGGCCTTACCCATGATGCTCACTTACATTTTCATTTTGAAAAGAAGATGGGAATTGTTGGAAGCAGCAGCACACTGAATCAGGAACCTGTGGTCATCTGCAGTGACTCTTGTAGATGTGTTACCAGTGCTGGTGAGGCTTGGTTAAGAAGCTTGAAAAGTGTCAGACCTGCCCTGTGACTGATTCTGGATGTCAGTTTCAATATTGCCATAGTGCAAATGAAAGTGATTTAAAAAAAACAACAACAAAGAAAAAGGAAGACGTGTGAAGTGGCAGTGGATGGGAGGGGTGCTCACCCTGTAACCAGCTGAAGAGCTGCATCATGATATGTTCTGTCTGAGTGATCTTTGAGTGAAACTCCCTTTGTCTCCCAGGCAGGAAGAATTCCCGAACAATGCTGATCCCATTGCTGCAGCGGTTTCCTGAGCAAGTCCGTGTGTCCCTCTTCCACACTCCCAACCTGCGTGGGCTTCTCCGGCTCCTGATTCCAGAGCGTTTCAATGAGACCATTGGGCTGCAGCACATCAAGGTCTATCTCTTTGATGACAATGTGATCCTAAGCGGGTGAGTCCTGCTGCCTCCAGCCTTGCTGCAGATCCTTTGGCTGGGTTTTGGGCAGGGTGTCTGTGCTGCCAGAGTTGTCTGAACATCTGGACTCCATCACGATCCTATCAATGCTCTTCTGAGATGGGAGAGCAACCACAGTTCCTGCACATGAGATTCTCAGATGAAAATGAGTCTTTCAAAAAGGGAAAATGATTTCAACATTCCAAAGGAAGTGGCCAGTTTGTGCTTTAGTGCAGCTACCCAGAGTGAGGCCTGTAGCCTGGGCTGGGAGGTTGAGAATCTTGTGCTCCAAACTCATCTCTTTCCCTTTCTCTTCAGTGCCAACCTGAGTGATCTGTACTTCACCAACCGTCAGGACCGCTACGTCCTGCTGCGGGACTCTCCTGAGATCGCAGACTTCTTCACGGAGCTTGTGGACGCCATTGGAGACGTGTCCCTGCAGCTACAGCAGGATGATACAGTCCAGATGAAGGAGGGAATGGTGCACCCATACCAAGGTAGGAGAGAGTTGTCTCACCTATCTGGATGATGGGATCCAGAGGACAGGAGTGACAGCCAGGGTTTAAAGATGACTTAGATTCCATCCATGTGAGAATAGCTGGGTGTCTGACCATTGTTCAGACTGTGGGGTGTCCTGCTTTGTGCTGTCCAGTATTAAAACTGAGATTGCCTGAGTTTCAGTACAGAGTCTGTTGGAGTTTTCCCAGCACAGTGGCTGTCACAGGCTAATTTGGCAGGGCATGCAGAGGTTGGAAATAACTCTGTAGCCATTTCGGTGCTGCTTCATAAATGTGCTGCTTTTGGCCTTAAACAAGAACTTCAGTCCTTTGAGAAGTTTTTCTGATATTCCAGGTGCTCTGGGTGTGCATGTTCTTAAGGGTTTGTGAATGTGCTGCTATTGTTGGTAATTAATCTCTTGTAGTAGAGTTTGTTCTGGGAATCAAATGGGAATCAGTTCAGGAAGTCTGGGAACAAGCGTAAAATTGGGCAGAGAAGGGCAGTGATGTGCCAGGCTGATTGCGTCATCAGTTTTTGTCCTGGCCTTGCACTGCTGGGTGATGTAAGTTCAGGCTGGGGGTGGGAGTTTATGTGTTCCAGTTCATTCTTGGTTGTCAGTGTAGCCTTGCCCTCGTCCTTTCCTTTCTCAGAGGATTTTTCAGGCTGCTGCCAGTTGCTGAGCATTTCTCTTCTGTAGTGTAGCTCTGCCGGTCTTGAAACAGCTGGTTTGGGCCTTAAGACAGAGTCATGTGCACTCTGTGTTGGCTCCTATTTGTTCCTGTATCCATGTCCTGTCAGTAGTTTCTCCTGGTGTGTAATAGATGACATGTAGCTCTGTGCCTGTGGATCCCAGACTGCATCTCTGACTTTTCCTGCAGGAGACAAAGTGGCTTACTGTGAGATTGCCAACCGGAGGGTCATGGAGGTCATCAACTCTGCCCGGACACGGCAGGAGCTGCTTCATGAAAAGACTTTCCACAGCAGCCAGCCAGGCAGCTCCCTCTCATCCCAGCAAGGCTCTCAAGCATCTGAGAATCTGAAACCAGAACCCGACACCTGGATCTATCCCTTAATCCAAATGAAACCTTTTGGGATTCAGATAGACGAGATGGTCACAGAGACACTGCTGACGGAGGCTGAGCGGGATGCCAGGATATACCTCACCACTGGCTACTTTAACTTGACACAGGCCTACATGGACCTCATCCTGGGCACAAGGGCTGAGTACCGGATCCTCCTGGCCTCCCCAGAGGTCAATGGGTTTTTTGGTGCCAAAGGGGTGGCAGGTGCCATCCCTGCTGCCTACGTTTACATTGAACATCAGTTTTTCAGTGAGGTCTGCTACCTGCAGCAGCAGGAGAGGGTGCAGCTCCAGGAGTACTCCCGTGCTGGGTGGACGTTCCATGCCAAAGGTAAGAGCACTTATCCCAAGGAGTCTTGTTCAGAGGTGTGTGAGAGCTGTGCGATTTGGATTGCGAAAGGAGTAAGGGGCTGGCTGGGTGCCAGTCTGGGCTTAACCTTCAAAACACTCCTCCAAGGTTCAACCAACTTGATTGTGTAAACCTGGAGGGTTTGAATCACTTGGAGGACACCTTGCCTTTGGATTTCTGATTCGATACAATCATGGGGATGGTGTGAGAGCTGTCCCTGTGGTGGCACTGAAGCACTGCCTGGAGGAGAAACATGATGAGAAGGAAAGGAAGCACCTGGATGTGTTTATGATGCAGTCTGTGCTGTGGTGCAGTTTCTGGTATACCTTGGGCTGGTTTCAGCAGGCAGGAGTGCTGATTGTGCTGGGGACCCTGCAGCAGTATCTGGGGCAGATGCCAGAGGGGAACTGCTCCCTGGGCCTTCTCAGCAGCAGGTCTGTTTGGGGACAATGTGAGTGTTGGGGGATTTGCACCAGCTCCTGTTCACAGCACACAGGGGATGCAGTGTGTGAGGAGCTGCAGTGTGTGCTCATGGGAGTCAGGGCAGGGCAAGGGGCTGAGGAAGGAATATGGTCTATCACACAATGAGTTTATGAGTGCTGCCCTCGAGGTCTTCTCTGGGAGATCCTGGGTTCCTGCTGGATGTACCGTGCCCAGCTCCCACAGGCTCAGCACGGTGCTCCAGCTGGAGTGTTTGGGCTGTGATTGGAGCACTGGGGCTCTGGCCATTCCTGTTTTGGGGAGAGCTGTTAGTGGGAATGGCTCCATCTCCCTGCTTCGCCCCGGAGTGCTCACAGGGAGGCTCAGAGGTGGTGGGGAGGGAAAGCTGCAGAATCTGAATTCTCTGGGCTGTTGAAAATCCCTGAGTTCTACTGGCTGCCTCTGTGTTGAAATGACAAACAAATGTCAGGGTGCTCCTCTCCAGCGCAATCAGGAGTGCAGGGAAAACCCTTATCTCACACAGAGCAGCTCCAGGGAGGTCCCTTCCGGCCTGCCTGGGGTGTCCTGTGTCTTTCAGGAAGCGTGTGCTTGAGCAATCTGTGGTTCCCAGGTTCTGCCTTTGTTGAGTACTGCTAACTCCCAGTGGAATGTGGTTTGGCATAAATTGAGCCCAGAAACAAGGACTGCTTTTCCCAGCTACCAAAGTGCAGGTGGTCACTGGTCCTGTTTGGGCCAGCTGGGCCTCGGAGGACAGCGCTTTGGGCTCTCTGCTGTGTGGTGTTTGCTTGGAGAGGGATGCAGGGCTTGGAGTTCAGCGGCTCCCGTGCCTAGCAGGAGGGACAGTTGGAGATATTTGTTGCCTTGTTTCCATTCCCTTTCAGAGTGCTGGGAGGATCAGCGTGCAGCTCCTCCTCTGGCATGCTCTGCCCCTGGCACAGGTTGGATTCACCTCCTTTCCTTCTGCAGGAGTCACATGGTGTGGCAGAGAGGACAAGGACAGAAGAGGGAAGGGAGGAAGCCTTAGAAACGTGAAGAGCATGTGCCCAAGGAGCACCTGGAGCCTAGCTTCTGACTGAGGATATGAGATTCCCAGCAGCAAATAGTGCCTGTTGGTGCTTCCTCTCTGGGCTGAGACATGAAACACTCTTTAGTCTCCTATGGGATCTCACTGACATACCCCAAACACTGGGGTTGTGCTGCATGCCCCTTCCTCTCCCCTTAAAGTGTTTGTATCTGCATGCACAGTGTCAGGTGGTGCTCCCAGGGATGTCTCTCCTGGGTGCATTCAGCACCATGCAGATGTAGCAGAGCGCTGCACAGTTGGGGTGCATGAGAGAGCAGGACTGCCAGCAGCTGTCCTGGTGTGGCGTCCCAAAGCCTCCCTGGACTTTCCTGGGCATGGTGTTGGGGGTGACATGGGTACATCCCCTGGGATCAGGGTCCCTTCCAGGCAGGTTTTGGTGGCAGGGTGCTGGGCAGGCAGCTGTGTGCTGTGAGGTAAACCCTGTTACTGCTATTGACCGGCGCTGGGAAGCTGCGCTTCCCCTTGCTGGAAGGTGAGTCACTGTTTGAGCAGATCCTGCCAGATGGCCATGAAACCAGAGACCTATAAAGGCTGTGGGACTGCCACAGGACACTTGGGAAGGCAAGGAATCTGTTCCTCATGGCTGCTGCTTGGGCAGAAGTCCAGCCTTTGGCTGGTCAGGCACCAGACAGCCCCTGGCAGGGTCCTGTTTGGTGGCAGAATGTGACAAAACTCTGCCATGTGGATGCTTTCCTGTGTCTCCCAGAGCCCGTGGTGGGCTGTCCAGCCCCGCTGTGGTGGGGTGAGCCCGGGGGGACTGGAGGTGCCACGGCATTAGGGCAGTGCCAGCTCTTTGAGTGTGTGCTGTGGGGGCGGGGAGGAGGTTACAGGAACTGGCAGTGAATCGGCAGCGTCTTACTCAAGGCATTCTTGGAACTGCTCTGGGGCTGAGTTGGGAAACCTGCTGCTATTTTAAGGCTGAGGTGGTTTTTATGCTACGGGTTCTTTGTTGCAGTCTGTGTGTGACCAGCCATGGGGATAAGCCTCTACCAGGGACTCACCCAGGGCTCTGCTGAGGAGAGCAAAGGCTTTCTGGCTCCATTTGTGCAGGGTGGCCACACAGCCTCTCCTTGGCAGCAGTCCTGACTCTCTTGTGGCTGTTCCTTCTTGCCCTGCTGCAGTGGTGTGCTTGAGAATAATGTGAGGTTTTCATCTTTCCCTTGAAAACCTGTCCTGGGCTCTCTCCTGCCTGCTCTGTGTGCTGGCAGAGCTGTGGGAGCTGTGCTGGTGAGTGGCAGCGAGGGCCAGGTGCCCTGGCAAGAGTTTGATCTCGTCCGTGCTGGCTCCTCTGGAAGTGAGGGAGGGAAATAATTTGCACTTCTGTGTCTCTTCACCGTGGTGTGTGAATTCACCTGCAAGAGCTGGGAGATGCCTCTTCATGTCATGGTCCTAGGATGGGGGTTGGTCCCTGGCCCTGGGACAGGCTGGACTGACCTAACCTGGCTGCCTGGGGCTTTGGGGCTGGATCCTTCACTGAAAACCTGTTTGTCTTCTCTCAGCATTTCTGAGTTCACTGTGGTGCAAAACAGCCTCTAATGCAGTGGCGGGACTGGATTGTTTTGGGGCAGTGTGTTCCTGGGGCACACTGGGGGTGCTGCACTCCCAGTCAGAGCAGTGATTTGGGCTATGCCAGGGCACCCCTTGAGTCACACACAGCAGCCCAGCCCTGCAGGCCCTGCTGGACTGCTCTCTGCTCCCCAGGTCCTCTACAGACTCTGTAATCCACGTTTAAAGCCTTTAATTCACTCCGAGTGAAGGGACCATGTGAGCCCACCCTGGCTGCTCCCTTGGCTGTCACGCTTCCTCTCTTCCTCATTTTTCCTGCAGGCCTCTGGCTGTACCTGGCAGGGAGTGACCTGCCTTGCCTGACCCTGATTGGCTCTCCAAATTTCGGATATCGATCAGTTCATCGCGACTTGGAAGCTCAGGTTGCGATAGTGACAGAAAATAAAGCCTTGCAGCAGCAGCTGCATCAGGTAAGCAGCAGATTGTGGGTTTGCAGTGGGGATGTTGCACTTCAGGGTCACATGGGGAATGCTGATGACGCAGTGCCAATAAAAACCTCCAGCTACAATAACTCAAAAGCTGCTGGAGCATGGGGAGTCCTGAGGAGCTGTCAGTGAAGTGACTATTGATGAGCTGCCTGCTGCAAGTACACAGTGCTGGGAAATGAGGCCCTAACGGGAAGGAATGTGTGTCCCCAGTGACCTCGGGTACCAGGAGTGCTCAGGGCTGGATGTGTGCAGAGCTTTTGGAGGACCTGCAGTCTCCTCAGCTCACCAGCCACGCTGCACCTCTGAGCATTAACCCCAGCATTTGGGGGAATGAGGCCGGGCCCTTGGAATGTCTGAGCTTGGACTGGAAAAGGGCTTCAGGGCTGGCTGGGATGCCCATGAAGTTCTGTGACAAAATCCTTATCTTGAATAATAATATGACATTACATAATCTTGATACATTGCTTTTCAATGTCCCAGGGTTTTTCTGTGCTGTTTTTGTTTTAATTAGGAGGCTTGGGATGCTCAGCAGTTGTGCTGCTGCTCCAAATCCTGCCTAGTTCTCAAGCTGTCTTGACTGAATCTTCTGCTGGGACTGACTGTCCCAAGTAATTTCTCCTGCAGTGTTCTGTTTCAAAGCAGATCAGTTTGGTGCCTCTGTGTGACTTGGAGACCTCAGAAATGCACTGTGTGAGGCAGGTGCTGGCAGAGTTGTCTGCAAGATCAATGGGAATTGCCCTCTTGCATCAGGGCTCTTCTCTGAGATGAGTCAGAGTGTATCTAATCAAAAACAATTCTATTACTGGAAGAGTTGCTTGAGTATTTCAATTCATATCTTGCCTCTGCTTGTTTCTAATGGAAGGGGAAAATCAATGGAAATGTGACACAAAGGAATTTTCTCACACAGGGCTGCAGTGATCTCATTCAAAGGGCTTTAAACCATTCCCGATTGCTGGAAGCTGATTCTGAGATGGGCTGGCTGTTTACTTTCTGTGGTCTTTTTTAGAAGACTTAATCCATTCCTGGGATGTTGCCATGAAATCACTTTGCCTATGTAATGTTCAGTTCCATTTTAAAAATGTGCGCTGAGATTTGGGAAGAAATGTGAGTGCTCTGGGTGCCTTTGGGTGCTTCTGTGAATGAACTGAGGTTGATTCAGGGAACTGGCCTTGCCTCTAGCGGTCAGATCTTACCATATTGAATGGTCATGGAGCAGAATCCTCCTCACAGCAGGGCTTACTATGGCTCTTGGAGCATTTAGGGGCTCTCAAATTAGAGTGAATTGACAGATTAATGTCTTGGTTCATCTTTTTGGTGTTACTTTCCAGTACTTGGTTCCTGCTTTCCCGTTCTACCCTGAATTTAAATAGCACAGAGTACTTTCTGCTGTTCGTGACAGCTTCATTTATAAAAAAAAAAGATGATGAACAAACTTCCAGGAGCTGTTCTGCTCCTTGTTTGCTGCAGATCCTGAAACCTGACTGTTTGTGCTAAAAACTCCCACTTACCTGTGACCAGAGTGCTGCTCTCACGTGCTGCCAGCGTGTTATCAGCAGGGTGGTGCATTTCCTGCCTCAGCAGCTGGGTGCACACCGTGGGGGCCCCGAGTATTTCTGGTAACTCAGCTGAGATCACGGCTGCACATTCATCTGCAAACGCGGCGCCCGAACTGTGTCTAGAAAGAGCCGGTCCCAGGAGCTTTGGTGAGGTTTCCTTTTCTGGCAATTACAGCCCGGCCTTGAGGAGTTTTCTGAAGCTGAAGCTCATGCAACTGTGGGGCATAAAAACCCTCTATCCTTGTTCTCTGTAGAGTTTAAATTGCAAATTCTTGAGGAGAAATGGGTGCATTCTTGTGGCAAGATCCCTGGTCAGCTTTATTTGAGAATTTGTTTCGCTGAAAGACCATTGTATAATTTAACACTTGAGATTTACTGAGATGATGTTTCTTTCCCTGTTCAGGAGCAAGAGCAGCTTTACCTCTGCTCAGGTGTGGTCTCAACATCAACGTTTGAGCAGCCAAATCGTTATGTGAAGCTGTGGGTGAAGCTGGTGACACCTCTGATCAAGAATTTCTTTTGAAAGAAGAAAAGTTGCTGCTTTGGGTGAGTTTGCTGCCATTATGGGGAATTATATTGCACTGACTGCAGTGGATAGCTGAAGTGCTCTGTCATGAAAGAAAGATGATGTAGGGAAAACCAGGCACTTCTCAATTCCTCTGGGGTACTGGCTGCCATGGACTGTGATCAAGGCTCAGGTCCTGACTGGGTTTTGTCTACTAGAATTTTTGGAAGGGCCACAGAGAACCCAAACAATGGAATTTTCCACACGTGGAAATAAAACTCCCATTTCTGAAATGTCCCTTTCAGAGTTTTGCAGAGAGAGACTGTTTGCGTTGTCTTGACCATCCAATAGAAAGTATTGCTGGAATACTTAAAGTGTTTTATCTTTGTACCCAGTCAGGGCTTTACTTTGCCCCTGTAGTGTAGGTTTTGCTTTTCTGTTTTGTGATGTCCTGGGGTTCCTGTTGGTTCCACTGCCCCATGGCTGAGCCTTTGTGAGCCTCAGGACATCACTCTTGCCTGTTCCTGTGCCATGCACAGTCCGTGCAGTTGGCACTGCTGGTACATGTACCCATATCCCTTTTACTTACCTGACTACAGCCTCTCCCTCAGCAGGGTTTGCCTGACTCCTTCACATTCAGATATGCTACAAGTGTCTTTCATGAATTGTGGAAGGGCAGGAGAAGACTTTTGGTGCTGGTGTGGGTTTGGGATGTTACTTGCTGGAAGTAGGAGGCTTGAACCGTAACATCCTGCAGAGAAAGTGTTTGGAAGCAGGTAAAAAGGTGTGAGAGTGCAGGGTAGGGTGTGAGCAAGGGTTTCTGGTCTGGCAGTGGCACAAACAGGATTTCTGGCACCTGAAAAAAGCTGATGGTGTGTGAAACTCAGTCATAACTGATTGTAAATACTGCTGCTCTATAAAGAAATGAGCTGCTCCCTGTCCCTGCCCTTGGGGCTTGTCTGACTGAGCTCTGAGGGAAGTTTGAGGTAATTGTATTGTAGAACTAATTGTTCAGATATTTCACACAGTGGGATTTTGGTGAATTGTTTTATGCCAAAAGGACCAGCCTTGGCAGACCCACTCACCTTAATGTGTGTTACTGCTGATACAAATTATTTGTTGTGAAGAAAGGGCTATGTTCTATACCTTAGAAATAGAACAGAGAGGAACCTGTTTGCAGCTGGATCTTCTCTGGGCTGTGCAGGTTGGGTGTGGGTGAACTGGACCAAATCTGCACCTTTCTTCTCCTGTCTGCTCCAGCCAGACACATACGCTCCCTGCAGGAGCGTGAGGAGTTTCTGCTCAGTTCACACTGAGCCATCACACAAAGAGCTGTGGGAAGATGGGGAGGCAGAGGAGGGAAAGGAGTCAGGCACTTGTGTGCAGTTGTTCTGTCTGGCTTCCCACGGTGGTCTGGCTCCCCACCAGCGCCACGTCAGAAACCACCAGTGGAAAACCAGTATCCGCCCTGAGAACCCCGTGTGCTGCAAGAGCAGGCTCCACATGGCAACGCTTCCAGCACTGCTTTTATTGATACTTTGCTAAAACGGTTCTGGTACAATCAAACATAGACCGAGTTACACCACTCGGAGGTTTTTACAAGTGAAAGTGTTGCTGTTTTTCACTGCCATAAAAGTCTAGGCCTCTAGGAGCAGAGCCACACCAGCCAGGACCCACTTGGCAGCTTTTTCTTTTGTCTTCAGGTTGAAGGTCCAGACGTAGGTGGGCCCTCGCGTCCGAGTCTTGTAGACGGGGCACTCGTAGACGTTGGTGGTGTCCATGCGGTCCACGGGGACGGCTCTGAGCAGGATCACCGGCATCACGGGGGTCAGCTCCTTCATCCGCGCCTCCGCGATCGACCCCGACTGCACGTCCCAGCGCGCGCCTGCGGCGGGACACACCTCAGGGCCCCCGCGGGACTACTGACGGGCTAAGGTTGGCTGGAGTGCCTCACTGCTGGTTAGGTCTGACGTGTTCTCATCTCACTGTGACCCAGGACTGCATCTGCCTTACTGTGTGTGTGGGATGTCTGAATAAATTCTGTCCCCACCCCTCCCTTCAGCACGCTTTTATATGGGGATTGCAGAGTGAATTGGCTGTGGTGGGGTCTATCACATGCTGTCCCATGTGTTCTCTGCTGACCTCTCAGCTGCTCTGCTGAGCTGCCTCCTTCCCTCTCATCATTAGCAGTAATTATCATGGATTTAAGTTTCTCAATTTGTCTTACTCGAGCATCAACTGAGAATGTGCCATATGTATTCACTAGAACCCTGTAGCTCCAGGAGCCCTGGGGTTCATGAGCTGGAGCCTGAATTGGTAAAACACGAATTTGGAGTTTGGAAAGGCTGTGTGATCCGGGCAGTGCTGCCCTCAGCTGGCGGCTGAGCCTGGACCCAGATGGACCCAGGCTGACCCAGGGCTGTGAACTGCCACCAGTGTAGGGCAGACCAGACCAGCCAGCAGCTGGTGACACTGCTCAGCTGCGCGAGGGAGAAGGGCTGAGCTGGGCCTGCTCCATGTCTGAAACATCTCAGAAATGCAGTTTTTACCTTCCATAAACAGCCCGTGCACGTAGGAGCCTTCTCTAGGGGGAAATGTTATCTCCTCGCGGGTCTTCTTGGTCACATCCACTGCCAGACACATCTTATCCAGTGGCCACTGCCTTTTCCTGGCTGTGGACTGCATGATGGCTGTGAGGAAGGATTGTGGGTTGAAGAATCCTGCCAGCCACACTGTTGCAGGCAGCACAAAATCTGTTGCCCAGACTTCCAGTTCCTGGAAAATAAACCAGCAGAGTCCTTTAGAGTGGAGGATGTGCTGTGAGCTGCAGGACACTGTGACAGAGCTGATGCTTTGCTGTGCATAACCCAAGCTTCAGCTGATCTTGCAGAGTGGGGACTGGCTGGAGCTGGTGTCGGAGGAATAAGCAGCAGATTCCCCTGCAGCAATGAAGCTGACATCCTGAATTCATAGTGCAGAAAATACTGCTATTTTTTAACAAAGCCAGGGTTTTATTTATTTTTAATGGGACACATGGAGTTATAATGGGGGAGCTGATGTTCTCTTGCTACAGGGATGTACTGTAATGGAAACCCTGGTCAGACTTGTGTTCCCATTCCTGGAGTAACAGCCCTTTTCAGGTACTTCAGGCTGGGTAAATTGATACTGAGAAATAAACCAGTTACCAGTAAACCAGTGCACTGGTGGGGAGATTCTGGGGCACCCCATACTCTGACTGTCACACACACTCTGCTCACCCTGATCCGCAGGAGCAGGTCTGCATACCAGGTTGCCAGGCTGAGGAGGGAGGGATAGGCATAACGTGTCCATGATTCTGGAACACTGTCATAGAAGAGAGCATTTCCTAGCTCCTCCATCTCGGCTGTAATTGTCAGCTCTCCCTTTGAAAAAGAGAAAAGTCCAGGCAGTGTCACCTGCAGCCCAAGGGATGTTCTTGGGTTCAGAGAGCAGAAGGCTGGGGCTGCCCAGCTGCACCTGGCACAGCTTTCAGCAGGAAAGGCAGAGAGTACTTTGGAAATACTGGGAGATGATCCAGGCAGCTGCCTGCTGTGTACCTGCAGTCCCAGGTCCAGCTCCTTCAGCGAGCGCCTGATCTCATTGGTCAGGATGTTCATCCTTTCACATTCCTGGAGAGCTACAACAGTGTATGGGGTTTTTTCCTTTGCCTTTGACATCATATCCTCCATGTTGAAGGGGTCCGGCAGCTGCCCAAGGATTTCATCCAGGACTGACTTCACCTGAAATGAAAATGCCATATACTACTCTTGCCCAGAGAAAAATGCTGCAGGTTCTATTTAATTAAGTTACTAATGCTTTTTCTGCCCTGGTGTTTCTTTGTACTTCCTCTTCTGTTACTAATGCTCCATTCTGTTGCTAACTGCTCTTGGGTTTTAAAAAGATGTAATTCTTTTTTGATAGCCAAGGTAAGAGAGCTGAGGCCATGGAAGTTGTGAAATTCAAGTGTAAAGTCCAGGCAGTCAGGGAGAAGTTTTTTTAAAAAATTATTTTAAATCTTTGTTTTTGGTAGTTTCTCTCATGACTGAAGGCTCCTCAGCCAGCTCCATCTGCTGAGGAGCTCCATATAAGACACCTGTTGCCAGTGGTGCATCTTGGCCCCATCAGGGCGTGAGGTTTCTGACTATGCTGCCTCTGTGCTGTGTGCCACCATCCCCGGGTTGATGACCACGGCATGGCTGGGCTGGAATCACCTCCCTCTGCTATCCCTCTCTTACTGCTCTGGGGCCTCCTCTCTCAGTTCTCTCCAGGCCTTGTCTTCCCTCTCCAGCCTCTCAATTGCCACCCTTAAGAGGTTATTTTTTTCCCCCTGTAATTACTTCCCCCCACCTTAAAAAAAATCAGTTAATTTCTACCATAAAGAGACAGGACTTGACTTGCCTGTTCCTCTCGGGAGGTACCTGTGCCCCCGGCAGCCTCAGATTCCTTGGGCTGCAGCTCCAGCACTGTGCGGAAGAGCCTCTCTGAGGTGACGGTCAGGAAACCCATCTCTGCGTTGGGGTGCAGGCCATACAGGTGGGGGCTCTCTGCTGGCAGGTTGTCATCGATGTACTGGTGGTAGGCCTGAGTCAGGGGCACATTAGTTTGGAAGCACAAGCAAAGGAGCCCCACGTTCCTTGCAACCGTAAAAACCCGTCACCACTCTTTGGACCCTTCGCAGCACCTGCCCCTGTGCACCGAGGCTCTTTTTTAACTTGTGTCTCAGCCAAGCTTTTCCCTTTCCATCTCAACCAGAGGAATTACTTTTTGCAGCTATTCTGCACATTCCCAGGGATTGACACTCTCTTCTCTGTTCTCCTTGGTGAGCGAGAGGGATCGTGGACTCGTGCCCATTTATCCCGAGCAGGGGTTTTCTACAGCCAAGTGCAGTGTTTCTTACCTCGTAATCCATGCGGGGAGGGATCATGAAGCCTGGAGCCAAGGACACCTCCCCATCCAGCATCTCAGGCTGGACGTACTCGCTCAGGTATGTGCGGCACAGCCGGCGGTCCCAGTCATCAGTGATGTGCCCCCCGTACATGATCTCACCAAAGAGGTACCGGAGGTCATCCCACGGCACCTGCAGGGAGAGGCTCAAGCTGGGAGTTGGCTCCAGGACTGACCTGTGCAGGGAGGTGACAGTCCCTGGGCCCACAGAGGCTTGGGAAGAGGGGTGTCTCTCGATCACCCACAGATTTCTCCTTGTCCCAGTATAAGCACAACTATCTGCGGTTTGAATCCAAACTTTTTCCCAGCCTGCACTGATCACATCTGTGAGGGCAGGTCTAAAGGTGAGACTTCAGCCCTGCTCACTGCACCTGCATTCTTGGGGCAGGCTTTGCTTTCTGGTTGGAACCACCCACCAATCACCAAGACATGGGTCAGGGCAGGCACATGGGCCAAGGCAACCACTTGCCCTGGCTGGGATCTGATGCCTTTTCCACCCAGCTCAGTCAGGCCGAGTACTCATCCCCTTGCCCTGCCTGAGCATGGGAGCAGCTCCTGGCCCTAGGCTTCTTCATGAGACAGTGTTTGTGCTGCAAAATGAATGTCCTAAGAAAGGCCAGTTGTTGCAGCGTGTGCTGTGCTGAGGAGCAGTCACCCTGTTCTCCCTCACCTTGGGGTTGGCCTCCAGGTAGTTGTGCAGGACGTTCACAGAGACAGTCAGGTCACCATTGTTGAAGGGGTACGACCTGTTCCAGCCCTGGGTACCGAACCTGCGCCGCTCGGCCACCGCAGCGTGGAAGTAGCAAAGTGCAAACAGGATGCACCTGAACTCGTTTTCCTTGCTGCACTGCTCCAGTGTTTCCTGTGGAGGAACAGTGAGGGTGGGCTGAATACTGCTATTGAATGCCTCTCTAGTGAAGAACATTTATAGGCAAAAGAGAACTGAAAGTGTTCATTAGGACAAAAAAGGCATACAATTGTATTTTAGTGGTTTGCTAGTTGGTAATTTTTACACTCATTTGTGCATGAAGGAATTAGGGGTTCACACCCCAATGCCCTGCTGACAGCTGAGGCAGCTTGTCCATGGCAAAGCTGCAGCAGCTCCAGGTTCAGCCTCAGGAAAGGCACTGGCAACCTGGCACTTCCTTGTGTTGGAAACCCTCGGGCAGCTCTGGTTACCCCATAACCCCTGTCAAAGGGGGACTCTGGGCACTCCAGGAGGATGTGCTGGCGAGGGCTGGCTCCAGGTGCAGTGTCCCTGGCAGCGGTGACACAGGTGCTCAGGCTGTGGAAGCCTGGGAGGGGATGAGCCATACCTGCTGACCAGAATGGCCCCGGGGAGGTGGCTGCAAAGGGCAGGGGTGGCACAGGGGGTACCTGGGAGAAGAGGTCAAGGGCTCCGTGCAGGTTGGCACGCATGCCTGTTGGCGGCTCGCTGGTGATCTTGATGGAGTTGTCCAGCAGCCCCTGCGGGATGATGTGCGCCTCAGGGCTGGGGGCTGGCTCGGCACTCATGAACAGTCGGTACTCGGGGTGGCTGTCCTCACTGTGGTGCTCCACCAGCTTCTCCAGCGTGTCCAGCCACCGGGCCACTAGGTGGATGTTCTGCAAAAAAAACCTCTCTGGACCTTGTGGATCTCACTTCCCCTCCCCTGCCTCCCCCCCAATTCCTACTGCGGCTCCACAGGGGGAAGGTGCAGTACAACACACAGCGCTTGGGCTGGGTACAGCCAGCTAGCCCAGGCAGTGTCACTGCCATGGCCAGTGGGGTGACCGTGCATGCAGTGCCCGGACACTGGTAGGACTCTGTGCTGTGGTGTGCCCAGCTGCTGTCAGGGCTGCACATCCTGTGCTGTGCCCCGCTGTCCCCACCCACCTGCAGGATGACCCAGTGGCCCTCTGCAGCTGCCACCTCCATGGCGTGCTCTGCCACAACCTCCTGGCCTTGCCCCAGTGATACATTGTGGATCTTCCCGTTATCAATGGTGAAACCCAGCCGGGTGCCTGGAGGGGAATGTCTGCTGTCAGTAACAGTACTAAGCTGGGGCCACATGGTTCTGGCTGCTCCGCCCTGTAGCAGCTCATGGCCAGCAGGGCTGGTGCCTGTCTGGGGTGGGCAGCGCCTCACCCAGTGCCTCCACGTCCTTCAGAGGGTCAACACCAGGGGAGAGGATGAAGAACAAGGGGGCAGAGGGGCTGCTCTCCTTGTACACCTCAGAGAGATCAATACTCCTTCCTTTCACATACTTGCTGCCCATCTTCTCTTCCACAAAATTCCTACAAAAAAATAGAACCATCCTGTGAGATGGGAACAGTCACTGCTTGCAGCTGGGGTGGTGACACTCTGAGGCTCTTGCAGGAGAGCCCTGTGCTGAGCACCAGATACCTGATGGCATAGGTCATCCTGTCAGGGCGCAGGCACCGCAGCACGCACAGCTTCTGTAGGGCTGTCTTGTTCTTCCAGTCCATGGGGAACACCTCATTCTCTGGTGCCTCCAACTCCACAAACCTTTTCCAACGCTTTGCTGAGCTCTCGATGTCGTTCTCCAAGCTGCTGAACTCTTCCATTTCTGAAAGTGCCTTCAGGTCCCACAGAGAAGGACTAAATCACTCCTGGGCTCTGCTCATCCTCAGGGGCCCCCTGCAGGTGATTTGGGACCCACTGCACTAGGGGCTGTGCTGGCATTGCCTTGGCACAGTGGGTTATTGCACAGACCCACCTTGACAGCACCCCAGCCCTGGTGCTGCAGGAAGTCCACGGGGGATGTGACACCAGCCTTGGAAGGGAAGCGCAGGAGAAAGTCCAGCTCCGCTGGGTTCACTTCTTTCTTGAGGGCCAGGACCTGAGATTTGGGAGTGTGGCATCACAGCCAGCCAACACCCCCAGTGTGAGGAGCGAGAGGCTCTGAGCATCCACAGCAGTACCAAAGTAACAGAACAAGCCACGTGAATGCCTGTTGTACAGCAGGAGCCCCAGACATTTTCAGGGATTACCTGGAAGGCAACCTGGGCCAGGAAGATGAGTTTGTCTCTCTCAAAGAGGCCCTGTGCAGTGTACACATAGACTGAGTAGGTGATCTGGTCCGTCAGGTTGATCACCCTTTCCCGGGTGTCCTCGCTGGGGATAGCACGTTGGATGGCTTTCTCAAAGACCCCATTGAAGGCCTGAGGAAGATCCCAACAGGCATCAGCGTGTGGCTGCTGGGGTCTTGTCAGCAGAATGAAAGCTTAAACACTGAGTCTCTGTGGTCCCCCAACTCTGTCCCACCCACAGACATCTCTGTCCCTCCTCACTCCACATCTACCTTGAGAGAGAACTGGTAGATGGGGTTGATCTTGCAAAGGTCACTCAGGATGAAGTACAGTAAGGAGGCACGCTCTGCTGCTGGCCGGTAGTTCTCTCTCGCAACGTTTATTTGTACTTCAGTGACTTTCGCTTCTTTTACCTGGAGATGCAGAGGGGTGGGTGTTACCAGAGCCCTGTCACACATCAAAGCAGTGCCCACCCTCCTGCTGGCTGCCCAGCTGAGCTGTCCCTCTGCCTGCACCGCCAGCTCCAGGGAGCACATTTACTTTTTCCTCAATTTCCTTGGCTGTGCGCTTCGTTATCTCCAGGTTCTCCACCAGTGCTGTGTCCCGCAGGAAATCCCCCCCAGCAGCCGACAGCCGGGCGAGCAGTGAGTCCTCCAGCTCCTTCAGCTTGATCTTGAACTCGTTCTGGCTCTTGGTCAGGCTTGCCTGTGACAGCAGCACCAAGGGATGTGTCACTCAAGAGTTCACAACAGTGCTGGCAGCAGTCACTGTCCCATGGCCACCAGTGTGCTGGTGCGAGGGGAAGGTGGATGTGGCCCCTTCTGGGTCCCTCCACCACCCACAGGGTGAAGTGATAAGTGTGTCCAGGCAGTGCTGGCTGCAGGGGAAAGGGGGAACCTGCAGCTGCAGGCTCTGGTTGGGACTTCCTTGGCTCTCGACAAACAGCAGTGGGACACAGAAGGGAGTGCTCATGCTCCCTGCCCAAAACCTCTGCCACCCCTCTAACCAGCCCCTCTAGCCCCTGTACCTTCAGGGCCTCCAGGTCTGGCCGCTCCCGGGCCACCACAGCAGCCAGCAGCTGGTCCTCCAGGCCCTCCCGTGTCACCAGGAAGTTGATGAGAGTGCACTGAGCCTGCACCTCTGGCTTGTAGTGCGGGTTGAAACATCGGGTGTGCAGGATTAGGCGGAACTGCTGATTGTACTCTACTTCTTTATCTCCAATTCTAATGTATCTGTTCAGTAAATTAAAACAATCGCCACAAACAAATCAATCTCCACACACTGGGCAGTAACTCATCACTGACAGATGCCCTCAGCCTGTGTGCTGTTCCTGGCCACTTGGGATGAATTTCTTTGGTTGGGAAAAGTCACAGCAAGGGCAGAAGTACCAAACCAGATGGCAGGGCAAGGATGGAGGAACAGGAGCTGGAGACTGTCCTCCCACAGCGCCCCATGGCCTCTGGGGTGCAGTTCCCCTTCCAGCTTATCATGCCATATGGCATGTGTCCCAGGGAACATGTCCTTGAATCACTAAGGGAACTAGATGCCAAGGAACAGCTGGAAAGGCCACATTCAGTACAAGTGTCCTGCATGGGACACACTGGAGAACACTGGGGGATGTGGCCAAAGCAAAAGAAGGATCAGGCTCCCAAGCTGCTCACAGTGAAGATGCATCTACCAGCATTCTGGGGCAGTGGTGGCTGCTTGGGGCAGGTGAAACCCCTCAGCAGTGGGGTGTGCTGACCTGCCCTTGGCGGTCCTGCCCAGCAGCGGGTCCAGCACTGCCTCTATTGTCTCACCGATGTCCTCGATCAGCAGTGTCTGTCCTTCAGACACCGCCTGGGCAATGATATCCAGGTATCTGAGGGCAGAGAGGGGAGCTGTGTATGGCAAGTCTGTGCACTGTGGGGGGCTTGAGCTGCTGTGAGGGACTCAGACAGCACTTTCCTCCCACTGTGCCCTATCAGGACCCTGTTGTGCTCTACCAGTCCCGGCCCCCACAGAGCTTTTGGAGGTGTCAGGTACACCATCAGGGCTGCTACCCTTGTGTGCCCTGAATCTGATGGGGGACGTGATTGCCCTGACTCTGCACCCTCCAATGGCAGGGAAAGGGGGGCTGGTGCAGCCTGAGCCCTTGCCCTCCCCCCAGCCTCTGGCCCACCTTCGCTGGCCCAGGCGGACGATCTGCAGGTCCTCCCCGTATTTGTTCTTGATCCACTTGCTGCCCTGCAGCTGGGCATCCACGAGCAGCGGCCAGCGCTGGGTGCTGCAGAGGATGGCCGCGTTCTCGGTGGAGGTGCGGTCGCTGGGCAGCCCCTGGTTGTTCCAGGCAGCCACGTCGGCAGAGTCCGTGAGGAGGCTGAGAGGGTCCAGGTCTGGGGTGATGGGGATGGGCACCTGCAGGGAGGGGCTGTTTGGTGCCTAGCCACAGAGGCCTGGGAGCCCTGGCTGCTGTGAGCATGGGGGAAGGCACCCTGGGATGGAACCTGTGGCCTCTCACCGTCAGCCCATTGAGGAAGGGGATCCAGTGCTTCTCCAGAAGCTCAGCCCTGTACTTCTTGGTGAAGTATCCGATGTAGGACACGAAGGCAGAGACCAGCAGCACGTCCCCACACAGTGTCTTCTCCTGCTCTCTGAGCTGCTCCACTGACTCAGCCCAGCGGACATTTTCGGATGCCAGGCCCCCGACGAGTCTGTGGGGTTAGAGGGGTGATGGCTGTTGTTAGTGCTGGTCCTGTGACCCCCTGGGCAGGGGGTAGGTGGGGACACAGCCATGGTGACCTGGGGCGTTGTCACCAAACATCTCCATGGTTGCCTCCCCCCATGAATGTCTGGCCCAATTATCTCAGAATTTTTTAATTTGGGGAGGGCATGGGGGGCTCTGCTGCTCTTACAGCCCTGGTGTCAGGGCCACCAGGGGATGCCAGGGAGCAGCAGCCTGTCTTGATGCTTCAGAGCCAGTGTTTACATGGTACCTGTTTGCCAAGGTGATGACTTTGTTGGTTTCATCAGCCTCCTGCTGGCATTTGATCTTCTCTGCTGTGGCTTTCTCAAACTGAGCAGTGAGATTTGCCAGATTTTCATTCAGGGCCTTTGGAAGAGAACAGCCCCAAAGTGACTCCCTGCCCAGATGGGAGGCTCCATGCTCCCAGAGCTCGGCAGCATCTTCATCCCAGTGCAGTGCTTGGGCCAGGCACTGCTCATTTGGTGGCTGAGGGGCTTGTGGCTGGGGGTTGTGGGGACACACACTTACGACAATTTTGCTCTTAATGCGACTCAACCTCTGCTGCGCCTCTGCCAGCTCGGCATCAGCGTCGGCCACTGCCTGTCTCTTGGGCTTCACTATGCAGTGCACCTCGTAGAAGCGGACCATGTTGAGGCACCAGGAGCACAGCCCAGCTGCAGCCGTTGACTTGGACTTGATGAACTCAGGATTAAACCCGGGGTCATTCCGGTATGGCCTGGAAGGGGGGGACACGTCCTGCTGTGGACAGCATAGCAGCTGTCTCCCTCCTCCCAGGCTTGGTTCACCTCTGCGTGGCAGGGTGGGAGAGCAGGGCCAACACCTGGAACCCACTCCTGCCCTGAGCCCTGCTGTGCTCTGGGGCGAGGGTCCCCCTGGCCTCCTTCTCAGGGCAGGGGCTGTGAAGGGGCAGGAACCAGCTGTGGACTCACTCAAATGCCTTGAGACAGGCCTCAGGGATGTTTTCCCCATCATAGTTTTTTAAGCTTGCAAGGAAAGTGTCTGCTTTTCCTATCTTGACTTTTCCTGCTGTCCAACTCCTGTCCTTCGGAATCTTGCCATTTTCGGCCGTCAGAACCAACACAGCTGCCATCACATTCACTACCTCTGGTGGCGGGGCCCCAAAGGACTTCAGCTCTGTCAGGTTGTACTGGGGAAGAGACCACAGTGCCCCTGAGCATCACTCTGGCCCAGGACAGGCAGCACCTGCTTCCCACGGAGAGGTCATCCACCTTGTTGAGCGTGTCCAGGGCCTCACGGGCGGCAGAGAGCACCACCTCTGCTTCTGCCAGGTCGCTCGCACAGGCTCGTTGCTTTTCAGCCACCATCTGGGGAGGGAGGACGTGGGATGGGGTAAATGGCTGTAACCACAGAGCTCACACTGCCCTGTCCCATCTTGGACACCAGCTCAGCACTTTTCACCTTGTTGATGGCCTCGACCTTCAGCTCCTCCTCATCAGCAATGGCTTTCTCCTTGCTGACCTTCTCTGTCTCAACACCCACCACGTGGATCAGTTTGTCTGTGTCCTCATTCTTCTGCTTCAGCTCTACCTCCTGGATTGCCAGCATCGCTTTCAGGTCATCCACCTCAATGAGGGAAGGAACAGAGCAGATAAAAGGGCTGATCCTGTGAAGTCCTGCCTGGTGGGGCAGCAGTGTCTTGGAGACCTCGCAGACACTGTGATCTCCTGCAGGGATGTGCCTGCTCTCTTCCCTTATACCAGACCCAACACAAGAGAGGCTATGGGCAGGCACCTGTGATGCTGTGCTCTGCAGCTTCATCAGCCCCTTCTCCAGCCTCTCGATGCTGGCAGAGAGCTTGCTCCTTTTATCTGCCAGCAGGTTTTGGTAGAGCTTTATCTGCTCCAGGAAGGTCTTTGGTGTGGTATAATTATAGCGTCTCTCCACGGCCAGGTAGGTCTTGGACATCTCCTTTGAGCTTGTGTGGACGAAGGACATGAACTGGCTGATGGAGGCCTTCACCTCTGGCTGCACAGAGAGCACAGACAGGGAGATGCTGCAGTGGGTGGCTGTGCTGGCCTGCAGTAGCTGCACTGAGCCCTCCTGCAGTGCTGGCTCTCTGTCCAGCCACAGAGGCCAGAGCAAAGTGACCCTTTTCATCAGCAGCACAACGCAGGGCTGAGATGCTGGTGGTAAGGGCACTGGTGCTGGTTCCTTTGCCCAGCTGTGTCCCTGACATCCCTTTGTGGGGAGGAGCTGCTGTCCTCAGGCTGTTGCCTCTGGGGGTGTTTTAAGGACGGAATGGAAAGGGAGGGTTTGTCCTCACCAGCACAGTGCAGGGCTGCAGGCTCTGATGCTGGAACCAAATGTAAACTTATCCCAGACCTATTCCCAGCTTGCTATTCCCAGCCCTCAGGATCATGCCAGACCCCCATCCCTGGGCACACTAAACACAGAGGGCAGCAGAGGTGCAGTTCATTGCCCAGCGCAGCCTGCAGTCCCCAGCGCCCTAGGACAGCGGCTGCCCTGGGGTCCCAGCTCACCTCGATGTCTGGTGTTTCCTCCAGGAACCTGCTGCTGACAGACACGAGAGCATCCTCTGGCCACTCGTGGAACCAGTCGATGGCCGTGCAGTTGACTACAGCTGGGAACCTCCTGGCCCGCACACGCAGGGTCGAGCCCACGGGGGAGAAGCAGAGGACAACCTGGGGCAGAACAGCAGTGGCTGAGTGGGATGTCCCTGCTGTCAGGGTGGGGGCAGTGTCTGCGGGGGCTCCACATGACTGCAAGGATTCTGCTGCAGACCTAAGATCTACTGACTCCCGCTATGCTCAAGGTGGTCTGTGGCTGTGCCTCTCACAAGGGCTGGAACTGGGCCCCCTTTGGTGGCTGCAGTCAGCAGCTGAGCACAGTGCTGGTGTGAGTGTCCCTGGGAGGGCCCAGCATGGTGTGTGGCCGTGGAAGCTACTGACCCCCTCTGTCCCCAGGGAGGTCAATACAGGGCTGTTCTGCCCTGCACCTCTGGGGCTGGGGGCACCTGGGGAGTCCCTGGAAACACCTTTTGCCTAAACCCACCATCCTGGGATGAAACCTCAGTGTTCTGTGGCCTCTTGCAAAGAGGTTTTTGATAAGGCAAATCAGGGGCACAGATCAAACAACCTGGAGAGCAAACACCCACCTTTAACTGGCGCCTGACTTTTTCTATAAACAATTTCCAGCAGTTTTCCTTTGTATCCTCCAATCCAAGTGCCTTCACTTGAGGCCTCATGGATCCAATGATGGTTTCCAGGTCAGTATCCTGAAAGAGGCCTGGCACTTCCCCGGATGCCAAGAAATCATTGATTACAACCAGGAATGATTCTTCAGCCACCTGGGAGTCTGTCATCAGGAACACACCGGGGATGTTCTTCACAGCTGCTTTGATGTACTGGGCAGCAAGGTCCAGCTGGGACAGAGAGAAACTGTCACCCTCCAGTTCAATCCCAGTGAGGTATTCTCCAAAGGGACCAGTTTGGAGCAGCCCTGGGCTGCCCAGAGAGCTGGAAGGGATCCTTTGGGAGGGATCCTTTGGGAAGGAGCTGCTGCCAGGCACTCTGCCCAGGCACAGGTCCAACCCCTGGGTTGCCCACACCACTACCCCTGCTGTCACCAGTAGCTCCTGCCCATGCCTGGCTGGGAAGCACTGTGGCCCTTGGGGCAGGACTTATGGGTATCACCTGTGAGCAGATCCACATGTGCAAACACCGTGTCACAAGGAGAGCAGAGCCTCGTGAACCCACCCAGGCACTCTTACTGCAGGTGCAGGACCCATACCCAAGCAGGTGGCACTCAGCCAGGGTCCAAAGCTGCTCCTACCTTCAGGTCTGGGATGCCATAGCCTTTCCTCAGTGTGATCTGGAACACGGTCAGGTTGCTGATGTGAGCTGCCAGCCGTGCCAGGCTCTGCTTCCCACTGCCTCCCACCCCCACCAGCAATGCATTGCCCCGAGGAGACTCCAAGATCCGGCTAATTCTGCAGATGTGAGACACTGCATCTTCAAAAAGCACCTAAAGAAAACAGGATGGGGGGGCGGGGGGTGTGCGGTTTGGTGCTCTGGATCAGGGCAGAAAGAGCAGTTAGTGCCCCATAGTGCACCAACCCCACCAAGCAGTGCAATGCCACAGTCCCATCTTTGCAGGGTGGGGCTGCCTGCCACAGATACTCACCAGATTCATCACTGCATTCACTTCATTGTAGCTGTCCAGGGCTTCCCTGAGCAGGTCATTCAGAGCTGACCAGCTTGTCACTGGCATGTACTTGGACTCATCCATGCCCTGGGCAAAGTGGCAGTAGATGTTTGGCTTGGCGAACATCAGCTCTTCGTTGAGTTCCTGGGAGAGGCAATTCCGGCCGTGGGGCTCAGCTGTGGGGCACCTGGGGGCACCACTGGGCTGGAGCACTCTACTTTTCAGCACAACTTACTTGAAAGGAGGCTTTGCAGATGTCTGACAGCAGCTTCTTGAAGCTGTACTGATCCTCTTCGTCGACAAGCTTGTCTCCATACACCCTCTCTGCTTCGTGAAACCAGAGACGCACCAGGTCCACGGGGGTTTTCAGGCATTCAGGGGTGGAGAAGAGCAGCCCCTGACAGACAAATCCCATAGCCTTTAGGGTAATTTTAGTGCTGCTGTAGCTAGTTGCAAAGGTTTGCTCTGGGAGGAGGCCAAGGCCCTTTTCAGGGACATGGTATGCTGCAAGGATGTGGGATGAGGAAAAGAAGGAATAAGGATATTTTAAAAGAAACAGGTCTCTCACTACCTGGAATATGTTAGAGAGGTCCCGCAGGTTGAATATGTAGTGGAATTTGATGGCTGTTGGCAGATAGTTGGAGGCAACCTTCTGATGGAGGGCTGTTGGCAGGACAGGGGGGTGGGTGAGCAGGGTCCAGGTCCCCAGAGACCCCTGAGCGTGGCTCCCCAACAGTGCATTCCCCAGGGGCTTGTCCTGCCGCAGTGTGGCAAAGGCTCACCCAGCGCTGCTGCAACCAGCTGGGCCTGCATCTTCTGAAGAGGTGCTGGCATGTTCTGCCGGGCCAGGTGCTGCTTCAGGATGGTGCCGTAGACGGTGTGCAGAGCCTCCCGGCTGGGAAAGCTCACTGCCAGGACGCAGAAGTGCCGCTGCACAAAGGGGCACAAATTGACATCAGCACTTTGCCCCACAAGGGGCTGATGCAGCCAACTGGCACTGCAGGGTCATTCCACCCTCTGGTGCCTGGAGAGTGAACGTGCCAGGCAGAGCCCTGTCCCCAGGTCCTGCACACCTGCAGCCGTGAGTCGATGGTGAAGGACCCGGCGGTCGGGTTCATGCAGGCCACGTACTGGCAATTGCGAATGTCCTTCAGGGTCAGTTTGCTCCTGTCATACCTGTGCAGGGACCAGCACTGTGACACTTTCCCCAGGGATGGGGACAGGTTCCCCCCATCATGCTGTGCCTGTCCAGCACCCACCAGTGCCCGTGGTCCAGGTGCTGCCGAATAAGTGTGTGTGGTGCCACAGTGCCATACTTGTCCACTTCTGGCATGTTCATGTCATCGATGAAGTAAATCAGCCTTTTGGTGCCGGGTGGGCCAAAAACTCTCCCTGATTTCTTCTCCAGAGGTTTCTCAAGGACAGCTGCAGTGAGAGGAGTAGGTGAGTGGGGGGTCAGCAGTGCAGGACCCTGTGGCACAGCCCAGTGTGGGGCCAGCTGCTGGCTCTGTGAGCCTTACCCTGCAGCATAGCCGAGGTTGTGTAGAAGTTGAGGGGCACAGACTGAACCAGATACTCGTCTGTGCCGAGTGCTTCCAGCTTGTCCCACATCAGGACTGACTTTCCTGTCCCTGCGTTCCCCACCAGCATCACCGGCCGCTGCTTCTCCATCAGCAGGTCCATGAAGTAGCGGAGGCGAATGGTCTCTGCAGTGTGCACCACGGCAGCCTGAGGAGAGGCACTGTCAGTCCCTGCCTTACCCTGGCACTGGCAGAGGCAGGATCCTCTGTCGGGGCAGTGGGCAGCCTGCCAGAGCCCTGCACAGTGCTCCTGGCAGCCCCCACAGACGGTGTTCCCTGCATGCAGACCTGTGCCCTCTCTAAAGCAACACGTCTTGTGTGCTCTGTTATTTATTGTAAAGGCTTTCTGACCAAAACCAAGTTACTACACAGAACAACATGGACAGTTCCTGAAACTGCCACACAGCCACAGCTCCTTGCCCTTTTCCCTGACAGTTTAGATAACTCGCCAAGATGCCTCTGTAGGAAATACAAATCAAATGCTAAAGTGCTAAATTTTGCACTCAGAGAATAGTCACAGCTACTCTGTGAGACTGTCTGAAGTTGCAGGTTAATCTGAAGGTAAAGGGGATGTGGAACTCACAGCCCTTGTGTGAGGCTTCTGTGGGGTAAAGAGAACCACAGGAAGCCATTGGGTTTGATGGGTGCTACCAGTCCCAATCCTGATGATGCTCCATGCATTGCTGAGGGGAAGACTGTGGAGGGATAGTCAAACCAATCACATAAACAGCTCTTGGGGGAAATACCTGTAAGGGGACATCGGGATCGAGCTCGAACTCTGGCACTCTTTCATCCCAGGGATTGAATGTCTTCTTTTCTGGATGAATGTAATAGTCAAAAATTGTCCCCTGATTAGGAAATTTGATGGTTTTAAATTCTGTCAGCCACCACTTGCTGAACTGCTGGCGGTGATCCACTAGCTGGAGGACAAAACAGAGACACTCAGAGCCTGAACACACGATGGGATGCAGAGAGGGGTGGCAGGTGCAAGGCAGTCCTGTGGCTGTACCTGGTCCTGGTACAAGGCCCCGCCAAAGGCCCAGATACAGGCAAAGACAAAGAAGAGCTCGTATTGCTCCCGGGGTGAGTCTGCCGGGACATTCTTCGGTGTCAGGAAACATTCCAGCAGGGACAGAACTGTCTGTATGGCCGTGACCTCAGGAACAGGGGTTATTGTCTTGAACTCAGACCTCATCTTGTCCAGGCATGGTGGCAGGTACTTGTCAAAGAGGATCATCAGAGCGGCCTTCTCAGACTTCACTGTCCTTGTCTCGATCCAGCTGGTCACAATGCTGTGGGAGAGACAAGCAGGGCTGCAGTGAGCATCCCATCCCAGCCCAGCCCAGCTCAGCCCAGCCCAGCCCAGCCCAGCCCAGCCCAGCCCAGCCCAGCCCAGCTCAGCCCAGCTCACGGGCTCCAGCCCAGGTCTGTGGGGTTGATGTAGAGGATTCCTGCCCGGGACACGGTGGCCGGTGTGGCTGTCCGCAGGTGGCTGATCTCAAAGATGAGCCTCATGGTGGGAGTGAGGGGGATGCGCTCATTGCTGGCCAAGGTGAGAACCTGGGGGAAGTGGCTCATTGTGGGGGATGTCTGGAGTTGGTTCTCCCAAGATAACAAGTGAGCAAAGCCCCTGGGGTGTGGTGGCACCAACCTTATTGTCATCCATGACTGTGTTCAAGGACTCAATCCACATTGGATCAATGTCTCCATCAAGGATGATCCATTTGGGCCCATCATGTGTGATGTTGGCCAGGTCACGCATTGCTGTGGAGAACAGACCTGCCCCACAGAGAGACTTGGGTTTTTCCTCTCCACACACAGCCAATTGCTGGAGGACACGTGGGATTGGTGCTCCCACAAAACATACTCCATCTCCCTCCCATTCCAGGAAATAGCCCCAAGGAAAAGTTCCCATTCCATCTCACATCCCACAAACTGAGCTCACAGCACTGGTGCCTCACCATCCTTCCATTCCCGTGTGGCTGGATGAATGATCCCAAACAGCTCATCGCAGGTCACAGCCTTGGGGTCGAGGTCCACAGTGACTGGCCTTCTCTTCAGCCTTTTGTACGTCTTGTTGAGTGACTTCAGCACCTGTGGAGAGAGGATGGTGCAGCCGCAGGTGCTGATCCCACCAGGGCAACCACAGTCCTCAGCAGCCCCTGCCTGCAGTGGGGGGATATGGAGCCCTGCTCCCACCTGGACTGCTTCTGGGAAGGCACCTGGACTCCCTCTGCAGAGCCTGCTCCTGGACAGGGCACCGTGGGAGCCCTGTCCTGCCAGCCAGCCCTGTCCTGTCATCCTGTTGGCACTGCAGCACGCCCAGGATCGGTTGTGAGAATGTGCTCCTGTCTGCTCTCTGTCTTTGTCTCTGCTCTGCTGTGCATCCCAAACCTGCTCAGCTGCATGGGCTCAGCCTGGCACACACAGTGCCTGAGGGCCTGGCACAGCTGTGGCTGCATTGCTGTCCTCTGCCCAAACACTGCTCTGGCAGAGCTGGGCTCTGCACAGCCCTCACCAAGAAGCTGTGGGGACCACGGGAGATGCTTGGCTGAGACCAGAGGGACCCCATGTGCTCAGGGTGGTTTGGCTGCTACCTGCGACTTGCCGCTGCCGGCATTGCCGACGATGAAGACGGAGTGTCGCACTTGCAGCAGCTCCTCCAGCTGCACCACCTTCAGCACGAAATTCTCCTCTGCCTGCAGCTTCAGCTCCAGCACGGACTCACGAATGACCTGGGAGAGAGAGCGGGCACTGACCACCTTGCAGTGGAAAGACCCTGGAGATGAGCTGGCCGCCCCCAGAAGTGCTGACAAGACCATCAGCCTCTGGATCCTGCAGGACTGGGACATCTCTGGCAACGGTGCCATTCTTGGGCTTGCACCTTCTCAAAGTTGAGGTCCCTCTTCCTGGGAACATCCAGTGATGGAAACAGGTCTCCAATCAGCCCCAAGAACACGGGCAAGTCATCTGTCACGATCTTGGGGATATTGAAGTCTCGTAAAGCTCTCATCAGAACCTGGTCCTCTGCAGAGCCAGGGTCCCCTCTCTTCAAGGAGCCTGCCACCACCAGCACAGACTTGATGGCCCGCAGCCCCCAGTCGTAGTGGTCCTGTGACAGGAAGCAGAGAATCACCATTTCACTTTGGTAGGGGAGAAATGCTTCAAACAGCACTGCAGAGGAACACCCTGTGCATCAGCCCCCAGCCAGGTCATCCACATTGGACCCACTGGGCTGGACCTAAACTGAGCTTATTTACAAGGAAAGCCTCTGTCAGTCATGGGGCAATTCGGAACTGGGAATCTGACTTCCTTCTCGGAGACACGTTTATAGTGCAAATCACCTCTCTTGAGATGAATAATATCTGAATGCTTTCATCTTAACTGGCCTAATTCTAATTTTAATTTAATTCTAATTTTAATTCCAATTCTAACTCCATGCTATTCTACTTTTGGGCTTCTTGATTCCTTCCTTAAAGCAGAAAGGAAGGAATGCACCAGGTAGAAGTGGATATGATGCACCAGGTAGAAGTGGATCTTGTCCAGCCATAGACCTGAGCTGTGCAAAACTGTCACTCTGTGTGTCACCACCAGTCAAGCAGCAATCCCACTGCAGTGTGTCAGGTTTGATGATCAAATGGACTCTTTCCTTTCACAGACAGCACTGTGTAATATTGTTAATTACCTGTTTTGACAGCAGCTCTTTGCAGAGCGTGTAGAGAGTGATGAACTTCCTTGCCAGGAGCCTGGCATCGAGAAACCCCTCTGCCACAAGCATGATTTCACAGATCAGTTCAAAATCAGGGACCACCATGGCGCAGGGTCTAGAGAGGAGCAGCTGCAGTTGTCAGGGCTGCATCCTTACCTTCCCACAGTTCCCAAGGTTTGCCCCCAAGTTTCCAGTGTAACAAACAGTCATTTGCTGCAATTACACTTTGCTGGGGTGTCCTGCTCAGACTCCTTCTCCAAGTGGGGCTCATGTTCCACCAGACTGGGGCACACCAGCCCTTCTGCAGTCACAGGCTGAGTTTCATCAAAGACAGGGCTCCCTCAGCATCTCTCTGCCTCCCCCTCCAGTGCTTTACCACCTTTTTGTCAACTCTCAACTGGATTTTTAGTTGAGGGTGGCAACTCCCCTTGTAGAGCAGCACAGCTCACCCTGCCTGGCCACCTCTGGGGAGTGACAGGACTGTGCCATGGTGACAAGGGCTCCCTCACACCAGGGCCACCAGTGCACACCCTTGGCTTAGGTCACACTATGGATGTGGCACATGAGTGCCAGCACAGAGGCAAGTGCTGCAGTGACACTGACCCACCTGAACAGAGCTTTCAGATTCTCGGGCAGCTCTGTGCGCCCAGCGTAGCCAGGGTTCATGGTGATGAACAGCCCAACAGACGGCACCAGGGAGATGGTCTCCCCAAGGAAGTTGAATGTTTTCTTCTTGGCACGGATTGCATCTTGAATACATTTTACCTGCCAGGTGAGCAGAGGTGTTGGTGCTGGCAGCTCCCAGCTCCCTGCCCAGTGCTCTGAGTACCCTGACTGCTCCCCAAGGTGAACCTGAGGGTTTGGCTCTGCCACGAATTATATTGAGATCTCAGCAGCAGAAGAGCTGGCCTTAAACCAGCTCCTTTCTAAACACCCCAATACCCTGTCCTAGGTGATGGCAGAGCTGGGGTGTGATAGGTCACCAGGACACGACACAGCTGGCGTGTGAGGTTTAACTTTGCCCAGATCTCCTGCACTGCTGTTCTTCCACCCCGACCCTGTGTCCAAACAGGATATAGGGGAGAGAACAGTGGCAAACTGTCCTGCCAGTCAGGTTTAATTGGGGCAGCATCCAGGACATGAGCTGGGAAGTCTCTTTGGCACCCAGTCCCACCGGGTTGTGGGGACAGCACGCACCTGCACTGCAATGACAGAAAGGACCTCCACCAAAATGCGATTGAACTCGTCGAAGCAGCCCCAGGCACCTGTCTGGGCAAGTCCTTTGTAGATGTTCCCACAGGACTGGAGAGAAACAGAGCAGTGGGGCAGGGCTCAGGCACTGCGATCCCTCACGGCAGCTGCAGTGGAGGATTTGATGACAAAACTCGAGTGCTGAGACCTGCTCATGCCTTACAGATTGTGCTCTTCCCTAGAGAAATTCCCCACCGTGACAGAGCCCCGCTGCCGAGGCTCCCCTGGGCTCCCGTAGATCCAAACCCAGGGTCCTCTTGTCTTGGACACCCCGTGGTTCTCACCTTGGTACCACCATCCTGTTGTCCTGTGTCCTA
This sequence comes from Sylvia atricapilla, assembly GCF_009819655.1. NCBI lineage: Eukaryota > Metazoa > Chordata > Aves > Passeriformes > Sylviidae > Sylvia > Sylvia atricapilla. The sequence continues at coordinate 8,093,865 of NC_089157.1, forward strand.
CCTTGTAGTCCATCTGCTCGGAGCAGTTGAACACGTACACCATCATCCCCACGGCCCGGCCCAGGTCCTTGGTGGTCTCCGTCTTCCCGGTGCCTGCGGGGCCAGCGGGGGCCCCTCCCATGTAGAGGTGAAGAGACTGTGTCAGGGTGATGTAGCACCTGTGGGAGGAGGACACTGGGGCTGAGTGGGGCTGTGATGTGGCACAGCTGCAGTGCCAGGGGCAGGGGGAGGTGTGGGGAGCCGAGGCCCGACCTGTCTGTCAGGGGGGTGATGACCAGGCGGGGCGTGTTCCCCAGGTACTCGTAGGCGTACAGGAGCTGGGCGTCGCAGATGTTGGCGTAGCAGTGCTTTGCCCCGTCGTCCCAGCGGTGCCGGAGCTGCGACTGCCAGGCAAACGCCTGGGAGTTCTCCACCTGCGGAGCAGCTGGCTGGGGAGGGCTGTGTCCCGCCGGGACAGTGACACACCCATGCCTTGGGACCGTTTGTCACCTCCCAGCACAAGGACAGTGTGCAAAGCGGTGCTGGGATGGGGGAGGACCATCCCTCCTCATGGCCCAGCCTAGTCCACACCTGCCAACAGAGGTGCCCAGCCCCAAAGTAATAGAATTACAGGAAATATGTGTTCTAGAGTTATGCGAGATATGTTGCAGCAAAAATTCTCTCTGGTACCAAATACCTTTGTTTGGATCATTTTGGCCACAACGTCCCTTGCATGGACATCAATAGTACAGATTGTCATGATCTTCATTCTGTCTCCAGCACTCAGGTTCCCAAGGAGTAGAGAAATCAGGGCATTCAGCCGAGCAATCTGGGGAAGGACAGAAATTATGGACGTAGAGATGGTGCCCTCATTTGTCCGCCTCTTGATGACCCCTGGCCTGGCAGAGAGGCTCAGGCCGGTTCCAGGTCAAGGTGCAGCTGATGCTAACCTGCTTTTTGTTATAATCCTTAATGGCATTCTCATAACCTTTCTCCAGGCTCGCAAAGGCAACACCAACCTCTGAGGTCCAGGCGATCTGGGTGCACGTGAGAGCGACCTGCAGCAAACCATGGGGACAACACAGCCATAAAGAGGAACCTGCTATGGCTCAGGGTGTGCATCTGTGCCTGCCGGAGCTCTCTGGCTCCTCCTCCTGTCCCTCTCGTAGCCGGCTCAGCCTGGCCCCGTGCAGCAGCACCCACCTGTGCTGGGTAGTCAAACACCCACTGCTCCCGTGGCTTGTCCTCGTAGGTGCCCAGGGCCTGGGGGATGAGGTTCCGCAGCGTGGAGCGCATCTGCTCCAGCAGCCGGTTCAGCCAAACCTCCACCTGCAGGGTCACACCCGGCAGAGCTGAGCGAGAGGCTCCCAGCCCACCCAGGCTGCACAAACCACTCCCTGCACATCGCACTACACCACAGGAGAGAGTTTGGTGCTGGGCCTGCAGGGCACAGCCCATGGGATGTGGTGAGGGATGGTCTGAGGGCACACAGCCAAGGTGTGACCACTCTGCGAGGGACTGGGAGGCTAAGCAGGTTCACATCACTGTGCTGCTCAGTACCTACAGTGCAGGTGCCATTTCTGGCGTTTTTGGCCAAAAATCTTTGTAATCGCATTTTTATACTCCTGCCAGGCTGTTAGAGCACAATCAGCAAAAAGGTCCATCCTCATCCTCAACTCTGCCTGCAGAGTCTCCGCAAAGCTCAGCTCACCTGGCCAGACAGGTCACAGTCTGCATCGAAGGGCACGTGCTCGCCGTCCCGGCTGAACATCCCCTGGGCCACCTTCTGAGGCTTTTTGTCTGGGCCCTGCCGGAACTCCAGCTTGGCCATGCTGTCAAACAGCTTCGTCAAGTGCCGCGACACCTGAGAGCAGAGGCACAGCCACTGTCAGGACCTCCGTCACATGGGGAGGTGTCATCAGCAATTGGATCTACCCCTGGGTGCTCCCTGGGCACTGCACTCCCAGGAAGGGGGATCAGGGATGGTGTTCTGCCCATAAGAGTGAAAAATGTTCTAAAACTGCTCAAACAAGTGCAGGGAAAGGACTCATCCCCATGCTCACACACAGCCTATACCTCAATGGGCTCAGTTCCCTTCGATAAAATATCCAGTAGGTCCGCAGACGAAACAAAATAGAATCGGGGAAAAGCCAGTCTTTTAGTCTCAAGGTATTCAGCCAAGGCCTTCTCACAGACTGCCAGCCTGGCAGAAAATGGAAAAACCTGCCATTAACCCCCATATATCAGTTTTACTCTTTGCTCAGTCCTTGTCTTGCTGATGCTTTGGAGGAATCACCCTCTTCCTTTGGTCTCCCAAATGCTTCACCAGGATGAATTGATCC